>NW_027397067.1:7065060-7240268 GCF_003265705.2 Callorhinus ursinus
CTGTTGGCCATTTGGATGTCTTCTTTGGAGAAATGTCTGTTCATGTCTTCTGCCCATTTCTTGATTGGATTATTTGTTCTTTGGGTGTTGAGTTTGATAAGTTCTTTATAGATTTTGGATACTAGCCCTCATTTCACGAATTAAATGTAAGATGTGATTACTACTACCTTTACTCATACAGATAAAGGAGAAATTGCATTATTTGGAAACCATATGTGGGAAAAGTAGGCTCTGATAAAAAAGTTTAGATTTTCTTGTGGTGTCATAGATTGCCACTGAAGGCCACAGGAGGAGACTCACAAAATGTGGACTCTATTGTAATCAATAAATATTTTAGACTTTATGGGCCATTTGGTCTCTATTGCAACTACTCAACTCTTGCCACTATAGTGAAGAATCTGTGGGTGATAAAGTACAAGGGGTATTGGGGTTCTCTGTAGTGGTCCATGCAAGAGATGGTGCCCACCTGGGCTGGGCAGACAGTGGAATTGGAGAGAAGTGAGTAGACCCGATGTCCAGTCTGGAGTGGCAAGCTTGCCAATGACTGAGCAGCAGAGAGAAGAATCAAGGTGATTCCTCGGATGTGGGTGGATGGGGGCACCATGTATGGACTTGGAGAAGATTGGAGAGGAAACAGAGGGGGGCAGAAGAGGAGACTCAAGAGTCTACTCTAAACCCTAAAGTCTTAGATGTCCACAAAACCTCCAACTGTGGCGGCGAGTAGGCAGTTGGTTTGATGTGTTTTGAAATGAAGGGATTGGCCTGGGCCAGAGGCAGAAATGAGAATTTGTTAGACTCTTTATGATACGTAGCGTGCTGTGCTGTGGTACACTACATTCTCATGAGGTTATGGTGGGAAATTCTTTGGCATAATCACTGGGATATTACTGCCCTAGAATCTTTTCTTTTCTAAAACTGTAAACAATCTACTGAGAGTTTCCATATATTTACTACAGAGGTCAGCAAACTAGGGTGCATGGGCCAAATCCAGACTGCTGCCTGTTTTTGTATGACCTGCACACAAAAAAATGGTTATTACATTTAAAAAATATATATGTGTGTGTGTATGTGTGTATGTATGGAGAGAGAGAGAGATTTATTTTGAGGAATTGGCTCACAAGATTGTGGAAACTTGGCACATCCAACATCTTGATGGGCTAGGGCTGGCAGGTTGGGGACTCAGGGAAGAATCATAGTTCCAATCCAAAGGCAATCTGCTAGCAGCATTCCTTCTTGCATGGAGGAAGTCAGTAACTCAGCAACAACCCAGCGGGAGAGATATCAAGGACAAGGCATGGGGGGAGGCACGTGGAGCTTTCATGCCCTCTGTGGGAACACCACCCTCCCAGCATCTAGATGTGTTAGGAAGCTCAATGTTTACATTTTTTAATTGCTGGGGGGAATAATCAAAAGAAGAATATTTCGTGACATATGAAAATGTTATGAAATTTGAATTTCAATGTCCATAAAGTTTTACTGGAACCCCGCCACATTTCATTCAGTGACATGATGTCTGTGACTGCTTTTGCACCAAGAAAGGCAGAGCTGAGATGTTTCTATAGAGACCATAAGGCCCCCGACAAGGCTACAGTATTGACTCTCTGGTCCTTTACAGGAAAGGTTTGCCTCCCTCTCATCTATAACCTGAACGTAAGTGTGCAGTATTACTACATTTTTGTAGGAAACAGTCTGTATGAAAGTAAATCTGACATTCAACCACTAGCAATGTTATTTCTTAGAAAAATTGTGCACTCTTAAGAAAAAACTTTCAGAAAGACAAGACCAAAAATTCAATTAAAGACAATCTCCTATAGGCAGTGAAGTCAGAGGATCTAACTTAAGGTTCCTTTTGGTATCCACCACTTTAACATTCAGCATTTTCATATGAACAGGAAAACTTAAGCACATTTAACAAGCCCCAAAAGTACTAAGGAAGAAGGGCCAGAGGGAAATAATATGCACAAAAGCTGTGTGTATAACTCAGATGCTAGAGGCTTTCAGAGATTCAAATCACGTACAATCTAAAAGCTTTAAACAGGATGGGAGCTTGCTATCATCACAAGATGAAAACACCTAATAACGGACATAAGGCAAAGTTTGAGGATCCAATGCTTCTATCCCCTAAGGGATCGTGGAGAAGGTAGAATTTGTGGAAAAAGAGACACAGCGGAAAAATTTGCCCAGGCAGACCTGTAAGGAGTCCAGAAGAAGGCTAGTTAGTTACTTAGGAACACAGATTTTTGTACACTTTTATTATCCTTAATTTGCATGTACATTAACACATTTTACAATCCATCTGCTGTAATTGGTGGAAAATTCATTCTTCAACTAGCAAATAGTCATCCAGGCCTAATGTCTATAAGATCTGTGGCCAGCATAAACAGAATGGGTTAGGAGAACCCCAGCAGACTGGACCAGAGTGGTGGGGGCCTTCTGCAGCCCTGGGTGAGGACTTAACTCTCGCTTGTGATCGAAGAAGGAGGCCTTGTCCATAAGAGTTTCCATAGTTCTAGCTAATTGCTTTGGGACAATGATAGGAAGCTTCATTACAAATGTTATTCATTAAAAGACAGTTAAAATAAAAATGTTAGTTTTAAGAAACCTAATAACCTTATGATCGCATTTAAAAATATAATGTCCATATAATAATAGCAATGCCTTTGTCATACCCAACAAAATTAACACTATTTTAGCATCACTTAACATCTGTATTCATTTGCTAGAGCTGCCATAACAAAATACCACCGCCTGGGTGGCTTAAACAACAGAAATTTATTTGCTCACAGTTTGAAGGCTAGAAGTTCAAGATCAAGGTGTCGTCCTGTTTGGTTTCTCCTGATGACTCTCTCCTTGGCTTGGCACACAATTGTCTTCTTTGTCCTCACATGTTCCTCCTGTGTGTGCACATGCATCCTCAGTGTCTTTCTCATGTCCAAATTTCTGCTTCTTATAAGGACACCAGTCAGTTATGACCATGGCCCCACCTCACTGGCTTTATTTTGCTGTAATCACCCCTTTTAAAGACCCTGTGTCCAAATACAGTCACATTCTGAAGTACTGGGGATTAGGACTTCAACATAAAAATGAGGGAGACCCAATTCAGTCCCTAACACTAGCCATATCACATCATTTCTCCTTAGTCTCTGTCTGCTTCGTCTACTCTCCATCTTCTTTTTCACACACTAATTTGGGGAAGAAACTGGAACCACTGCCCTGTGGATTGTCCTATATCATGAATTTATTTACTTCTTCCTCGTGATGATGAACTTGTTCCTCTACTTCCTAAATTTCTGCAAACTAGATGTTAGATCCAAAGCCTGGAATAGACTTAGGTTCGGTGACTTGACCAAACCACTTCCTGGGTGGTGCTTGAACTTCCTACTGCATCGCATCAGAAGGGCACCGTGTCTGTATGACCAGCCCCTTTTAGTTATACTAAAAACATTATTTCCTAAGGGCCTTTTGAAAGCTTGGTAGGTCAGTTCAGCATTTACAGAGTGGCTAACAGGCACAAGGTATGTCTGGGCATATGCAGCAAGGGTAACAGGAGCCTCTGTTTGCCAAAAGATCTTGACTGTGTGTGCTCCAGGCCGGCCCTTTGATGTCCTGTCCCTCAGCAGGGCTGGAATGCCTCCTTGATCTGCAGCCCTCCACAGCCCCGTACCCCTACTTCCTCCACCCCTCCTACTCCTCCCACCCCGGCCCTTTCACAGCCTCCTCCTAGCTGCAGCTTCCCTGGCTGGCCTTGAGCAAGGATGATGGTGATAATGTTGCATTTCCCCTCCACATTGTTAATTTGGAGAACTCTCTGGGTTGAGGACACTGTATCACCTCCAGAAATGCATCTGAGGATATCAGATGTTTCCAGACCCTCGTCCTAGTATGGAAAGGTATCCAGAGTGTACCTGAGAATAGGGAGGCTAATTAGGAGAGCACAGAGGGGCTTTATCCCTTTTCTTGTTGGGAGGGTATATTCCTTGTATCACTCAGAACCAAAGAAGAAACTGGCTTCACTCTTAATATTTCATCCTTACTTTAACACTTTCATAAGTGTGAGTTTGTAGAGGATTTAAATTCACATCAAATTTCAGTTCACATTTTTAGGGTTATATTGAAGCATGCATAATACATGATACCCTCTGGGCTAGATTTATTTAGATTTCAACACCAGAGAGAGAGAGAGATGAAATGTGCACAAGATTGAACACAGTGAGGGCCGATGCAACATTAATTGCACTTATTCACTATCTTCTCTATCAAATAAAATTTGAAATGTAATTAGTTAAGGTTTACACATTTCTGTTTCTCCACATGCACTTGGGAACCACTTCTCCACTGTTGGTAGGAAAGACTATAAACGTGATCATTCTCTGGGGGAAAGAGCACTTGTGCTTTTAACCAGGGAAAGAGCTTGCATTCTGGATCTTTGTACCAACCAACTTCCATATACAAGAGAGCACTGAAACGCTGTAAGGTGACTGGCATGTTCATCTGAATTTCCCACTGTAACATGATGTCTGGGGAAGTTTTTTTTTTTTTTTAAGATTTTATTTATTTGTTAGAGAGCGAGAGAGGATGCAAGCAGGGGGAGGGACAGAGGCAGAGGGAGAAGCAGACTCCCCGCTGAGCAGGGAGCCCAATGCGGGACTCGATCCCAGGACCCTGGGATCATGACCTGAGCTGAAGGCAGACGCTTCACCGACTGAGCCACCCAGGTACCCCTGGGGAAGTATTTTCATGACACTTTCCTTTTTCAAATACAGACTTGAAAAACTCTGTCTAAATATTAGGCACTATACACAGTTTTGGGCCGTGGTGTAGCATTTCCTTCGGGAGTCAGGCAGCTTGTCCATGATCCGACTATACCCCAGCGCCCTATGATGCGCCCACAGCCCTCTGTCCCTCGCCGCTTGCGAGCCTGTGTTACTGGTGTGTCGCTGTTCCCAGCGCACCACAGAGCACAGCTGCTCTTCCCCACCCAGTGTTCTCTCTCCCTATTCTTCTTCCTTCCGTATTTTTCTTTCCTTGTCTTCATGTGTCTTTGCTCTAAGTCATGGAATTCCTTTGTCATACCTAACAAAATTAACAATGCCCAGTGACCGTTAACTTGATGAAACAGCAAGTGGGAAAGACTCAGCCACCAGAAGCCCAGCACAGACAAATGACTTACGTAGGGTCACCACGTTAGGGCCAGAGCTGAACTTAGAACCAGCATCCCTGCTCTTTTGGACTTATGAAGCCCAACATGCTGCCTTTAAAGTAAATTGAAAAATGGCATCTAAAAAAAGTTGTTTTAATTATAGCTGACACAGTGTTAAACATTCATTTCAGGTGACAAGTCTATATAAAGTAACAGCATTTTAATAATATTTTATTGAGACGTAATTTACAATACCGTACAATTCACCCATTTAAAGTGTACAGTTCAATGGCTTGTAATATATTCAGAGTGTGTAGCAATCACCATAATCCATTTTAGAGCATTAGATGATTTCATCATTGAGAAGAAACCCAACACCCCCAGCTTTCACCCACCAAGCCCCTGTGTCCTGCAGCCCCTAGCAACCGCTGATCTACCTTCTGTTTCTACAGCTTCGCCTCTTAGATATTTCATGTAAAAGGAGCCCTACAATATGTGGCCTTTTATATCTGACTTTTTTTCACTCAGCAATGTTTGCATGCTTCACCTGTCTAATAGCATCTTAGAATAAGAAGAAAAGCTAGTGATCATCCTTCAGCTGGCAGACAGGAAAACTGAGTCCTGGGAAGGTGGCCCATTGCTGAAGTCACAAAGCCTGACAGTGGAAAAGTCAGGGCTGGATTTGGACCTCTTCTTGCCCAGGCCTCAAGCAGGTTTTCTCCCCAGGCTTCCCCGGTGAATGCAAAAGCTCCTTAGCTCTGGTTGGCAAGCTAACACAAGGACACTCCTCTTCGCTGGTCTCCTCATTCTTCCTCTTCCCAGCTATTTTGTTACCACTTGCAAGCAGGAGGAGGCATTTTAGGTTTCTTCTAGGTTTGTGAATGGTCCAGGTGCCAGATGTCTGAGGGTGGATAAGCGGGGACCCTGCTGTTTCACTCTCTGCTAAATATAGATACAAAGGTAGGAGATGGATTTGCTTATGATCTTAAAACACAATTTGGGGGGGGGGCGCCTAGGTGGCTCAGTCCGCTAAGCATTGGCCTTCAGCCCAGGTCATGGTCTCAGGGCCCTGGGATGAGTCCCAAGTGGAGCTCCCTGCTCAGTAGGGGGTCTGCTTCTTCACTTTCTGCCCCTCCTCCTCCGCCTCCTTCCTCCTACCCCTCCCCCGCTCATGCTCATGCTCTCTCTCTCAAAATAAATAAAATCCTTTTTAAAAAACACAATTTAGGGACACCTGGGTGGCACAGTCAGTTGGGTGTCTGACTCTTGATCTCAGCTCAGGTCTTGATCTAAGGTCAAAAGTTCAGGCTTTTCAGTCCACTGGAGTTGGGCTCCATGCTGGGCATGGAGCCTACTTTAAAGAAAAAAAAAACACATATACACACACAATCTAAGGACTTCCCATATTAGTCTTTCTGTCTTTTACATGACATACCATCAGTGAGTACTAAGTTACACTAATAATAATAATGGCATTAGATTAGCACTTAACTAGTTTTCAGGGGCCTCTCGCATACATTCTCTCATTTACGACTGTCACCCAGTCTCTGGGTGGCTGATACCTGGATGAGGAGGTGGAGGCTTGGGAGGATGAAGTAGTTTGGTCCACGTCACACAAGTGGCAAAGGTCGAAGTAGAAGTAGACCCTCTGACTTGAAGCCCCATGATCTCTTCCCTACACGGCACAGGTCGCCACACACCATTGTAGAAATTCTGGATCAGTTGCCCATTATTTTTTTATTAATTTATTTTTTTAAGATTTTATTTATTTATTTGAGAGGGTGGGGGAGAGCACAGAGGGAGAAGCAGACTCCCCGCTGAGCAGAGAGCCCGATGCGGGACTCCATCCCAGGACCCTGGGATCATGACCTGAGCTGAAGGCAGATGTTTAACCGACTGAGCCACCTAGGGGCCCCTCAATTGCTCACTATTGTTCAATGATTATTCTTTAAGTGCCAGCCCAAGACCTGCAGGACCTCTCCAAATAAACCTGGTATTCCCACTTGGCTTCGGATCCTTGTCGCTACAGGGATGCACACCTCCGTGATCTGGCTCCATCGCATGCCCCTCTGCCTCCTGCCCGCGGTGCTCTCTGGAACTCAGTCTGCCAGCAGAATGAATGCCCCAGTTTTTCACAAGTGTCTCACCATCCCTTCTTTCTCTCACTGAAATATGGCTACTCTCGGAAGACAGCACTTTCCCCCATGGCCCTGGTAATTGCAGACGTTTTTCCACTGAAGTTCTACAGCTTAGGTCCATTCTTAGAAGTTAGGTGGGTGTCTCTGTGGCCACTTCCAAAACATTCTTCCTTCCAACACCCTACTCTTAAGTTCCAACACGAGCTACAAAATGAATGAAACTTGAAGACATGATGCTGGGTGAAATAAGTCAGACGCGAAACGACAAATACTGCATGGTCCCACTTATTCGAGGTACCTAAACAACTCATAATTTTAGAGACAGAAAGTAGAATGGTTGTCAGGGGCTGGGGGGAGGTGGGGATGGGAAGTTGGTGTTTCATGAATTCAGTTTCAGTTGGAGATGAAAACCTTCTGGAGACAGATGGTGGTGATGGTTGGACAGCAGTGTGAGTGTGTTTAGCGCCACTGAACTGTACCCTTAAAAATGGTTAAAATGATAAATTTTATGTTATGTAAATTTACCACAACTAAAAAAAAAAAATACTTCTTTCAAATGCATGTCCTTAGAGTGAACCTCTGCTTCTGCTCCTTTCCGTCATCTGCTCACCTTCTGGCCCCTGCCCTCAGGTAGAAGACTCTAGCATGTGGGCATCATCTCCTCTCCAGCACTGGCCCTGTCGTCATTCCCGATTTCTTCAACATCCCTGTAAATGACCTGTGCTCCCCTCTGGTCTCTCAGCTTCTTGATTTCTCAGTTCCAGAAGGCTTTTCCCCTCCCACACCTCAGCCCTCACTGACGTGACCATCCATAGGGTCGGCCATGACCCACTGCACCTCCTCAGAAACCTCGTCCTGAAACCCATGCCTGTGACCCACCCATTGGCTCACTCTGGTGCTCCCCTCCAGAAATTCTCTGGTCTCTGAGGACTTCAGCCCATTCTCATCTCCCTGACTCGTGTCCTCAGCGCGCCCTCCATCCCTTCATCATTCACCACCCTTCCCGCATGTTCCGGGGACAGGCCAGTATCATTTGTATTTGCAGTTCCTTCTTCTTAGAAGCATCCCCCCCAACATTTGTGTGCACCTGCCTCCACATCGTTGGTCTCACTTCAGGTGTCCCCTGCTCAGAGACCCTCGCTGGCCACAACTCCTCATCATGCTATAGGGTATCAACCATTTTAGCATCTCACCTATTTGTTGTCATGGTTTTGTGTTTCTCTGCCTAGAACATAAGCCCTTGGCATAGACAGGCAGGCTCACCCCGCAGCTCCCCCCCCACCCCCCGCCTGCAATACAGACTGCTTCAGCTGGAGCTCAGTACATGTGTGACCAGTTCAGCAGGAAAACCCTTTGAAAACAAACAACATGGTCATATTTTTAACCTTTTTACTCTAGATTTATAATCGGGTCATTCTTTTTTTTTTTTAACATTCTGTTTATTAGAGAGCACAAGCAGGGGGAGCAGCAGTCAGAGGGAGAAGCAGGCTCTCCGCTGAGCAGGGAGCCCCACGTGGGGCTCGATCTCAGGACCCTGGGATCAGAACCTGAGCTGAAGGCAGATGCTTAACCCACTGAGCCACCCAGGCGCCCCTAATCGGGTCGTTCTTTGCCTGATCCTCCTGCAACGTCATCAAAGACTTGGCATATTTTCCACATTTGAGAAACTGTGAAACGAAGCATCCAGGAAGGATGTGAAGAGCATATCCCTGCCACCATTTCCCACAGTGTCTTGTGGACAATATCCAGCAATGCCGGAGCACACAAAAATCTTTCACAAGGCCATGATTGTGCTTATTGGGCTCCAGATTTATGCCAAGAACTTCGTAGGATTTCTGTATGAAATGGACACCATCTCAATCACTATTACACATTTTGCAAAGTTCCTCCTCCATAATGCTTTCTGGCCCTCTGACAGAAGGGTCAAAAACATTGAAAGCACAAGGCAAACACCTTGCATTAAGAGTAAACCAAAAAGGAGCACACTGAAAGAGGAGAGAGGAGGCAAGCCAGCATGTGGAGGCTGGCGTGCAGGCTGTTAGTGCTGCCAAATCTTCCCAGGCACGTTGTTCCCCTGCCTCATGATGCCTGGGAGGCTCATGACGTCAGACGCCCTGGCAGGTGACAGACATCCAGATAATTAGAAACCTCTCTTCCACCGGTCTGCCATTATCATGTCTCTAGCCTGCCTTGTCTTCATTTTAGCTTTCTTTAAGACCATGCCATACAAATAGAAAAGGGCACATATGATTTCATCCATTTTCACCATCTCAGCACAGCCCTGTAACCCGCACCCGCACGGTAGCAGCAGCACATTATAGGTTCCCAGAAACCTCCTCACTGAGGTGAAGCACTGTTCTGATTCCTAACAGTGGACAACAGTTTTGCCAGGGCTTGTATTTTTCTTTTAATGGAGCCATGCGGTAAATAGTCTGTTTTGCCTGGCTTCTCTTACTTCAGTGTTGTTGGTGAGATTCATCCACATGTTGAGGTAATTGTGGATCAATCATTGCTGAATCCTAGTCTGTTGTATGAATATACCACAATTTATCCATTCTACTATTGAACATTTGAGTAGTTTTAGGCGATTATGTGTAGTACATGCAAGAATATCCTAATGCATGCTTTTGGTGCAACCTCTCTGGGGAGTGGATACTAGGGGACTGAAATGGCTGGGTCAGAGGGTGTGCATATGGTCAGCTTTTGTGGATTGTGTGAGTGTTCCAAAGGGTCGTACCAGTGTGAACTCCCATCAACAATGTAGTTTGCGCCATATCACCATACTTGGCATTTTCTTCATTATTTTACATCTTCTGGGGGTATGTGTGTGCCATTCCCTGTTTTAGTAGTTAGGTTATGGATTGCCATGAAAATGAAGGAAAAGCTAAACTTCGAATTTTTTAAAAAGATTTATTTATTTTAGAGTGGGGGGGAGCAAAGTGAGAGAGAGAGAGAAACTTAAGCAGACTCTGCGCTGAGGGTGGAGCCTGATGTGGGGCTCAATCCCACGACCCCGAGATCATGACCTGAGCCTAAACCAAGAGCTGGATGTTTAACCGACTGCACCACCCAGGTGCTCCAAAAAAGCTAATGTAAAAACAAAAATGACTGATTTTTATATTTTTGACAGAGGGATCAGGTGGAATCCATTCATACACTGGCCATTTATTTTCTCTAAATGAAAATGGGCAGGTTAATTTATTAAGCCATTGTGTTATCCTTATATATACATGTATGAATGTTTATATAGATATGCATATATGTACAAGTATAAATATATGTGTTTTGTTTGACATCTATGCCTCTTCTATGCTAGGCACTGCTATTCTACCATCATGAAAAAAAATCACTGTATTGATATTTTGATGTAGGTTTCTTTTTAAAATATTTTGGATATAGTAAACAAATGAGATGTCCAACAATCGTCATAGGAAAAGAAATATCAGTTTAGAAAAATGTGTCAAATTTGACTAACCTAGAATGCTAGTTACATAGTCCCAGAATTAATATTAACCTTATCTTGACTACATTTCTCTAGCTATCCACTTTCCACAGCAGTTAGGTCCCTGAGAGATAGCACACAAGAAGAAACTATGAGAAGCAAACCACATTCCTGCTTAATTTCTGCCCATGTTCATTGCCAGATCTCTAATCCTGATGACCTAGCTGATGACCTAGCACTCTCCATGCTTCTCTCAAGGTTCTTCAGAGCCTAAGCCAGAGCAAAAACCTGTTGTTCTTCTTTTTTAGAGAGGGGCAGAGGGAAAGGGAGAGAGAATCTTTAGCAGGCTCCACGCCCAGTGTGGAGCCCGATGCAGGACTCAGTCTCACAACCCTGAGATCATGACGTAAGCCAAAATCAAGAGTCGGATGCTTAGCCAGTTGAGCCACCCAGGCACCCCTCTTTTTTCCTTTTATGTAATCTCTGCTCCCAACATGGTGCTTGAACTCATGACCCCAAGATCAAGAGTTGCATGCTCTTCCAACTGAGCCAGCCAGGTGCCCTCGATAAACTGTGCTTCTTCAGTTCCCCAGCCTTGCCTTCATCCAGAACAAAAATGTACCTCCAAAGCAAAAGCACACTCATCCCAAAGTCAACTCCTTCCCTACCAAGTACCACCTAAAATGCTGCCTCAAAAGGAAGAGTGAAAAAGAAAGACCACAGAGGGAGGAAGGGAAGTGATAACTCTCTCATAGCTCCTTCCAGAATTTTACGCTTTTTCCAGTGATCTGGGGCCAGAAAAGAGGCAGAGTGACTGATGTGGAGACTTTCTTCATAATCCAAGGCCAGAGATGTTAACTAGGGCCTAGGCATGTGGAGAAGGAAAGGGGGGTGGACATGAAAGACATCTTGGGAGGAGACTCCATTTGGCTTTGCCATGAGTTAAAAGTGGGAGGAGCAGAAGGTAGCTTCAAGCTTTCTTAGACAACTGGATAGACAGCACACTGCTTACCAAGATAGGAAGAGGGAGAAAATGGGGAGGTTTGTCCATGGAAATAAGTTCAAATTTGGACATTAATTTTTACATGTTGCAAATATGTTGTCCTGCTTTTTTTTTTCTGTTATTTGCAGCAATTCACTCATACATTCTTGTTAGCCTATTCCTTGCTGAGAAACACTAAAAAAGCTGGCAGAAATTCTCATGCAAACCGTTAATGACTGCCTGACACGTTCCTTCATGATCTGAAGATTTCCTAAAGCAGCCCCACAGACAAAGATTTTAATATGCGTTTAGTACTTTCCAAGGTGCCCCTGACCTAGGTTATCATTGGGAATGCACCCATCTCCATTCTCCTTGAGAAATTCCCTGTGGTCTCTTGGGATAAGGAAAGCCCGGGATAAAGATTTCAATCAGTACTCGCAAAATGTTCTTTAATTGTTGGTTGATACTAAGAACAAGTTAAAACATGCATAATTGATTAATTCCCTTCAGATCATACTCTTACTATTTCTAGTATTCCCCATCGGCAATCATAAAAGTTGAGTTATACAAAACGTCCATTTAATAACAGCGGAAAAGAAAAGAAAGACATTACTATTATAGTCTTAAACTTGGTGGCAGCTATTTAAACAGGAGAGTAAAGATTTCCATTCAGAGGCACTGCAAAACAGATGGTAACATACGTATTTTTTTAAGAGGTGAGGACATGTGTAAGCATCCATCTGGAAGTAATTCTAATTCTAAAATGTCTATTGTTACTAGTAAGCTTTCAGTTGACTTCCCCTCCTAGAACAATGAACTAGCTTTTTCTTAAAATAGCCCCCAAATTATTCAGACAATAAATAGACAAAAAATTTTTGAAGACTCATAGTTTTGCACAGAGGAAGAGCTAAGATCTCCCACTAACCCATGAGCTCCTAAGAACTGTTAGCTGTCTGTGTCATATAAAGTGGAAGATACAGCTCTGAATGGAGTTTTGGTCCATTTGACTATGTAGAAGTCAGTGCAAGTAACTTCCAGCTCGTCATTAATATTTCATGAGCTGGAGTGAGTTGGACTTCTTTCTGGTGGTGACTGTACCACAGGGTAATGTGCCAACACTCCCTCAAACTTGAAATGGTTTTATTTCAGGATCCAGCTAAACAAAATGGAAACATCACTGTTGACCTGGGTTCAGCTTATTTCCCAGCAGCTAAGAGTAACAGGTGGAAGCCTTGGGCAGGCAGTGGACTTGGCTGTGACTTAATTAACATCAGGTGATCTGGTATTAACGCTTGGACTCTGTGACTCAGAGAAAGCTTCATTCACCTGTTGGTGTCTTCAGACTAAGTAGCTGAACCCAGAGAGCGTTCAGGAGTGAATGGATGGGCCCTGCTGATTTCAGTTGGTCTGTTTTACAAACCTCATGGTATAGATTCTTGAATGAGAGAGACTTCCTGTGGTTTAACCAGCCTCAAAGCCAAACACCCTCAGAAGCGACCCCCTTCAGGTCCTGGAAGCGCAGTGCTGATTACACCCTATTTGCACCTCCCTCTAACTTGTGTAAGGACTTTGAACACTTCCCTTTCCCCAGCCTGGTCACTTGAATTCTTCCAGTTCTTCAGAAGTTAGGTGTCCTCTGAGAGGGACCTGGATCCTAGCTTCCTCCACTGCCCCAGGCCAGTGAGCGCCCAACTTGAAGAACAGACATGTGCAGCACCTGCAGGAGGCTCACACTCAGCCATCTGCCATGTGGCTGTTGAGCACACCCTGGGTGTGCTTGCGCTGTGGCAGGGTGGAGGAGAATGTAGAATATAGACCTAAAGGTGGCATCTGTGAAAACTCATCGTGCATCCAGGGCAAAATAATGCTAGAAAAAGCTTTGCAGGCTGGGGAAACTTTAAATGGCAGGAAGATCAAAATCAGGGTAAAATTAGGAGAAATGCTGTGAAATACTCAGCAGTGTTACTGCAGAACAAGGAAATCAAGAGTGTCTCTTGAGGCTGCAGCACAGAGAATATTCCTGGAGTATCACCGCCGCTCTTTTGATGGGGCTCGGTGCCACTGGCAGTGAGAGCTCAGCAAGCAGTGCAAGACAGATGAACAGAAGTGGCTCCCAAGGAAGGGAGCGTTGTTCCTGGTACAGACCCAATCATTTGAACAGGCTCAAAAAAATTTCAGGGGAGAGAGCTACAGGGCATGATGGGAAAGAAGGGACAATTTGCGTGCACCATTGTAGTGCAAGAGGAAGCGTCACGCTCAGGGTCTCATGCTCATTTGTAGTCAGCCTAGTAGAGTTGGTATATTTGGAGTTACTAAAGCTACAAAATACCAGAAATAGTTCTCGGCCTTCACCTCCCACCCCATCTGGACTTCACTTGTAACTCCTCCATTGTGAAAACCGAGGAAGGGCAAAATGTAAATCGGTTACTTCTGCAACATCTGGTAAGGAAGGTGTGGGAATGACTGAGCTGATGGGTAGCGAGGATGCAAGGCGTCCTGTGCTCTATGCCCACCCCATCTCCACTCTTCTTTATCTAAGATGAGAGGGCTGCATAACAATTTCTCCCACTCATAAACCATCTTTCTTGTGAAACATTTGATGTTTTAAACGTGTCGACAGCCTTATCTGTATTACAATTTAAAGAATCTTTCCAAAATATTTAAAGAATCAGAGAGACCCCACTGGTCTGGGAGGTAATGATTCCACTGTGAGGCAAGTGACCAGGCTAATGGGTTCTTCCATCCCAATGACATCATGATCCCAGAAAATGAATGGAAAATTCTAGAGGTGGCTACCTACTGTATGATTTCATTTATACGACATTCTGGAAAACATAAAACTAAAGGTAAGCAAAGCTACATCCTTTTAAACCTTGAAAGTTACCCCCAAATCTCAATATATTCAAAAGTGGGAAAGTCATAGGGGCCACATTTTCTAATCAGTGCAAAAATATTATATATAACCTAATGACAGGCTAGTCAAGAAATTAAAAATAAGCTTCTGAAAAACCTTGCATAAAAAGAAGTCTGAGCTTACATTTGATCTGAGTTCTTTGGATTAAACAGTAGTGCCACATATCAGAACTCATAGTTACGATCAAAGCAGTAATTGGATAAAAGTGTGTAGCCCAAAATGCATTAATGAGAAAACAGCAATGATGGAAAAGAAATCAACTAAGAATTTAGTGCCAGAGGTGAGGGAGAAAACTAACAAAGTCGTTTTCGAGAAAGATAAAGAATAAAAACAAATTCATGAAATTTACAGTGATAAAACTAAGTTATTTTACCAGCAAAAACAGCTTTATTCAAGAATAGCAGAGAATTGCAATTTAGGACAGGCAAGCCATGGTAAAAAAAAAAAAAACCCATAGGCTAGTCCAACAAAGGAGAGGAATGTTATTTTATGGAGAAGGAGGAAGCTAGGGGAGGGGTTGTTTTGGAAAAAATGTCCATTTGAGAAAAGCAAGAGTTCAGGGTGATGAGGGTTTCTCATTGGCTGGGTTGCTGGGGTAGTTGATTTCTCCGAGGAGATGCAATGTGTATCTTTTCCTGTTGTGGCCTGTAATTGATGATTCTTTCCTGTTAGGGATTCTTCAGTTGGGGTGTGTAATTGGCAGTTCTTCCTGTAATTGACATCAACTGGTAAGGGGGTGAGAGCTCCCCCTTCTGGTCTCCCGACTCCCTTTTAGTGAGGTTTCCCTTTATTCATTTTCATACACTCATGATCCACATTGGAGTACTACCCAACGGGAAAATACTTCAAAAGCCAAGGTGTGTTAAAAAGGAGCTCAGAGGCTGTATAGGTGGAGTTGAAATTTGGGTTGCCTTCATGGGAAGTTTGCCTCTCTAGTTTCCTTATACATTGGTTTAACTTTCAGGGCTCTGAACCGTCCCCTGATGGTAGGATCATTTTCTAAGAATTGCTGAGGATGGTTCTGAATTTATGCCCTCTAAGGTTCTTGTTGCTCCTTCATTGGCATCTTGTCTATGAGTCTGTACCCTTGTTTATGATTCTAACAGGTCTTAGGCCTTAAGAGGGAAGTTTTTTTTTCATACAGTACTTGATGTGTCATCATATTCCCAATGTAATTCAAAAATGTCTGTTTTCAGAGGTTGGAAACTATAATGAAAATAAACAGCTGTTGATGATCATCCAAGCACCAAGTTTAAGTTTACCAGAAATAACTTTTCTGCGCTAATTAAGGTCAGGTTACATTTTTTTCTAACAAGATACTACTTTTGATTCCAAATTACTAAAAGCGTATGACCAAGATTAGGAGTTTGCCTTGGCTTTTGCTTGAACTTTGAAAGAATTCTCTTAAATGCCAGGTTCCTAGGAATTGGGAAAAGCCATATTTGAGTAGGATTATCTTTTGGTTAAGATCTGACTATTTAATAAATTGCCAACCTAGGTTATTCCCATTTCCTCAGGCTGCTCTTTAAATGCCATAAATTATAGAATAAAGCCTCTGAGGTCACGGACGTTGGTTTTGCATTCATAGAACTTCACAAACAAAGGCAGCAGTCACTGGGGCATTATGCCTGTGACATCCCAACGTGCACTGAAGTGATGCTCAGCAGTCCATGCCATATACTCGCCTAAAGAGGAAAACAATAGCAAAGATAAAGAAGCACTGACTCCATGGTATTTAGAGAGAATTAATGGAAATGAAATGCGTACAGAGTTCTCCCACAGATATGGTAAGGGCAAAGGAAAAAAGATACATAAAGCTAGTTCGGCTAATCAGATCATATGCCAATGTCTGAAAGGACTAGCTGAGCGAATACATACCAATGGTATATTTAAAGAATCTTGTAAATAGGTAGCGTTCATTCAGTATATGTTTTTAGGGATGCCTGGGTGGCTCAGTAGGTTAAGCGTCTGCCTTCGGCTCAGGTCCTGATCCCAGGGTCCTGGGATTGAGCCTCACATCGGGCTTCTTGCTCAGCAGGGAATCTGCTTCTCCCCCTCCCTCTGCAGCTCCCCCTGCTTGTGCACTTGCTCTCTCTCTCTGACAAATAAAGTCTTTATGATACATGTTTTTAGGCCTCATGTTAATCAGCTATCACATTGAAAAATTAAGTCTCTACAAATATTTTATGACCCTAAATATGCAACTCTCCCAGAAGCAATTACACTTTTGTCTTTCAAACAAGCAGGCAGTAATTTAAAGCATCGCATTCTGACAGTGGTAAGATGACTATTAATAATGAGTTTCAGTAAATTTGCAAACTAGATGAAATGGATTTTTTTTACAGGAGATGAAAAACATACCATATTGACTCAAAGAAAGGAAGAAATGAAAGAAGAAATTGAAAACATAGTCAACAAGCCACTCTTGAGAGATTTCAGTAATTTTACAGGCAAATTCTGCAAATCTTCAGGATGAACAAAAATAATTTCCTAATAAAGACAGATAGGGGTGCCTGGATGGCTTAGTTAGTTGGGCATCCAGCTCTTGGTTTCTGCTCAAGTCGTGATCGCCGGGTCGTGAGATCAAGCCCCACATCGGCGCCATAGAGTTTGCTTCAGATTCTCTCCCTCCTTCTCCTTCCCTGCCCCTCCCCCCCGTGCACATAAATTAATTAAATCTTTACTCTTAAAAAAAGATTGTTTTTTAAAACTCCTTATCAATCTCAGCAGTATAATAAAAGAATAACCATCTTTTAGACCCAAGAAGAGTTTACTTAGTAAGGTAAAGGTGATTCAAAATTAAGAAATTCATTAATCTAATTTACTTCATTCACTATTCAAAGAGGAAAATTCATATTCTTAATAGATTCATATTCTCAATAGATTTTTTAACTGATAGAATTCAACAGTGCTCGCTTCGGCAGCACATACACTGATAGAATTCAACATTTTGAAAAACTAAAGAAAATTTTCAAACATACTTAAGTGTTCAGAGGAAGGGGACGCCTGCGTGGCTCAATCAGTTAAACATTCAACTCTTGATTTCAGCTCAGGTCATGATCTCAGGGTTGTGAGATGGAGCCCGGGTTTGGGCTTAACATTCTCTCTCCCTCTCCCTCCCCCCAGCTTGCGTCCTTGCTATCAAAAAAAAAATTTCTTTTGTAGAGAGGAAGGTATAACAAAGTCCGTATGTTAATGACACAATCCAACAATTATCAGTATTTTGCTAATATTTAATATTCAGATTTTATTAACACTTTTTGCCTTTTCTCACACTCTCCTATTCCACCATGGCTCAGCAGGGCATAAATCGTCAAGACTAACTACTCCCTCCACTGAACATTCCAGCACCTAGTAACTGAGTGAAAACCATTGCTACTCATTTAGAAATTTTAGCACTGAGAGGAGATAGGTTGCTCAAAGATTTTATAGGAATAGCATACATTTCTTGTTTATCCAAAGTTCTAAATGATTCAAGATGTCAGCATTACTAAACCACATGTAAGGTTTCCAAGAAACCATACAAGAAACTCTAATATTAAACAGAGGAAAAATTAAATAGATTATGAAGCTAAGTTGAAACTCTACGAAGATGAATTGAAACATGGAACACTGAGAAAAGAAAGGAAGAATTGTAAGTGAGGAAAATGCTTAACAACCATGACTAGTCCAAGAAATACGAAAAGAACATAATCATCCAGCATTATTCAGCGTGGAAGAACAAACTAGAAAGATTACAACTGTATACAGTGCTGTAAATTTTAATACAGTGTCAGTCACATGCACCTCTCATCTTGTCTGATAAAAGACTTCCGTGTTCAAAAGAAGACAATGCCTTTTATATATATAATCCTTTCAGGAACCATCAGTAAGGTGTAAGCCCAGCAATAGGTGCATGGATGAGCAAATTGTGTACATCTAGACAATGGAATACTGCTCAGAAATTTTTAAAAAAGGAATGAATGATTGATATACATAACCATCGTGAAATAATCAGGCTGAGTGAAGGAAGCCAGACAAAAAAGATTCCATTTGTATAAAATTCTTAAAAATGCAAATTAACAGATGGTGGGAGAAAGTAGATCAGTGATTGTTGAAAACAGGCAGGAGCAGATGAGGGGGGCCTGCAGGAGGGAGTCCTCAAGGGTGTGAGGACGCTTGAGGTGGATAATGCAGTCATGATTGTAGTGGTAGTTTCACAGGTGTGTGCGTGCCAGAACTTATCAAATTATGCCCTATAAACAGTATGTGCAGACTGTATGTTTGTTCCACCTTAATAGAGCCATTTTCAAAAATGTGTAAGAACAGACTTGGATGTCATTTGCCTTTGATTTCTGAAGGCTGTCTTTAGTCATGAGCAACCCTACGATGTTCTCTCAGAGGAGTTTGCTCACTAAATCATTAAGTCTTCCCAGGATTTACAAACATGAGGTGTGTACAAGCAAATAAAATGTGTTAACTAATAAGATAGGCAGGAGGGGTGGGTGGCACCTGGGTGGCTCAGTCAGTTGGGCAGCTGACTCTTGGTTTCACTCAGGTCATGATCTCAGTGTCCTGGGATCGAGCCCCGCAGCAGACTCCACGCTGAGCTCAAGTCAGCTTGAGAGTCTCTCTCCTGCTCCTTCTGCCCCTCCCCCCCACTTGTACTCTCTATCTCTTGGTAAAATAAATAAATGATAAGATAAGCAGGCACAACTTATTTTGTACTATGTAACTAATAGAAGAAATTATGCTTAACTCCGTAAAACTGTCTTCTTCCAGAAACCTCCAGCACACATTATACATATGGGCAAAGTGCCATCAGTCTTCTCGTTAAAGTCATGAAGAAGTCAGAGGTACCTACAAGTACTGCTACTTTTCAGTATTTACAGATCTTCTTGGCCAATGAAATAAGACCAAGGCGAGGAAGCATCTTGGACTTGGAAAGGTACAGAAAGTAAACGGACAAGTGTGACTATTTATAGACCGTATGATCATCCGCCTAGAAAACCCAAGAGGATCAGTAGAAAGACTACTAGAATTAATGAGAGAAGTCAGCGGGGAGGCCAGATAGAGTACCCTTAGCCTTCCTGTGCACCAAAATAACTACTTAGAAACTTGAAGTGGGGAAGTATTTACAACGCAAAAACGGATCCATAAAATACTCAGAAATAAACCTATCAAAAATGTGCAAGACCTGTTTGAGGAAAGTCTTTAAAATCTACAGAAGAGAGGCTCTCAGTGAACACGTATTTCATGTACTGATTGGGAAGACCCAGTGTTGCAAAGATGTTGGAAAAGTAGTCCCTTGAAACCCGTTGACGTTACCACGTCACAGTCCTTCCTTCTGGGAAGCTATTGGGATTTTTTTTTGTTAATGAGGCAAGTTGCATCAGTATCTCTTAGAAAATAATTGCCTGGGGCATGTCCTGCTCCCAGCACCTTTGTTTGGAGCCTGTACTGGCTTGTCCTTGCCCCTCAGTGTCCTGAATGAAGGGAAACCATCATGTCTCTGCTGCAATGGCACAGATGCCTGGAGGAGCCCCAGGTTTCCACCCCGGGGGCATTAAAGGGGGCTTGTCTGCCTGTGGTGCCCATAAAACATGGCTGTGAGCTAGACAGATGTCTGTCTCCACCCTTTGAACAAGTGAGCCGCCCCAGTGTGGGCATCCTGGACTGCTCCGGCGGGGCACTGTGGACGGGAGTTGTGAGCGTTGTTCCGGCTGTGGATGAAAGGACGCTAAACACTTGACCGCGTCTCTCTTGCACTCCTGGAGCTACATCCTGGGATAATTAAAAGGGCTACTCCAGAGGACTCATCCTGATTTGGCAGGTACTCAAACGGATGTCATTTCTCATAAACCTATAAATTCAATGTAGTCCTACTCAAAATCCCAACATAGTATTTCTGGACCTAGAAAAACTGATTCCAAAATTTAACTGGAGGAGAAAACAGACATGAACAACCAAAAACAATTTTTTTTAAATTTGTGAAGAGAACTTCACCTACCCAATATAAAAACATATACTAAAACTATAATCATTAAAACAAATTCCAGGGGCACCTGAGTGGCTCAGTCAGTTATGTGTCTGCCTTCGGCTCAGGTCATGATCCTAGGGTCCTGGGATCAACTCCCACATCGGGCTCCCTGCTCAGCGAGGAGCCTGCTTCTCCCTCTGCCTGCCGCTCCCCCCTCCCCGCCACTCGTGCTCTCTCTCTCTCTCTCTCTCTCTCTGACAAATAAACTCTTAAAAAAAAAAGTCCAGTAGAATATAAGAATTAGTAATAGTAGGAAGAGATAAATCTACTGCTGGAATAGAAGAACACATCCAGAATTCAATCCCAAAGTCCTATTTAAGGTTCTTTAATGTAAGCTTTGGTATTTTTTGCTTTTACTTCACCAACATTTGAATGACAGCATCAAACAGAAAAGTGCACTCGGCAATTTCTCGTTCTTACGTTGCTTTTATGCTTCTCTCCTTCAGCCATTCTCATGGTCCGCAGAAAAAGGGGAGGTTGAAGAGCGTAGACCTTGTTTGCAATGGCTTGTGGTCCACTGGGACAGGCCGGGGGACTGTCCCTGCAGATGGCAGGACAGATCAGAGCAGGCCAGGGTCCCCAGCCCTCCCTTGCTTCCTGGGAATAATTGAGCAACACTAAGTAGCAGGTGGGGATCTGGGTGCTTTGCACATATTGGAGCAGCCTAACTTCTTCAAGGTTTCACAGCTAGTTAAGGCTTGGACCTGTCAGTCAGTGGGGTCTCAGAACCTGACGGCCTCCCAGGACTTCCGTCCTCCCTCTTGGGACGTTTCCTCTTACTGCCTTGTTAGCATGCCTGCCATCTTGACCTGGCTTCCTCCCACATGAGTGCTCTGGCCCAAGTGCTCACACAGTCATGCCTTGTGGGCATCCCTAACTCAGCTGTCACCTGGGACTGTTCCCTGGCAGTTCACCCCACAGGGGACATCAGGGCTGCAAAATGCCCTCATTGTAGCTGCCACTGCCATGGCCTTCCGTAGGTGATGTCAGTGTTTGTCTGAGTCCTCTCCTGACCTGCAAGCACCTTAGAGCAGGGACCCCGCCATTCGTCCTTTTATTCAGTGATTGGCAGATGCTAAACAGGAAATGTTGGCTCTAGAAATGGATGATAAGCACCAAATTTTGCCAGAATTCTCAGAAATGACCTGGAAAGAGTCATAATTATGCCTGTTCAGCGATCCAGACAACTGACTCTCTGGCCTTGTGTGGTGGTAACTGGCCCCCTTTTGCTTGCACGGTTGCAGCCCATGAGATCTGAGCGGACGGAGATGCGGAAACGGCAGATGCCTGCAGCCCAGGAGACCACGAGCTCCACGCCAGGCCAGCCCGGGGCGGGGGACCGCGGGTCCAACACCTGCTGCTTCTGCTGGTGCTGCTGCTGCAGCTGTTCCTGGTAAGGTCGGGCCTTTTCCCCGTCATGCCCTCCTGACGGGCAAACGGTGTCCCTGAGTAGTGCCAGCTTATGATTAACTCTCGAGGCATTTTTGGTTCTTTTTTTTAAATATTTATTTGAGAGAGGGAGAGAGCACGAGTGGGAGGAGCAGAGGGAGAGGGAGAGAGAATCTCAAGCAGACTCCATGCTAAGTGTGGATCCCAATGTGGGGCTCAAACTCACGACCCTGAAATCATGACCTGAGCTGAAAGCTTGAGTTGGACACTTAACTGACTGAGCCACCCAGGTGCCCCCATACATATTTTTAAACAACTACTATATGCCTGACACTGATTTGGGATCTGTGAAGGACAACAACAAACACACACACACACACACACACACACACACACACACACGAAGGGGCTCTGTATTCCAGCTCAAGGGATTTCTATTCAAATCCCTGAAATCAGGTTAGTGTGTTAAACAACTAAAGAATAGTCTAAGGCCACTGGTGATCAAATATTAATATTTGGGCAGAAACAATAACTAGATGGTTAGAAAGGAGTGAACTCAAGGCAGTGTACTTGGTAATAAAGGCTTTGTAGAGGAGTTAGAATTTAAGGTGGGTCTTAAAGGTTAAGGTTAAGTAGAGGGCACCTGGATTTTATCTTCTGCTTTTCTTTCATGAATTTCATGTTTTCAAAAAGAGAAATGTCAAAATAAATGCTTACCAGAAGAATATAAAAATATAGGCTAACTTACTGGTGTACAGTAAGATACACAGTCTTTGCTTCAAAAGAGAGATACACAACTTGAATGGAAAATATCCTTGACCATTTGAGTCATTGTCAAAGGTCTGGAGGAATGTATAGAGTTTATATCTAGAAATCATAGAAACGTTAGGTGGCATTTCTGAAATCTTGGCTACAAGAAGTGCTTATGCCCACCAAATGTGTGCCTAACTTCAGGCAACTAAAATATTGTATGTTTATGTGGTCTTGACCACAAGTTGGACCAAGACCTCACTCCCCAGAAGAGAAGTTGACCAAGTGATAGTACAGCTATCAAAAACAGTGACAGGACTGTTATAATTGGGGCGAAGCAGGTGGAGGCTGACATTAAATGTCCAGGAAAATTTGGTCTCTTGCTTGATTTGAGCTAGTGTTAACTTCCAAGAAGTTCCCATCCAGTAGATGGGACCCAGCAGTACCACACTCTGAGGCCTGATGGAATCATGATGGTGGGTGCTTGGCCTGTTCAGAGCAAAACCCCAGATGGCAAGTGGGAATATGAGGGACATGGGGCTGGCAGGAGCCAAGCGGTCTGGCACTCCAGCAGGGCTTCAGCCCCGAGTAGGCATCTAAAGGACTCGGCAGGAATCCGGAGGAGAGGCCCGTGTTTGCACACTGTACACACGTGCGTGTCCAGGACCCTCCCTAGACCGGGAGGATACCCACTAGTAATGACGGGGTTTCATTTCAGCCCCTCTTCCAGTCCTTCACTCTGCTAATCAGTTTCAGTGAGGTAATTAGAGGTGATTGTGTGAGAGATGGGCAGAGATATCCTGGTGTGGGGAGACTCCTGTTGACCCTGTCACCCTCCCTTCTCTGCTGCCTCAGAGGGACACAGGAGGCCGAGATCGTGGCCTGAACAATGTGCTCCACCGATGGTGTAAGCATAGCAGATGGTGGCCTGCTGTTTCCAGAGCAGGCTCCTTCTACTGGCACCCAACTAGGGTGAATAAATTACGGAGCTGTGCTTAGACATAATCATCATCATAGCCAACACTCCTGCAGCACATATTTTGTGTGTACTTAACAGACAATAGAGCAATGAGAAACAATGTTGAATTGTTATATTGTACACTGAAATTCATATAACACTGTATGTTCATTATGCTTCAATTAAAAGAATACAATGGAGCAATGTCTTCAAAGAACTGGAGAAAAGTAATGGAAAACTTAGTCAAACTATAATTCAAGAGTTGGGGGTAAAACAAGACATTTTCAGACATACAAAGGCCAAGAGAGCTAACTGTCTTCAGACCTACCCTAAAAGAACAAGAAAGGGTATACTTCAGGAAGAAAAAGTGAACCCAGAGGACATGTCATGGGAAACAAGTAACAATCATGGACGCAAAACTGATCAAATATAGCTATAAAACATCATATTTAATTTTAAAAAGAATCCAACATTGTAAGAAAATAATCTCATGTTCATGGTAGACAGGTAACTTCAGACTTCTTTAGGGAAAAAAATTACATTTTCTTTCCAAATTAATGGTATTCTTGATTAGTCAGAAGTATAACAGTTTCCACATTGATGGAAGACAGTAAAAGAAATATAGAGAACTAAAAAAAAAAAAATATAGAGAACTATCAACATAGGACAAAGGTGATTTCAACAAAAGAGAGAATGAACTATTTTATAAATACCAAGATACCTGGTATTAGGGTGACCAGCTCATCCCAGCTTCCTGGGACTATCTTGGTTTTAGCACTGAAAAGTCCTATGCCCCAGAAAACCCATGAGTCCCAGGCAAACCAAGAAAGTTGGTCACCCTACCTGGTATCCAAATCCACAAAAATACTTCTATTCCTATATTGCAGCTCATGCAAAACCCAATCTCTCCCTTAAAGAAAACAAGATCAATTCCAGATGGTTTAAAGCCCTAAATGTGGGTAGCCAAGAATAAAATACAGACTATATCTTTCTGATCTTGGTATTGGGAAGAACTACTTTTTAAAAAGATTCATAAATCTGACTACATTAAAATATAAAAATGTGTCTAACAAGAGAAATAGAAACATATTCTACACAAAGACTTATCCATGAATATTTATAGCAGTGTGATTAATACTAGCCAAAAAGTAGAAGCAACCCAAATGTCTATCAACTGATGAATGGATGAACAAAATGTGGTATATCCATACAGTGGAAAATGATTTGACCATAAAAAGTGTGAAGTATTGAAACTGCTAAAACATGGATGAACTTTGAAAAGATGATGCTAAGTGAAAGGAGACAGACACCAAAGAATATATACTGTATGATTCCATTTATGTGAAATGTCTAGAACAGATAAATTCACAGTCACAGAGACAGAAAGTAGAGCAGTTCCCTAGGCCTAGGGGATGGGTGCTGATGTGTACAGTTTCATTTTGCAGTGATAAACTGTTCTAAAATCATGGTGATGGTTGCACAATTGTATGAATAAACTAAAACCATTGACTTGCACCAATTAAATTGTGAGTTTATGGTGTGCAAATTATATCTGAATAAAACTTTTAAAAATGTGTTTAACAAAAGATCAGAAGTAAAATGAACAGATAGAACATACTGGGAGAAGATAATTACAAGGCATTTAACAAACAAAGAACATAAACCTAGAACATATAAAGAAAGAACTTACAAGAATATAATAACCAAAAGAAAAATAAACAAATGAAACAAAACATAATCCACTTGTGCTTCTACCAACAAGGATCGGATATGTGAAAGCTAAATATATAGCCTTCTAAATACAATACTGTACCCTAAAAAAAACCTCTTGCACATAGGCAAAAGGAGACCTGTATGAGAGGATTCACTGAAGCATTAATCTGATTGAGAAAAATGGAAAATATCTCTAAAGTTCATGAACAGAGAATGGATAAATATATTGCAGTGTAGTTATACAATGCAATACCATACAGCACTTAAATGCATGTACTGGAGGGGAAAAAAATTGTGGGGCACCTGGGTGGCTCAGTTGGTTAAGCATCCAACTGTTGATTTGGGTTCCGGTCATGATCTCAGGATTGTGGGATCGAGCTCCGAGTTGGGCTCCATGCTCAGTGTGGAGTCCGCTTGGAATTCTCTCTCCCCTCTCCCCATCCCCGCCCTCTCTCTCAAATAAAAAAGTAAATAAGATCTTTAAAAAAAAAAAAAAAGGTACACGGCACCTGGGTGCTTCCGTCGGTTAGGCGTCTGCTTTCAGCTCAGGTCATCATCCCAGAGTCCTGGGATTGAGTCTCACTTGGGCTCCCTAGGGAGCCTGCTTCTCCCTCTGCCTCTTTCTGTCTCTCTCTCTGTTTCTCATGAATAAATAAAATCTTTAAAAAAAGGCACACAGCAAACTTTTAACTGTTTCAATGTATAACCTCCTTGATTTTTTTTTTCTCAGCATGCTTTTGAGACTTACCCGCATTGATAATACATAGTAGAGGCAATTTTTAAGAAAAGAAAAAGGAAATATGTTTTTTAAGCCCTTGTATTATCTTTCTTAAAATTCTGCTTCATGGCCTTCTGGCATTTTGTTTTATCAAAGAAGTCATGCTGATGCTGAATTTCTTAAAAATAAACTTTTTTTCCTTTCTAGAGATTGAAGAATTTTTTCCTCTTTGTAGCTCAGAAATTTACCAAAATATATCTAACTATGGGGCTCCTTTTACTGACTAGCTCTTAAACATGGTGAGCAACTATTTTAGCTTCCAGCAGCCTTTTCTTCTACTGTAACAATAACAAGACACTCAGGTTAAAAAATTGACACAAAATATATTTTTTGCTTTTTTTAAGAACACATTACCTCATTGAGAAATATTCTTTTAAAAAATAAGACATGGAAAAAATGTCAAAGCTTAAATAAAGATTGTATTATTTAATTCACAATGTAATTTCCAGTTCTCTTAGAATCTTGTGTCAAATTCATCCTTTCTTTTTCTCTTTGATTTTTCATACCCATTGTGTACTGATGTTTTCTGCTTACAAAAGAAGCCTGAGAAGTCAGGCAGTATTAATGCTCCTGCAGCGAGAACACCCTCCAGATGCCTCTTAAGTTATTTTTGTTTCAAGAAACCATTATTTACTGAAACTGGCATCATGAAAGCAACAAGTCAGAAGAGTTCTTGCATTTCTAATGACTTTGCATTAAGGAGAAACAGAGCTGCACACACACACGCACAATTACTGAAAATCCATAAAGCAAACGTGCTAAAACTAGGCTGAATTACTCTTCTAAAATGGTGGAAAGAGTGGAGAGGAAAGCTATAATAAAAGAAATAGAAGAGTACAGGAGCAATAGTCAGATAAAGCAAACTCAAATAACCAATATAAAAAGTCCATTTTGAAATCAGTGGGGAACTAAAAGCATTCCTCCTGAAAGCAAGAACAAGGCAAGGATGTCTATGCTTTCCCCTACTGTCTAACATTGTATTTTAGCTATCAGTTGATGCAGCTGGACAAGAGAAAACAATGTGAGGCCTAAGAATCAGAAGAGAAGTGTTAAGACTCTCCCTATCTGCAGAAGATACGAGATTATACCTGGAAATCCTAAGAGAATGGTTGCTAAATTAATGCAAACACAAAATAATTCAAAAGGAAGAAAGATACAGAATTGGTGTAAAAAAAGAATAGCCTTCAGAATATAAAGAACTCAGGCGCCTGGGTGGCTCAGTCGTTAAGTGTCTGCCTTCGGCTCAGGTCATGATCCCAGGGTCCTGGGATTGAGCCCCACATCGGGCTCCCTGCTCCGCGGGAAGCCTGCTTCTCCCTCTCCCACTCCCCCTGCTTGTGTTCCCTCTCTCGCTGTCTCTCTCTGTCAAATAAAATAAAACCTTTAAAAAAAAAAAGAATATAAAGAACCCTTACAACTCAAAAATAAAAAGACGAACCAATTTATAAGTAGACAAAAGAGGGACGCCTGGATGGCTCAGTCAGTGGAGGATCCAACTCTTGATTTCGGCTCAGGTCATGATCTCAGGGTTGTGAGATCGAGCCCCAAGTTGGACTCTGCGCTCAGCAGGGAGTCTGCTTAAGATCCTCTCTCCCTCTCCCTCTGCCCACCCCGCTCACTCTCTCTAAAATAAATAGATATATCTTTAAAACACACACATACACACACATTTAGGGGCGCCTGGGTGGCTCAGTCGTTAGGCGTCTGTCTTTGGCTCAGGTCATGATCCCGGGGTCCTGGGATCGAGTCCCCGCATCGGGCTCTCTGCTCTGTGGAGAGCCTGCTTCTCCCTCCTCCCTCTTGCTATCTCTGTCTCTCTCTGTCTCTCTCTCTCTCTCTCTCAAATAAATAAAATCTTTTTTAAAAATTTTAAAAAGACATTTAAATAAAAATCAAATTAAAAAGTAAAAGTAGGGGGGCACCTGGGTGGCTGTGTCGGTTACGCATCTGCCTTCGGCTCAGGTCACAGTCCCACGGAGCCTGCTTCTCCTTCACTCTGCCTACCACTCCCACTGCTTGTGCTTGTGCTCACTCTCTCTGTCAAATAAATAAAATCGTTAAATAAATAAATAAATAAATAAATAAATAAATAAATAAATAAATAAAAGTAGGCAAAAGATCTGAGTAGACAGGTCTCCAAAGAAGACATAGAAAGAGCTAATACATGAAAAAATACTCCATCTCATTAGCCATTAGCAAAATGCAAGTCAAAACCACAGTGAGGTACTACCTCCTACCCCGAGACAGTGAGAATAAAAAAGAGAGACATTAACAAGCGTCGGCAAGGATGTGGAGAAACCGAGTCCCTCCGGCACTGCTGGTTAGGAATATAAAACGGCGCGGCTGCTTTGGAGCACAGTTTGCGACTTCCTCAAAATGCTAAAAATAGAGTTACCATAGGAAAGCATTTCCACTCCTAAGTGTCTACCCAAGAGAAATAAAAACAAACATCCACAGAAAAAACTTGTACATGAACATGCACTGCAGAATTATTTATAACAGCCAAAAGTGCAAATAACCCAGGGGCACCTGGGTGGCTCAGACAGTTAAGCGTCTGCCTTCAGCTCAGGTCATGATCCCAGGGTCCTTGGCTCGATCCCAGCATCGGGCTGTCTCCTCAGGGGGGAGCCTGCTTTTCCCTCTGCCTGCTGCTCCCCCTGCTTGTGCTCTCTTGCTCTCTCTGTCAAATAAGTAAAATCTTTAAAAAGCTATTAATCTAAATGTAAACTCTCAACTAGTGTAGACCACAGTATTATAATTTATTTTGCTAATATTTTAGCATCATACTTTTGGTTTTCTTTTTTTTTTTAAGATTATTTATTTGAGAGTGAGTGAGCAAGAGTTGAGGGCAGAGAGAGAGGGAGAAGCAGACTCCCTACTGAGTAGACAGCCCAGCGGGGCTCCATCCCAGGACCCCGAGATCATGAGCTGAGCTGAAGGCAGACGCTTAACTGACTGAGCCACCCAGGAGCCCTAATTTTGGTTTTTTTAAGAAAACCAGTCAGGGTCAATTTTTTTTCAAGAAAGGAAAGAAATTCTACTTGGTAATCTGGAGTTCCCTTTAAAATATTCCTTGATGCAGAATGATCTCAACTGACATGTAAATGTCTTGTTTCATGCAGTCTTACTGTTAGAAACCAAGAAGAACAGAGACCCAGGAGGCCCTCCCATGAACTCACACGAGAAGACCTTCCAACCTGTGAAGAAAGGTGAATCTCGTTGTTTAGCTCACTAAATTTTTAGACAGAAATGCCAGCCTTATTGTTTTGATTTTTCATCATTGTAACACAGTTTCTCTAACTGCAGTTTAATATCAAATAATAATGTGGCACCCCCTTTCCACTCTGTAGAGTTCATTGTGTGACAGGGAGAAAAATTAGTTTCATTATTAATTTCATCCCTGCTAATCACAAATACAAATTGAGGCTTCCTGACAAAATATGGCATTATCCTATTTTCATATGATAGACTTTTTTAAAATAAAAGACCATAATGAAACATACATGTTTGGTTTTCAGAAAGTTTTAAAAGTACATTTTTTTCTTAACTATATACTTTAGCTAATGTATTGTCTTAATTTAAGTATTTTGGGGAAAAAAAAGTTGGGAAGAAAACACAAATTACTTTCCATAATGTCAGATTTTTTTTAAAGATTTTATTTATTTATTTGCCAGAGAGAGAGGGAGAGTACAAGCAGGGGGAGTGGCAGGCAGAGGGAGAAGCAGGCTCCTTGCTTTAACAGGCTCCCCGCTGAGCAAGGAGCCCAATGTGGGACTCGATCCCAGGACCCTGAGATCATGACCTGAGCCGGAGGCAGACGCTTAACCATCTGAGCCACCCAGGCACCCCATAATGTCAGATTTTAAAATTATCTTTTTGTTCCTGCATTATCAGTTGGCTTACCTATTCTAATACCTTTTCTTGGTATTATACCTATATAATTACAGATACTGGACAAATATCCTAAAAACATTGTTCAAATAGGCCTAGTATTAAATTGCTAATTTTTGAAGGGAAAAAAACAAGTAGCCTAAAAGGCTACTTAATGTTTTTTTTTTTAAGATTTTATTTATTCGAGAGAGAGAGAGAATGAGAGAGAGAGCATGAGAGGGGCGAGGGTCAGAGGGAGAAGCAGACTCCCTGCTGAGCAGGGAGCCGGATGTGGGACTCGATCCTGAGACTCCAGGATCATGACCTGAGCCGAAGGCAGTCGCTTAACCAACTGAGCCACCCAGGCGCCCTTAAGAGTTTCTTTTTCATTCTTTATCTTATTTATCCTTACCAAGATTTTTCAAAGTCTGGGAAACATATTAAAATCTTCCACAATTTGGGGCGCCTGGCATACTCCATTGGAGGAGCATGAGACTCTTGATCCTCAGGGTCATGAGTTCAAGCCCCGTGTTGGGTGTAGAGATTTCTAAAAAAAAATAAGCAAAAACTTTTTAAAAATCTTCCACAATTTATGAGCTTGTTTAAAAATAGCCTTTATCAAGGGGCATCTAGGTGGCTCAGTGGGTTAAGCATCTGCCTTAGGCTCAGGTCATGGTGGGGAGTCTGCTTCTCCCTCTGCTCCTCCCCCAACTCTCTCTCTCTCAGATAAATAAATAAATCTCAAATAAATAAAAAATTTTAAAAAATTTTTAAATAGCTTTTATCTTGAGGCACCTGGCTGGCTCAGTTGGAAGAGCATGCAACTCTTGATCTCAGGGTTGTGAGTTCAAGCCCCATGTTGGGTGTGGAGATTACTGAAAAAAATAATTATTTTTAAAAATGGCTTTTATCTTATATATTCCGGTATGTTGTATTCTGTACTAAAGCTTTGAGGCTCTAATATCTGAAACCAGAATGCCTCATTGAGGCCTGACTCTAACCATCCTGCCAGTGGGACCTTGGGCACCCCGGGATCATGACCTGAGCCCAAGGCAGACGCTTAACCGACTGAGCCACCCAGGTGCCCCCAGATTCCTCTTGTATAAGAATATCAGTCCTAGGGGTGCCTGGGTGGCTCAGTCGGTTGAGTGGCTGCCTTCCGCTCAAGTCATGATCTCATGGTCCTGGGATAGAGCCCCACATCGGGCTCCCTGCTCAGCGGGGAGTCTGTCCCTCTCCCACTCCCCCTGCTTGTGTTCCCTCTCTCACTATCTCTCTGTGTCAAATAAATAAATAAAATCTTTTAAAAAAGGAGAGTATCAGTCCTACTGGATGAGGGCTCATCTTAATCACCTCATCTTAATTTAGTTAAATCTACAAAGACTCTATTTCCAAATCTAGTCACATTCTGAGGTACTAGAGTTAGGACATCAGCATATCTTTTTTAGGGGACATTATTCAACTCACAATACCCTCCTATAAAATAAACACTAGATCCAGTGGGTTTTGCAGATTGGTTCCACAAAGCAGTTCTGGAATTAATCATTCCAAGGTTATACAGGTCGTGTATAACTACCCAAATGTCTAAGAAATCAGTTCAACAGGGATACCAAAACCAGATGAGGATAGTACAAGAATGGAAAGTTGGAGATAAATCCTGCGTGCTCAGAAACTCTGGCCACATACAGCCACGTGGGCTCTTAGACACTTAGTGTTGGGTGATGAAAGCAAGTGGCAGAAGACAACATGGAGTCAGCCATTTTTATAAAGTGAAGGAAAAAAAAACCACTGAAGGATAGATACTCTTCAGGGATACCTACCTACATAAAAACAATGAAAAGAAAGGTAGGGGGAAAGAAATTATTTAATAGGGATCATTGTTGGACAGACGAAGCTTTCTGACCTCAATATAATTAAAATATAAGTAAAAATAAACTAAACCAGGGTGAGTCCAAAGTCAAGCCGAGCAGTGCCTCAGGGTGGGGGAGTCAGGAGAGCAGGGTGCGGCCATGGGACCACGGTAGGCACAGCTGGTGGTAACCAGCCGGTTCTCACGGTGAGTGCTGAACTATAATGTGTGTTTGTTGTCACCCTTTATAGCTTGCAGTTATATAACGTAATCTTTCCACAGCCGCATGGCTGCTCTGCAAGGTGGTGTGCTGAGGTCTGACGTACTTCTGTCACAGTGACTGGGAAGTCTTGGTCAGTTGCTTCTAGGATTTTTCTTCACTGTTACAGTTATAAAGCTTTGCCAGGACTCATCGAGATGTGAACAAGTACGCTCTTGGCAGTTCTTCTAGAGATCAGCCTGCGAGCATTTGGCCAGCAGCCATGCACTCCAGCTGAACAACCTGAAGGGATCGCACTTGTGTGTTTTTGCCAAAGGCCAATGGAAACGGGCACAGCCCTCTCCCTTCCTAAAAGGGCCGAGGTGCACATTTTCATCCTCAGAAGGGAAAAGGGTTTGTTTCTAGTGAGGAAATGCAAAGTAATTACCAATAACCTAGCTCCCTCTGGCCCCTTCCTTTCTGTCTCCACTCAGCCCAAGTCCCACTCTGGAGGAGGTCAATGCCTGGGCTCAGTCCTTCGACAAGGTAATGCTCACTCCAGCGGGAAGGAATGCTTTCCGGGAATTCCTCCGGACAGAATTCAGTGAAGAAAATATGCTTTTCTGGATGGCATGTGAGGAACTGAAAAAAGAAGCTAATAAAACCATCATTGAAGAGAAAGCAAGGATAATCTATGAAGACTACATTTCTATTCTTTCTCCTAAAGAGGTACGTACCCTGCAAGGGGCTTCCTCCCAGGAGGCTGTTGGTAAAGTGAACCCTGTCAGTGTTGGGTCACCCGGGCACAGTGACAGCTATTCCAAGACAGAGATGACCACTCCACCCGCACTCGTAGTATCCAGATGCCGGGACTGTGGTCCCACAAGTGGGCTCTCAGTGGCCCCTGAAATCTGTGAAAGTTTTTGTGCCTCTTTCTGGAGAAAGTATTCCTGACTTTCACCAGATTCTCCAGAAGGGGGAGTCTATGCATTTTACTGTAAACACCGTTTAAAAACATTATACCCGGGGCGCCTGAGTGGCTCAGTCATTAAGCGTCGGCCTTCGGCTCAGGTCATGATCCCAGGGTCCTGGGATGGAGCCCCGCATCGGGCTTCCTGCTCAGCCAGGAGCCTGCTTCTCCCTCTCCCGCTCCCCCTGCTTGTGTTCCCTCTCTAGCTGTGTCTCTGTGTCAAATAAATAAATGAATAAATCTTAAAAAAACAAAAACCATTATACCCTGTAAGCATTTCTTTAAATAAAATCATCCTTTTATTCTGAGCACCAATTATTTTTTACAGGTATTTTTATTTGAATAGAAATAGCCTCGCTAATATAACACAGAGGTTTTACCTGGGGTGTCCTTCCCTTAGAGCAGAGAGACTGTCGGGGGACATCAGTCAAGCTTCCATCCCGTAGTTTTTGTTCCTTCAAATCTAAAATCTATGGGGTCAGGGTGATCTCAAAACCAAGCTCCTTTCTTACATTTTTTGAAGGTTTATTTATTTGAGAGAGATGGTACGAGTGAGTGGGGGAGGGGCAGCGGGGGGGAGAGAGAGAGAGAGAGGGAATTTCCAGCAGACTCCCTGCTAAGCATGGAGTCCGACACGGGGCTCGATCTCACGACCCTGAGATCATGACCTGAGCCAAAACCAAGAGTCAGAAGTTCAACTGACTGCGGCACCCAGGCAACCCTAGCTCCTTCTTTAATTCCAAGTAGAATTCCAAATTCTTTACATTCTTGAGTGGAATAGTAAGGTAGACCAGGGTTATTCATGGAGGCAGATCGTAAAGACCTCCTAAGTTTAAACTTTGGACTTACCCTGAGTGCATGGCCAAGTCAGTGCCAGGTCTGAAGTTGGAGTGTCAGAATGGGTTTGTACTTTAGAAAGAGCCCTCTGACCAACCAGTGGGGCGATTTGGAGGGGCACTCAGCAGGCAGGAGACCAGTTAAGAGGCCAGTGAACCAATCTTGGCAGAGAAGAGGGACGAGGTGCAGAGACCTGAGAGGGGTTAAAGAGGCAGGGTCCCCGAGACTTTATGACTGACTACAGAGCCAGAGGGAAAAGGAAGGATGAGAAGGACTTGGAATTGGATGGAAATAAATAGTTCTCTTCCTTCACAAGCTTCACAAGAAAGAGATCTGGAGATGCAATCTGTGTTGAATGTAGAGTTAGCCTTTGAACAGCACGGGGTTGTGGGCACTGACCCCACACAGTCGATAGTCTACGTATAACTTTGACTCCCTGAAAACTTAACTACTAAGAGCTTACTGCAAGGGCGCCTGGGTGGCTCAGTCGTTAAGCGTCTGCCTTCGGCTGAGGTCGTGATTCCAGGGCCCTGGGATCGAGCCCCGCATTGGGCTCCCTGCTCAGTGGGAAGCCTGCTTCTCCCTCTTCCACTCCCCCTGCTTGTGTTCCCTCTCTCGCTGTGTCTGTCAAAAAATAAATAAAATCTTAAAAAAAAAAAGGAGCTTACTCTTGACCAGAAGCCTGACATCAGCTAATTGATTAACACGTGCTTTGTATATGTATTCTATACTGTATTCTTACAATAAAGTTACAGGAAAGAATTGTTACTCCGAAATCATAAGAGAAAAATGCACTTACAGATTTTATAAAAAAAAAAAAAATCCACTATGAGTGGACCCATGCAATACAAATGCATGTTGTTCAAGGTCAACTGTATTGAGTTACCTGTGTGTGGGCACAAGGGGCTTTCCAGGAGGAAAATGGGTATATGCATCTGGAAAGATAGATCACTGAAGTCAATATTTACTGATATAGCTAGTCATATTTTCAGGTTTATACGAAAGAAGAGTGTGTGCATTGTATAGCATCGACACTGTCATGGCCTCCTGGGGCCGAGCTGGTCCGGCTAAGGTTCTTCGCACAGAAGAGATGTCTGTGTGTGCATCTCTGCAGCCTGTAGTCTTGTTTATCTGGCATCCTACAGGGAGAGTCTGAGCCCAGGAGCTTGCTCTGGTCTGAGACAGCCTTTTCTAGGATGAGCAAAACATCAGAGAAAAAAAGCCAACTTCTTCTTAAGGAACCTAATGAACTCCAAGGACTTTAAATTAATTCTCATTAAATCCCACCAATTACCATCTCCATTATCCCCTTTATGGAGGAGTTCATTAGGGTGCAGCTTACTTTTTGCCCCAAGCCCCACAACTAAGCAGTGACATAGCTGGGACTTAAACACGTGCCCTGTACTCTTAACTCTTCCACGGTGCTCTGAGTTAGCATCCACTCACCAGCCAGCCTGACGCTCATTCCCAGAAATCTGCGACTGTGTTCTAGCTGGCTACAGCCTGGGACTTCCGGGGTTTAGCCCTAATGCTATTAGGAAATTAGCAAGGGGTAAGTCTGTGCATGCTACTTTTTTCTTCAAAGGACACAGTAAAAATCATTTTAAAGAAAGAGAATAATGTTGTGGTTTTCTTAAAGCAGTGTGATCCCCACCAGCGCTACCTAGAACTTGTGACAAATACACATTTTCAGGCCCCTCCCCAGACCCACCGAGTAGGAAACTCTGCAGGTGGGGGCCAGCAATCTGTTTAACAGGCATTCCATGGCCTTCTGACACTGCTGAAATTCGAGAACCCCCTGTTCATTATGTGTTCAGTTTCTTTTTCAGCAATTTAGATTTTTGGATGACTTTGTTTGGTTTGGGATTTTTAAAAAACAGAACAAGCCATGGTGCACTGAGGGTGGATTTCCAAAGAGAAATATGTCTAATACCACTCTTATGTGTGTCTACTGACAGGTCAGCTTGGACTCCCGAGTAAGAGAAGTCATCAACAGGAACATGGTGGAGCCATCCCAACACATATTTGATGATGCACAACTCCAGATCTATACCTTAATGCACAGAGACTCCTATCCCCGGTTCATGAACTCTGCCCTCTATAAAGATCTGCTTCAGTCCTTAGCTGAGAAATCGGTTGAAGCATAGGATGTTATCAAATATATTTATTATTAATAAAATAATAAAAGAACTGATGGACTACATCTAGTACAGGGAACTTAGAGATAGTAGTACCTTCTGCTAGAGTAATACTTGGGCTGTTTTAATAAACAGATGCTTGCTTTTACAGAAGACTAGTCACAGTGTAAACCGTGGCCACCTGTAGTGATACTTTTGAAAAAAAAATGGGGTATGCCTGTCTTAGAAAAAGATAGGATATTTACATTTACGGTCACCGCAGCATGTTGTCAATGGCAAAGGTTACTCTGGAAGACTACTGCCTGGGGCATACACATCCTCTGGAGCCAAACGGACCGCCTTTGTTTTGCATGAGTGCAGTTATTGGATGACTCTCCTCCCAAGGAAAAGGCGTTCGGGTGTTTCTTAGCAACTCCTTCCTTCCGTCCAGCTGTTTTGAGTATTTTGCTTCTCAGTGCCATCACAGGACCCAAATTCCCATTTTATAAAGATGTGTCACCACTACTCATAAAAATGGAATTTCATTTTTATCTTAGAATCCATGTATGTATGTGCACGTGTGTCTGTAATGGTTAATGAAAGTACTGTGCTCTTAAGTGGGTCAGTCGCACCTGTTTGGTAAGAAAGTAGTGTTTAGAAAATTCTTTTGTTGAAAAGTTACCATGATTTTATTATCATAATCTGCCAACCTAAAGAATGAATTTTTAATTCACAACTTAGTCGCGTTCATAACAACTTTCAAATGAGCATATTTCCATTTTTATTATTCAAAGAAATATGGGCATTTTCAGTCTAAAAAAATAAAGCACAAGAGTTTTATCTCCATTTTTATTCCACATGTTAAATATTGGGGACTATAAGATGAAGTAAGTAGGGAGATATGCAAGGTATCATTTTAGGTACCAGACTAGGATTCTGATTTTAGATCCCACTATTTTTTTTTTTTTAAGATTTTATTCATTCGTCAGAGAGCACAAGCAGGGGCAGAGGGAGGAGCAGGCTCCCCGCGAGCAATGAGCCCGATGTGGGACTCGATCCCAGGACCCCGGGATCATGACCTGAGCTGAAGGCAGATGCCCAACTGACTGAGCCACCCAGGCGTCCCTAGATGCCACTATTTTTAACTGTAGGCAAACGAAATAACTTTTAACAGCTTCCAGGTAAAACTAGTGGTTTGTATCCCTGAGTCATCCTGAAGAAACCCATCACTGCAGTGAATGGGAAAGACATCCAAAATCTGGAACGGTTTGAGTAGTGGGTTAGAAATTACGTGCAAGGGGTCCACGGCAGGCTTCACCCTATTGGGGGGGGGGGGCTCTTTCCTCCTGGTTACCCTCACCTGGCCTGATGATTACTTCATTACTCTCTTCAAGCCCCAGACTAAGCCCCTTGCCCTCATTCTCAGTGAAACATCTTACTTCCTACTTTATGGTGAAAATGGGTCCCCACCAGCTTCATCTTCCCATGTAACCTACAAATAAGACTGAATGGGCATCTGTTCTCACCTCCATCAGTCCAGTCCCAGGGAATAATGTGCTCTTTCCTCCTTTTCAAGGCATCAACCCCTTACATGTGCTTTTAATGCCATAGTCTACAGCTCATTTTTCACTAGACAGAGGACATAATTGTGATTGAGGTTATAAACTCTGCCCTCTGGTTTACATTTAAGTAAGGATGACAGGTGTTCATGGCCACTACAGTATACTTAGCAAGTACTGTAACAGGGAGGAACTGAGCCAGAGAAGTCTTGGGCTACAGAAGATTTTGGCAGAGGGTGGGGGAGCAGAGGTGTAGGGAAGGCATTTGTAATTGAAGCAACCCCAGATGAGTCTAGTTGCAGACATGAAGTGTATGAAGTGTCTGTAAGACAGATAAAAGATGTCAAGACATCAGTTGGACGGAGGGACCTGGGTGGCCAAGATTTTAGGCTGGAGTATTTGGGATTTTTCAACACAGATGAGTAAGACTGCTGGGAGAGTTCTAGCATGAAAAGAGCTGAAGGTAAATCCTGGCATCAATGGACCAAGAAACAAAGAGTTTCCAAAGAAAATTTAGAAGGATTTGCCTTCTCAGTTAGGGTAAGAAAGTGGGGATGTGGCAGCAAATGAACGGGTTGGGGGCACATAGTGGTCAATTAAACGCTCTTACCTGGAACTCCGCTCCCTCTATACCCCCACGTTCCCGTGTCTTCAACTTCACCTTGGGTTTTTCCCATGCCACCACGTGCAAACTCGGGTTCCCCAACTAAAAACAAGCCTGTGTCACATAACTGCTGACCCCCCTTCCTCTCTCAGCAGACTCGGCAGGAGTGCCGTCTCCATTTGCTCATCTCCGCAGGCGCTCCTTGAACCTCAGCAGCGCACCCACCCCCCGTGGCGGGGTCTCCACCAGCCCAAACCTGATACCGTGTTCAGGGTTGACGGCCCAGCTCCCTGACACTGACCCTGCCTCACCGGAAACACTACTTCCTTGTCTTCCGTGCTGCTCTCGCTGTTCTCAGGGTCCTCCTCCTCTCCCTCCGCTCCCTTCCCAGCCAGTGGGGCACAGCAGCGAAGTGTCTGGGCTCTGGAGCCAGACCGACTCCTGCTCACGGCCTGAGGGTGGGTACGTAGTCTTCGTGGGCCTGTTTCCTTGTCTATACAAACGGGGATAATAATGGTACCTTATCCCTAGCATTGCTGTGCAGATTTGTCCCCCCAAAGGAGGCAGAAGTTCAGGGAGTACAGTGAAAGGGAGCGGTGGGCAGGACAGCCAAGGAGAGACTGCCAGCTTGCTGTGCAGATTCAAACTAACGCATGTGGGGGCACCTGGCTGGCTCAGTCAGCAGGGTATGCGATTGGTGATATCAGGGGTGTGAGTTCGAGCCACGTGTTGGGTGTAGAGATTATTTAAAAATAAAATCTTTAGGGGCGCCTGGGTGGCTGCCTTTGGCTCAGGTCATGATCTCGGGGTCCTGGGATGGAGCCAACACGCTCATGGCTCCCAGATCAGGACCTGGGGTACACTTCCTGCCGCTTTTCATAATCAGCTGCCAGGTTGACATCTCCCCTTGCATATCCCAGAGAGGAGTGAGATTCATCTAAATTCTGACTTGTCATCCTGCTGCCCCCCTCCCTTCAAGCCCCACCCCTGCCTAAGTCCCCAATTACTCAGCCAGTCGCCTAAGCTCTTCTCTAGGTGCTAACTTCTCCCTTCTTTCTCCTTGCAGACAGTCACCAAGCCCTGCTGATCTTAACTCTGAAATATTTCTCATGTTGTCTCTCCTTCTGATCCCCATTACCTCACACCTGCCAGTATCATTGCCAAGAGCCTCCTAACTGGTCTCCCTGCCCCCATCTCAGCCTTTCAAATCCACCTTTCAAAATGCCACAAGGTGATGTTTCTCACGCGCAAATCTGCTCGTCACCCTCCATCCACTCCTTAGAATCTTCAGTAATTCCTGACTGCCCAGAGTACAAATACCAAATTCTTGGTATGGGATACAAGCAAGGGCCTCTATATATATAGTTGGGCTACTGGCTTCCTAGCCAACCCCACAGAGGGTTTAGACTCTAGAATATATACTTATAGACAAGTATATATTCATCCTTTCATAACTGCTCATACTGTTCATACTTTCTGCTACCCCTACCCCTCTCTAAAATGCCACCCTCCACTCAGCAAACTCCTGTTTAAGATTTACCTCACACATCACTGCCTCCAAGAAACCTTACCTGACCTCCTGATTCATACTTCCATTGCACTGGGTGCCATTCTCAGGTATTCCAGGATTTTCCAGTAGAATACTTATCATCTGAGTTTGCAAATTATGTTGACATACCTGTCTTTCCCATTAGACTATAAGCTCCAGAGGCATTGAAAATATACCTCATCCCTCATTATATAAATATATAATTATGGAACAAAAATTCCATTCAAAATTTATTTCACAATGTGTCACATCTCAGAAAGAGATCATTACAACCCACGTGGCTATAGAGCTCACTGCCACTACATATCAGTCCAGTGGGTAAATCACTAGTGACTTCTACGTATATGAAAGAATCCTGAAGCAGCCCCAAAGGATCCTACAAATTCAATGCAATTCTAAGGTTTTTAAGAATTCTTAAGTAAACTTCGAAGAGCTTAATTTGTTGGGAAGGATGGTGCTCCTTTTGGGGGGGAAAATGGATATATAAACAAATATAAGTTCCAAACCGTTTAAAAGCTTTTATAAAAGAGAACATTATAAGAATATTGGAAGAAAACGTAGGCAATATTTTTATAACTTCAGATGGAAAAGGTCTTCCTAAGCAAAACATAAAACCCAGAAACCATAAAATACTAATAGATTGGATTATATGAAAAATTAAATTCTGTGCCACAAGACAACATAAAAAGAATTAAAACACAAATATCAGGCTATAAAACACACTAAAAATTACTATGCAGCATGCATTAGGAATGCCTACAAACTAACAAGACAAGTCTATAGACTAAAAAGGAAAGAATAAAAACAGAAGATCAACTGGCTATAAACAAAAAAAAGATGAGCATAATAAATACAAAAAGATAATCATACGAACTTGAATTAAAACGAGAAGATACTGGTTACTATTTGCTCCCTAGATTTGCCCAAACCAAAAGGTTTGATAATATCTAGTATTAGCAAAAGTGTCAAGAAATGGGCCTTTATATCCTGTTGACAGGTAAACTAGTTTGACTTTTTGGAAAGCTATCAGGCAATATCTATTATTCTGAATGTACATATCCATCAGCTAGCCAGCTAAACTTTTAAGAATCTATCCTACAGGGGCGCCTGGGTGGCTCAGTCATTGAGCGTCTGCCTTCAGCTCAGGTCATGATTCCAGGGTCCTGGGATCGAGCCCCGCATCGGGCTCCCTGCTCCGTGGGAAGCCTGCTTCTCCCTCTCCCACTCCCCCTGCTGTGTTCCCTCTCTCGCTGTGTCTCTCTCTGTCAAATAAATAAAATCTTAAAAAAAAAAACAAAAAACTACCCACAGGGAAACAGTCTTTAAAGGAAATGTTATACATGCGCATAGACTGCTCTCTGGTGAAAATGAATCCCATACATCTATACGCACTCATAAGGAGTGTTCTCAGGTCAACTGTTAAAGGAAAAAAACAAATTGTATGATATGTATGTGTGCCTATTTATGTTAACATTATGGCCATTTGAGGGGCACTTGGCTGGCTCAGTTGGTGGAGCATTCAACTCCTGATCTTGGGGGTCATGAGTTCAAGCTCCATGTTGGGCACACAGACTACTTAATGAAAAAATGTATTTTTTTTAAATGGCCATCCTAAAAAAATTCCCTCATTGACTGAGCTGGGTACTGTTTCAAGGTATTTACAAATTATTGTTTGGCCCTTCTTAGTCACAATTCTAAGGTAGGATGGTGTTCCCCTTTACAGAGGTTAAGTTCCTTGTTCCAAGTGTCACAGCTCTTAACCACTATGCAATGCTGATTCCCTAGGAAAGAGGACTAGAAAGCCCAGTATGTGCACGTACACACACAGAGACACAGAGAAAATTACAGAGCCAGGGAGATCATTTTCTTTAGTTCATGATTTTGACCTAAAAGACAAAGGTAATAAAACCAGTTTCATAGGTGGTAGTTAAAAGTAGCCTTGACCAATCTCCTTTGCCCTCATGACTCATAAAGGCTCTGGAGATTTTATTAAACATAACATGACAAACATTTATTAAAAATCAGCCTTCATAAAAAAATTTTTTTAAAAAATAAAAATCAGCCTTCATATATAAAAAATCTACTACTGTCTTAGACGAGTCAGGTTTTTTTTTTTCTCCACTGGTTACTGAATTTGGAGCTAAACCATCTAAGCTTTCTTTCCTGGCATGTGTATAAGCAAAAACTTCTGTTTTGAATCATCTAAAGTACAACAGTCACCAAACAGGATTTTTCCTGAGTAATATCAACTTAATCTCATGGAAGATGAAGTTGTGGCCTTGGCATTATAAACTATCAACTTGAATTAACTATCCCAGTGGAATACACTGGAAAAGCAAATAATTAATCAAAATATTAACTATAAGAAAAGGAAAAGTTAAAACTTGATTAGCCTAAGAATGAGAAGTCTGAGTAAAAGAGAATTATCTACTTAGGCATAAAAATTTTTAAAAACTAACAGTATGGTGACTACAGTTACCAATGCTGTATTGTATATTTGGAAAGTTGTTAAGAAAGATCTTAAAAGTTCTCATCAGAAGAAAAAAATATTGTAATTATGTGTGGTGAGAGATGTTAACTACTTATTGTGACAATCATTTTGCAAAATATACATATATTGGATCATTATGTTGTACACCTAAAATGCAATATTATATGTCCATTATATTTCAAATTTTTAAGTTTTTAATGAGGAGTGGGGTACCTGGGCAGCTCAGTCAGTTAGGTGTCCGACTCTTGATTTTCGCTCAGGTCAGGATCTCAGGGTCATGAGATCAAGCCCTGCGTCGGGTTCCATAACGGGCATGGAGCCTGCTTAAGATAATTCTCTCTCCCTCTCTCTCTGACCCTCCCACCTCCCCCCAAAGAAATTATAAATAAATAAATAAAGTTTTAACGAGAGGCTTGAGCATTTGGTCTTATGGACATGTTCTTATCAATTTTAAAACAGGATTAGGACTGCAATCATTAAGAAGGGAAATAATGGACAGATTAGTGAAATAATCCTGAGATAAATCAGGCTGATAAAGAACCTGTGACTATAATTACCCTTCTAGATCACTTACGCTACTTCTGCAGTATCTTGGAAATCTCAGTAGTACTCTCAAAGGTTTTGATATTCTGATAGCAGTACTTTTATTTAGAATCATTTTACATTTACCCAATTCAAATATTCATCCAAAACAATTTAGGATTTAAATTTTTTTTTCTGCTGCTTGTTACAGAAGTCTATCTCAAACTAGCTTAAACACAAAGGAAACGGATTGGCTTTCATAAGCAGGAAGTCCAGGGTAGTCCTAGCTGCAGCAAGATCAGATCCAGACCGTCTCTCCATTTCTACTGCCTTTGGCTTCATCACACACAGAGGGACTCTGCAAATTGTCAGCAAAATGGTACAGCAAGGCCCAGATGCAGCCCCCTGCTAATTTAGCTATTCCAGCAGAGACAGTGTTTCTCATCTTTCAGAGAGCAATCCCAGGGAAGGGGCATGATATGGAGTGGGACAGTCAGTGACAGACCCACAAGGTCATACGGAAGTGAGAAGGCATCCCCTAAATGAATCAGACAAGATGTTTGGAAATGACTGCCAAAAAGATGAAAGATAGAGCTAAGCCATTCCGTTCAGTGCTCTCATGGTTTTTGCTTTTGTATTGTACATGAGCTATACTTTCAAAAGGAATTATTACAAAAATAATTTGGATACACACTGTAAACCATATTTGAGGGTTTAAAAAAAACTTTTATTTCAAAACAGCTCAGTCCTCTAATTTTGGAAACACTTGGGCTAATTTAGCTGGACTATATGGCAGGTCACATATGAAATGTTGCTATCTTTGCAGTCATGCATTAAGGGAAAAACAAATAATAATAATAATCTCTTTTTGTGGCACCCAGGGAGAGGAATCAGAACAAGTCATTTGAGGTAGTCATCTGTGCTTTCATTTTCTATCCACCAGTTGGGTAAACAAGTATAGGAGTACACAGGTCCATTTGGAGGGGAAAAAAACCCAAAAAACCTTTTTTCAATTAATAATAAAACTGTTGCTTCACTTTGCAGAATTAAGGTGTCAGAGAGATCTCCCAGGACTCTAGCTCATTACATTTCTTCCTTTAAGGTTAGGAGTCTAAAACATTGACAGCCTGGGGTGCCTGGGCGGCTCAGTCATTAAGCGTCTGCCTTCGGCTCAGGTCATGGTCCCAGGGTCCTGGGATCGAGCCCCACATCGGGCTCCCTGCTCCACGGGAAGCCTGCTTCACCCTCTCCCACTCCCCCTGCTTGTGTTCCCTCTCTCACTCTTTCTCTGTCAAATAAATAAAATCTTTTAAAAAAATAAAATAAAACATTGACAACCAGTAGTTATCTACCCTGCTTCTGCTCGTCCTCAACACGTGGAATATTCTTTACATCTCAGCTCCTATACGGTCAAGAACAAACGTAAGGCACAAACACAAAGATAACCAGGAAAAACTACCTCATGAGCATCTACTATGTGACAAGTATGCTTCTAGGTGTTAAAAATAGAGCAGTGAATAAGTTTCCCATAAAAACGTACCGACTCCATCTTTACTAAGTTACAGCTATTGGTTATCTAGTAAAGCCACAATGAGATTCTTCCAATACACGACTCTTACCACTTCTGACTGACTTCAGTTGACTTAACCTTTCTGCAACATAATTCCTCCATTACTACCTAGGAACTTGTCAATCAGTAATTCTGTTCTGTTTACCATGAAGCAGCATCTTCAATGTTGGTACTTTTCTTATTTTTGAAACTGACGAAAATATGTGGCTTTTATGTCAGTGACTATTCACATCACATTTCCCAGTGGGATATTCAACTCTTCTTAAATGGCTAATTTTCTACAACTAAATGTGTGTGTGTGAGCGGGGCTGGAGGGAGAAGAGTAATTGTTGATTAACTCTTTAAACCACAACACTCTAATTGCAGTTTTTATTTTGAGAAGTGAATTCAATTCAAATCCCTGAATTACACTTTGACCTCTAAGAACAATCACTGTGTGGGGCGCCTGGGTGGCTCAGTTGGTTAAGCGACTGCCTTCGGCTCAGGTCATGATCCCAGAATCCTGGGATCGAGCCCCACATCGGGCTCCCTGCTCAGCAGAAAGCCTGCTTCTCCCGTTCCCTCTGCCTGCCCCTCTGCCTACCTGTGCTCTCTGCCTGTCAAATAAATAAATAAAAAATATCTTTAAAAAAAAAACAAAAACAATCACTGTGTACCTATAAAAATTCGAAGTATAGTCTGTTATTTCTTTTGGTATCTTGTTAATAAAGTTATTCTCCATTTGTTATATACAAATTTCTATGTTTGGGTATATATAAATACTTCAGGAGTACCTGGATGACTCAGTCAGTTAAGTGTCCAACTCTTGGTTTCAGCTCAGGTCATGATCTCATGGGTCATGGGATCAAGCCCCGCATCGGGCTCTGTGCTCAGCGGGGAGTCTGCTTGAGGATTCTCTCCCTGTGCACCCCCCACTCACTCACTCTCTCTCTGATAAATAAATCTTTAAAAAAAAGTATTTCAGAACTTTTGCCATGGTTTAGCAAAACTTGTAAACCGATGCTCATCAACTCTGAGCTAGAAAACCAAGATCATTATTTTCTGCTTTCCCAGGATGGTTCTTAATTAATTCCCACTACATATGTCTCATTTAATTCTTCTGTATATTCATTTAATGTATAATCATATATGTATATTCATTTAACACAGTTATTTTTACTTCCCATTAGTTAACAACTGGCTAGTACTTTTCACTACTAAGACTATGTGGTCTCTCATATTATGTTATGTGCACACACAGGATGTGCTTGATGCCCTACTGAGAACCACTCCTGCCTCCCTCACCAGGAGTCCAGGAAAAGAGAAGAGAAAAACATGTTCTGCACTACTGCTCAATACTAATCTTTACTTAAAACTAGGCAGGCATCACCTAATTAAAACTATCCTTTAAAAAAACACCTTAGTAGTTGGGGACACCTGGGTGGCTCAGTCGGTTAAGCATCCGACTCTTGATTTCAGCTCAGGTCATGATCTGTCATGGGATCGGGCCCCGCTTTGGGCTCTGCACTCAGCGTGGAGGCTGCTTGGGATTCTCTCTCTCTCTCCCCCTCACACCTCTCCCTGCTCGCACACGCATGCACACACACTCTAAGAAATAAATAAATTAAAAACCACCTTAGGAGCTGGGAGAGACTTTTGAAACAAAAGGTAGAGCGGGTGTCAGTATCTAAATAAAATGACAAAATGTGATACATGTTTAATAACAAGAAACTTTATTGAATTACAAATTTAAAAATGGATCACTTAATTTAAAAGTGGGACTATTTTAGTTTTATTCTTCCAAAACTCATTCTTCCAAAAATGCACTTTATTTTTCAAGTGATAAAGGTTAATCTGTGAAATGACAAAGTAGAGACAGGATGGTACCAGTGGGCCAATGCTCATAATATGAGGTCCTAACATGGACCTTTAATGTTGCTTTCTATATTACATCAAATTGATTTGCATTAAAAAAAATGGGAAAAGGGAGCAAAGGGGAGTGCAAAACATGTACTGAAGTCTTCCTATAGGAGTCTGATAGAATACAGATTTAGCATAATAAAATGTGGCTTTTGTAAAAGTGGCCTTTAAGATGTGCTAGAGCAAGTGTACCCTAAGGAACCCATGTGAAAATCATTTTTTCTTCTTCCTAACAAAACAAATGGTACACATGTAAAAAATAAAATTTAATTCTAAGATTTGTATTGTAAAACCAATTGCATTATAGCCCATATATTTTGTTGAACAACCTCATTCATTGTGTAACAGAAAAAGAGCAAATTTGACTCAGGACAAAAATATTTTCTATCAACCTCCATATGGAAAGACCACAGCTTTAATGATTTATATAGTCCTTAAACTTAATCCTTGGTCAGTAAAGATTTCCAAATCAAAATCAAGTCATAACTGTTTATAGTAACTATACTGTACTAAAATGCTAATGTTTTCTTCCCAGGTATGTCTTCCTATGAGGGGAAAAATGGTCAGAAGCTTTCTTTCTTTGCCTATGCTGGGATTTATGAAAAACCAACTAAACTACAACAGTGTTCTGCAAAACTAAAATACACTACAAAGTCAAACGGGCAAATAAACAACAAAACCAAACTGATTTCAACAAAGTCATGTTTCCAAAAGTAAAATCTATTAAGAACAAGTCATAAACATGTACAAGAAATTACAAGAAATGATCATCACGATTAGTTACAAATGCAAAATAATATCTAATTATCCCAGACTTGTGAACATAATAAAGATCAATTTCATAGGCTAGTTCAAATATTATGTACAATTTAGATAAGTTGGTCAAGTAGTATCTGAATACACACCACATGTGATAAACTTATATTACCTCTTCTCCTCCTTTACTATTTGCAGGTATGTACCAATATGGGGGGAAAAATGTAATTTCCATTTACATATTAACTGAGAAGAATAGTATTTCTACTGTGTATGTTTGGACTGTAAAAAAGTTAAGGTACATTTTCCTTTTAAAAGAAAAAAAAGGTAAAAATAAATTGCCAAATGTTTAACTGATAAAAGTTTAATATCAACTTACTATAAAAATGAAAAAAATGTTTTGAAACAGATACCATACAATTATTAGGTGGTCTCCCTACTGATCTGAAACTACAGAAGGCATTTAAGGAAAGAATGCTATGTCAAAAACCAAGACTAACCCAAGGGATGTATGTTACTTTAAAAATCTGATTTGCAGGAAAACTAGATGCTTGGCCTAGTTTTAAAGCTAATTACAAAATCCATTTTTTAATGGTCCAGACACTTTGCCATTTCTTCCAACTCAACAGAACTGTCAAAAAAAAAAAAAAGGAGTATTTCGTGAGACCTTTAAATACACACAATGGGGTGTATCCCGCCCCCATTTAACACAGTATACACCTTATACTGCTAAAGAAAGAGGCATTTTTGAAAAAGATACTGTATTTCTCAGACATGAACAGAAACCTATCCTAAGTGTTTGACTTTTCCAATTTGGAATCAGTAGGAATACATAACTGAAGAAACAGTATAAAATATTTTATTAACTATCCCTCTTAATGTTTTTAGGTTAAAAAAAATGAATTAAAAAAAATGAATTCCAAACTTGAACTTCTAGAGTAACCCATCCTTAGGCATCAGCTTTCTACATTAAATTGAACTTTCTTAAATCCAAGTACTGTCAGAACTATGCTGCAAACTGCCTGTATTCAAAACAACTGCAATATGCCCAATACAGAAATCATCATCAACATCATCCTCATTATGCAAAATAAATCTAAGAGCTAGCTGGAAAAGCCAGACTTGCTCAAGAGGACCGAAAATAATTAAAAAATGAATGTCCCTCTCGTAACCAATGTAAAAAACTACCACCTCAGGATAGGAGACTCTGTTTCAAATCATGATGACACTCTCAATACCAGTAACCTTCCCAGCTCAGAACTAAGTCCTTTGTGTATAATAAAATGGGTACTGGTCTCAACCCCTAAAATAATGTCTAGGGCTAAAGTCCTATACCATATTTGTGTAGAATATTCCCCCATTGTCTAGCTTTTAATTCACTTCTGATTTTCAGAAAATGCTTTAACTTAGGTGAGTAATTCAAAATAAGCATGAAAGGGCTAAAGCTAAGTACAGCTTAAAAAAAAAAGAAGAATCACACAAGCTTCACAAAAACCAATAAATGCAACTAGCATTTTTGGAATACCAACAATTATCAGGCACTTTTTAAAAAATTATCTGTACTCTTCACCTCAGCCTGTGATGTAGATATTATTTGCATGTAATATGTGAGAAAATCACAGTTCACTAATGATAAGAAGCAGAGTTCAAAGCCTATTTGGCTCCAAAGACTATATTCCTACTATGTGAGCCTCCCCAACCACACACCCCTAGCAGCCCCATCTCTGGTAACAATAAAAATGGTCTCAGAAGTGATGTGTAATTCTTCTCCCAAGTTAAATTATATTTCTGTGGCTCACAAAAATACTCAAGAAGGGATCATTTAAATAACATACACTTGCCTGTGTGGGGCTCATTCAAGGGTTCATAGGTGATATGAAGGCTCAGTGAAAAGCCTACCAAACCATGACAGTACTCATCTGTTAATTCCTAAAATAAACACTAAAACCAACCTGCTGGATTTCAACAAGGTAAAGTAATCTTTCCAGAATCAAAATCTATAAAGACAAGTAATACCCAAAATCTATGAAAAGAGTCAAAGCAATTAAATGAGTATAGTATATATAGGACTACGATACAGTAATTGCAGTTAAGATTCAATCCTGTTATTCCTGCACCAAAACAATATGAAGATAGGAAAATAAGTTAACATTATTAATTTCTAACAGAGTACAATATATTATTCCTTTACAAATGGTTCATCATGGACTTCTGTAGTACTGGACAGCATGAGCAGATGTATATATTTAGATACCTCAGTAGTCTTATGAAAATACGTGAAGAAATCTATTATAAATGGGTAATATATGAATATAAGAAAGTCATATACCTTCCATCGATTTCCACATTCATTGCAGACAACAAATGTTGTCATCGGTTCATCAGCACTACGAGTTTGTACCTGCAGCAAAATCAAGTGAAAAATATTATTTTTACAATACTATAAAAAGTCCGACCTAAATAAGAACATTCTACATTAAGATATACAGTAACCACAACGGTACCATGATAAATGTGTAAGAGCCTGAAACAAGTTCAAATAAGCTAAGTAATGTCAAAAGGATACATATTTCAAAACTTCATTTTTCTAAGTCATTCCTTGTCTTTTCATGTTTAATTTATCCCAGATAAGTGGGAAAACCATCTAAAGTCACACATACTTTTTATAAATGGCTAATATTAAAAAATTTCATAAGCACAGAAATGTTAATTAAAAGATATGTCAATTTTCTCTTATAAATTAGCAGATTTGTAAAAATTATGAATTTCATTCTGAAAAATACTGTCTGTCACAACCTTTCTAAACTTTAGGCAGCAACAAGGTAAGAGCCTCAAACAGCCATTCTCTCTGACCTAGGAACTTGACATCTGATCTATTCTAAGATGGTAATTAGAAACAAAAATAAAGACCTGTGTACAGATCAACATCACTGATCATTAGGGAAATGCAAACCACAAGGAATTATCACCTCACACCTGGTTAGAATGGCTATTATCAAAAAGACAAGAACAGATATTGCTGAGGATGTGGAGAAAAGGGAACTCCTGTGTACACTGTTGGTAGGAATATAAACTGGTATATTCATTACGGAAAACAGGATGGCAGATCCTCAAAAAATTAAAAATTAAACTACCACACAGGGATGCCTGGCTGGCTCAGTTGGTAGAGCATGCAACTCTTAATCTCGGGGTCATGAGTTTGAGCCCCACGTTGGGGGGTAGACTTTACTTTAAAAAAAAAAATGGTAGAGCCAGCATAAAAAATAAAATAAAATCAACTACCTTATGATCCAGTAATCCCATTCTGCATATATATCTGAAGGAAATGAAATCAATACCTCAAAAAGTTATCTACACACCCATGTTGACTGCATTATTCACAACAACCAAGATATGAGAACAATCTAAATGTCCTTCAGCTGAAGAATGGATAAAGAAAAGTGATATATATACACAATGGAACATTATTCAGCCATAAAAAAGAAGGAAATCCTACTATTTGAGACAACACAGACAGACCTGGAAGGAATGCTAAATAAAATATGCCAGAGAATTACAAATACTATATGGTATCACTTGTATGTATCATCTTAAAAAATAAATTAAAATAAATAAATAAATTTGGATTTCATAGAAACAGAGAACAGATGGTAGTTGCAGGGGCTGGGAGAAGGGGGAAATGGAGAGATGAAGGTCAAAGGATATAAACTTTCAAGTATAAAAACAGTAATTTCTGAGGATCTAATATACAGACACTGACTATAGTTAAGAGTAGATCTTATGATCCCAGGGTTCTGGGATCGAGCCCCACATCGGGCTCCCTCCTCAGCAGGAAGCCCTCTCCCACTCCCCCTGCTTGTGTTCCCTTTCTCGCTGTCTCTGTCAAATAAATAAAATCTTTAAAAAAAAAAGAGATCTTAAGCATTCTCACCACAAAAAAAAAAAGTTAACTATGTGAGATAATGGATATGTTAATTATCTTGATCTTGGTAATCATTCCACAATGTATATGTACAGCAAATCATCTCATTGTACACTTTAAAAACATTCAATTATATGTCAATTATTCCTCAAGTTGGGCGTGGGAGATCTGTGTACAGGGATGTTTGAAGTGTAATTTTATAATAGTGCAAACAGTGGAAACAACTTAAATATCCAACAGGGAAATAATGAGGTAAGAGCATACCCATCTGAGGGAATATTATACAGCTATTAAAATGTTTACAAAGGTTTTGGGATTTTTTTTTAATAATTAAAGGAAAATACTTACATTATAGTAGCTAAGTGAAAAGAAGTACAGTTTTGCCTTGAACAATGTGGAGGTTAAGAGCACCAACTCCTCATGCAGTTGAATATCCACATCTAACTCCCCCAAAACGCAACTGTTAATAGTCTACTGTTAACTACAAGCCTTACCAACAACACAAACTGTCGATTAATACATATTTTGTATGTTATACCTACCATATACTGAATTCTTAAAGCAAGCTACAGAAAAGAAAACATGATTAATAAAATCATAAGGAAAATACATTTACAGTACTGGACATGTATTTGTTGAAAAAAATTTGTGTGTTAAGTGGACTCATGCAGTTCAAACCCATGTTGTTCAAGGGTCAACTGTACATAAAATGGTTTACAGGGGCGCCTGGGTGGCTCGGTCAGTTAGGTGTCTGCCTTCAGCTCAGGTCATGATCTCAGGGTCTTGGGATCGAGCCCCACACCGGGCTCCCTGCTCAGTGGGGAGTCTGCTTCTCCCTCTCACTCTGCCTCACCCCACTGCTCATGCTCTCTCTCTCTAATAAATAAAATCTTTAAAAAAATGGTTTACAGTATTTAGCTACAACTAAACTAGAAAAACTTCATAAAATACTGCAGGCACCAAAATATTGACCACTGTTCTTTCTAAATGCAGATTAATGGGTGATTTTAAATTTTTTGTTCATATTTTTCTGTATTTTCCAATTTTTCTATAAATAGGTACTTTACATTGCCTTAAAACAGCTAATGTAAGGGCGCCTCGGTGGCTCAGTTGGTTAAGCATCTGACTCGATTTTGGCTTGGATTATGGGATCTGGGCATGGAGCCTGCTTAAGATTCTCTCTCTCTCCCCTTCCCTCTGCCTCTCCCCACCATCCCTCTCTTTAAAAATAAAAAATTAAAAAAAAAAACTCATTCAACCCAGAAATGCCACTCCTGAGAAAATACCCAAAAGAATGGAAAGCAGCATCTCAAAGAGGTATTTGTACACAGAAGTTCATAGCAGCATTATTCATAATAGCCCAAAAGGTGGAAGCAACCCAGTGTCCATCAACAGATGAATGGATAAACAAAATGTGGTATATACATACAGCGATGATTCAGCCTTAAAAAGGAAGGCAATTCTGGGGGCACCTGGGTGGCTCAGTTGGTTAAGCAACTACCTTCAACTCAGGTCATGATTTTAGGGCCCTGGGATCAAGCCCCACATTGGGCTCCCTGCTCAGTGGGAAGCCTGCTTCTCCCTCTCCCACTACCCCCTGCTTGTGTTCCCTCTCTCGTGGTCTCTCTGTCACTTAAATAAATAAATAAAATCTTAAAAAAAAAAAAAAAGGAAGGAAATTCTGATATATGCTATAATATGGATGATCATTTATGAACATTACATGGTTTTAATTTGTATTTCCCTGATGATTAGTAATGTTGATCTGTACACATTTCTTTGTGTTTCTAATTACTAACTTAGAATAGATCAGGTATCAGAAATACGCCAGGGACAAAAAAAGGACAAATACTGTTATGTGGTACCATTTAACCCTTTGACTACCTAGAGTAGTCAAATTCAGAGATTGGTAGTTGCCAGGAGCTAGAAAAATATACAGTTACTATCTAATGGGTATAGAGTTTCAGTCTTGCACTAGAAAAAGAATCCTGGAGATTGCCACAATATTAAGTATGTACTACTACTCGATTGTATACTTAAACATGGTTAAGGTGGTAAATTTTAGGTTATGTGTATTTTGCTACAACCAAAAATTTTAAAAGAGAACTCATAAAAAAATAAGCTAATATGATTTTTTTAAACTTTATCAACATAAGGTAATAGACTTCTAAAGTTCTAAAAAAAAATAAAGTTATGTTATATTTAGGTTTAAGTTATGGGGGAGATGAGGAAGATGGGTGAAGGCAAGAACCTGAATACCAACAATATTGCATTCTGAATGTCTATTTAAATTTAGTGTGGGATGATGAAATCCAGTATATTACTGCCTCAAAGATGAGAAGCACACAATACTTGTCAACTATCAACATGATTTTTAACTCAAAAGCCCAAAGGGAGAAAAAGAAGAGGCATTCTCAAAAGAATAGCATTCTGCTTATTTAAGGCTTTCAGATAAAAATGGTTTGAAAAATCCTTCTGAAATATTCTCATGTATTTATATCTAGAAACTTGCTAACTAGGGCCCTAAAAGTACATAGATAGGAGGAACTTTTGCCCTCTGGGAAAAATGTTGATCTCCTGGTAGGTTCATGTTAACCAAGAGTCAAACTTCAGTCTTTTATAATCTGTTATTTTGCCAAATTTGGAAATTTTCTATTGACAGAATTGATCCTAAGGAAATCATACTAACTTCATCTTTAGACTAGGTTCTTTCTATTAAAAGAAACGTTTTTTATTGGAGCTGATTATGTAAATATATCACTTCTTCATACTTTTTTTTTCATTTATTTATTTAGAGAGTGCGCACACACACAAGGGGAGAGGGGGAGAGGGAGAGGGAGAGAGAACCTCAACTAGACTCCACACAGCGTGAGCCCGACACAGGGCTTGATCCCAGGACCCTGAGTCATGACGGGAGCCAAAATCAAGAGTCGGACGCTCAACCAACGGAGCCACCCAGGCACCCTGACTTCAAATGTTTTAAAGAAGCTTTAGCAGGCGCCTGGGTGGCTCCGTTGGTTAAGCGTCTGCCTTCAGCGCAGGTCATGATCCTAGAGTCCAGGATCAAGTCCTGCATCAGGCTCCCTGCTCAGCAGGGAGTCTGCTTCTCCCTCAGACCCTCCCCCCCATGCTCTAATCATTCTCTCTCTCAGTAAATAAATAAAAATCTTTTAAAAAATAAAATAAAGACGCTTTGGCTTTAAATACCTTTCTATTTATACTTAATACTTCCTACTATGCAGCATTTTCAGGACAGAATTTTTATTGCTGAGACTCTTCTGCCTAATTAAAAGAGAGCAATCCAAACTCAGAAATTTCTGAAGCCACTTTCATATGTTAATATATTTTAGTGACTATCGGTAGTAATAGTTCCACAAAACAAAATACTGAAATATCAGATCTATAACTATGATTAAATGAAAGACTTCAAAAAGATAGAGGACTTTGAATTGGTTAAATAGAGCGTATCTGAAAATGGGAGTGTTATGTACCTTTAAAAACTAAAGGAGGCAGAAGTTTATATAATGTGCTACCACATGTGTTTAGGAAATGGGGAAACAGGGGCACCTGGCTGGCTCTGTCAGAAGAGCATGAAATTCTTGATTTCAGGGTTGTAAGTTTGAACCCCATGTTGGGTGTAGAGATTACTAAGAAATATAAAAAACAAATGTAAAAAAGGGGAAAACAAAAATATATTCATATTTGCATGTATATGCATAAAACATGTAGAAAGCCACACAACATATAACCTGGTTTACCTCCAGGGAGGTGGGACCAAGTTGCTGCAGGCAAAAGTGGGAAGGGATTTTTCCACTCACAATCTTTTGTACCTTTTGAATTTTTAACCTTGAGAATGACACCTTCTAAAACTTAAAAAAAAAAGGTTCCTTTCTACAACTTACATAGAACTACTTTCTTAACTGCCTAATTGTCTGTCAATCAGAAAATTCAATTCCCTAAATCCATTACTCTAAAACATTAACTGTAAGTTGTTCTTTAAGGAGAAAATTTTGAGTTTAGTAGATTACAGACACAACACAAAAATACCTACTTGACAAGTGAAATTAATGACAGTGATAAACCATTTTCACACATGTGGCTCTTTTCAGCTTTCTTTTTGTCCAAGAACAAAAAGGAAGGTTAGTCACATCATATGTGAAAAGTCATCAATATGCTGCAGAAAAGGAAATCAGTATCTGGAAAGCAATTAAGCAAAAAGTACCTACACCCAAGTGAGGAAGAGTAAAGAACTTTCCTTAAATTATATGATCCTGCCAAATAAAAAGAATTATAACCTATTTATATACTAACCAATAATCAACTGCTCAACTCTTAGAATATGGCCATTTCATTAAATCCTACAATGATTTTTATAAATTTTATTTAATTGATACAGCTTTCACAGTAACAACTTCCATGAAAGTATAAATATATCAACTTATTTTCAATTAACTGGAATGTGTTAGTATTAAGAAAGCATTATCAAAGTACTGGTAATTACCTTTACTACTGGTTTTGAAACAGGAGTTGCAAGCATTCTATTTATGTAGTTAGTTTTAATTGGATTATAATTGACATACACTATATTAGTTTCAGGTGTACAACATGGTGATTTGGCATTTTTATATATTACAAAATGATTATCTTTATAGGTTTAGTTACCCTCCGTCACTATACAAAGTTACTACATTACTGACTATGTTTTCTATGTTGTATATTACATCCTTGTGACTTATAACTGGCAAGTTTGTACCTCTTAATCCCCTTCATTTATTTCATGCATCCCCCCACCCCTCTTCTCCAACAACCACAACAACGACAAGGTTTGTGCTCTGTATCTGAGTCATTTTTTTTCTTTTTAGATTCTACATATAAGTGAGATCATATGGTATTTGTCTTTCTCTGACTTACGTGACTTAGCACAATACCCTCAAGCATCCTTACGTGAAAATTAGAATCTATAAATAATCACCAACCTGTGTGTAAGTACAATTCTTCTTTTTACATTTGCCACATGTGAATAAGTCAGTCTGGGTTCCACCTGTCTTGGCCATCTGATGCTCTCTGATGGCTTCTTTGGTCAAGTTTTTCCGCATCTCTTTGAGTTCATCACTAGCCATTTCCTGTGAGGGAGGTGGCAATAACACTCAGTTATAGGCATTTTCTATATATAGCCTGAATGTTTTTTTATGTTCTATTAGCTCAATAAACCAACTTTTGAAGTTTTAAAAATGAAAAATTTTTCCTCAAAGAACTCAGAGTTTGCTTTCTTTTAAAATTTCATCAAATACTTGTTTCTATGTGAAAATTAGATTTAATTACCTCTTAAAGGTTTATAAACAATGTAATAATACTGTAGCAATGAGCACCTCTAGTATCCAGATTGTTGTCTGTACCATTGCCCTCCCCAAAAAAAGAACCAGGGATCTTTTTTTTTTTTTTAAGATTTTATTTATTTATTTGAGAGAGAGAATGAGATAGAGCATGAGAGGGGGAAGGGTCAGAGGGAGAAGCAGACCCCCGCTGAGCAGGGAGCCCGATGTGGGACTCGATCCCGGGACTCCAGGATCATGACCTGAGCCGAAGGCAGCTGCTTAACCAACTGAGCCACCCAGGCGCCCCAGAACCAGGGATCTTTGGAGGAATATCTGGTTCCCATTTTGCATCAAGAAATGCAGAGGATTTGGGGTGCCTGGGTGGCTCAGTCAGTTGAGCATCCAACTCTTGGTTTTGGCTCAGGTCATGATCTCAGGGTTGTGAAATCCAACCCCACATTAACTCTGCTCAATGCAGAATCAGCTTGGGATTCTCTCTCTCCTTCTCCCTCTGCCCACCCCCGCCCCCCGGCTCACACTCTAAAAGAAAAAAAAAAAAAAAAAAAAAGAAATGCACAGGATAAGCCAAGGTCATCCTCTTGTGCCAGAGAAGCATGGAAGCTACCAAAGACTTTTTTGTTGGTTGAGTCATATGGATGAGGGGCTAACATGAAGGAGCTCCCATTAGCCAAAGATAGGACAATTTCTTCAGCTATCAATAAATTACTGTAAAGAACCAATCCCCACTGGATAGATGAAAATGTCACAAGTCCTGGGGCACCTGGGCGGTTCAGTCATTAAGCGTATGCCTTTGGCTCAGGTCATGATCCCAGGGCCTTGGAATCGAGCCCCGCATCGGGCTCCCTGCTCTGCGGGAAGCCTGCTTCTCCCTCTCCCACTCCCCCTGCTTGTGTTCCCTTTCTCACTGTGTCTCTGTCAAAAAAATAAATAAAATCTTAAAAAAAAATGTCACAAGTCCATGATTCTGAAAAAGGAGAGCACAAGCATGCAAAAAACAGCAACAAAGTCCCCCCTGGCATTTACTAGGGCATCAACTCCTCATTCTGCTGTTAACTAAAGGGAAAGAGTTTCAGATAACAGACAACATTATTTACCTGCCTTTCCTATCCAAACCAAAGGGGTCACCAATTGCCTGAGTTTACAAAGGAAAATGCTTCTTTATCAAAGAATCTAGCTAATAAATGTGAAAGGAATGACAGAACTTTAGAAATCACTATTTTGCAACTCCTGATAATTTAACCAATTCAGGTAATCAGTGGATGAATACATTAGATGAAAGGTCAAAGGAGAACTTTACAATGGAGGAATCAGACTGTTAATATCCAAACCCACTGATCAATCTCAGCATGCTAACAGTAAAGAAACAAGACATTATGTGTCTCCTGATGCAATACGAAGTAAAAAGCACCAATTACAAGTATTTATGTGGGGAAACACAGTTGAATTTGTATGTAATCGAGCCTATAGAACTAGCTTCCAGTTCACAGACAATAGAGGGGACAGAAAAGTTAAATTAACATCATGAGGAAGAAAGAGACAATTCATACTGTGGGATACAGAAGAAATAAACTGGTTTCTTCAACAGGTCAGTGTCATGAATAAAAAAGGGGTCAGGGGCAGGAAAGAGACTGCAAGGGATTTAAACATATATATTCAAAATCTTTAGAGACCTAAATAAAGGTAATGTGCAGACTTGGACCCTGATACAAAGAAATGTACAATCAGGAAAATATGAATATATAAATTAGGAATTGCTTTTAGCTTTGTTGGATGTAGTGATGACAATGTAGTTATGTAAGAAAATTATATATTTTTTAAAATTATCAAATTTTTAAAGGTATCGCTCTTAGGTTTATAAAGGTAAAAAGAAGGATGCCTGGGTGGCTCAGATGATTAAGTGTCTGCCTTCGGCTCAGGTCATGATCCCAGGGTCTTGGGATCGAGCCCCGCATCAGGCTCCCTGCTCAGCAAGGAGTCTGCTTCTCCCTCTCCCTCTGCCTGCCGCTCCCCCTGCTTGCACTCTCTCGCTCTCTAATAAATAAATAAAATCTTTTTAAAAAAAGATGACAGTTTATTAAAAAAAAAGGTAAAAAGATATAATGTCTGGAATTTGTCTGAAAACAATTCAGGGGAAAAGAAGGAAAAAGAAAAAAAGGAATAAACTGAAAAGGGTCACAATTTTTTTTTTTTAAGATTTTATTTATTTGGAGAGAGAGAGAGCATGAGTTGGGGAGGGGGGTAAAGGGAGAGAGAAGCAGACTCTCCACAGAGCAGGGAGCCCAATGTGCGGCTCAATCCCAGGACCCTAGGATCATGACCTGAGCTAAAGGCAGACGCTTAACGGACTAAGCCACCCAGGCACCCCAAGGGTGACAAATTCTTGAAACTACCTGAAGCTTGGGTGATGATAGATATATAGGAGTTCATTACACTATGGTCTCTAATTTAAAATTTTAGGTTATTTTAATGGGGTTTAAAAAAGTGAATGTTAAAAATATAATAATTTTTATTTAGCTATATATAGAAAGACAAATTCACTCTTGGATGTGTAATAAAATAATGAGACTGCAGACTGAACAGCTGTATCTATAAATAGCAAGCTCTGAATTTCATTTTCTCCATCATTCCCTAAAATTTAAGGAATAGTCAGTAACATGTGACCAATTTTATGGGGTTTAACCATGGAAAGAACTTGGAGGTTACAAAGTCCATTTGCAATTATATATTCAAATCTTCAATTCCACATGAATCCAAAATAAGTAAAAAGTTTCATTTTTAGACAATGATTTAAGGCAATCAACCAAAGATCATGGTATAGTTGTGGAAGAGACAAAGTATTGACACCAACAGATTCAATCACCTTAAGTATTTGTCTAGTACATTATACATATAAATATATCAAAATAGCTAATAATGATTTATTATAAATGTAGTACTTATACAGTACTTCATGATTTACACAGACTTTTGACTTGACATCATGTAATCACATCATGGAAACGTAATATTCACATATACTCACCTCCGCTGTCATTCTAGCGAATAAGTCAGGAGGAATATTTCCACACAGTACATTTTTCCTTAAATTTGGATTCTTAGCATCTTTAAGATTTGATATTCTACTTCGTACTCTATTTTTGTACTTCATGTCTGTATTCCTTATTTCTTGATATATAGGTACTAGGCCATTAAGGAAAAAAAGTTAAACTATAAGGGTATTTTTTTCCCATTTCACCAAAATAAGAATTCCTGAAGTTTCTAAGCAGTTCTCCAAAATGGTCTCCAATTTAGATTAAGCTAACAAGGCAGTGTGTCTACCTCATTTCTTGATCTGTAACTGGCAAGTAACAGTAACCCTACTTTCACACTATGAATGAGCAATGCTTTCTTCTTAATGTTTAATGCCAGTAGCACACAAATTAAAGATGTTTCAAAAAGTAACTTAGGTTCTCCGTCTGAGTGAGAAAACTTGTGAAAAGCAGCCTGCATTTATATAAACTTTCACTTGCCCAAATCTGAATTCTACAAAGGATCCTAAAGGGCTTGATGACTACACAGTTCCTTTGGGTGCCCTCTGGGAAGAAATCATTCGTGGTGGCCCAAAGGTTCATTTCCTCCTCCAGCTCAGCAAGAAGCTAGTTTAGCAGTTTTTTTTCTCAACAGAACAGGCGAGCCTGAAGAGCAGCACACTTTCTTTCCAACAAGGCCATTTCCAAAACTAGGAGAGTTCCATGGTCACATGGCCACCCAATTGTGCACGACACCTCTCCCAAAGCCCCTTCCATGGTGCCCAGGACAAACACACTTCCCTCCTGGGTAATGAACTCAGGGGAACTCGCAGGCTTTGCTGAGATTCCCCCAAACGTGAAACCCTACTTCACACGTATAGTGTGTGTGTCTTCCATGTTCTTTTGCACAAGTTCAAATGAGATGCCACATTCTCAATTTGCAAGGCAAAAAAATAAAAATACCATCAACACATATGTTTTACTTTTGAATAACAAGAAAACAAGAACAAAATGATATGGATGGCCCTCTCCTTTTCTTGCAAAATAATACAATGAAGCTAGAAACTGAAAAATGAAACTCTAAATTCTATACAGGAAGGAGAAAAATAGTTAATCTAGCAGATTATTTAAACAATCATGAATATACACACAAAGGATATCTTCCTCAATTTGAGATCCTAATTCTTCCTCATCAGCTCCAATAGCGACGTAGTCATCTAAACACAGGCACAAAGAATTGTCAAAAATAAGTGATTATGACATATTGAAAAAAATTTCAGTACAGAGTAAATTAAACTGCATTTTTATTTCAACCCCACTGCCCTAATAAAGAGTCCTTTTTATTTAGTTTCATTAGAATCTGTTCTCTTTCCTACCCACTAGACTTCTCCTCTGGATTCACCTAATGTCCACAGTGGTCCTGCATTGATGACTCCTTATCCCTCAGGAGTGGGGAAGTAATTGATCTAGCAGGCAATTCCTCATTTCACAACTCCATAAATTCTGGTTGCTCCAGCAGAGAGTAGAGAAAGTTATAGAAAGAACTGTCTTGTCTCCTGTGACTCAGGCTTCAATGCAAAGAAACCATTCATTTCATCTGCCAATCACATATACGGACACACAAGATTCCTATGCAAATATTCAAACGGATAGAAGGAAATAAAAAGAAACTAGGAAGAAAAAGAAAAAATATATAAAGAAACAGTAAGGGAATCAAAATAGAAAGGGCAGAGTAAAGAGAAAAATAGGTCATACTAACTATGGTATAATAGAAAAGGAATGAATTTGTATAAGATAATAAATATTCCTGTATATGATACTTTAAGTTAAGAATGAATAACTTCAAATTAAGGTTCCCATATATATATATATAAATCAAGATCTCTTTTCCACTTAAAAAAAGTAAGAAATGGAATTATGAATATAAAACAAATACTATTTGTCATACTAACATTTAACAACAGGACCCAAATACATTACCATTAATGCTCAATCTGGGGAGCAGAGTAATTTCAGTTGACCCTTGAATGACACAGGGGTTAGGGATGCCAACTCCCTGTGCAGTCAAAAATCCACATTTAACCTTGACTCCCCAAAAACCTGAACTAGTAATAGCCTACTGTTGACCAAAAGCCTTACCAATAACATAAACAATTAATTCATTTTTTATATGTTATATATACTATACATTGTATTCTTAGAGTAAGCTAAAGAAAAGAAAATGTTATTAAGAAAATCATGAGAAAACAGATTTATATTATTGTACTGTTTTTGTTGAAAAAAAATCTACATTATAAGTAAACCCAAGCAGTTTAAACTCATCATCCAAGGGTCAACTTGGATTAAAGTGGGGGAAAAAAAGATTTGTGAAAAGCCTTTAAGTTACTCTGAATCAAGGGAAACATCATATATTAGAAGGAATCTCCTTCTTGGAACTATATAGTAGTAAGCAGAGGCCCCAGCATGCCTAGTGCTCTCTGCCATCAGTAACCCCTATTTGCCACAACGTCTTCCTGAACTAAGCAGTGCAAGCAGTTATCACAGGGATGCCGCTGGTAAAACAGAATCATGGAGGTGGACATGGTGGCGGCGGTGGTGAGGAACAAAGGACTGGGCAATGAAACAGGGTACACTAAACTTACCTCCCGTTCGGAGAGCTGCAGCAAGCATCTCCCTACACTTTAACCGTACAGAATCAGAAGTGCTTGGTGCCCGAGGAAAAGACGAAACATAAGTATCTCGAGCATTTGTCTCATCCTTTCTGCTGCTTACGTTGCCACTGGAACTACTAAAATACACATACACACACACCAAAAAGAAAACAGGAAAGTTCTCTTAAAGTAACATCATTACTATCATTCTCTAAAAACAAAAATTTTTGGACTAAATAAATGAGATCATATTCAATGACTCTTAAATGAAAAAAGAAATTGCATGCATACAGATTTCTAAAAAGTTAAAATTTTAGGAAATCTGAGACACGTTTCATGTTTTAACCAATTAAACACCTTGATTATCCTTTTAAACATTAAACAATATTTTTGATAAACAAAATACACATTACAGCTCAATACAATAAATGAAAACAAGGATCTTGGCTATGAGAAGGGTGAGGGGATGACACCAGAGAACATAACTCTCAACCAAGACCAGAGGGGGAAAAACAATGTTTGAAAAACCTTGTTCCAATTAGACAATCAACGACATTTACATTTAAAACACTCCCTTCTGGATAAAAAACATGTGTAGTGAGAAATGAGTTATAAGAATATGAAAACGTCTCTCTAATTTCTCCCTAGAAACATCAACTCAATCAGGACAGCTTAACAGTTTTCCAGTCAACCTAATCATTTCAATTGCTTCTAACTTCTTAGAGTCTCACCAAAATATTTTCTGTGAGGTTTCAATTAATATTTACCACATTGAAGATATCTGCCACAAACCTTTCCAAAGACACCATTCACCTGCCACAGAGTAACTTGCTAAACTGCTCCAAGGAGATACCTCCTCCTCTCTCTCCACATAACCATCAGACTGCACAGATCTCCGAGGACAGAACAGTCCTTCTGTATACCTTCTACGTTTAATCACCTCCTTCCCGAAGCCTTGTCTTCTTCAGAGAGTGTGTGAGTAACCGTGCGTGTGTATGGATAGATACCAAACACTTTGTCAGACTTCATATGTGATAATTCTATGCGTTTGTCAATAGGCTCTTTCCCTAAACTTCAATTACATAAAACAGATAAAAATATACTAGGAACTTATTCCTACTCCAATATCTATTTAAAATATCTGCCTATACTTTTATATTTTATACTCAAGGCACGAAGTCAGCGACTTTGAACATAACACAACTGAAAGCATTTCTTAAAAATGTCATAAATTGGGGTGCCTGGGTGGCTCAGTCGTTAAGCGTCTGCCTTCGGCTCAGGTCATGGTCCCAGGGTCCTGGGATCGAGCCCCGCATCGGGCTCCCTGCTCAGCAGGAAGCCTGCTTCTCCCTCTCCCTCTCCCTCTCCCCCTGCTTGTGTTCCCTCTCTTGCTGTGTCTCTGTCAAATAAATAAATAAAATCTTTAAAAAAAAAAAGTCATAAATTATAGCCTATACTTTTCAAAAATATTATGGTCGTGACAACTGAAGAATTACTCCAGATTAAAGGAAACCAGAGATGATAGCTAAATGCAGTATGTGATCCTGGATGATACTATGGAAAAATCTTTTTCCTCTGCAATAAAATACTTTATTTGAAAAACTGCTAACATATGAATAAGCCCTACAGATTAGGAAAAAAGTACTGTATTAATCCTAACTTCTGGACATTGGTATCCGTATTGTGCTTAGATGTAAGAAAGCGTCCTTGCTCTCAGAAAACACACACTGATGTATTTACAGATATAAAGGACCCTCATTTGGTTCAAAATAAAATTATTCATGTGTCTGAGTACGTAAACACACATATATGTATGCATATACACACAAAGCGACAACTGGGAGTTCTCTGTTCTGTTCTTACAATTTTCTAAAAGTCTAATAAAACTATCTCAAAAGAGTTAGAAAACACTGAACACATTTTATTAACAACTGATGTTTACCCTTTCTTTAGCTTACCTCTTTTATCATCAAGTTTAGTTAGTTCTAATGCATAAGACAATAGTGTATGGGATATTAATTATTGTTACTGTACCAATGAGGGGCACATTATCACTTTTGGGAAAATACTAAGAAATAAATGAAGTTACAATAGGTAGCCTAAAACTTGAGTGCATTATCACATCATTATCACATCAGAATCACTTAAAAAGCTTGTTAAAACCTATTTCTGGGCCCCACCATCATAATTCCTGATTCAGTTGTTCCAGGGTGGAGCCCAAGAATTTGCTTTGCAAATTGCCAACAAGTTGCCAGGTTCTCTGCTCTTACAGGGACCACACTTTGAGAACTATTGCTCTACATCAGAGTTAAGTGTTAAAATACAAGCTTCCCAAGAACAGAGGAACTGTATTTAACCTACTAGGCATGTCACCTACCACATCAACATGCTGGATATTACATAGTTCACTCATTATGTGTGACAGGAAAGAATAAATGCAAAGGCCTCACGAAAGCTGAGGAACAATCTGAACCCTTCATTACTGAACTTCACATTTTAATTCTTATGAAAGATAGCTAAATTGAGAAGGAAAAAATTCGCATAAAAAGAGAAACAGATCCAGAGCCAAAAAAAAAAAAAAAAAAATCTAAAAAAGAAATGTGGTAAATAAGTGGCTACCACTTGAATCCTTAATCAGTACCTTTATTATCAATTCTATTAGCGCTATCCCAAGGATTCCATTCAATTAAGCTTGTTGAATACAGTGTAAGTAATTTCTCCTTATTTATGTAGCGTCTTCTAGGTCTCTTTTAAATTTCCATGAATATCCTGTAGGAAACCTCAGAATATTCTATTTGGCTATATACATTTACTAATTCTGTCTGGTTAGAAAATAGAAAAAGGAGTACAGATAGGAGACCATAAATAAGACCATGGAGGAAGTGACAGTCAAATACAACTATGACTTCCAACAGAAATGAATTTCCATAAAGTGACATACCTTTCTTCTCTTGCTTCAGGGCTATTCTGTGATGTAATTGCAGTATCTTTTTTCTTTTCTTCAGGGTCTTTATCTGTTGATGGTCCATCTGAAAATTATGAAATCCCTCAGTTGTTAGCATTTGTTAAAAAAAATTACAAAATGGAACTACTGCACGTTATCAGGCTATTGATGCAACAACAAAAAACAAAAATCCTAAATTTTCAACAGTAAATGAAGTTATACAATCTATTCTATTAGCATATGTACTTGGGTTTTTCACAATGCATGCTTAGCATTCCCAAATAAACTCCTCATTTAGTGGGAAGCACAAATTCATGCTAGTGGGAAGCTAAAATGGCGAAAAACATACTTAAAAATAAAATATTTAAAAAAATAATAAATGAAACAGAGAAAAATATATAAAACAAAGGAAAGGAAAGAATGCGGAAATAATATCAGCACTGTCATTTTAAAAATGGAAGTGCAAAGCATATATATTATTTTAACAATTTTTCACAAAGTCAAAAAATTTAAGGTAGTATCCAAAATGTACATAAATATTTCAGGGATAGTAAACAAAGAACATTTTCATAGAAAAGACTTTAGGATTAGTAAGGCCTAACACCTCCTCTATCTTAAATAATCTGTAAAGTAATATAGAGTGCACAAGCTTAAATTTAAGAGGTAAGGAGGTGTAAAATAGATTGGGCCAATGCAATTGTTTAACAATGAAAAGAAATATACATGTTTAAATCAACCAGAACAGCCTTCTGAAGCTGAACAGCCTTCAGAGAATGTTTTGATCTACTGCACAAATTATCCCACTTATCTATCTACATTTTGATCCCTACATAAGTAGTAAGAGCTACATAAATACTTTACTTCTCCATATCCCTCTGTATAGCATATAAAAGAACATATATATGTTTGACTGTTCATCAGGACCACCTAGGTAACTTTTAAGCATATCCTTATGCTCAAGCTCCTATTCTGATCCATTTAATCCAAATCTCTGGCAGTGAAGCATGAGCATCAAAATCTTTAAAAGTTCCCCAGATGACTCTAATATGCTAATCTAGATGAGGCTAACTGAGAGAGAATGGTCTAAATCACAATTCTAGAACTCATCTTGTAAATGTTAGGGTTACCAAATCCAAAATACAATTCAAGTCCCCTATGATAACGTGTTAGTCTTCACATACTAATTTTATTGCCCCCTTTTATTCTCTATAATTCATTTGGAAGGCCCCAAAGCCTAAAGATGGTAGAAAACAAAGACTAATAATGACATTAAAGAATATAACAAGGAGGGGTGCCTGGGTGGCTCAGTCGTTAAGTATCTGCCTTCGGCTTGGGTCGTGGTCCCAGGGTCCTGGGATCGAGCCCCACACTGGGCTCCCTGCTCTGTGGGAAGCCTGCTTCTCCCTCTCCCACTCCCCCTGCTTGTGTTCCCTCTCTTGCTGTGTCTCTGTCAAATAAATAAAATCTTTAAAAAAAAAAAAAGAATATAACAAGAACTAGGAAATACTCCAAAATTAAGAGGGTAGAAAGCATGTGAAAGGTGATCTAACAATGCAATACTATCTAACCAGGATCCAATGCAGTCATATGGATCCCTTACACTGCTCTAGCAGTGTGAACTCGTGCAATCCTTTGAGGAAGCAGAGCGGTAAGAGGTGTAAACAGCCTTAAAAGCATTCTTACTATCTGAACATAGTGTCATGGGCAATACAGCAGACCCAGAGAGAAGTGGTCCAGCTCTGGACTGAGACTATCTGCAGATCACACTCCACAACCAATCCAACTGTGCACAAGATGCTTAATCTCTCAGTGTCTCCATTCGCATTAGAAAATGGGAAATATGACACCTAGCACACTGGGCTCCTGGAAGTGTTGAATGCATTCATATGTTAAGTATTCAAAACTATGCTGCAGTGCAGCAGTAGTAGTAAATGTGGAAATCTAGCTAATAATCTAAAGAAAAATCTTTAAGCAGAGAGACAGTCATCAAGATATTCTTTATAACAGCTATAAAGTTAAGAAAAAAACACATCTAACAGGTAAGTGATTAAATTATGGCATAATCACCCAGTGGATTATTCTGAAGCCAATAAGAGTTAATGATATAAAAATACAGAAATATTTTCATTAAAAAAGGCAATATAAGTAAATATACATACAGCATAAAAAGAATTACTTGAAGCAAAATCCATACACAAAGAAAAAAAGACAAGAAATGCAACAAGATAGTTGTATTTAAAAAAAGACTTAAGAATTATTTCTTTTCCTCCTCCAATTCTCCATATTTACTGAACATGGAAATCCGTCAATATTAAAAAAAAGTTTTTAAAGGAGAACTTATAATGAGATCAGATACCTCCAATAAGTATAAAAGAGAACTTCTTTAAATTTAAGATTAAATGAACATAACTACAATGTCCAACAAAATGTAAACAATCTTTCCAGAAATGAAAACACATGTATATGGTTCTCAGTCAACTTTTTTTTATTTTTCTAATTAACATACAATGTATTATTTTTTTCAGGGGTACAGGTCTGGGATTCATCAGTCTTACACAATGCACAGCGCTCACCATAGTACATACCCTCCCCAATGTCCATCACCCAGTCACGCCATGCCTCCCACCCCTCTCGCCACCAGCAACCCTCAGTTTGTTTCTTGAGATTAAGAGTCTCTTATGGTTGCTCTCCCCCTCTGGTTTCCTCTTCATTTTTCCCTCCCTTCCCCTATGATCCTCTCTTGTTTCTAAAATTCCTCATATCAGTGAGATCATATACTTGTCTTTCTCTGACTTATTTCATATAGCATAATACCCTCTAGTTCCATCCACATCGTTGCAAATGGCAAGAATTCACCTTTTTGATGGATGCATAATATTCCATTATATATATATATTCCACACATTCTATATTCATTCATCTGTCAATGGATATCCAGGTTCTTTCCATAGTTTGGCTATTGTGGACATTACTGCTATAAACATTAGGGTGTATGTGCCCCATCGGATCACTACATTTGTATCCTTGGGGTAAACACCCAGTAGTGAAATTGCTGGGTCATTTTCAACTTTTTGAGGAATCTCCATATTGTTTTCCACAGTAGCTGCACCAGCCTGCATTCCCACCAACAGTGTAGGAAGGTTCCCCTTTCTCCACGTCCTTGCCAACATCTGTCATTTCCTGACTTGTTAATTTTAGACATCCTGACTGGTATCTCATTGAGGTTTTGATTTGTATTTCCCTGATGCCAAGTGGTGTTGACCACTTTTTCATGTGTCTGTTGGCTATTTGGATGTCTTCTTTGCAAAGATGTCAGTTTATGTCTTTTACCCATTTCATGATTGGATTATTTGTTCTTTGGGTGTTGAGTTTGGTTAAGATCCTTATAGATTTTGGATACTAGCTATCTGATATGTCATTTGCAAATATATTCTCCCATTCTGTTGGTTGTCTTTTGGTTTTGTTGACTGTTTCCTTTGCTGTGCAAAAAGCTTGTTATCTTGATGAAGTCCCAATAGTTCATTTTTGCCCTTGCTTTCCTTGCCTTTGGTGATGTGTCTAGGAAGAAGTTGCTGTGGCCGAGGTCGAAGAGGTGGCTGCCTGTGTTCTCAAGGATTTTGATGGATTCCTGTCTCACATTTAGGTCTTTCATCCATTGAGTCTATTTTTGTGTGAGGTATAAGGAAATGGTCCAGTTTCATTCTTCTGCATGTGACTGTCCAATTTTCCCAACACCATTTGTTGAAGAGACTTTTTCCCACCGGACATTCTTTCCTGCCTTGTCAAAGATTACTTGACCATAGAGTTGAGGGTCCATTTCTGGGCTCTCTATTCTGTTCCATTGATCTATGTGTCTGTTTTTGTGCCAGGACCATACTGTCTTCGTGATTAATTACAGTTTTGTAATAGAGCTTAAAGTCCGGAATTGGGATGCCACCAGCTATGCTTTTCTTTTTCAACATTCCTCTGGCTACTCGGGGTCTTTTTCTGGTTCCATACAAATTTTAAGATTATTTGTTCCATTTCTTTGAAAAAAGTTGATGGTATTTTGATAGGGATTGCATTAAATGTGTAGATTGCTCTAGGTAGCATTGACATTTTCACAATATATGTTCTTCCAATCCAAGAGCATGGAACGTTTTTCCATTTCTTTGTGTCTTCCTCAATTTCTTTCAGGAGTATTCTATAATTTTCTGATTACAGATCCTTTGCCTCCTTGGCTAGATTTATTCCTAGGTATCTTAAGGTTTTAGGTACAACTGTAAATGGGATCAACTCATTTTCTTTCTTCTGTCTTGTTGTATAGAAATGCCACCGATTTCTGTGCATTGATTTTATATCCTGCCACTTTACGGAATTCCTGTGTGAGTTCTAGCAGTTTTGGGGTGGAGTCTTTTGGGTTTTCCACATAAAGTGTCATATCATCTGCAAAAGTGAGAGTTTGACTTCTTCTTTGCCAATTTGGATGCCTTTTATTTCTTTTTGTTGTCTGATTGCTGAGGCTAGACTTCTAGTACTATGTTGAACAGCAGTGATGAGAACGGACATCCCTGCTGTATTCCTGACCTTAGGGGGAAAGCTATCAGTTTTTCCCCAATGACTATGATATTTGCTATGGGTTTTTCATAGATGGCTTTTATGATATTGAGCTATGTACCCTCTATCCCTACACTGTGAAGAGTTTCAATCAAGAAAGGATGCTGTACTTTGTCAAATGCTTTTTTCTGCATCTACTGAGAGGATCATATGGTTCTTGTTCTTTCTTTTATTAATGTATTGTATCACATTGATTGATTCACAGATGGTGAACCAAACTTGCAGCCCAGGGATAAATCCCACTTGGTCATGGTGAATAATCCTTTTAATGGACTGTTCGATCCTATTGGCTAGGATTTTGGTGAGAATTTTTGCATCCATGTTCATCAGGGATAATGGTCTGTAGTTCTCCTTTTTGATGGGGTCCTTGTCTGGTTTTGGGATCAAGGTAATGCTGGCCTCGTAAAACAAGTTTGGAAGTTTTCCTTCCATTTCTATTCTTTGAAACAGCTTCAGAAAAATAAGTATTAATTCTTCTTTAAATGTTTGGAAGAATTCCCCTGGGAAGCCATGTGGCCATGGGCTCTTGTTTTTGGGAGATTTTTGATTACTGCTTCAATTTCCTTAGTGCTTATGGGTCTGTTCAGGTTTTCTATTTCTTCCTGGTTCAGTTTTGGTACTTTATATGTCTCTAGGAATGCATGCATTTCTTCCAGATTATCTAATTTGCTGGCATAGAGTTGCTCATAATATGTTCTTACAATTGTTTGTATTTCATTGGTGTTGGTTGTGATCGCTCCTTTTTCACTCATGATTTTATTTGGGTCCTTTCTCTTTTCTTTTGGGTAAGTATGGCCAGGGGTTTACCAATCTTATTAATTCTTTCAAAGAACAAGCTCCTAGTTTCGTTGATCTATTCTACTGTTCTTTTGGTTTCTACTTCATTGATTTCTGCTCTGATCTTTAATATTTCTCTTCTCCTACTGGGTTTAGGCTTTATTAAGCTGTTCTTTCTCCAGCTCCTTTAGGTGTAGGGTTAGGTTGTGTATTTGAGACCTTTGTTTCTTGAGAAAGGCTTGTATTGCTATATACTTTCCTCTTAGGTCTGCCTTTGCTGCATCCCTGAGATTTTGAACAGTCGTGTTTTCATTTTCATTTGTTTCCATGCATTTCTTAAATTCTTCTTTCATTTCCTGGTTGACCCAATCATTCTTTAGTAGGATGCTCTTTAGACTCCATGTATTTGAGTTCTTTCCAACTTTCCTCTTGTGATTGAGTTCTAGTTTCAAAGCACTGTGGTCAGAAAATATGCAGGGAATGATCCTAATCTTTCGGTACTGGTTGAGACCTGATTTGTGACCTAGGATGTGATCTATTCTGGAGAATGTTCCACGGGCACTAGAGAAAAATGTGTATTCTGTTGCTTTGGGATATAATGTTCTGAATATATATGTGAAGTCCATCTGGTCCAGTGTGTCATTTAAAGCCTTTATTTCCTTGTTGATCTTTTGCTTAGATGATCTGTCCATTTCAGTCGGGGGGTTGTTAAAGTCCCCTACTATTATTGTATTATTGTTGATGTGTTTCTCTGATTTTGTTATTAATTGGCTTATATAATTGGCTGCTCCCATGTTAGGGGCATAGATATTTAAAATTGGTAGCTCTTCTTGTTGGATAGACCCTTTAATTATGATGTAGTGTCCTTCCTCATCTCTTATTATAGTCTTTGGTTTAAAATCTAATTTGTCTAATATAAGAATTGCCACCCCAGCTTTCTTTTGATAACCATTAGCATGGTAAGTGGTGTTTTACCCTCTCACTTTAAATCTGGAGGTGTCTTTGGGTCTAAAATGAGTCTCCTGCAGGCAGCATATCGACGGGTCCTGCTTTTTTGTCCAATCTGATAGCCTGTGTCTTTTGATTGGGGCATTTAGCCCATTTACATTCAGGGTAACTATTGAAAGATATGAATTTAGTGCCATTGTATTGCCTGTAAGGTGACTGTTACTGTATATTATCTCTGTTCCTTTCTGGTCTATGTTACTTTTAGGCTCTCTCTTTGCTTAGAGGACCCCATTCAATATTTCTTGTAGGACTGGTTTGGTGTTTGCAAATTCTTTTAGTTTTTGTTTGTCCTGGAGGCTTTTTATTTCTCCTTCTATTTTCAATGACAGCCTAGCTGGATATAGTGTTCTTGGCTGCGTATTTTTCTCATTTAGTGCTCTGAATATATCATGCCAGTCCTTTCTGGGCTGCCACGTCTCTTGTGGATAGGTCTGCTGTCAATCTAATGCTTCTACCATTGTAGGTTACAGACCTCTTGTCCCGAGCTGCTTTCAGGATTTTCTCTTTGTCTCTGAGACTTGTAAGTTTTACTATTAGATGTCAGGGTATTGACCTATTTTTATTGATTTTCAGGGGGGTTCTCTGTGCCTCCTGGATTTTGATGTCTGTTTCCTTCCCCAAATTAGGGAAGTTCTCTGCTATAATTTGCTCCAACATACCTTCTGCCCCTCTCTTTCTTCTTCTGGAATCCCAATTATTCTAATGTTGTTTCACTTTATAGTATCACTTCTCTCTCGAATTCTGCCCTCATGGTCCAGCAGTTAGTTTATCTCTCTTTTTCTCAGCTTCTTTATTCTCCATCATTTGGTCTTCTATATCACAAATTCTCTCTTCTGCCTCATTTATCCTAGCAGTTAGAGCCTCCATTATGCTTGCACCTCATTAACAGCCTTCTTGATTTTGACTTGGTTAGATTTTAGTTCTTTCATTTCTCCAGAAAGGGATTCTCTAGTATCTTCTATACTTTTTTCAAGCCCAGCTAGTATCTTTATAATCGTCATTCTGAACTCTAGTTCTGACATCTTACTAATGTCTGCATCGATTAGGTCCCTGGCAGTCAGTACTGCCTCTTGTTTCTTTTGAGGTGAGTTTTTCTGTCTTGTCATTTTGTCCCGAGGAGAACAGATGAATGAGAGAACAAAATGCTAAAAAAAATGCTAAAAGGGTAACACCGCCCCCAGAAAAATATACACTAAAGAAATCAGAAGAGACCCAAAACCTGGGGGGAAGGGGAGAATATGATCAGGCTGGTGAGTAGAACAGAGCTGCACACCAGATTTTGGGTGTATTTTGGTTTGTTAGAAGAAATTGCCTCCAAAAATTTTAAAGAAAGGAAAACATATATATATACAAATAAGGGTAAATACGATAAAGGGATGAAATATGACTGTAAAATGACAATTAAAAAAGATTTTTAGGGACGCCTGGGTGGCTCAGTTGGTTAAGCGGCTGCCTTTGGCCCGGGTCATGATCCCGGGGTCCTGGGATCAAGTCCCACATTGGGCTCCTTGCTCAGCAGGGAGCATGCTTCTCCCTCTCTCTCCCTCTGTTTGTGCTCTGTCAAATAAATAAAGTCTTTAAAAAAAAAAGATTTTTAAAAAGGAATTGATGATAAGTTGGTTGAAAAAAGAAAGGAGGGTGCCTGGGTGGCTCAGATGGTTAAGCATCTGCCTTTGGCTCAGGTCACGATCCCAGGGTCCTGGGATCAAGTCCCGCATTGGGATCCCTGCTCCTTGGGAGCCTGCTTCTCCCTCTGCCTCTCTCTCTCTCTCTGTCTCTCATGAATAAATAAATAAAATCTTAACAAAAAAAAAAAAAGGAAGGAAAAAAAAAAGAATGTGATCAGGTGGAAGACTACGACAATGTCATACACTAGATTTAGGGTATATTGCGGTCTGTTAGAAGAAACTGTATTCCAAAATTTTAAAGAAAAAGAAACTTTAAATATACAAAAAATAAGGTTAAATACAATGAAGAGATAGAATATGTCTGTAAAAATGAAAAATTTAAAAAGATTTTTTTAAAAAAGGAATTGATAAGATGTTGGTTGAAAAAGAAGAAAAATTCAACTAAAAAGTAGAAAAAAAAATAAAGAAAATTTAAATTATTAACTCTGAAAGGCTAAAGCATCATGAGAAAAAAGCCGTAAATTCTATGTGCTGTATTCCCCTAGCGTTGGGGTTTTGCTGTTCTCATTGATCGGTAAATTTGGTCTTGGCTGGATGTTCTTGCTGATCTTCTGGGGGGGGGGGGGCTGTTGCAGTGATTCTCAAATGTCTTTGCTGGAGGCAGAATTGCCCCGCCCTTGCCAGGGGCCAGGCCAAGCAATCTGCTCAGGTTTGCTCTCAGGAGCTTTAGTTCCCTACAAGATTTCTGTACAGCTTTGGAGGATGAGAATGAAAATGGTGGCCTCCCAATCTCGGGTCCCAGAGGAGCCGAGAACTCAGGGCCTCACTCCTCAGTGTGCCCTCAGTGAAAAGCAGTCAATCACTCCTGTCTTCCTGGTCTCCGGCTGCACTCCGTACTCACCCGGCCTGTGACCAAGCATTTCTATCTCTGGCACATGACCCCATTTGGAGTCTCCAAACCCAGCAGATCCCTGTGGTATGCTCCCGTGCTGCTCCTCCAGGGGGAGGAGGACGGAGTCTCCCCGGATCTGCTGCTTGTTGGGTCCCTGCTCAAAGAGCAGTGGCCCAACTGTGCCGCAGATCATGGTTTATGGCTACCCTGAGCTGCGAGCCCACTCCTCAGCTCTCTTTGCAACCAGCTTCTCTGCTCTGATACCTGGGAGCTCTGCCACACTCAGGCACCCCCAGTCTTTCTGTGACTCCGGGGGTCCTGAGACCACACTGTCCCAGCAAGTGTTCCACCCCCCACTTAGCCACTGGAGTGACGTCCCTCACCGGAGCAAACTTCTAAAAGTTCCAATTTTGTGCTCCGGTGCTCTGTCACTTGCCAGTAGCCGGTGATAGAGGCTCCCTCCCCCGTGGTCTATCTTCCCGAATATCGCCTCGGATTCACTTCCCCGCACGTCCTACCTTCCAAAAAGTGGTTGCTTTTCTGTTCAGAGTTGCTGGTATTCTTTTCTTCGATCTCCTGTTCAGTTTGTAAGTGTTCTGAATGGTCTGATCCCTATCTAGCTGAATTCCTGGGGTCAGAAGAAATTTAGGTCTCCTATGCCTCCACCATCTTGCTCCTCCCTCCCTCAGTCAAGTTTCTCTGGCAAATTCTAATTACTTTAGAATATGGAATTAGATTTAAAAAAATTTTTTTTTAAGATTTTATTTATTTGACAGAGAGAGACACAGTGAGAGAGGGAACACAAGCAGGGGGAGTGGGAGAGGGAGAAGCAGGCTTCCCACGGAGCAGGGAGCCCGATGCGGGGCTCCATCCCAGGACCCTGGGATCATGACCTGAGCTGAAGGCAGATGTTTAACAACTGAGCCACCCAGGCACCCCTAGATTTAAAATTTAAATGAATTATAAACATAAGTTTCAGTTTGTCTTTAAAGACTAGATTTTTTTTTTTAACCTTTTTGTTTTGAAATAATCTGAAACTTGCACGAATGTTTTAGAATGGTGCAAAAAACTTTACTCAGGGGCGACTGGGTGGTGCAGTTGTTTAACAGTCCGACTCTTGGTTTTGGCTCAGGTAGTGATCTCCGGGTCCTGGAACTGAGACCCACATCGGGCTCTATGCTCAGCGTGGGGTCAGCTTGAGTTTCTCTCTCCTCTCCCTCTGTCCCTCCCCCTGCACACTCTCTAAAATAATAAAACTTTAAAAAAAAAGTTCACTCAGATTCCCCAAGTGTTAATGTTTGGTATACTTGTTTCCTCATTCATTCATTGCCCCCTACTATACACATACATGTGTGCTGCATGTACACAAACACATACACTATTGTGTACACACATATTTCTTTTGAACCATTTGAAAATCAGTAGTAGATATCAGGCTCCTTAATTCCAAAATATTTCACTATGTATTCCCCAAGAAAAAAGAAATTCATTTATATAACTACAGTAAATACTTAGTAAATTTAACAATGATATGATACAAAAATTCTGTCAATTTTCCCAATAATGATCTTTATAACAATTTTTCTTTTCTGGTCCAGAATACAATACAGGAAGACATGACTTCATTTTCTTAAGACTAAACTTTTTAAATTTTAGGGGCCTTACAAGTTTTAGTTCCTAGTTTCCAAGCTCTTGGAAGTAATAGGTTTTTTGTTATTACTACTGTTTTCTTTGAAATTTTAAAAGGCTCAACTTTTTCTATTTTTCTCTTCCATGTAAGGCTAATAACTGCTTAGAGAAATGGCTGATTCCAGGCTGGGGAAGGGAAGATAGAAGAACCCAACACATTTTTTGGTTCCAGAATATAAAAAAGAGATAAAACTGAAGGGGTTTGTCAAGCGGACACAAGAGCCAGTTTGAATGGGTGCCCACTGGTCAAATCTGGGATAATATAGATATCAAAATAATATTAACAGTAATAGATTATAATCCATGTTATAAAATAGGAATCCACTAATAGAAAAATAACTGGAAAGTAAAAGGAGGGTTCTTTCTTGTAGTAGTAGAATAATTTATAAATATTGAAGAAGTGGAAGAGTCAGAGAATCACAATTTCGCAACTACCAAAACTGCCTTTATAGGGTGGTTTGGGCAAGAATTAGTGGATACTAAATGTGGGGCGGGGGGAGGTCTGATGAGAAGCAAGATAGTTTCAGGGTCTTAAAGTGTCTCTCATAGAATGCCTATTAGATACAAGAAGAAAAATGATCAACTATACAGTGTATGCCTTGACTTGGTTATCAAAATTAACATCATCATCAATGCCTCTGGATGTGATAACCTCAGAAGGACATAACACACTTTAATATTCCAACTACGGATTCACATCTAATCATGAGAAAATAACAGATAAAGTCCAAATCAGGACTATTTTAATCTGCTATTAAAAACAAAGATGAAAAATAGATGGATAAATAAATAAATAAATAAAAACAAAGATGAGTGCTTATCTTCCTCAAATTGTCAATGTCATAAATAACATACGAAGGCTTAAGAACTATTCCAGATCAGAAGATTATGTCTGTGATCCCAGACTAGATCTTGTTCTGAGAAGGAAAAAAAAGCTAAAGAGGACATCACTGGGACGTCTGACAAAACAGGAACCTGCACTGTAGATTACAGTACTATACCAATGTTATATTTCCTGAATTCCCTATATTATGATTACATAAGAAAATAAACTTGTTCCAAGGAAATACACACTTAAGTATTAAAGGGTAAAGCACGATAGATACAACTATTCTCAAATGGTTCAGCAAAGATAATTTGTGCTTTTATGAGTAAAAACATACAGAGAAAGACAAAGACAGAAATATGACAAAACAAATATGGCAAATATTAAAAATTAATGATCTAGAAAAAGATACAGGAGTTATTTTTATTATTCTTGCAAACTTTCTGTAAGTTAGAAAATTATTTCAAAAAGCTTTTTAAAAAGTATGACAACTTCCCCATGGGGGGAAATTTTCTTCTTAAAGAGGCAGTCCAGTTATAAATGCTGAAAGACAAAAAAAGCTAAATTTGACTAACTTAAAAAGCAAAACCTTCAAGGAGGTCAAACTAATGCCACTCCCTCTTAATATAAGACACTGATTTCAATAATTTATAATTGTAAACAGAAAAAATGCAAACACCAAACATTTGAATAAACCAGATCATAAATATATATAAGGGAAAATCAATATACCTAATAACTTTTTCCAGGATTTGATGAGAGACTTTGCTAAAGATGTAACTTCTTCATCTGTACTCTGTTTCCGAATAGCATTTACTGACATTCCAATTCTTGTGGACTGCAAGGCAATGACAAAAAAAATTTGTACAAGCGGTTTTATTTCAGACATTTTAGTGTTTCATTTTCTTCTTTCCCATTTTCCTGTTTCTACTGTAGAACAGAAAAAAAATCTCAGTTATTTGAATTCTTATAACAGTATACTATAGAATTAAGATACGTGCATATACTGTTATATTTAGTATATGTAATATATCATGTAGTAATATTATCATTTATTATTATTATGCCCAGGATTATACTGGGAGCATCCATATTCATTAATCTTCCTAACAACACTTTAAAGTTGAGATCAGGGGCGTCTGGGTGGCTCAGTCGTTAAGCGTCTGCCTTCAGCTCAGGATCCCAGGGTCCTGGGATTGAGCCCCGCATTAGGCTCCCTGCTCCGCGGGAAGCCTGCTTCTCACTCTCCCACTCGCCCTGCTTGTGTTCCCTCTCTCGCTGTATCTCTCTGTCAAATAAAATCTTAAAAATAAATAAATAAAGTTGAGATCATTATCCCTACTTGTCCAGCAATATACCATTCCTAATTGGCAAAACTGGGATTTTAATGCAGGTCTGCCCACCTCCAAAGTCCATGCTCTTTCCAGCACATCAATGGTTTTCAAATTGTGCTCAAAGAACACAAAAGCTATGCCAGGCCAATTAAGGAAGATAAATAAAAAAATGGTAAATTATTTAGTAAGTTCAACTTGTTAGTAGACAATCTTTCAAAACATACCATCAACGGAAGAAAAAAACAACAAAAGGAATTGTTAGTGGCAAAAAAAAAAGAGGGGAACCCCTGCTGTAAACTTTAAGGCAGAATAATAAATGGGTACTTATGGTTTTTCCTGCTAAATTATTTAATCTTCTCAACAAAGAGATTCAGGAGAGAAATCTGGTTCAAGAATTTAGAATATGGGTTTGGCTGGAATGGCCTACCTTATACCTATGGAAGGCTATGCAAGGCAGGTAAGGTTCCATAGCAGAAAGATAAAGGGGACGCCACAATTCTAAAATCCAAAAATGTTTTGAGATTAATGTTTTGGGAGGGTTTTCCCCCAAAGAAAGAAGTTTATTGCTTTAATAAAATGCTCTCAGAACTTTTTTTTTGAAAGATTTTATTTATTTGACAGAGAGAGAGAGAGAATAGGCAGAGAGGCAGGCAGAGGGAAAGGGAGAAGCAGGCTCCCCGCTGAGCAGGGAGCCTGATGCGGGGCTCAATCCCAGGACCCTGGGATCATGACCTGAACCAAAGGCAGCCGCTTAACCGGCTGAACCACCCAGGCGCCCCTCTCAGAACTTTTTTTAGAGAAGAAAATACTTTGAGAACTTTAAAACTTTTTAGAACTTTTCTAAAACACTTCAATATAGAAAATTTTCCAGAAGCAAGTGCGTGGGCTGGATGGCATAGCCTACAACCGTGTGGACCCAGAGCTGTCTGACTGGATGTAGCTAACTGCTTAGAAGCCAGGCTTGCACTTGCAGCCACCATACCAAATGTCAGGTCTGACTTCCTTATCCCAATGCCTTCAGCACTCCTTCTTCAGCACCCATTCACAGCTCTTCCTCACTACCACCCCACAACCCACCCCACCAACCTAGAAGAAAACCTACTTTTGGAATTAGTGGTGGAAATCACTGAGTTACTAATATAGTTCTGAAGCTGCAATTGACACAGACTGGCAAAGAAAATGGAATTTTAGGAAGTAGTCAGAGACAAGCAAAGATATAAGGAGAGCATGAACAAATCGTGTGCCGTGAGTGATTGCTTTTTAATTATCATAGGATGTTTTCATCACTAAAGAGTCAATAATTACCTGTTTAAAACCCACGAAAACCCCTATGGAGATCAGGCATCTGTAACATGCTTATTTAAGGAAGAGACTGTCTAGTCAAAAATAAGAAATGAGGTTGCTAAGGTAGACTGACAAACAAAGACCTGGGGAGGATTTTTCCCTCTCTTTTAAAGAGGGTATTTGGGGAAGAGTAAAACTAGACAGAGGAAAGGATTATGAAGCTATTTTACTTTGATAACCAAGTCTAGATGTACCTCTAAGAATTCTCTAGACTCTAGATTTTTCCTAAAACCAGTACACTATAATTTACAAGATGTAACAGGTGGCCTATAAAAAAAGTGTTGTGTGCTCAAATAACATTAAGAATTGTAGAGTTAGGGGCGCCTGGGTGGCTCAGTAGGTTAAGTGTCTGCCTTCGGCTCAGGTCCTGGGATTGAGCCCCTGCATTGGGCTCCCTGCTCATCAGATTGTCTGCTTCTCACTCTCCCTCTGCCCCTCCCCCGTGCTCTCTCTCTTTCTCTCAAATAAATAAAATCTTTAAAAATAAATAAATTTTTTAAAAAAGGACCGGAGAGTTAAACAGGCTTCTTGATTGCAGAACTAATGAAGGCTTTTTTTAAAAATATTTTATTTATTTATTTGACAGAGAGAGACACAGCGAGAGAGGGAACACAAGCAGGGGGAGTGGGAGAGGCAGAAGCAGGCTTCCCGCTGAGCAGGGAACCTGACACGGGGCTCGATCCCAGGACCCTGGGACCACGACCCGAGCCGAAGGCAGACGCTCAACATCTGAGCCAATGAAGGTTTTTGAGATCAACTATACATTGTGAAATTCTAGACAGAAAATGTATGCCTTTGCCCATGTCTGGCCATCTGGTTTCTATAGAATACCAGCTATGCAATTAGAAAGACACTACCTTGGAAAGATGGGGAGGGCATTAAGCAGACTTAGCTTAATCAGCTGCGCATTGGTAGTAAGGCAGAAAGGAATGAGTAGTGAGATTAAGAGACACTGTCAGCATCACAGGAACTAAGCAGACTTGTATGTTCTAGAAGAAAAATCACTTTTATGATCACTCATGAGTTTTTGCCAAGACAATTAAAGATAGCCACTAAATCTTAAAGTAAAAAATATAAAGCTACTGAAAACACTGTTGAAAGAAACTAAAGACCTAAATAAATAGAAAGACATCCCATATTCACGGATCATAAGACTTAAATGTTAAAGATTGCAACACTAATAAAATCGAGCTACAGATTCAATGCAATCCCTGTTAAAATCCCAGCTGCCTTTTGTACAGAAATTGATAAGCTTATCCTAAAGTTCATATGGAAATACAAGAATAGCCAAAACAATCTTGAAAAAGAAGAATAAAGTTGAAGGACTCAAAAGTTCCAAGTTCAAAACTTACTACAAAACTACAATAATCAAGACAATATGGTCCTATATAAGGAGAGACATGCAGATTAATGGAATAGACTTAAGAATCCAGAAATAAACTCCTACTTTTTTTGTCATTTTCAATAAGGATGTCAAGATAATTCATTAGAATATTAAAAAGTAAACAAGTAGATATCCACATGTAGAAGAATGAAATTGGACCTCTTCTTTATACCACACATGAAAATTAACTCAAAATGAATCACAGAACTAAATAAAAGAGCCCCCCAAAAAAGGAATAAATTTTCGTAACCTTGAATTAGGTAACCGAGATTTGACACCGAAAGCACAAGCAACCAAAGAAAAAGAGAGAAATCAGACTACAACAAAATTTTAAACTTTTGTGTTTAAAGACCACTAAGAAAGTAAAAATAACCCACAGAATGGGAGATAATCCTGTATATGATTAAAGGACTTGTATCTAGAATATATAAAGAACAAATTACAAATTAGTAATAAAAAACAAACTATCCAGGAGGGATGGGTGGCTGGGTGATGGACATTGGGGAAGGTATGTACTATGGTGAGCGCTGTTAATTGTGTTAAGACTGATGAATCACAGACCTGTACCCCTAAAACAAATAATATATTATATGTTAATAAAAAAAAAAACTATCCAACTTAAAAACAGGCAAAAGATCTGAAATGACATTTCTCCAAAGAAAACATATGAACATAAGAATGGTTAAGAAGTACATGAAAAGATGTTCAACATAATTAGTCATTAGGGAAATGGAAATCAATACCACAATGAGATATCACTTCACACCCACTAAGATGGCTATAATCAAAGATAATAACAAGTGTTGGCAAGAATGTGGATAAACTGGAACCTTTGTTTACTTGCTGTTGGGAACGTAAAATGGTACAGTCACTTGGGAAAACACTCTGGCAGGTCCTCAAGTACTCAACATAAGGTTATCTATGACTCATCATTTCCATTCTTTCAGATCTCTACCCAAGAGAAACAAAAACACACAAACCTATACATGAATGTGCAAGACAGGAGTCAGAACAATCAAAAAAGTAGAAATAACCCAAATGTCCATCAACTGACAAATGAATAAACAAAATGTGGTATTATTCAGCCTTAAAAGGAATGAAGTACTGATACATGCTACAACATGGATGAACCTTGAAGATTATGCTAAGTAAAAGAAGCCGGAGAGGCACCTGGGTAACTCGGTTGGTAGAGCTTGTGACTCCTGATCTTGGAGTCATGAGTTCAAGCCCCACATTGAGGGGTAGACTGTACTTAAAACTAAAAAAAAAATCTAAAAAAAAGGCAGCCAGAACCAAAAGGTCAGGTATTGTATGACTTCATTTACATGAAATCTCTGGAATAGGTAAATCTAAAGAGACAAAAGGTACATTGCTTAGCGCTTGCCTAGGGCAGAAGAGGTGGTGCAACTGGGGAGAAATAAGGAATGAGGACTAAAAGGTACCCCAGAGGCTAGCTTCATGCTGGCAGCAGCTGTCAATGCCAAACCAAGAAAGTGAGATCTAGGGAGATCAAATCAGGGCCAAGAGTCCAACTTCTTTTCCTTTCACAGTGAAATTTTGAACTTGGGAGATTCAGGTTTTATTCTTCTTGAGGAAGGTAACATTATTCTATAATGGTAACTTAGCAGAGTATTGATTTATGTTACCATCTGAAAAAAAACCCAGAAGTTAATAATGATTTACTCCATAACAGGACAATACAAAAAACTTAATAGTATTAAAAATGTTTTGGTATTTTATTACAACTGTCCATTCAAATCATGACATATTAGCACATACCTGTAATAATTCCAGGGTCATGGGAATATTCTTAAGCTCCTTCAGTAAATCCAATGCTCCAGCCTATAAAATAAAATAATTGCATACTGAACTTCCCAAATGATAAAGCAAGGACTAACTAGAGATTTAAATTTATGTTTTCCTATCCACAACTCACTATGGCTCACTTATTTGTGTGGGAATAGTACATATATAAAAGGGGGAAAGAGAAAGAGAAAGTGTTTTCCAAATTATGGCTGCAACTCATTAAAAAAATATAAAATCCATTTACTGGGTTATGACTAGCACTTATTAAGTCCTGGTTTGTTAAAGTTCATTTTAAATATAGTATTTGTTTATCTGTCCCAGTTAGAAATGTGAAATGTGTTTCTTACTGTGGTGGCATAACACACCCCAGATTTCCATAGAGAACATCTAACTGATTAAGGAGACAACCCTGAGAAAGTGGGAATAGGGGTCAGAAGATGCTGTAGCACCTCTACCATTCACTCACACACAGAAGAGTGTGAAAGGGCATATCTTTACTAGAATTCTTTTGAGGTCTCTCTGTATCTTCCTGGTCTGTCACAAACATACTGCAGTCTACCTGATTCTTACAAAGTAGGAAAAAGCAAATTCTGAGAGAAAACTCAGAATTAAGATGTTACGCTCATAGGCCTGTGCACTGCCATCTAGAATCAAAAGCTCGCATGTTGATAATGAACAGGGAACGAAATAAGGTTCCTGGAAGAATTACATAAACCACCTAAGGTTAAAAAAGGAATGAAATAAGATGAGAAGCAACAGCACCACCTACACCTTATGGCCATATATTCCAATTTGATACTCATTTAATGTATCATATTTCATATGATATATTCACTTAGTCATATTTACTATAATATTCACTTACTGTACTATGTTTAGACACATCATTAGTCTATATGCCACTAATAAAGAAAAAATATTAAACTATGGCATAGTATTTCCTTATCACTTGTTTTACTTTTGTAACTCTTTTAGACTTGAAATTTTTATCATGTATCACCTTTTACAGATATAAAAGAAAAATATAAGCAAAATAAATTGGCTAAGGTGTTTCTAAAACTATGTCACATTCAGAGTCCCCAATGCTTATGAATAACTTATTGACTCAGATTCAATAAAATCTTTTTTTTATCCCACAAAAAGTTGTGTCAAAAACACTAATAATGCAGCATTTCATAAAAGAATCCATCAAAGAGCTAAAGCCTTTAGCTCTTAGCTGGCTTTGTAGTGTGTAGAGCTAGATGTTTTTCACCCCCATTGCTCTTCAACCATTTGGTTCCTTGAGGTTCAAAGAGCACTCTACTAATGTTTTTCAGAGCTTCTTCCAAGCCACTGACACCCACTCTGCAAATGTTGATGCTGGGTTTAATATTCTGCCTGTGAAACTACATCCCAACAGCAATCTGGCTGACAATATACGTGTAACTCATTCTGCTTTCTCAAATGTTAAAATACGAAAACTAGGCACCCTATGAATCAATGAAACACAGCATATCCCAGGAAAATAGAAAACCCTAGAGCATGTCCCTCATTATGCACCCCAAAGGAAAAAACAAGCATGGAACCTTATGGTATCACATTTCTTAAATATAAAATCTAGTAAAGGCTTTCAGTCACGTAATTTTTCCATTTAAAGTTAAGACATCAGACTTGGCTGTGGAGAATAAAAAAGTATTAACTTTTCTTCTGGTAACAAGCATATATAGCATTTTAATTTCACCCAATACCTCATCAATAAAAACTTAAGTTCAATAGCAAATATGAAACAGGTTATTATGAAGGATTTTAATGATTTACTGCTTAAAGATCCCTTCTGATTTTAAGATTCTATAAATTCTTTTCATTTAATAGAGGTAACCAAAAACAGTGCACATTATAGTTGTTAGATAAGAAAACTAACACTGACTTTAAATTTACTAGTAATCAGGAATTTCTACAGGAATGACATCTCTGTGAGCAAATGGGGTCTTCAATCCCCATCTGCAAATCTCAAAACCAAAACCCTTTGAAAATCAAGATTTCATGGGGCGCCTGGGTGGCTTAGTCGGTTAGACATCTGCCTTCAGCTCAGGTCATGATCTTAGGGTCTTGGGATCAAGCCCTGCCTCAGGCTCCTGCTCAGCGGGGAGCCTGCTTCCCCCTCTCTCACTCTCCCTGCTTGTGCGTGCTCACTCTGTCAAATAAATAAAATCCTAAAAAAAAAAAAAATCAAGATTTCTTAAAGATTTTCAATAAACTCATTTGCCGGCAACACCTAATCTCAACATATGTAAAGCCATTTATGTTCTATATATCCCACTTCATGAGAGTACTACATTTCACTATAGAAATGTTAATGTCTGATTAATGGGAACTGCCCAGATCTGCTGAGGATATATGATGTGTGTATCATATTATCGTAATAAAATCTGAAAATTGAGGAATTCTCAAATATATCAGACTCTAAAAGGTTTTCATTAAGAGATTGTGGACTTGTATCTTACAACTACCATAGACATTTTTCTTCTACCCATGTCTCCATGGACTTTCTGATCCATTTCTGACCTAGGATCAATCAGAAAGGAAGACAAGGAATCACACTTCTAGGAGTCCTTAGACTTACACAATGCTGTCACATATAAAGTTGATTCTTCTAACACATCAGCAATGTGGCATAAGCTGTTTTCCAAGTAGAAGCAATAGATTTGCATTAATTTCACCACACTCTCCTTTTTTACTCAGATCTCTTTGGTGAGACTGGAGTCAGAGATACAAGCTATGGAAGAAGAAAAAGCTAAATAATATTCATGGGATGAAACTATGACCTTTCTCATAATTATACTATGCTCTAGCCAAATAAGATGAATATTTCAATTAAAGTTCTTTAAGAAATAAACAACTATGATGATCTGAATGAGCAAAAAGCTGAAAACAGATGACCATATATTAATTCAGTGACAAAAGCTTCTTTGAATATTACTATGTGCCAAGAACTGTGTTAAATACTTTATATATGTATTATTTCATCTTCGCAATAAACCCTATAGAAGCAGGTAATCTTTTTATCCCCATTTTACATAAAAGGAATTGAAAACCCAGATAATTTAGGACCTTGTGCTGTCATATGATTATTACTAACTAAAACAGGTGAGACCTACCCAGTCTGTCAAATTACACTTACACTTCTCAACATATACTTGTAAACCGTGTACGAAACTCTGAGGAATCCAGCAATGAGTAAGACATAAATCTTTTCTGACTACAGGGAATTTAAAAATAAACATAAATCTTTGAATATTTACTTCAAACCCTCAATTATACAAAGAAACAAACTCAGAAAAGGAAAGTGACTTGGCCAACTGATAGGTAATATAAAAGTACAAGAACTATAATCTCCCGACCCTCACACCCCTGTTCTCTCCATTTCATAGGTCCACTGGTAGCAGTTCTAATCAGTGAACTGGGGTGAATAGCACTGCCAAACAAGAAACTATATTCCATCCTTCCCCAATCATCACCTGCCTCTAAAGGTCAAGTCTATTAGATTGCAGCATCTCCTACAGATAATGATGCAAGAGAAAGAAAGATTCTACCTTATCTTCCAGAGTCAAATTTAGTTCACATTACTGGCTGAATAATAAACAACAGCTATCACATGACTTTATTACATGGCTGGTACTGTCTTCAGAAACCAGTACTTTTACAAAATATGGTATTCAAATTGGTATTGAGCACCCAGCATATACAAGCTTGTATAGGATACAAACATCTTTCTCCTCAAGGAGATGTAAGGAGGAGGAAGCAACACAGAATATACAATGAAGAACATGGGCTATATATATAACAGATCTAAATTCAAATCCATGCACTGCCATTTCCTAATTATAAGATCCTGGGAATGTTATTTGTCCTTTTCAAACTTCAGCTTCTTTATATGTAGGAGAGCACAATACACACTGACCTAAAACAGTTAAAATGGTCAAATGGAGTAATATAACACTATGAAGTGTTGAAATAGAGTGACTGACACACAGGAGATGGTTGATAAGGGGCACAAAGAAATAAAAAAATTTATCTACTTTCATCATAACAATATTCTCAAAGAGCCATAAGCCAGAATTTTAAGTAAATATTATTTAAGCTCAAACAACTCAAACACCTCTTAGAATTATGAGATCCCAAGGTTTAAAAAATTAAGGTGCTTTTAAAAAAAAGGAAACACTGGGGCACCTGTGTGGCTCAGTCGGTTAAGCGACTGCCTTTGGCTCAGGTCATGATCCCAAGGTCCCAGGATCGAATCCTAGATCAGGCTCCCCACTCAGCGGGGAGTTGGCTTCTCCCTCTGACCCTCCCTCTTTTCATGCTGTCTCTCTCTCTCAAATAAATTAAATCTTTAAAAAAAAAGGAGGGGTACCTGGGCGGTATTTTTTTTTTTTTTTTTTGTATGGATGTGGTTTTAAAATAGAAGTTCCAGGGACGCCTGGGTGGCTCAGTTGGTTAAGCATCTGCCTTTGGCTCAGAGTCCTGGGATCAAGCCCCATGTTGGGCTCTCTGCTCAGTGGGGAGCCAGCTTCTCCCTCTCCCTCCTGCTCCCTCTGTTTGTGCCCATGCTCTCTAATAAGTGAATAAAATCTTAAAAAAAAAAAAAAAGAAACACTGTAAATATTTACATTATGGCTCAGCAACATCACTATATACTAGGAATTATAATTTTACTATGTCACCTCAAATTTGTAGTTATTCTCAACCAAATGCACAAGCAATGAAAGGAAAAATACATAAATTTGACTTCATAAAAAATGAAAGGTTTTGAACTTCAAAAGACACGATCAAGAGAGTAAAAAGATAACCCAGAGAATGGGAGACAATATATACAAATCCTGTCTCTGATAAGAGTCTAGTATTCAGAATGTAAAGAATTCTTACAATAATACAAATACTCAGTTAAAAAATGGGCAAAGGATCTGAACATTTCTCCAAAGATACAGAAATAGCCAGCAAACAATGAAAAATGTTCACCATCATCAGTCATCAGAGAAATGCAAATCAAAATCACAATGCGATACCTCTTCACATCCACTGTGATGGCTATAATCAAAAAAGACAAACAAATGTTGATGAAGACGTGGTAAAACTGGAACACTCATCCATTGCTGGTAAGAATGTAAAATGGTGCAGCAACTTTGGAAAACAGTTTGGCAATTCCTCAAAAAGTTAAACACAGCTATCATATGACCTAGCAATTCTACTCCTAGGTATATACCCAAGAGAGAAAAAAAAAAATATGTCCACACAAACACCTGCACAAGAATATTCTTAGCAGCATTATTAATAACCAAAAAGTGGAAACAGCCAAAAATGTCCAACAAATGATGAAAAAACAAAATGCAGTATATCCACCAGTACAGTAGTGCTATTATACTTCACACATTAAGGAATGAAGTACTGATACCTGCTATAACACAGGTGAATCCTGAAAACACTAAGTGAAAGAGGCCCATCACAAAAGAACACATATTGTATGATTCCACTTATACAAACACATGTTGTGTAATTCCATTTATATGAAATGTCCAGAAGAGCAAATCCATAGAGACAAGAAAACATATGGGGGGGGGGGAGAGATATATGATGACTACTTAATGGGCACAGGCTTCTTCTCTGGAGTGATGAAAGTGCTCTTAAATTAGATAGTGTGGTGACAGCTGTACAAATCTGTGAATATACTAAAAACCACTGAACTGTACACTTTATAAGGGGGAATTGTATTGTGTATTTCAATAAGGCTGCTATAAAAAATTGTGTAGTCATTCTAAATTTCAATTTATATTAATTAATCTAACCCTGATATGAAAACCAAAGTTTTTTCTTCAACCCAGGTATAAAACTTAGAAATCTACACATTCCAAGTATCGCAGTTCCTAGGATATTCTAACGTCTAATTTCAATTTCTCTCGCAACAATTTAATTCTACTCAGCCCTGAGCCTTCAATAAAGAAATACTAAACAAAGCTCAACACCACTGACAAAATCTATGAATTTGAAAATTCCAAGTTACCTCACTCCTTCTTCTGTAATAAATCCTTTACAAAAAGAATACACAGGGCGCCTGGGTGGCTTAGATGGTTAAGCGTCTGCCTTCGGCTCGGGTCATGATCCCGGGGTCCTGGGATCGAGTCCCATGTAGGGCTCCCGGCTCAGCAGGCTGAGCCTGCTTCTCCCTCTGCCTCTCTCTCTCTCTCTGTCTCTCATGAATAAATAAATAAAATCTTAAAAAAAAAAAAAAGAATACACAAGGTTTTTCAGCCCTTACCATATCTTAGGGACTGCCAAGACTTTTAATTCATCTAATCTTCATTATATTATCTCCAATTTACTACCAAAAAAAAAAAAAAACCACCTAAAATGGTTTTAGAGATGTTAAGGATCTTGCCTGAGATCACAATGCTAAAGTTCAGAAGAGCCAAGATTTAAACTCAGATCAGGAGTCAGACTTGCTTATTGACATCAAGTCAAAATGACATTTAAAAAAAAAAAGCCAAAATGACATAAAAAACAGCTAATGCCTGAAAATTTGGAACTAACTTATGTGGTTCACCAAGGTCTCAAAAGTATACACTTGTAAAACTGCTAATATTGTTTAAGATCAAGGACACACATGACGCAACATTTTGGATAGTACTAGGGTCAGGATATTGACTGGATATTAGGGAAACCTGCCTCCCCCAGAACAGCAAATACCCTTACTTCTTGGTCTTATATTCACCTAATTGTACCCACACAAGGTTCAAAAAAGGGGTCTTTTAGAGAGATGTTTCACCTTAAGAGAGTAATACAGACTTTGAGCAAAACATTTAGATTCATGTCTTCATCTGCCCACTTTCTAGCTATTTAGCTTAGGACAATTCACTTAACTTTCCAAACAGTTTCCTTATTTTAGAATGGGGATATTACTTATCATGCAAAACTGTCCCAGGGATAAGTACTTAGCCGAATGCCTGGCTCAGAGTAATAGTTCAATAAATGGTAGCTTATTACTTAAATGTGACACCTACGCTTTATTAAACTAAATATCCAATAACAACACTTAAACTTGCCAATTTAAGAGGAAAACTACTATTTTTCAAGTAAAGTTTACTTTTTCATAGTATAAAAATAATATTTAAAAAAGCTCACAGAGAAAATCTGGAAACCACAGAGAGAGAGAGAGAGAGAGAGAGAGGGAAAAACAAATCTTCCATAATCCTACAACCCCCAGAACTTCTGTGAAATTACTGACCTCTTAAAAAGCTATCTGTGGGTTGATGTGCTTTGGAGGGCAAAGAGGGAGAGTCATTCAGACCACTTCCCTTTCTCTTTATTTCATTTGCCAATTTGCATTTCTGTAAGATATACAGGAAAAGGGAGAAGGAAAAAACATAAAAGAGCCAGTCAATTTTATCTTTCTTTTTGAGGGGAAAGTTTCCATATTGGTCAAGTTTTGAACTATCAGGAAAATGAGATTTGAGGAGTATCTATGGAGTTTATCCTCATTCTCCCCCAGACTCATCATTATTCCTTTATACTTTGAGAACTACAGGTAAATACAAACTGGTCTTCTCCATCCTTATCCACTAAGGAATTACTCATTTTTAGGAAACACCTATTACAAGGAAAGGAAACAAGCCACTCATGTATTACATGATTAATGGATACACATTATAGCCTGAGTTAGAGAAAAAATTACCCAACAAAAGGCCTTTTTCCCTCAGGGCATCTACTGTGTGAATCTAGGGATGTCTCCTGGTAAAGAAAAAAACTTTCCAGTTTAAACAAAATAACAGAAATGTTCAGCCTATCAAATAATCAGATCTCATCACTTGCATTGGGCTGTATCAATGAGAAAAATAAATGGCAAAGGTAATGTCTGGAAGAGAAAACAAACAGGAAATACTTTAAAAGGCCAAAATTGCAAATACAGGTTAAAAGGGTATGAAATTACATGCTAGGCAACGCACCTGTTCAAGGAAAGAGGAACAGACTATGTACGAAATCTTAAGAATTCACTGTTTTAACACTATTTTCTGCTCTAGAATGCTGTCCAGTAGAAAACGTGGGTCCTGGCTTAATCCAAATTGCACAGTACTTAATTTAAGTGGGTGAACTACTTAATCTCTCTCAGCTTCTTATTCTGCAAAATGGGTACACCACAATAGCTGTGTTGTGAGTCTCAAAGGAATTTTGAACAGATGCTTTTTAACTCTAAAGTGCTGTACAAATCAGAACATCCCTTTTCTCCTTCACATTAGTTTGACACGGAATTTATTTCATAGATAGGAATAAGTTATTTCAGGTACACTGATTCTGAAAATGTACTGACCAGGGTGGAACAAATTCAGGTGAAGACAATCATGGAGCTGAAGCTGAAAACAGCTGACTCTGAATTAGAGGACTGAAAGCACACACTGGTGGGCAAAAATGCAGAAATTGGAAGACTTCATACAAACCACAAAGAAAACATGTTCATATAAACACTTTATCAGTAACAAGATAATGCCACTGGTATTAACTGTAAACCACTTAGAGTACCCAGCAATGACATCTGGCCAAATGCATCTACCAGCACACCTCAGTGTGTGCGTTTTAATCACAGCTCTTTACATACTACCACCTGACAATATCCACTTTTTTAAAAAACGTTTAGCGACTTGCCAAGTACAGTAGCATACTCTACCTTTTTAATTGCTAAACAAACCTGTAGCGTAGACGAGATCAAGTGAATGTTTAGCATTCTTCAAAAAAAAAATCCAAAAATTTTAACTTACCAGTTTGATGTCTAAAACATATCCCAAACCTCTATGTGATGTTATTTCTAGTTGTTAGCCAGCGATCATGGAAAAGAGAACGAATTCTTCCCAACTGTGAAGGGCTTTCTACACTCTTCAATTCTTAAGCTAAACTGAAGAGGTAATTAGCGAGTAAATCTATTCCTCAAGTTTAAAATAAGAGAATGCCCCGATCAGGTTTACTACGCTGTACTAACAACGAGAGACTTGGGAGTACCAAGAACGGGTACTGACGCCAGCGGCGGGGCCGCGCTACCTCCTCCCGGACGCCTTCCCCAGGACGCGGGCACGGTACACGCCAGCTTCCAGCGCGGGGAGGGCGGGCGTGGGCCGGCCGGGAGCCCGCGAGGGCCCGGCCCGAAGCCAGCCGCGTACGGCCCCGGCCGGTCGCCCAGCCTCCCTCCCGGCCCGCGTCGCCCGCCGCGCTCACCGCGTTCTTCTTCTGCACCATCTTGTCCATCTTCTTGGCAATGCGGACCACCTCGTCCTCCATGGCTCCCGCAGGTCTTCCCCGCGCCCAGCCCGTTTGGGTCGGGAAGTGGGCGAAGCTGGAGCTGAGGGGACGGCAGGACGAGAGCCAGGCGCTGGACTACCCCACCACAGCAGGCCCGGGCCTACACAACCAAGCCCGCAGCGGCAGCGGCGGCTGCGACAGCGACTCCGCCCCCACAGGCAGCACCAATCGAGCTCTGCGCGCACCGTGCAGGCACTGCCAATCGATAGCGGATCGCTGGGAAACCGCGCGCCAAGGCGCCCGCCAGACGGGCGTCGACCGAGGCGCTGTCAATGAGTTGACACGCAAACTGGGCGGCAGGGCTTCCCGCCAGGCCGTTGTAAGTCTGTAGGAGGCGGGGCCGAGTTTTGCCGCGCGTGCGCCTCCGGCCCAGTCTCTGCCCAGGGTGAGTTTCACATCCGCAGAGATCCACGGAGCTCTGAACCGAGGCGGGTCTGGAAAGCGAAACATTGGCGGTTTTTAAAGGCAGTCAAAACCCGAGCCTTTTTTCCGTGGGAGGCGACTACCGTGAAAACCAGCACCACCCCACTCCCCCTAAATAGTGCATTGTAATATGGATTTGATCGCTTTAAGCGTCCCCTTTTTAAAAGTCAAATCGTTTGTAAGCTCCATGGGAACCAAGACTCAATCTGTTTTGTTTCCTGACTCAGAATGTCGAACACAGTATTTGAATACAGTTGAATAATAGTTGAGAGAAACGTTCTCAACAAAGAAATAAGCACCTCAACTGCTTCTGAAGACCAGTGAGGAAGTTGACATCTTTAATTTAAGGGTTATGACTAAGCCAAAGTAGAAAATTGAAATAGCTGTATTATTAATACTGGAGAGTATAGTCTCCTTCAATAGGTCTTTGCCCAATTATACGTTTTACTACCAACTCATGCTGTTTGCAGACATATCCCCACACCATATTTAGCTATCATTAATCAAAATTAACCACCTAATAATGTTTTTTCTGTACTAAGATGACAAATTTTTCCTAGTTCTAGTCAGTTATTTGGGAGGAAGAGGAATTTTGTCCTTTTCCCCTTCTTATTTCATGTTTTTGTTTCATTTTTAAATTATCTTTTTATTATTGATTCCCAACTTATAGAGAGACTGTATGATTGGGAAGTAACTGGTTCTAAGGTAGTTGTTGAGATCTGTTTTGTCAATTTTTATAAATATACTGGTGTACTGAAAAAGAATTTGTATTCTAAGGGCGCCTGCGTGTGTCAGTCGGCTGAGCTTCTGACTCTTGGCTTCCGCCAAGGTCATGATCTCGGGGGTCCAGGGTTGGAGCCCCTCATGACTCTGGGTTGGGTGGGAAGTCGCTTGAGATTCTCTCTCTCCCTCTCCCTCTGTCAATCCCCGCCCCCCACCCCGCACGCTTGCTCTCTCTCAAATAAATAAATCTTTAAAAAAAGAAAAACAAAGAAAAAATAATTTGTACTCTGTAATAGCAGATAGGAGGTTCCAGATAGGCTCATTAGCCACAAATTAATTTTATTATTCAAATACTTATATCTCACTTTGTTGCGTTCTATTGAGTGTGTAAAAATCTTCCTTTATGATTATGGATGTGTACATTTACTCTAATAATTGTGATTTTTGTTTTTTTCCCCCAAAGAATCAGTTTATTTTGCTTGTTTGTTTTAAAGAGAGAGTGCGCAAGCAGGGGAGAGGCAGACAGAGAGAGAATCTTAAGCAGGCTCCATACTCAGCTTGGAACCCAATGTGGGGTTCTATCACAGGACCCTGAGATCATAACCTGACCCAATATCAAGAGTCAGTCACTTAATCCGCTGAGCCACCCAGGCGCCCCTGTTTGTTTGTTTTACTGTGTTAAATACGCATGTTATCCAATGACAAAACTAAAACAATTTAGTAACGAGTTTGATATCCTTTATCCTAGTGAAAACAATTCTGGATTGGGGGAGTACAATAACTCACAAGCAGTGGAGCACCAATCACGAGGGATTTGGGGCAAGAGCGAGATTTATAGAGCAATGAAGAGACAAAGAGGGAACAAGGCACGATTGGCTAGGAGGCAGGGAATTTCCTTATAAACATAGCAGGTCCTGTTTTCTAGGGTAAAGTAGGCTAGTTAAAGCTAAGTTGGAGAATTGTGATTGGTGTGTGTTAGGTTTCCCTGACAGGTATTTCCCTTTAGTGCAGGCTTAAGTTTGTGACTTAGAGCCACAGGGGCAGCCCCCAGAGTTAGGCCCCATGTTGGGTGTAGAGATTACTTAAAAATAAAAAAATTTTAAAAATCTTTTAAAAAATGGAATGTCTTTCCTAAATTAGACCTACTTTAAGTTCTTTTCACAATATTTTGTAGATTTTAGTGTACAAATCTTTTACCTTGGTTAAATTTATTCCTATTTTATTCTTTTGAATACTATTGAAAATGGAATTGTTTTCTGAATTTCCTTTTCAAATTGTTCATTGCTAGTGTTTATAAATACAACATATTTTTGTATGTTGATTTTGTACCCTGCAAATTGGCTGAGTTTATTAGCTCTAATTTTTTTTTAATTCTTTAGGATTTTCTACATAATAAAATTATTTCATCTGGGAAAGACTTTTACTTCTTCCTTTCCAATTTTCATGCTTTTTTAAATTTCTTTTTCTTTCTTTTTTTCTTTTAGTAAGCTCCACCCCCAACATGGGGCTTGAACTCATGACCCTGAAATCAAGAGTTGCATGCTCTACTAACTGAGCCAGCCAGGTACCCCTACTTCTTTTTCTCACTTAGTTCCTCTGACAAAACTTCCAATACAATGTTGAATAGAATAGTGAAAACAGAAATCATTCTCTTGTTCCTGATCTTAGAAGGAAAGCTTTCGGTCTTTCAACATTGAGTATGATGTTAGCTGTGGGGTTTTCATAGGTGCTTTTTACCATGTTGAGGAAGTTTCCTTAGTCCTAGTTTGTTGAGCATTTCTATCTTGAATAGTTATTAAATTTTGTCAAAGGTTTTTTTGTGTCAATTGACATGATCACATCAAAGTGTTCCCTCATTGTATTAACATAGTGGATTACATTGTGTGATTTACTTATGGTGAACCATTCTTGAATTCCTGACATAAGTCTCATTTGGTCATGGAGTGTAATCCTTTGACCCTTCCCTGAAGCCCCTCAATAAAATGGGTTGATAAAGTTAATTGTAATCCCCAAAGTAACCACTAAGAAAATAACTTAAAATACGCAAAGAAGGAAGTGAGAATGGAGTAATTTAACTACAGTGAATTTTCATTTCAGTTACTGTTCTTTCAGCTCCAGATATCTATTTTGGGAACTTTTTATAATTGTTATCTCTTTATTGTTGATATTCTCTATTGATATTGAGATATTGTTCTCCTGATTTCTTATTTAAAAATTTTTTGTTTAAAGTATTGTTAAATTATTATTAAATTCAATTATTCTTAAATTTAATAATCCTTTTAAGATAATTATTAGTTAAGAACATACTTCTGCCATTTTGCTACTTTTTTCCTATATCTTATACCTTTTTTGTTCCTCAGTTTCTCCATTCCAGCCTTCTTCTGTGATTGATTTCTTCCAGTATACCATTTTTACTCCATTCTCACTTCCTTTTCTGCTTCAGGGAAGGGTCAAAGGGCTAAGAGGACAATGAGATCCGATACCTCAGCCTGGCCAGGATCTGCCCAAGTTCATAATCTCTGAAAGTACAATGAACATTTTAAAATTATAGCATTCTCGTTTAAATAACCCCAATTCAGCTTCAGTAGTATACAAATGCTTTGCTACTATACAACTCTGTCCTTCCCCCTTTATGGAGTTGTCACAAATTAAATCTTTACAAAATGCATGACCAGTAACATAGACTTATAATTAATATTTTATGCATGTCTTTTATATGAGGTAGAAAAGAAAGAGAAGTCACAAGCCAAAAATACAATAATATGGGCATTTATATTAACCCAAGTAAGTATCTTTATTTCTTTATTCCTTTATTTCTTCATATGGCTTCAAGTTACTGTCCAATGTCATTTCAGCCTGAAGGACTTCCTTTAGCATTTCTTTAATGGCAAGTATAGTGTCACTGAACTCCCTTACTTTTTGTTTATGTGAATGTTTTAATTTCTCCATTTTTGAAGAATGGTTTTGCTAGATAGAATTGTTCATTGAATTTTTTTTTTCTTTCAACACTTTAAATATAACATCCTACTGCTTTCTAGCCTCCATAATTTATGCTGAGAAATTCGCTGTTAATCTTATTGAGGAAACTTGGACATGATGAGTTGCTTCATTCTTGATGCATTCAAAATTCTGTCTTTTGACAGTTTGATTTCAGTTGGCTGAGTGTGTATATCTTTTGAATTTATTCTACTTGGAGTTCAATAAGCTTCTTGGATGTGCAGATTCATAACTTCCATTAAATTTGATGGGTGTCACGGGTGGAGGAAGTTGCCATTCATTCCTTCGTGGATTCTTTCTGACTCTCTTCTCCTTCTAGGACTCCCATCATGTGTATGTTGGTACACTTATGGTTTTCCACAAATTACTTAGGCTCTGTTTCTTTTTTTTCATTCTTTTTTCTGCTCCTCAGACTGGCTAATTTCAATTGTCCTAAATTCAAGTCTACTGATTCTTCTGACCGCTCCAGTTTGCTGTAGAGTCCCTCTAGTGAATTTTCATTTCAATTATTGTTCTTTCAGCTCCACATATCTATTTGGTAACTTTTCATAATTTTTATCTCTTTATTGTTGACACTCTCTATTCATATTGAGATATTGTTCTCCTTGTTTCTTTTTTAATTTTTTATTTAAATTTAATTTAGTTAACATATAGTGTATTATTAGTTTCAAAGGTAGAGTTTAGTGATTCATCAGTTGCATATAACACCCAGTGCTCATTCCATCAAGTGCCATCCTTAATGTGTATCACCGAGTTACCCCATCCCCCCACCTACCTCCCCTCAAGCAACCCTGTTTCTTTTCTATAGTTAAGAGTCTCTTATGGTCTGTCTCCCTCTCTGTTTTCATCTTAGTTCATTTTTCCTTCCTTTCCCCTATGTTCATCTGTTTTATTTCTCAAATTCCACATATGAGTGTAATCTTATATTTCTCTTTCTCTGACCGACTTATTTCACTTAGCATAATACCCTCTAGTTCCATCCACATCTTTGAAAATGGCAAGATTTCATTCTTTTGGATGGTTGAGTAATATTCCATTGTATATATATAACACATCTTTTTTTTTAAGATTTTTATTTATTTATTTGAGAGAGAGAGAGAGACCACGAGAGGGGGGAGGGTCAGAGGGAGAAGCAGACTCCCCGCTGAGCAGAGAGTGTGATGCGGGACTCGATCCCAGGACTCCAGGATCATGACCTGTGCCAAAGGCAGTCGCTTAACCAACTGAGTCACCCAGGTGCCCATAACACATCTTCTTTATCCATTCATCTGTCAAGGGACATCTGGGCTTTTTCTATAATTTGGCTATTGTGGACGTTGCTGCTATAAACATTGGGGTGCATGTGTCCCTTCGAATCACTATGTTTGTATCTTTTGGATAAATACCTAGTAGTGCAATTACTGGGTCATACGGTAGCTCCATTTTTAACTTTTTGAGGAACCTCCACACTGTTTTCCAGGGTGGCTGCACCAGTTTGTATTCTCACCAACAGTGTAAGAGGGTTCCCCTTCCCCCACATCCTCGCCATCTCTGTTGTTTCCTGAGTTGTTAATTTTAGCCATTTTGACTGGTGTGAGGTGGTATCTCATTGTGGTTTTGATTTGTATTTCCCTGACGATGAGTGATGTTGAGCATTTTTTTCATGTATCTGTTGGCCATTTGGATGTCTTTCTTGGAGAAATGTCTATTCATGTCTTCTGCCCATTTCTTGACTAGATTTTTTTGTTTTTTGGGTGTTGAGTTTGATAAGTTCTTTAAAGATTTTGGATACTAGCCCTTTATTTGATAAAACATTTGCAAATATCTCCTCCCATTCTGTAGGTTACCTTTTAGTTTTGTTGACTATTTCCTTTGCTGTGGAAAAGCTTTTTGTTCTGATGAAATCCTAATAGTTCATGTTTGCTTTTGTTTCCTTAGTTTTTGGAGATGTGTCTAGTAAGAAGTTGCTGTGGCTGAGGTCAAAGAGGCTGTTGCCTGTGTTCTACTCAAGGATTTTGATGGATTTCTATCTCACATTTAGGTCTTTCATCCATTTTGAGTTTATTTTTGTGTATGGTTTAAGAAATTGGTCCAGTTTCATTCCTCTGCATGTGACTGTCCAATTTTCCCAACACCATTTGTTGAAGAGACTGTCTTTTTTCTGTTGGACATTCTTCCCTGTTTGTCGAAGATTAGTTGACCGTAGAGTTGAGGGTCCATTTCTGGGCTCTCTATTCTGTTCCGTTGATCTATGTGTCTGTTTTTCTGCCAATACCATACTGTCTTGATGATTAAAGCTCTATGATCCAGCTGTAAGTCCAGAATTGTGATGCCTCCAGTTTTGGTTCTCTTTTTCAACTTTACTTTCACTATTCGGTGTCTTTTGTGGTTCCATACAGATTTAGGATAGTTTGTTCCACCTCTGTGAAAAATGCTGATGGCATTTTCTTAGGGATTGCATTGAATGTGAAGATTACTTTGGGTAGCATAGACATTTTAACAATATTTGTTCTTCCAATCCATGAACATGGAGTGTTTTTCCATTTCTTTGTGTCTTCTTCAATTCTTTTCATAAGTATACTTTCCTTTTCAGAGTACAGACGTTTTATGTCTTTGGTTAGGTTTATTCCTAGGTATCTTATGCTTTTTGGTGCAATTATAAATGGGATCAATTCCCTGATTTCTCTTTCTTCTGCCTTATTGTTAGTTTATAGAAATGCAACTGACTTCTGTGCATTGATTTTATATCCTGCCACTTTGCTGAATTCCTGTATGAGTTCTAGCAATTTGGGGGTGGAGTCTTTTGGGTGTTCTACATAAAGTATTGTGTCATCTGCAAAGAGTGAAAGTTTGACCTCTTTACCAATTTGGATGCCTTTTATTTCTTTTTGTTGTCTGATTGCTGAGGCTAAGACTTCCAGTATTCTGTTGAACAACAGTGGTGAAAGTGGACATCCCTGTTGTATTCCTGACCTTAGAGGACAGACTCTCAGTTTTTCACCTTTGAGGATGATATTCCCTGTGGCTTTTTCATATATGGCTTTTATGATATAGAGGTATGTTCCTTCTAGCCCTACACTGCAGAGAGTTTTTATCAAGAAAGTATGCTGTATTTTGTCCAATTTTTTTTCTGCATCTATTGAGAGGATCATATGGTTCTTGTCCTTTCTTTTATTAATGTGGTATATCATATCGATTTATTTGTGGATATTGAACCACACTTGCAGCCCAGGAATAAATCCCACTTGATTGTGGTGAATAATCCTGTCAATGTATTATTGGTCCTAATAGTATCATGGTGAGAATTTTTGTGTCCATGTTCATCAGGGATATTGGTCTGTAATTCTCCATTTTGGTGGGATATTTGTCTGGTTTGGGGATCAAGGTTATGCTGGCCTCATAGAATGATTTTGGAAGTTTTCTTTCCATTTCTATTTTTAAAAACAGTTTCAGAAGAATAGGTATTAATTCTTCTTTAAATGTTTGGTAGAATTCCACTGGGAGGCCATCTGGCTCTGGACTCTTGTTTTTTGGGAATTGTGTTTTTAAGATTTTATTTATTTATTTATTTGAGAGAGAGAGAGACCGAGAGAGCATGAGCAGGATGAAAGCAGAGGGAGAGGGAGAAGCAGACACTCCATTGAGCAGGGAGCCTGATGTAAGGCCCAATCCCAGGACCCTGAGATCATGATTTGAGCCAAAGACAGACACCTAACCAACTGAGCCACCCAGGTGCCCCTGTTGGCTGATTTTTGATTACTGCTTCAATTTCTTTCCTGGTTATGGGTCTGTTCAGGTTTTCTATTTCTTCCTGTGTTAGTTTTGGTAGTTAGTTGTTTCTAGGAATTTATCCATTTCTTCCAGAAAGATTATATGCCTAATTTGTTGGCATATAATTGCTCATAATATTCTCTTATAATTATTTGTATTTCTTCAGTGTTGGTTGTGATCTCTCCTCTTTCATTCAGTATTTTATTCATTTGGGTCCTTTCTCTCTCTCTCTCTCTTTTTGATATGTCTGGCTAGGGGTTTATTGATCTTATTCTTTCAAAGAACCAGTTCCTAGTTTTGTTGATCTGTTTTTCAGATTTCTATATCGTTGATTTCTGCTCTAAACTCTGTCTTTATTTTTCTTCTCTTGCTGGATTTAGGCTTTATTTACTATTCTTTTTCCAGCTCCTGTAGGTGTAAGTTTAAGTTGTGTATGAGACTTTTGTTTCTTGAGAAAGGCCTGTAGTGCTATGTACATCCCTCTTAGGACTGCCATTGCCACATCCCAAAGGTTCTGAACTATTGTTTTCATTTTCTTTTGCTTTCATGTATTTTTTAAATTCTTCTTTAATTTCCTGGTGGACCCATTCATTCTTTAGTAGGATGCTCTTTGACCTCCATGTATTTGTATTCCTTCCAAATTTTCTCTTGTGATTGAATTCAAGTTTTAAAGCATCATGGTCTGAAAATATACATGGCATAATCTCACTCTTTTTGTACCAGTTGAGACCTGATTTGTAACCCAGTATGTGATCTATTCTGGAGAATGTTCTGTGTGCACTCGAGAAGAATGTGTACTCTACTGCTGTAGGATGAAATGCTCTGAATAAATCTTTTAAGTCCATCTGGTCCAGTGTGTCCTTTAAAGCTCTTGTTTCCTTATTGACCTTCTGCTTAGATTATCTGTCCATTGTTGTGAGTGGGGTGTTAAATTCCCCTATTATTGTACTATTATCAATGTGTTTCTTTATTTTTCTTATTTATTGGTTTATATAATTGGCTGCTCCCAAGTTAGGGGCATAAATATTTACAATTGTTAGATTTTCTTGTCGGATAGACCACTTTATTGTGGTACAGTGTCCTTCTTCATTTCTTATTACAGTCTTTGGTTTAAAATCTAGTTTGTCTGAGAGAAGGATTGCTACCCCAGCTTTCTATTGATATCCAGTAGCATGATAAATGGTTCTCCACCCCTTCGCTTTCAATCTGGAGGTGTCTTTCAGTCTAAAATGAGTCTCTTGTAAGCAGTATATCAATGGGTCTTGTTTTTTTTTTATCCAATCTGATACACCCTGTGTCTTTTGATTGGGGCATTTAGTCCATTGACATTCGGAATAATTATTGAAAGATATGAATTTAATGCCATTGTACTACCTGTAAAGTCACTGTTCCTGGGACTGCTGGGTGGCTCAGTTGGTTAAGCATCTGCCTTCGGCTCAGGTCATGATTCTGGGGTCCCAGGATCGAGCCCCACATCAAGGCTCCCTGCTCAGCGGGGAGCTTGCTTCTCCCTCTGCCCCTCCCCCCACTTGTGCTCTCTCGTTCTCCCTCACTCTCTCCAACACATAAAATCTTTTTTAAAAAGTCACTGTTCCTGTAGATTGTCTCTGTTACTTTCTGATCTTTGTTACTTTTGGGCTGTCTCTTCCCTCAAAGGATCTCCTTTAATATTTCTTGCAGGGCTGGTTTAGTGTTCATGAGTTCCTTTAGCTTTTGTTTGTCCTGGAAAGTCTTTATCTCTTCTTCTATTCTGAGTAACAGCCTTGCTGGATAAAGTATTCTTGGCTGCATATTTTTCCCATTTAGCACGTTGACTATATCCTGCCAGTCCTTTCTGGCCTGCCAGGTCTCTGTGGATAAGTCTGCTGCCAACCTTATGTTTCTATCCTTGTAGTTTAAGGACCTCTTGTCCTGAGCTGCTTTCAGATTTTCTCTTTATCTCTGAAATTTGCAAGCTTCACTGTTATATACTGAGGCATGGACCTATTTTTATTGATTTTGAGGGGGATTCTCTGTGCCTCCTGGACTTGAATGCCTGTTTCCTTCCCCAGATTAGGGAAGTTGTCAGCTATAATTTGTTCAAATAAGCCTTCTGCCCCTCTCTCTCTGTTCACCTTCTGGGACCCCTATTACACAAATTTTATTTTGCTTTATGATATCACTGATATTGAAGTCTCCCTTCATGATCCAGTAGTTGTTTTTCTCTCTTTTTCTCACCTTCCTTATTCTCCATCATTTTGTCTTCTATATCACTGACTCTCTCTTCTGCCTCATTAATCCTAGCTGTTAGAGCCTCCATTTCTTTTTGCATCTCAGTAATAGCATTTTTAACATTGGCCTGATTAGATTTTAGTTCTTTTATTTCTACAATAAGTGTTTCTCTAGTGTCTTCTGTGCTTTTTTTTCAAGCCCAGCTAGTATCTTTATAATGGTTGTTTTGAATTCTAGTTCCAGTATCTTACTTATATCCATATTGATTAAATCCCTGGCAGGGAGTACTTCCTTCTGTTCTTTTTTTTAGGGTGAGTTTCTCTGTCTTGTCATTATGTCCAGAAAAGAATAGAAGAAATTGAGAGAAAAGACAAAAATAACAGCACCAGAAAAAAAAAAAAAAAACAGAAGAAAAGAGAAACAAAACAAAATAAGAAAAAATCAAACAAGAAGTAAAACAGAATGAAACAATAGACTAGATCCTGGGTGTATTTTGGTCTGTTTGTTAAAGAAACTAGATCTCAAAATAAGGAAGAAAGAAAAACATGTATATACAAAAATACAATAAAATACAATGAATGGAACCAAAACTAATATATATATATTATAAAATACATCTATAAAATATATCTTATATATTTATGTCTTTATATATATTTGTAGAATATGATTTATAAATACATGTATTTTATAATTCATATAAACATAATTTTATAATGCATAAAATATGTATTTATATTATAAAATATACATATATAACATTATATAAAAATTAAAAAAGAATTTAAAAAGATTTGAAAAAAATGATAGCTGAAAAAAAATAAAACTTAAAGACTAAAGAATAATGAAAAAAAATGAATGCTAAAAAAACAAAACAAAACCATGAATGCTATATTCTGTTTTCCCCTAGCCCTGGAGTTTTGCAGTTTTGTGTGATCAGTAAAGTTGGTATTAGCCAGATGTTCCTGCTGGTCTTCTTGGGGAGGGGCCGGTTGTGCTGATTCTTGGGTGTCTTTGCCCTGGGGAATTGCGCTCCCCTTGCCAGAGGGCCGGGGTCAGTGAAAATGGCTCAGGATTCCACTATGTGGCGCTGTTTTGCTCCCTGAAGTTTTTTAGCATCAATGGGAGGGATGAAAATGGAAGCGCCCCAGGTCTAGCCCCAGAGCTGAAAGTTTATGCCCCCACTCTTCAGTGAGCCCTTACAGAAAAGCAGTCAATCACTCTTGTCTCCCTGATTTCTGTCCAAACTCTCTGTTCGCCCAGCCTGTGACCAAGCATTTTTATCTCTGGCATGCAACCCAGTTTCCAGTCTCCAAATTTTACAGACTCCTGTGTTGTGAACTCTCACCCTCCTCCTGGGGGAGGAAGTTGGTTTCACCACTCTTAAGCCTTTTGCTGGGCCCCTGCCCAGAGAGCGGTCACCAGCTGTGCAGTGGTTCGCAGTTTATGGCAACACTGAGAAGAAAGCTGGTGCCTAGATTATTTTCAGCCTGTTTTCCCTGCTCCAATGCCTAGGAACTCTGCTGCACTCAGGCACCCCCATTCTTTTTGTGACCTCAGGTATCCTGAGACCATGCTGTCCCACCTGGGATTCTGCCACACTTTGCCACCTGAACACCTTTAAGCCAGGAAGGTCCCTACCACAGTAGACTTCTAAAAGTTGATTTTGGGCTTCACTGTATATAATACTTCGTGGTAGCCTCCTTAAGCAGGCTCCTCCCCATATGGTATCCTCCAATATATTGCCCCGGATTCACATCTCTCTCTGCACCTCCTACCTTCCAAAAAGTGATAGCTTTTCTATTTGTAGAGTTGCAGCATTTCTTTTCTCAGATCTCTGATTTATTTGCACATGTTTAGAATGATTTGATAACTAGCCGAATTCCAGGGACCAGATGAACTTAGGGTCCCTATTCCTCTGCCATCTTAACTCCTCCCCTCTCCTGATTTCTTTATTTTTTAATTTTTTTCTTTTATTTAAATTCAACTAATTAACATATAGTGTAGTTAGTTTCAGAGGTAGAGTTTCATGATTCATTAGTTGCCTATAACACCCAGGGCTCATTACATCAAGTGCCCTCCTTAATGTCCATCACCTAGTTACCCCATCCCCCCACCCACCTTGGTTTCTTTTAATTCTTTGTCCAGTATTTACTTTAGTTCTTTGAGCATATTTAAAACAGTTGACTTAAGGTATTTGTCTAGTGACTCCAACGTTTCAGCTTCTTCAGAGGCAGTTTATGTTAATATTCTTTTATTTTATATGTGAATGGGCTAGAATTTCTTGTTTCTTTGAATGCTTTGTTTCTTGTTGAAAACTTAACATTTTGAACATTATAATGTAACTTTGGAAATCAGAGTTGTTGTTGTTGGTTGTGGGTTATAGTTTTTGTTTAGTTGTTGTGTTTGCTTTAGTGACTTTTCTAAACTCTTTTTGGTAAAGACTAAATTTATTGTCATGTGTGATCCCTAAGTCTCTGTTAGCTTACTGTCCACCTAGTGATTTCACAGAGATTTCCTTCAATGCCTGGAGACAAGACAGCAGCAACTCCCAGTGTTTGCATCTGGGTTCCATGTGTGTTGGGACATGCCCATAATATTCAGCTGGGAAGCTTACATCTTTGCCTTTACTTTCATATCTTGCTTGCCCAGGGCTTCAAGATCAGCCAGAGACAAGTGCATAGAGCATTCTCAGGTCTTTTTAAGCATGCACCCTGCCCATATATGCACTGGCCTTCTAGACTTATCAGAATGTGTGCAAGCTCTTCAAAGCCTTTATTCCCCAAGGCGTTTCATTCCCTACCCTTTTCTTCCCAGGCTTTTCAGTGTATCTATTTTTGCCCCAACTTATATCCTTTTCCCCAGGTGGCAGTGGCTGGTTCCTTTGCATTTAAATATTTTTTTGAGGAATCACCTTCTTGTAGCTATTTCTCCAACCTGAGAATTCTGAGTTAGGCCAGAAAAAAATTTTAAAAAAGAAAAAGAAAGGGGGAGGGGAGGCCTTTGTGTTAGTCCTTCAAGGACCCACCTAAGAGTCAACCACAATTTTTTGGAAACAAAAATCTGCTTTGCTTTCTCCAATATCTGGAACCTACGTTGGGAATATGGACTTCCACCTTCAAGACCTAGAAGTGGGGGATTAAGCAAGAGTAAGTTAAAATGACACAAAACTTTTGTATGGGGTTTCAATCAAGTTTTTCTTAAGCATTCACTTGGTTATTGGAAACCTTTGACTATTTTCCAGAGATCCATAAAGCTGGTTCTGACAGTTTGGGCCAGTTTTGTTTTGTTTTACAGTTTTGTTTTTGGTATTTGTGTGGAAGCATAGGACTTTGGAATTCCCTACCCCACCTCTTTCACTGATGTCACCATCATTTTTGGTTTACCTGCTTTGAGACTATATTGGGTACATACATGTTAAAAATTAGCATATCTTCCTGGAGAATTACCACTCTTATCGTGATGAAGTGATCATTTTTATCTCTAATAATACCCTTTGCATTAAAATCTATTTTTAAAAACAGCTTTGCCTATTCTGTTTTTTCATCTAAAAGAAATCATACAATATAAAGTCATTTGTAACTAGTTTTATCACTTAGCATTATGTTTTCAGGATTCATCCGTCTTATAACACTCTTTTTTATTGCTGCATACTACTCTATTGTAAGGATATGCCCCATTTTGTTTATCCATTCATCAGTTACAGACATCCAGGTTCTTTCCACATTTTGGGTATTATGAATAATAATGCTATGAACATCCATGTTTGTGTGGACATGTGTTCATTGCCTTAAAACTTACTTTACATCATAGTAATATAGGATAAGCCAGCTTACTTTAGGGAGTATTTGCTTATATTTTCCCATCCCTTTACTTTCAATCTTTCTGTAATTAAACAGAATCTCTTGTAATTATGATGTAGCTTCATGTGATTCTTTTGTCCAATATGATAACTTCCATCATTTTACTAGCAAATTTAGTCCATTCACAATTGTAATTACTATTATTTTGGGATTTATATCTATCATACCATGAAATATCTTGTTCTACATTTTACACATTTCCTCCTACCTTGTCTTTTAAATTGAGCTTTCTTATTTCATCCCCATCCCCACTAGTTTGGAAGTTACATACGTTTGTTTGGTTTTTTTGGGGGGGGTTGTTGTTGTTGTTAGTTAGCTTTACATTGTGAATATCTAAAGGGAATGAATATTTCTTATCTACTCTCAGAAAATAGAAGAACCATAGAATATTTCAAATTCCATCATCCCTCCCATTGTACATTTAAAAAACAACTTCTTTTGAAACATTCACAGGTTGAAAGGAAATTGAAGAGATAGTTACATCTTTCATAATTATAATACAATATCAAAACCCGGAAATTGATGCTTCTGTGTGCATAGTCCTCTCATTTTATCACATGTATAAATTCATGTAACTACCACCATAATCAAGATACAGAAGTATTCCATCACCACAAAGATCTCATTCATGATGTCCCTTTATAGTCACGCCTACTACCTTCTCTCCAACCATCTCTAACCCCTGGCACCCACTAATCTGTTTTCCTTTTAATTTTGTCATTTTGACAAAGTTATATAAAATCAGACCATATGTGAACTTTGGAGATTAGCCATTTTTACTCAGCATAATGCCATTGAGATCCAGCAAAATTGTTTATTTAAAGATTTATTTATTTATTTTGAGAGAGTGAGAATGAGAGAGAGAGAGCACATGAGAGGGGGGAGGGCCAGAGGGAGAAGCAGGTTCCTCGCTGAGCAGGAAGCCCGATGCGGGACTCGATCCCAGGACTCCAGGATCATGACCTAGAGCCGAAGGCAGTCGCTTAACCAACTGAGCCACCCAGGCGCCCCAGCAAAATTGTTATGTACATCAGTAATTCATTCTTTTTTTTGCCAAGTAGCATTCAATGGTATCGTTGCACCATAATTTTGTTTCTACTTTTTGGCTATTATGAATAAAATTGCTATAAATAATCATGTATGGGTTTTTGTGTGGATATAAGTTTTTCTTTCTCTGGCATAAATACCCAAGAGTACAACTACTGGGTCATATGATAGCTATTATATTTAGATTTTAAAGAAACTACCAAACTTTTTCAAGGTGTCTATGCCATTTTACATTCCCACCAGCCACATATGAGAGATCTGAGTTCTCTGCATCACTGGCATTTGGCATTGCCATTTTTAATTTTAGCTGTTCTAATATGTTTATAGTGATAATCTTGTTGTGGTTTTAATTTTTCATTTCCTTAATGGTTTACTTAAGGTGGAATATATTTCATGTACTTGTTTACCATCTATGTAGCTTCTTCAGTATCTCTTTGTGTTTTTTGCCAATTTTCTAATTGTTGTTGTTGTTGTTTTAATACTGTTGAGTTTTGAGAGTTCTTTTATGTATTCTACAAACTGGGCATGTGGATTTGTGGTTTGGAGATACTTTCTCCCAGTCTTAGCTTGTGTTTTCATTCTCTTAACAGGGGCTTTGAAAGAGCAAAAATGTTTTAAATTTTGATGAAGTCCAAGTAAATTTTTTTTTTTTAGTTGTCTTTACTTTGGTGTCTTATTTAGAAACACTTCGAGCCCTACATCCCAATATTTTCTCCTGTGTTTTCTTCTAGAATTTTTATAGTTTTATATTTGACATTTAAATCCATAATTCATTATACAGAGTTAACGTCTGTATATGGTATGAGATTTAGGTTCACTTTTTTGGTCTATGGATATCCAATTGCTCCAGTACGATTTGTTAAAAGATTATCACTCCTCTATTGAGTTGCTTTTGTGCCTCTGTCAAAAATCACTTGGCGCTCTTGTGTGGCGCTATTTCTGCTTTATTTTGTTCAGTTCTTCTTGTGTCTATCTCTCTGCCAACATCACATAGTTTTATTACTATATAATGTCTTGAAATGATAGATTTCTCCCACTTTCTTTTCTCTTTAAAGATTTATTTACTTTTAGAGAGAGAAAGTGAGAGAGCAAGCAGGGGGAGGGCCAGAGAAAGAGAATCTCAAGCTGACTCCTCGCTGAGTGCAGAGCCCTAAGCAGGGCTTGATCTCAAGACCCATGAGATCATGACCTGAGCCGAAACCAAGTCGGACACTCACATCCATCCAGGCTCCCCTCCCACTTTCTTTGTCAATAGTTTAAGTAGTCTAGCTCCTTGGCCTTTCCATATCAATTTTAGAATAATCTTGTGTACAGCTATAACAATCATGCTGGGTTTCTAATAGGAATTGTGTCAAACTATCAATTTGGGGAGAATTAACATCTTCACTATGTTAAGTCCTTTAATCCACAGACATGATATAGATTCCCATTTATTTAGATCTCCTTTGATGTCTTTCATCAGCCTTTTGTAGTTTTCAGCCTCCAAATCTTGTCCATGATTTGTTAGATTTACACGTTAAGTATTCCTTTTTACTGTTGAGCAGTTATAAATATTGCTGGTATATAAAATACAATTTTATATTTTATATTTTCTTATATATATTCTTTTGCATGTACTTTTGCATTTTTATCTAGTGTTTCAGCTCCCAAATTAGTATTAGTTTTATGCAATCAATGCTTCTCTAGTTACCATTGCTTATAGCTCTCCTTTCCTCTGGATCCTCTTCCTTCCTCTGAAAGAACATCTTTTAAAGGTTCTGTCAGTACGCTCTTCCTTATAAACTTTCTACTTACTTATAAATTGTTTTCCATTGCGGCGCCTGGGTGGCCCAGTCAGTTGAGCATCTGTCTTCGGCTCAAGTCATGATCTCAGGGTCCTGAAATCAAAACCTGTGTGGGGGCTCCCCGCTCAGTGGGGAGTCTGCTTCTCCCTCTCCCTTTGCCCCTCTCCCCACTGCCCCCCCCCGCTCATGCTCTCTCAAATAAATACATAAAATCTTTAAAAAATGGTTTTCTTTTACCCTTCTCTTAAATGAGTTTACCTATGTAGAAAGTTCCAAACTGCCATTTTCTCTACAACTGATACTATTCTATTATTCTGACTCTGGCATTCTTTTTAAGTGTACTGTGTATGACAGTTTTAAGTAGGCTCTTCCTAGCTGCTATTATGATCTTTTTCTATGGTGGTCAGTTGTGCTATCATGAAATGTCTCATTAAGGAGTTAGTTTATCCTGTTAGTAACTCATTTTGCTTCCTGAATCTGAGGTTTCTCAAGCTTCCTGAAGTCTGGAAAAATTTCAGCCATTTTATCCTCAAATGTTGCTTCTCTCTCATTCTGTTCTCTCCTTCTGCAACTTCCATTAGCTTTATTTTGGACCTCTTAATTTTATTTTTCTAGTTTCTTACCCTTCCTTTTCCTTGCTGGGATTGTTCCTGAGTAAATTCCTCAGAGATTTCACACACCATTTCAGACCAATTCTGTTGTGTCCAATATGGCTAACTCATCCATTTAAATATTTTGTGTAGGTCATAACACAATTAAAAATCTAAACAATAAGGAGTATGGGGTTTCACTCTGAGAAACTGATGAAGTCTGGAGATGGAGGATGGTGATGGTTGCACAGCAATGTGAATATACTTAATGCCCCTGAACGATATACTTACAATGGTTAAAATAGTACAATTTTGTTATATTTTACAATAAAAAAATCAGAAGAACAAAAAAAGGATACCCAAGGGCAGGCTCATTCCTCTCCAGTCCTTACCCACTTCATTCCTTCCCCATTCATGCTCTATAACCACTTTTATTGGATTTTTAATGTCCTTCTAGCATTTTGGTTTTTAAAATGTAAATTCTACCCATCAAATATAGGTCTTATTTCCTGTACCCCTTTTAGTTTTTTACACTATTTTTTCATCAATAATGTATTCTGAATCAGGGCACCTGGGTGGCTCAGTCGTTAAGCATCTGCCTTTGGCTCAGGTCATGATCTCAGGGTCCTGAGATCAAGCCCCGCATCGAGCTCCCTGCTCGGCGGGAAGCCTGCTTCTCCCTCTCCCACTCCCCCTGCTTGTGTTCCCTCTTTCACTGTGTCTCTCTCTGTCAAATAAATCTTTAAAAAAAAAAATAATGTATTCTGAATCCTTTCCAAATTAGTACAGTGCATCCTCATTCCTTCTTTACAGCTGTATAACATTCCATTGTATAGATATAGGATAGCTTATTTTGATGGTCTTTGTAATTCCACATTGCGTTATTTCAAATACTTTATTGTCATAGTAGTGCTTCTCATTTGAAATATTTTTTACTTGAGTGGCTGTTTTTCATTTCTAGAAAAATTTTTTCCAACTTGCAATTTCTGATACTGTGTTTACACTTGTTTGTCTCCACTTAATACTCATACTTCCTGTTTCTTAAGTTCCCGAGAGTCTAATGATCTTTCTAGCTTTTGTGTCACCTGGAATCATTTGTGGCAGGTACTGTTCCCTCTCTGATTTGTACTTTGGGGGGGTTGAGCTCACTTTCAGCAATTTATGCTGCCTATGTTGAGATGTCATCTCCATAAAGAACTTACTTCTTCCAGGTGCTCAAGAGGCAGAGCCAGTCCAAGGAGATTCTTGATGTTAACTTAGGAGCTTATGTTTTCCAGGCCACAGAAATAGTATAAATTCAAAATCCAAATATAGATGACTAGAAGCTCCTAGTTAAACATTTTCGGGAGAAGAGCTCCCTCTTCCAATCCAGGGCCCTGGCCAGAATAGGTAAGTTTTCCCCTTTCCTTCCCGAGGAGGAAGAATGTTTTTCTAATTCACTTTGTGGCACAGAGTACAGCCCTTATAAGGGTCCTGGCTGTTCGCCAGTGAGTTATTTTCTGAGCCCCAAAGTTAGGTGTACCATATGGGTTTTTAGTTTCCTTTTCAGTTCTCTCTGGGCACTGGAGATTATAATTCTTTATGGTAAGCTGGTTTTTACCCTAGTTTATTTGGCACTTCTAAGTGTTCTGAATTATAAGAAATAAGCTTTTTTGTTTGTTTACGGCATTTAAGTTACCTCACAGGGACATAAGGCAAGGTATTAGACCATGGAGTCAGGCACATCACTCTGAATCCTGGCTGTTACACATAATAGCTTTGTAACTATAGGCAAACAGTTCATCTCTCTAGCTATCAGTTTCTCCTATAAAACAAAAGATAAAGTTGATGTGAGGATTATATTAATAAAGAATATAAAATGCTTAGTATAGTGCCTAGAATACTTCAACTACTTACTTTTCACTTTTTAGTAACTTTTACAAAATAAAATGGTATGTTGTTAGGAGGGTGGAAATATGTCATGTATCTACTTTTACCTTTTTTTTATAATTTTAAGATTTTATTTATTTATTTGACAGAGACAGAGACAGCGAGAGCAGGAATACAAGCAGGGGGAGGGGGAGAGGGAGAAGCAGGCTTCCCGTGGAGCAGGGAGCCCAATGTGGGACTCGATCCCAGGACCCTGAGACCATGACCTGAGCCGAAGGCAGACGCTTAACGACTGAGCCACCCAGGCGCCCTACTTTTACCTTTTTTAAAAAGATTTTATTTGACAGAGAGAGACACAGCGAGAGAGGGAACACAAGCAGGGGCAGTGGGAGAGGGAGAAGCAGGCTTTCCACTGAGCAGGGAGCCCGATGCAGGGCTGGATCCCAGGACCCTGGGACCATGACCTGAGCTGAAGGCAGATGCTTAACGACTGAGCCACCCAGGCGCCCCTACTTTTACCTTTTTTTTAAAAAATTAAAACTCTATGCCCAGCATGGGGCTTGAACTCACGACCTTGAGATCAAGAGTCGCATGCTCTACTGACTGAACTAGCCAGGAGCTCATTATGTATCTACTTTTAAAAAACAGCCATAACACTAATTGCAATAGAGACAAGTTTCCCAATTATTTATATATACATAAGACACTGCTGCTGTCAATTGAGATTAACAATACCATACCCTGACCACATCTAACCGTGAACACAATTGAAAAAAGATGATGAAATAAAAGATTATTGTATGAAATAAGATGCTGTTGTGAAGTCTAGAAGTTGCAGACAATATTTTGGTATACAGAACTCCCTTACCATTAGGGTGATCCAAAAATGGAACAAGCTCCCTCACAAAAAGATGAGCTGGTCAATTTTAAGTACTCAGAAGCAGAAAGTGAAGGACTGTTTAAGAGATGGGATAGAAAGGATTCCTTTATTGGGAAATGCTAGAAGTCAACAGTGAAATAAAAAGAGAAAAAACTATTTGGATACTGCCTCATGACACTAATTTAAAAATCCCATGAATACTGCATGAAAGGAGGAGGCTTGGAAACACCAAACAAAACTTCTTAAACACATTAGAAACACTGAAAACCAAATTTAAGAATATTTTTTAGCTTATTCAAACTGAGTAACAGGAGCTTTTCTCTTGCCTCATTCTATTCCAGGTGAACCATACCATCATCAAAATTCTCTCCTGAATGTATGTTATGATTGCATTGCCATTTTCCCCCTTTTCAGTATAGACAGCCATTCGAAAGCAAACCCAAATATTAAAAATAGTATTTGAGAAAGCAGTCACAGAAAAGTCAGAATTAAATTTTATTTCACATTGGTAGAAACCATGAAAAAGATTTACATTTTCCCACATTAGAGCACAACATTTCAACGGAATATTTCTTGCCATAAATTAGATCTTGCTGATTTGTATAATAGAAACAACAATTTATATTCTTCAAGGTAAAAGGAAAACGACTTAGTAAATGATTGTTTAAAAATTTTAAATCCAAACATATGGCTTCATTATTAACATTCTGTACAGTCATTACTAAATTATTTCCATTATCAATTAGCACCCATTTATAAAGATGCATTCCTAACATTGTTTTAGTCAGTTGGAATACAGCAGAAAAATTAACAGTTCAGAAATATCAAGTATACATTTTTGCTACATATTAAACTGTGGTAACTACACCATATGTATTGAGTTGTGATTAATCTTTATCACCCATAAATTTGTTTTCCAATAATTTTTACCAATAATCTGAAAAATTCAACTACTTAAAGTCAAATAATTACTACTTTTATGTTTGCACAAAAAACTAATTAAAAAAAAAAACCCATCTGACTAAAGTGAAGTTTTCAAAAAAGTTCACTGGCAGACAAAAATAAAGCAAAATTTTCTAATGGACTGTTCATTTTCTACAGTAGTTGGTTTCAAATATATGTACAAAACAAGTAAACTAAAACTACGCTCGAGGAGAATCATCTTAGAGCAAATCATCTTAGAAATTAGTTTTTAAGATCTGTCTTAAATATTCCAGAACATACTAGAATATGACCTATATATTCTTTCAGTTAATTACAGAAAAATACAACCACAGAATTATTCCCATTATCTAGACTGAAGATTCTAACTATATAGGTCTAACTTTGGACTAAGGTGCAGTTTAAGAAATAAGTAGTGTAGGAAGTTTAAAGGTTTCTGTATACAAATGTAAATACATTTTAAATACCATCAAACCTGTGATTCAGAATGTCAAATTACAGCATGTATTGGCAGCAGATGTCTATGGCAAGGAGGCAATATTTGGTCTGTTATGAAGCATAAAAAAGAACAGATTTCTAGAGACAAAAAAAAAAAAATACTAAACAGAAATGGTATCAGGGAAAATAAAGCCTGGTCCCCAAAATAAAAGGGCCATTAACTGAACACAGGAATATTACTCTTTATTGACCTTAGAAGCATTATCCCTATTATTGGGAATAATGTAGTAACACCTCATTCTCATTATGTATTACAATCATTAAGTATATAATGAATATATATATATATAAAAATACAGATAGTGCATGGTGACTAAGTAATTTTGGAATAAGCCCATAGACTAAGTCACAGCATGCATAAAAGTCATTTATATCTTAACTGCTCATTTGTACCTAAACAAATTTTCAGTAAGCATACTAATAATTGTCAAATGATGTAATAAAAAATCTGGTTACAGTATTTTATTATTTTGCTGAATTACTTTGGGAAAAAGAAGCTTAGCTGCTTCACCTATTTTAATACTAGTATATTCTGAATCATATTATACAAATACAGGTATAGAAACTTAAAAGACCATCTTTCCCACAAGGAGAGAGTATCATGTAGTCTCTATCATTGGTGTGTATTTACAAAACATTTTAACACTGCAAACATTAGAAGTTTCAAGACTGGGCACGGGAAAAGGTTTATACGCTACTACAATGATGCTGGTGTGCACTTCTACAGAAGGCCTCTTAGTGACATCAATCAACTGGAGGTAGAAGTTTATCAATGAACTGCTTGATATCCATCATTTCCTGTTTGGAATAAAGTGATTTAATAAGCAGTTACAAAATCAGAAATTAAATCCCCACTAAAATACCACCAACTAAATTTGTGATGTGCTTAGGTAAGGTGAAACCATATTTTTACTACTTCAGTGAAATGAAAAATTATAACAGAAATGAGGCTTCAATAGAAATTTCAGAACATCTCCTGAGACTAGGATTATTATCGTACATTCAAATGATAGCTCCCAACTATTATGCAGTCCCATGATAATGGTCTGCACTTTGCTATACCTGAACAAAATAAAACACAGGGGTTGGGTGGAGAGAAGGGGGCTTAGAAGTAACAAAACCTATCCAGAGGAATATCAGTAAGGATATAATTATGGTCAACTAAGCATGGGTAGAAAAACCTAGCTTTTAACTTTCCCTCATTAGAATGAAATGCTAAATTCGTAGCAGAAAATATTTTGTGCCTTTCACAAGGATTTACATACAACCAACCATTTAAAAGACAGCATGTACCTATGACAGGCCTGGATGAAAACGAATACATCAAGTATTTATTACAAAAGAAACGTTTCTATAAGACTCCTGCCATGTGGTTCGGTTTTCTCACTCCCCTCTAATAATTTCCTACTATAACCTCTAGTATTTCAAGGCTTAACCCCAGACTCACAAATTAGCCATGCAAAGAACCTTCACCCTTATAATTTAGTCACTTGGAAAATAAAGCCACAGCACAGAAGTGCTCTATTTTACAATGCTCTAAAGTCCTGGAAGTTTCCTGGTGACGATACCTCCTACCGTTTTCTCTCTTCTCACTTTCTGCTCATCATTCAGTCCAATGTTCTGCAATGTGATTGCACAAAGAATCCTCAGCTTTTATTTTACCTTTTTTTTTCTTTTTACGTAAGCTCTGTGCCCAACTTGGGGGTTGATCACACAACCCTGAGCTCAAGTTACATGCTTGGGGTGTGCAAACAGTGTGCGACCCTTGATCTCAGGTAAGTTCCAGCCCCACACTGAGTGTAGAGATTAGGTAAACGGCATCTTTTTTTTTTTTTTTAAGATTTTATTTATTTGTCAGAGAGAGAGAGAGCACAAGCAGGGAGAGCAGCAAGCAGAGGGAGAAGCAGGCTCCCTGCTAAAAAGCTCGATGTGGGACTCAGTCCCAGGACCCCGGGATCAAGACCTGAGCCAAAGGTAGCTGCTTAACCCATTGAGCCACTGAGGCGTCCCTGGAACTTTTATTTTAAAAACACATCCATATGAACACAAATACCTGAGTATACCTGCTAACCCCCAATGTGCTGAATCAGAATTGTGGAGTTTGGAGTTCTGGTGTCTGAATGTTTAAGCTCCAGGGTATTTGTGATATAAAGCCTACTTTGGAAACCAATGCTCTAGACCCTCGGTCCCTCCTGGATACTCAGAGTGCCAGCCCACCTGTTTTCTGGATTCAGCACTTGCTGATGGTTTCAACTATGTTCTCAATAATAGGCTAGAATCCCAGGCCCCCTTATCTTTCTGGATAAATCATATTTCTAACACTTTTCTCTGTCCGTAAAACAAATGATTCAGCCAGGCTGAGTGGTTACAAAACAGTTTTGTTAGGGACTACCTCAATGCTTGGCAATTAATTTTTATTTTAGGCCTTTCCAAGCCTCCAAACCGATGCAGGCCTCCTTCATTCTTATCGAGTGACCATATCTCCTACTTTAAAGACAAAGAGGATTTAATGTGAACTCTCAACTAGTACTACCTCAGCAATCCTTGTTCATATTCATCCACCCTCTTTTAGATTCTTAAGTGTTGTTCTCCTCTTTGAAGGCAAGCACTATCCATTTTAAGGCTTATTTACATTATTAGATCTCCCTAAGATTCTCCCATTGGATTATTATCTTCTCTTCATCACATTTTCTTCCTCCCTCCCCCGCCAAGGGAGTCTTTTTCTCCCATCCATTAAAGAGAGTTTTTTTTTACTTTTTTCCCCCTTCACAAAAACCTTTTCAATAAAGGTTTTTCCCATTTCTCTATCCACTTTACACAATCCACTGCAGGCTCCATCTCCCCAAACATCCAAGGTCACAGATGTCTTACTATTGGGTAGTTTCTTCCCAGCCTATTTTTCCTCAATCATTCTCTGAATCATGGGACACTGTTGCCTCCCACTCTACAATTCTTTTTCTTTTTTTTTTTTAAGATTTTATTTATTTGACATAGAGTAAGAGAGAGCGAGGGAGAGAGAGCGTGAGTGGGGGGTAGGCAGGAGAGGGAGAAGCAGACTCCCCACAGAGCAGGGAAGCCAGATGTGGGACTCAATCCCAGGACCCTGGGATCATGACCTGAGCCAAAGGCAGATGCTTAACTCCCTGAACCACCCAGGAACCCCCTTTTTCTTTTTTTTTTCCTTAAATAACCTAACCAATTTTTTAAAAAGTTTGTGTATGTATGTATGTAATCTCTACACCCAACGTGGGGCTCAAACTCACAACCCCAAGATCAAGAGTTGCACGCTCTTCCGACTGAGCCAGCCAGGTGCTGTACTGAAATTCTCTCCTGCACTCTCATTCCACATTTAACTCCTAATCCCCTCCCAAGTTCTATCCCTTGGCTTTTTTCTCATGATATTCTCCCATGGTAATTCTTCAGTAATTAATAATATTGGCAATTATTCTAAATCTCTATTACAGGCTTGAGCTTCAGACAAATATTTCCAACATCCCATTTTGTTATCATGGGGGGTATATCAATCTCAGTATGTTCAATAAACTCAGTATTATCTCCTTCCGGTTACCCTAAATCTGTTCCTTGTATCTACTTTATGAATGGCATCCTGCTCTAAGACAGCCAGCTCTTCATAAGACTATGGCCCAACTGGACAGCTTGCTTTCCCTTTCCCTTTCTCTGCACACTTGCTATCAAAATCCTACCCATTCTTCTAAATCTAGCTTTTTCTTCATGATCTCAGTACTTCTCAAGATAAAATTAATCTCACTCTTCTCAGTGTTTTAGAGAACTTTAAAAACTTCTAATATAACACTTACCACATTCTGTTTTCTACACAAGTATTTGGATATATATCCTCCCCTATTAAATTTTAAATTTTATTAATTTAGCTTACATTTTAATAAAAAGGACTTTTTGTCTCTGAATTATGTACAAAGCTTGCATGTAATAGGAAAACAGTGAACGTTTGTTGAATTAAATTGAATAAATGCTGATCTAAATCCTGCCAACCTATGATTCCATGCGAATTCATTAACTCCTTTAACTACCCAAGCAATCAAATGTTACTTATGTTAAAAATATCACATGAAGAAAATTGCAAATATGTGTCTGTAATCACTCCTTCCAATTACCTGTTGACATGAACTGTGCCTCATGCCTTCATAGGTTTTGAAGGTTACATTGGCTGGATTTACTAATGTTTTTAGCTTTTCGGCAGTAAGAGAAGCAAACGTTAGGGGAACTAACAGATCGCAATCTCCATGGCACTGAAGAATAGAAATATCTCTATTAATGCCACTGATAGGCCCCTGCAAAAAATAAAAGAAAACTAGTATTATTTATTCAAATGTATAGAGTATTATATGCCAGGCATTTACAACTATAGATAGATATGCACATACAATGTCACTTACATCATAGGTTCTATTCGGCCACAGAACTAAATCCCTTCTATCCCTATGCTCCCCACAACTCTTTAGTTAAACTTTTATAGGACATATGATTACCCTGTCTTGCTTTTTAAGATTTTATTTATTTATTTAGAGAGCACGCAAGCAGGGAGAGGGGCAGAGGGAGAGAAAGAATCTCAAGTAGACTCCCAGCTGAGCACAGAGCCTGACATGGGGCTTGATCTCATGACCCTGAGATCATGACCTGAGCTGGAATCAAGAGTCGGACGCTTAACCAAATGAGCCAGCCAGGTGCCCCTACCCTGTCTCGTATTACTGTTTTCCCAATGAAGTGGTTCCCTGAAGAAGACTCTTTCTTATTCTTTATATGTTCAGTGTCTTGAGATGAGAGGTATGTTTTAACTGAATCATGTTCTTCTCAGTTCTTATTTAATTGATTTAAATAAGATGGTTAATAAACTATCTTAATAAATAAAATAGTATGTGTAAGACACCAAAGAATTACTATATAGTGATGAGGAAAAAAATCCTAGATTTAAAAGTAAATTGGAAAATAAACGTCCACTTCTCCCATGTATATTATATATTGCTTTACACTACTGAGTACTTAGAAATTCTATTCTATGGTAAAATTCTGCTATCAAGCAATAAAAATACTGAACTTTTGAAAATATTATATGTGTAAAATACTGCCCTAATTTATATATACATTTTAAAATGTATCAAACACTTCAAATATAAAATTTATGACAAAAAGACTTATTTCTTACTCCAGTCTCTGCAATCCACAATAAAGACAATATAGTATTCAAATAAAGCCTACTAGTACATCACAGAAGTCCAGGAAAATTATTTTTTAAAAAGGATGACTGATATAAACTATGGGCTTTGCGTGATGACCTGACACATTCTAACAAATGTACCACAGGGTTGCAGGGTGTCCATAGCCTGTGCACTGATGGGAACTTACTGTGCTTTTTGCTCAACTTTGCTATGAACTTAAACTTCTCTAAAAATATGTAGTTGATTATTAAAAAAAAAAAATGAACGTCTCTCCAACATTATCAGTAATGTTACAGGTATCACTCAGGCTACCTGTGGAAATGAAGCCTGGAGTGGAAGCCAGCAACTGAGTGCAGTGACACCGGCCAGTTTCTGCTGTGTGGTGAGAGCAGTGTATAAAGATAAAGCTCCTCCCTGGAAAAACAAGCAGCGAAAAGTCAATGCAACACATCCTCTGCTAGCAGCAACTTAAGAGATTTCTTGTTATTAATGATGTCCATTGAGGAAAAAAATCAACCTGTGTGGTTCATGTCAAATCAAATCAGGCAAGCTAGCAGAAATACATACATACTCCACCCAACCATGTCCTAAAGGACATGATTCTCTACACTGAAGACCACTGTGAGAACATAGCAACCACCCAAACAGTTAAGAAACAGTTAATTGTATATTTAAATGCACTTACAACTGCCTTAGGAACATTCTAAACATACTTATTTGCTCCTCTGAAAAGTTTAGGTATAAAATCAAACCTAGTCTTAAGCTGGTAATCTTTTCTACAACAAAAAGTCAAGATAATAAGGACTCTGTAGCAGACACCTTCAGAGTATCCGTCTACCCAGCTTACAATACCCTGCGCTCTGGGAAGAGCATTCCCATCAGTTATCTGGATGCCACGTCACTCTGACCATGCCTGTGCTGTGGGTCACTGGGCCTCATGAAAACATGAGATTCTTTCTCATCCAAGATAGTCATGTTCCTTTTCTCAAGATTTTGAAATTGGGATTCAGTGACTGTCAGTCTGTCTCTTTGGGTGGCTGGAATGGTAACCTGTAAATTCAAGAACTGGAAAAGCTATAGGCTGCAAAGGTGCAGAGCGCCAACTGTAGATGAAGAGCCAAATAAAGCAGATGAGCAGAAAAAACAGGAGACGGAGAGAAAGCCATGAGGGCTTTCCAAATCTTAGCTATTCCCTGAGGCTCTGATTCATTCTCATCCTTGGTTTTCCTGATGTGATCCCACAGACTCATAACCTGCTCTTTCTTGCTTAAGGTAAGAGGAATTCCTTTCTGTAAATTGTAATCAGTGAATCTCAACTATACAGTCTCCTATGTTAGCTTTTTTATTCGAATCAAGCATTCATTTCTGTACCTACATCTACATCACAATGTGCATTACAATAGACATTATCTTGACTTCAACAAATACCAAACCAGGAACATCTTTTTATTGTATTGGCAAACTATCTATCTATTGAATGCTAACTTCTAAAGAATTCCATAATTCTGACATTGTCCTAATTCAGGTAGTCTGAACACTAAGTTGTTGATTTAGAAGCTTTACAGACTAGAAGCTAGAGCAGTTTGGGATGGGTGAAAAGGTGAACATGTGATAAGCTGAAAGAAAGATCTAAGGTCAATACGAGGTAACTACGTCTGCAGAAAAAGTATATAAGGTAGGAGAAAAAGTACAGAAAGAAGAAGAAAGATGCCAAAAATAAACCATCACATATTTAAATCTACAATCTACAATCTATTTTATAAGACAAGAAGAATAAAGATGATAGAGTGCCATCAGCATGATGGGACATAGGTCTAACATCTAATCATGGAAAGGACACCACTGAGAGAATCTTAGCACATGGAGGGGAGTGCGTGAGGCTGAGGCACCATCCCGTGAACCAAAGAGACCAAAAGAGACCACACTGAAAGGTAAGAGAAATGGCTATATGCTGAGTGCACTGCCCCTCTCCCAAGCCAGTGCAGCACCACCTGGAGAGCATCCCCAGGGTGTCTGGTTCCTGTCATGGGAGAAGAGAACCCAGGGGGAACAACCAGCAACCTCCAACATTGTGGGACACTTTGTGGGAGCCCTTACTTGGATTTTTGCCCCAAGGGGGGGAGTTTGTGGGGCTCAACCACTGGGAATCTGTGATAAAAAGAGGGAAGAAATTCTCTTGTTTTCTATTTTACTGTTCCTATCAGTAGTCTCCTCCTAGGACAGGGGAACTATACTTGTGTTTATTAAATTAGAATTTTGTTTAAAGGGGTACACAGCATCAACTTAGATACCTAAACTACATATGTCCTAATTATTTTAAGAAAATATATTCCAAGTTCTAATCAATTTACTTATTAATAAATTGATTTTCAAGACATAATCTAGAAGTTGAAGGCAATTGCTGGAGAGAAAACTAAAAAAGCAAAAGAGTATATTATCATAATTAACTATATCTAGTCCATTCAAACTTAATTCAGCATTAAAGGTAACAGTATATATATATTAAAAAAACCCAGTATATCAGATTCTGTAACATGTACTAAAAAAAAAGACTCCTCCATAGAAAAGGACAGAACCCACAGACTCCTAGATAAATATACCAATGACATATCACCCAAACTTTATCTTACCTGAGAAAATCCTCCCAAAACAATTCTGTTAGAAGGAATGCCATTCTTCACCTCTTGCTCTATCAAAGCTTTTACTAAAAACAACATAAAATTAAATCACTAATACTTTCAAAGTTAAGCCAAAAGATACCATTTTAAATAGGATAAAATTAATTACAGAAAAGCACGAAGTATATTAAAGGTTGAAACAAGTGAAAAACTTGAAGCACTCTACTAAAATACAAACCTAGAATGTATTTTCATTATAAAACTCGTTTTGCAGGTGTTGCTTAAACTGTTCAATTATTTCTTACATAATTTATAAACAGTTCTTTCTCTTATCAATCAACAGATATTCTTTTATCTATGGTCAATTCTGCTCATATACATTTATATTTCTCTCCAATGAATCACAGAATTTGTACCTAAAAGTTACCATTTTAAAATATAAATAAAGTATATTACACAGTTTGTGATTTATAGTGTTTAAAAAGTTCATTCTATTATTTTTAAAAACTATAGTACTAATTTTTCCTATAGCCAGTAAATGATGCAGGAAAAAAAATCAAATGAGTTCTTTTGTTTCTGCAAAATACTTTGACACAGATCATTAACTATAAAAGTTGATGACTCCAAGAATTTCCTTTTTCTTTATAATCTGTCCAGTGTTTTTTTTTAGTAACTACACAAACTATGTCCTTTCATTTTTACATATGTGCAAGAGTTTCGTTTTTTTTTAAAAGATTTTTTATTTATTGAGCGAGAGAGCACAACTGAGAGCACAAGCAGGGGTGACGGTCAGGGGGAGAGGGAGAAGCAGTCTCCCTGCTGAGTAGGGAGCCCAACACACGGCTCCATCCCAGGACCCCAGGATCATGATCTGAGCCAAAGGCAGATGCTTAACCAACTGAGCCACCTAGATGCCCCAAGAGTTTCATTTTTCAAGATTAAAATTTCCAACTTCGTATTTCTTCCTTTTTATCAAAAAATAAAAATCTGTTTTTTTCTAAAACACTGCAAAAAACAAATGCCCAAATGAAAAATTTTCTTTTTATATAAAGTTTAGTACTGAGTTAGAATGAGTATGAAAAGTAATGCCCTGACTATGGCATGGAAGAATGGGCTAGAGAACAGCAAAGGGGGCTTAAGAAGTAAAAGAAGTGCTGAGAAATGTGAGGGATTTATTTAGGGAGACGGCACAGCCTCAGTCAGATGGAGACTGCGGAAGTGGCAGGACTGAGCCTGGGTAGCTCAGTAGGTCAGGCGGCAACTCTTGATTTCAGCTCAGGTCATGGTCTAAGGGTTGTGAGATCAAGCCCAGTGTTAGGCTCCGTGCTCAGCACAGAGTCTGCTTGTCCCTCTCCCTCTGCTTCACTTGCCACTGGCAAGCTATTGGGACACTTCCCGCCGAGTTTCACAAAGCTTTACCCCTCAAGGTTACACCAAGCGCTGAGATAATGTTGACAAACTACAAAGACATCAGCGGTGGAGCAGTGCATTCCAATTTCAATCACCTTCTGCATAAGGGCGAGGGCACCACTGTGCTCCCTGGACCTAACCTGAACGCTCTCTTCTTTGTTCAGGAGCTTACTCTTGTAGGCCTCAAACGGAGGCTCCATTCTTTCCTAGCTCTAACTCTGAGCCTCACTTTCTCCAATAATACATCACCTTGGAAAGGAAAGAAATGGCTCGTATGTCAGAGGCCAACTCTATCACTAGGATGGAACTTACTAGGCTTACCAGTCTTCTCCACAAGGCCCTGCCCCTCCCTATCTTCTACAAGTTCTAACAACTCACTCCCAAACCCAATACCTATTTTTGTCATTTATTATTGTTTGAAAAAATCCTAGCTCTAGGATTCTTGATTTGACTTACTTATTGATGATCCTAAAAAAGCCAGTGTTCTTGGTTTGACAGTCTCAAATCTACACTGCATTTTGAGTGTATCTTCCCTGTTTTAAAGTTTTTAAGAGTTCTTTAAAAACATTTTTAAAAAGGATCCTACTGGTTTTTAAGCTATTTTAGAAATTTTCAAACAAATCTAAAAATAGAAAGAGTGTGCAGTTACTCCCAGGTACACATCACCTCACTTCTGCAACTACCAATTCACAGCCAGGCTTGTTTCATCAACCCTGCTGTGCCACCCCCCAGTTATTCTCAAGTCAATCCCAGTGACCCCACCTTTCTGTAAATACCTCAGCGCATACATAAAAGGGGGCCTCTATACATCTTCTTTTTTCTTTTTTTATGCCTCTATACATTTTCTAAAACTAGATTTCTCCCAATAAGCTAGTGTTCTTTATGCTTTCACCCTAAAAATAAACGGAATTACCATGTCCATAAGGAAAATGGAATACCAACCAGAGAATACACTTTGGAGATTCTGTAAAGTAGAGCCAAGACTTATGTCATAGCAGTGTTAAATGAGATGTTTTACAAGAATTACCTGGCTTCTTTAACAGCTAAGTATTCAATCAGTGGCATTTATTATTACCACACTAAAATTAATCAACATAAATTGTGTTATATATGATTGTATCACTAGACCCATCCTTATTTCAAGTCTCCTTAATGAAGATAAATGGCCACAACTATTAAATTGCTATTTTCTCCATTAGTCTATGTAAATCAAAGCAAAATTATGTATCCAACAGAGATGAAGTTTGATAAAGGCCATTCTTCCCCATTCACTTCATCTTCATTTACAGTTAAGGGAGTCCATGGGGACATCGTGGCAAACAAGTTAGAGACTGATCAGAAAGGAAGGAAATAGCATCACCTCCTAAGTTCAGATAATTGTGTATTATTTCATCAACATCAATAAAACTATTGAACCTACTAAAATGAGAATGCTTTTGTCTTTATGTTTCTGTACTCACCATTTTCTGCTGCCTGTTTAATTCCAGGTTCATCCTCCTGTGAATCTAGTGAAAGCCCAGTAATATCAAACCTGGAAAATAAGGCAAAATCTTAAAAGAGCTCTTTGATTCTAAAAATATGTACTCATGGTAAATATGTTTCACTAAACTTAGGATAAAAAGAACTAACCATGAACATGAAACTCAAAATGTCTACAGAGGCCAAAAAATTAACTTAAATGTGTGATTATGACATTCTACATGTTCCTTTCACCAACTAGATACAGATTCTAATGTTAAAAAATCACAATGCCACATAATTTTAGGGTAAGAACATCTAAGAAAATACCTAGTCCAATCTTACAGCCAAGCAGGAATCTCATCGCACATTTCTCTAAAAAGTTTGCAATAAATTCCAGCCATTCCTTTCCCTCTATTGCATCGTAAGTCAATCCAATGGAACAGAACTACTTTACCATGTCATTCTCGCGTGCACTACTACCTTCATAAGTATTGAGCAGAGGAATTACACTGAGCTCTAGCCACATTCTGCAAAACATTTTCATCACACATAGTAGATACCTCCAACTAGAGACCCAAGGGAAGCTTTCCTCTGGCCCTTTCCATTTCTCTATCAAGTTACATCCTTTCATTATGGTCTCTAGCCACATTAGTTAAAAATTTTGGTTCCGGATGAGAATTTTGCCAGAGAGGGAAGATGAAAGAACCAAAGAGCAAAGTAGGCAGGAACTTGTAAAAGCTTCTAAGGAATCCAGAAGAGAGAAAAAGGAAGTAAAGGGGTGGATAAGACACGGGTAGGAACAAGAAGAGACTACAAGATGACAATAGACTGCAAGTAGCTTAGAGGAACAAAGAACTGACTCTACTTCCTGACTATAAAACACACAAGGGTGAGAATGCAAGCCAGTGCAGCCACTCTCGAAAACAGTATGGAGGTTCCTCCAAAAGTTGAAAATAGAACTACTCTATGACACAGCAATTGTACTACCGGGTATTTACCCCAAAGATACAAATGTAGTGATCTGAAGGGGCACGTGCACCCCAATGTTTATAGCAGCAATGTCCACAATAGCCAAACTATGGAAAGAGCCCAGATGTCCAGAAAAGATGTGGTGTACACGTACATACACACACACACACAGGAATATTATGCAGCCATCAAAAAAAAAATGAAATCTTGCCATTTGCAATGACATGGATGGAACTAGAGGGTATTATGCTAACCAAAATAAGTCAATCAGAGAAAGACAATTATCGTATGATCTCACTGATATGTGGAATTTAAGAAACAAGGCAGAAGATCATAGGGGAAGAGAGGAAAAAAATTAAACAAGACAAAACCAGAGAGGGAGACAAACCGTAAGAGATTCTTAATCTTAGGAAACAAACTGAGGGTTGCTGGAGGGGAGGCGGATGGGGGAATGGGGTGGCTGGGTGATGGACACTGGGGAGGATATGTGTTGTGGTGAGCGCTAGGTATTGTGTAAGACTGATGAATCCCAGACCTGTACCCCTGAAACAAATAATACATTATATCTTAATTAAAAAAATAAAAAATTTTAAACAATTTTAAACATCATTAAAATGACACTAAGCATCACTGAACTAGATTTTGATGAGAAAGAATGGCTTTTACCAATCTGCTGCTTTTATTGTCCTACTTCCATGGTAGAAACTGAAACAAGACCCCTGAGAGACTTAAAAAAATAAATTAATTAAAAAAAATACAAGGGAATGTGAAAATATCTTGAGAGGGTGGAAGAGGAAGTGGTTTCCTTAAAAACTTGTCAACTCTCCAGGAAGGCAACATATTGGAAGGGTGAAAGGCTGTTGCTTAATTAGTGTATGCCACATGGGGTCATTTAAATGTTGGGTCACTGAAACCAGCAAAGGTTTATCAAGCAATAAGATATTTTCTACAGTATTTCTGTCTACCCATTTTCTCCTGTTTCTCTACCTTTTGGTGCAGCTCCTTAAGTTTAACCCTGAGTCTAAAATATAAAACTTTAAGGTTAAGCTTAAAGGTTTAAGGTTAAATTTAATTGTATAACTTTGCAACATAAAAATAACTAATTAAAAATTGCTACATGGAAAAGCACTTCCAGTTAAAAAAAAAAAGGAAAAGACAAAAACTAAGTATAAATAAGTTCTTACTGATACTTACCAAGAAGGCATAGCCATGTTCATATTCAATGTTACAGGCATAATTGGTCTACATGGGAAAGAAAAAAAAACAGCAAAATAAGAGTAATGTAACAAGGCATAAAACCTGATAAATTTCATCAATTAAGAATAGATAATTACTTGAGGCTTACACAAAACTGTATGCTACAATTGTAACATATGAACTGTGTCACTGCATCCACACCTGTGTCATTTTTTCTACGTATCCTCCAAATATATTCTGAAGATGGAACAGCAGCTGGAAAGGACTAAGCTTGGCAAATAAAAAATATTTTCCTTTCTCAACTCCCTTATTTAATACTTTCAAACCAGACATGACAAGGAAAACAAGTAACCAAGAGAGTTGGAAATGTATGAAATATGAGACTCTGGCTAAGGGTTTAGGAAATGAGCAATTTACTGCACAGATATAGTACATCAATTCTCATACGGTCAGATTACATTTTTGCTTATATTCTATCTACATACTTGGTTATTTAAGAGACCTCTAAATAAATATGGGAAATATAAGTTTTGCCTAAGTGTCCACTATACCCAATTCACGTCTGTGATGAAAAATCTGCTGGGTAACCTGAATATAGCTAGGTACAAAAGAAAAGAAAAATAAATACACTAGAACTACATCTTACCACTAACCTCCTAACTCATGAAACAAGTCTACCTTAGAGGTCACAAAATCTTATCAAAATTTCTTTGAGAACATGAACTTCCCTAGACTGGGAAATAGCCTTAAATCAAATCAGTCCTGGGGCCAATAACAATACAGCAGAAATCCTAATATAATCAAGAATTCTGTCTCATAATGAATCAGAATAATAGAGGACACAGACATTCTTGCCATAGTATTCAGCTGTAGCCTACAGAGGTCAGATAAACCTTCTATTTCAGGATAAAAAGGGGAAAGAAGTTTTCTTACCTCATCACATATTTTTCCTCTTTCACATTTATCAGCTCTACTGCTACTACCACTTCTGAGGATGAATTACTAACCTAAGAGCACGTATCTAATCCCATTTGTCTTCTCCACAGCTATTGTTTCTCAGCAACCTTTTGACCTAAAACCTTGCCAATCTCAGCAATTTTCTGAGTTTGTTCAAAACTTTATAGTTTCTGACATCCACAAACATTTTCAGAATTCAAAACCAAATCTATCAGACTTTAAAACCTGTGTTCTTTCCACAGCACACACACTGCCTTTAGCTGATAAAATTTAGGAGTGTTTTCAACATAGTAAATAAAGATCTCTCACAAACTGACAAATAAATAAATCCCCTTCAGAGATACCTCATGGATATCCTTAGATCTCAGATGTTTGTATATCTAAAGGAATTTTCCTAGCTCTGAGTTCAACTGACCTCCAAGAAAGCATTATTTTAAATTTCCCCCCCCAAAAAAAAAATTCTACGTAGCCAAGTTACCAGTTTAGTTTTAAAGAATTTACTAATCTTTATTTTTAAACTGTATTATTTAAAAGGATAAAAACTAATTATATTCAAATGCTTTTCTACGAAAATAAAGCTATCACAATTATTCCTCTCCAGATTCTGAATCACAAATGTAAAGATTAAAATACTTACGCATGTGGGCAGATGTATTTGATATGTGAACTTCTGATACCTGCAAAGGCTTCTGCCCATCCATGCCTGGTAGAGAAATTATTTGAATGATGCCATTAGATACCATTTTAAATCCCAATAAGTTAGTAACAGAATGGTAACTTTAAAAAACTTGCAAGGATAAATGTTAACTCCTTGTAAAATCTTAAAAGTGTGGAACATCAATGCTATTAACACACCACTATCAACGCAGAAACAACCCAAAGGCTACTACTACTCAAGCTTTACCTACAAATAAAGATGATGTCTCCAGATTTCTGAAGAGCAGTGTGTTTTCTTTCATATATTTCCACAGGGCTTTACAATTTACAAAATATAGATATGTTTATCTCTTTATAATCTTACAACAACGTGCCTAACAAACTAGGCAAGACAGATAATATAATTCACATTATATTATATAATGTGAATTCTCATATAATGATAAAAGTCACCTCAGGAGTAAATCAGTTATTCTTAAACTCTATATGCTAATAAATAAATATAAATAAACTCTACATGCTTACTGTACTACTAAAAATAACTTTATTTACTATTCTTTACTCGTGTGTTTTATGTACATATACATGTTCAAAATGGAATACGAGAAAAACTGAAAATCATGATAATCCTTCAAGCCAGAAATAAGCAGTTAATCTTCTGATGTATTTCCTCCCAATTTTTTTATGCACATCACTTAAGAAACAGATACAGATTTTACAAAAATGGGATACTATACATACATAGTTTCCTGCTTGTTTACACTTGACATTATAACCGATACTTTTTCCATGTTATTTATTTTTTTATTTTTTTTATTCTGGGGGGGGGCAGAGGGAGAGGGAGAGAAAGAATCTTAAGCAGACTCCCCGCCCAGCACAGAGCCAATGCAGAGCTCGATCCCACGACCCTGAGATCATGACCTGAGCAGAAATCAAGAGTCAGCTGCTTAACTGACTGAGCCACCTAGGATCCCCTAAACATGTTACTTCTATTAAAGGATAAAGTAAAAGTAACTTAAAGGGTGCCTGGCTGGCTCAGTTGGTAGAGGATGTGACCTCTACTGGTAGTGAGTTCAAGCCCCATGTTGGGCATGAAGCCTATTTAAGTTTTAAAAATAATTAAATATTTTAAAAACCTTAAAATTTAAAAATAAATTAAAATAAAATAAATAACGTGGTGCCTTGATGGCTCAGTCAGTTACCATCAGACTCTTGGTTCTGGCTCAGGTCATGATCTCATGGGCTGTGGGATCAAGCCCTGTGACGGGCTCTGTGCTCAGTGGGGACTCTGCTTGAAGATTCTCTCCCTCTGCCCCTTTCCCCACTCACATATGCACACGCACACACTCCCTCTAAAATAAACAAATCTAAAAAAATACTTTTTAGAAATTAAATAAACGTTAAATGATTTTCAATAATTATTTATCTATTTTAATCCACCTTCCCCCAAATGTTAAAGACATACAGGAAAATTAATAACAAAGTAGTAGTTTTAACACTTATATAACACTAGCTATGAGCCAGGCACTATTCTAGAGTTGTGTATGTGCTTTGCATGTGTACATGTGTGTTTATATGTGAGTTCATGTGTGTGTCTTATGTGTGTATATAGATATATGAGATATATATGAGACCTCATTACGAAAACTACAAAAATGTTGAAATAAACTAAAGACCTATATAAATGGACATCCCATGTTCACGGACCAAAAGACTTAATATTCTTCTTTTTAAACATTTATTTATTTATTTTAGAGAAAGAGAGTGTGCGCAAGTGGTGGGAGGGGCAGAGGGAGAGAATCTTCAAGCAGATTCCCTGTTGAGTGTGGAGCCTGACAAGGGGCTCATCTCACAACCCTGAGATCATGACCTGAGCAGAAATCAAAAGTTGGCTGCTCAATCAACTAGCCACCTAGGCGCCCAAGACTTAATATTTTTAAGGTGGCAGTACTCCCAAACTGATATACAGTCAATGCAATCTCTATCAGAATCACAGCTGGCTTTGCAGAAATTGACAAACCAAATCTAAAATTCAGTTGGAAATATAAGAGACCGAGAAGAGGTCAAAACAATCTTAAAAAAAGAGTAAGGTTGGCGGACTCACACTTCCCAATTTCAAAAGTTACTACAAAGCAATAATAATAAAGACAGAGTGGCACTGAAATAAGGAAAGACCTACAAATCAACAGATTTGAAAATACAAAAATAAACCCTCCATTTATGATTAACTTATCTCTGAAAAGGGTGCCTCCAAAAAAATCAATGGGGAAGGAATAATCTTTCAATGAAAGTAGCTGCAATATAACAGGATGAAGTTGAACTTCTACCTCACACCATACACAAAAATTAACTCAAAATGTACCAAAGACTTAAATGTAAGAGATATAAATTAGTTTCTTTATTATTTTTTTATTTTTTTTTAAAGATTTTATTTATTTGAGAGAGAGAGAATGAGAGATAGAGAGCACGAGAGGGAAGAGGGTCAGAGGGAGAAGCAGACTCCCTGCTGAGCAGGGAGCCCGATGCGGGACTCGATCCCAGGACTCCAGGATCATGACCTGAGCTGAAGGCAGTCGCTTAACATACTGAGCCACCCAGGCGCCCTAAATGTAAGAGATAAAACTATAAAACTCCTAGAAGAAAATATATGAAAATCTGTGACGTTGGATTTGGCCATGGTTTCTGAGATACCAAAAGCACAAACGACAAAGAAAAAAATTTAATCATCGAAATTAAAAACTATTATGCTTCAGAGGGCACTATGAGGAAAGTGAAAAGACAAACTACAGAATGGAAAATTATTTGCAAACCATATTCAATAAGGGTCTAGTATCCATAACATATAAAGAACTCTTAAAACCCACAAACAAAAAGACAACCTAAAAATAAACAGGTAAAGGACCTGAACAGACATTTCTCCAAAGATACACAAATGGCCAACGTGGTCAGGAAAAGATGCTCAACATTATTAGTCATTACATAAATGCAAATAAAACCAAAAATGAGATACCACTTTACACCCACTAGGATGGCTATAATAAAAAAGACAGTAACAAGTGCTAATGAGGATGGGGAGAAACCAGAATTTTCATATACTGCTAGTAACATGGAGTTACTATATGACCCAGCAATTCTACTCAAAGGAATATGATGAACAATAAAAAGAAATGAAGTACTGGGGCGCCTGGGTGGCTCAGTCATTAAACGTCTGCCTTCAGCTCAGGTCATGATCCCAGAGTCCTGGGATCAAGCCCCACACTGGGCTCTCTGCTTGGCGGGAAGCCTGCCTCTCCCTCTCCCACTCCCCCTGCTTGTGCTGCCTTCTCTCACTATCTCTGTCAAATAAATAAATAAAAACTTTAAAAAAAATTACCTTTAAAAAGAAATGAAGTACTAATATATATTACAACATGGATGAACTTCAAAAACATTATGTTAAGTAAAGAAAGCCAATTACAAAAGACCATCTATTATATGATTCCATTTATATGAAATGTCCAGGATAGGTGAATCTATAGAGATAGGAAGTAGATTAGTGGTTACCTAGGGTTGCGAATAAGGGGGATCTGGGGGTAAAAAAGAGTACAGGGTTTCCTTTTGGAGGGATAAAAATGGTTGCACAGCTTTGTGAATACATTAAAGACTGAATTGCAGAATTCAAATGGGTGAATTGTGTGGTAATCAAATTATATCCCAATCAAACTATTACCGAAAGAATTAAAAAGGAATAAATGATCTGAGTCCGGTCATGAGGAGACATTAAACCTAAGCTGCTGGTCATTCTACAGAATGTACAGAGGTAAGGCTCCACATTTTAAAAATATAAAGGATATGAGAGGCTAATAAACTATTTCATAATGAAACACAAATTACTGGAAAGGATCTTGGATCAGGAAGGAAACACATAATTGGGAAAGCTGGCAAAATTTGAATGGATTCTTTGGACTAGACGGTAGTATTGGATCAATGCTGATTTCCTACTTTGGAGTGTTGTATGCTGGTCATGTACAGTATCCTCAGGTATGGGAAACACCAGAGTATTTAGAGATTATGGAAGATCATGCTTTGGGCTGATGTCAAAGAATTAAAAAAAAAAAAAAAAAGACTGATCACTAGATAATGAGTATATGTATATACATACACATATGGAGACAGATAAAGACCTTGAGTGCATGCACAAATACACAATGTGGTAAAAGATTAACAACTGGGAAGGCTTGGTACCAATGATATGGAATGATTTCTTAGATAATAACACAAAAAGCACAAGCAACTAAAGAAAAAAAGATAAACTGGAACTCATCAGGATTAAAAACTGTTGTGCTTTGGAGTGCCTGGGTGGCTCAGATGGTTAAGCTTCTGCCTTTGGCTCAGGTCATGATCCCCGGGGTCCTGGGATAGAGCCCTGTTTCAAGCTCCTTGCTCAGCGGGGAGACTGCTTCTCCCTCTCCCACTCCCCCTGCTTGTGCTGCCTTCTCTCGCTCTCTCTCTCTGTCAAATAAATAAATAAAATCTTTAAAAAAAATAAATGGGCAAAGGTATTGAATAGATATTTCTCTAATGAAGATATATAAATCACTAATAAGCACATGAAAAGATGATCATTAGTCATTAGATAGTCATTAATCATTTTCTTCAAAAAGAAAGATAATAACAAATATTGATGAGAATGTGGAGAAATCAGAACCCTCATACACTGTTGGTAGAAATGTAAAATGGTACAGCCACGGGGGACAACAGTCTGGGAGTTCCTCAAAGGGTTAAACAGTTACCACTGACTCAGCAATTAATCAAGTGAACTGAAAGCCTATGTTTATGCAAAATCTTGCAAAAGGATACTCAGAGTAGCACTACTGCTAACAGTCAAAAAGTGGAAACAATTCAAATGTTCATCAATTGATGAATTAAAGAAACATGGTATATCCATAAGATCAATACATGGATATCCCTCCACAGAATATTATTTGGCAATAAAAGTAATAAAGTACTGGTACACATTACAACATGAATGAACCTGAAAAACATGTTATGTGAAAGAATTTAGATAGAAAAGATCATCTATCATCTGATTCCATTTATACGAAATACCCAGAACAGACAAATCCATAGACACTGAAAGGAGATTAGTGGTTGCCTGTGAAGGGAACGAGGAGTATCTGCTAACGGGTATGCCATTTCTTTTTGGGATGTTGAAATATTCTGGAATTAACACACTAGTGATGGTTCCACAACTTTGTAAATATACTAAAAACTATGGAATTGTACACTTTAAAAGGGTTGACTTTTATGGATGTGAATTATATATCAATAAATAACATTAACTAAATAAGCTTCTAAAAAGTGGCAGGCCAGAATTGAACTGCAGCCTACTGTTTGCCAACTACTCTTCTACACAAGAAATACTAAGAACTCATATAAGAAAAAGGAATAGGAATCTTGAGTTCTAGTCCCAACTGTGCCTTTATCTAGAAGTGTGGCCTCAGATGGTTCAGTCTAGTGGCTTTTAAAAGTGTGGTCCCTGGAACACTAGTATCATCTGGGAACTTGTTAGAAATGCAAATTCCTGGGCCCCATCCAAGACCCACTGAATCAGAAACTCTGGTGGTGGGGACCAACAATCAAGCCTTCCAGGTGACTTTTTTGCATGCTACAGTATGAGAATCAATGTCTTTCCAGTCCTGTTTTCCCATCCATAATCTGTGCTGGTCGTACTGGATGATTTCAAAGGTCCCCACAGATTATAAAAATCCTTGACAATAACTGAATTATACAAAACTATGGCCAACTTGTCCTTTTGATAATTGTCAAAGTCAGTGGAAACCTAAAGATTTAAGATGTCTACAAAAAGCTTCAGTAAAAGGAATCTAATGTTCAAAAACCTACATCAATGAGAATATATTTCACCTAATTATTAGAAACAGAAAAAGAAAATGAAACAGACACACACACACACACACACACACACACACACACACACACACACACAAAGGTTTTATGGGTTCAAAAAGTGAATTTCAAGGCATATCCCAAAAAATACTACAAATCCACTCTATTTTACTTCTCAGTTGTGCTTTTAGAAAAGACTACAAAGTAACTAAAGTCTGTTTTCATTATGTTCACTACTCCAAAGTAATATGCTGTGAACTAAAAACTCAAAGATTCCACAAGAAACACAACTCATCACCATCTGTGTCCCAGTAGCATATCACTGTCATGGAATCTCCCCTACCTGTCTTAATGAGTCTTACCAACTACCTGGCTAAGAGCAAAATGACCCAAGATGGGTAAGATTCTTTTTTTTTTTTTTTAAAGATTTATTTATTTGAGAGAGAAAGAGAGAGATTGAGAGAACGAGGGGGAGGAGGGGCAGAGGGAGAAGCAGACTCCCTGCAGAGCAGGGAGCCGGATACAGGACTCAATCCCAGGACCCTGGGATCATGACCTGAGCGGAAGAAGGATGCTTAACTGACTGAGCCACGCAGGCATCCAACATGGGTCAGATTCTTAAATGAACACCAGAACTAGGGGTGATATAAAGTCAGAGCTGGGGTGGTCCATTTTTGGGTGATAAGGAAAGTGTGTCAGCAGAGAAAACTGTGCAAATATATAGAAAGAAGGAAAAGTGAGAGACCACAAGGGCACAAAAGGCAGAGAGAATAGCGTTGGTGTAGTTGATTAGATAGTCCCCACAAAATTCATGTCCACCTGGAACCTCAGAATGTGATCTTATTTGGAAAGAGGCTCTTTGCAGATGTAATCTGTTAAGGATCAAGATGAGATTTGCTAGGATTAGATGGGTCTTAAATCTAGTAACTGGCGTCCTTATCAGAAATGAGAGAAAAAAAAAAGAAAAGAAACACAGATAAATGGCAAAAAGGTCATGTGAAGAGGGAGGCAGAGATTGGAAGTACATTGCCACAAGCCGAGGAATGCCAGGAGGCATCAAACTTGGAAGAGGCAAAGGATTCTCCCCTAGAGCCTTTGGAGGGAGTGCATATAGTCCTCTGACACCTTGATTTTGGACTGCTAGCCTATTTAACTGTAAGGATGAATTTCTGTTGCTTGAAGCCATCTAGTTTATCGTTTTTTTACTATGGCAGCCCTAGGAAACTAATATACTTGGTGACTAATTCCCATTATATGTTTTCCCCAGGAATTCCTCATTCATTCATTTATTTACTCAACAGATACTTAGTTGTTCTTCATATCCAATACTGTCCAAGCCCTGGGGATGCAGTATTAAGTTAAATAGAAAATATCTGTGTTCTCAGGTCAATTTTATAGCATGTGAGTTATAGATCAAGAAAATTAAAAAAAAAATCTTTTCCTTCATGGACTTTATATACAAGAGAGCTACCCTTGTATCCTTCCACAAATACTGCTTTTTGCTTAAACTAGGTTGAACAGTTCCCTAGTCCTTATAACTTAATGATCCCCAAATCACATCCTATAATTCTCTTAGTTCTTGATTATAGAAGGACTTGCAAATGAATGATCATAAAATATACCCATGTTGCCAATTTAATATTATTTACAATCCTCTCTTTATTTGATCTCTCAGTAAGGTTTTTTCTTTAAAGATTTTATTTATTTATTTGACAGAGACACAGCGAGAGAGGGAACACAAGCAGGGGGAGTGGGAGAGGGAGAAGCAGGCTTCTGGCGGAGCAGGGAGCCTGATGCAGGGCTTGATCCCGGGACTCTGGGCTCAAGGCAGAGAGCTGAAGGCAAACGCTTAACGACTGAGCCACCCAGGCACCCCTCTCAGTAAGGTTTAATCTACCTGACCAGTTTCTGTCTTTGAAACTTTTGGGTTTTTTAGTCTTTTTTTTCTTATGAAACTTTCTCTTCTAAGCTTTACAATCTCCACAGCCTAGAAAAATCTCACATAGATAGGTAACACAGACCAGTAACTCCTGGAATATATGAAGGGAAGGGTAAGTTTACATGAAGAGGGCCAAGCTTTCCACCTGGCCTTTTTTCCTTCCTGCTCCCCTTAACTGGAACTGAGCTTTCAGGTGTCACATTCAGCTGGGAGGGCGGTGAGTAGGGGGGCAATGCCAAAGTATACTACTGGCCATAACTGCCAGAACAGAAGCCAGGTTTCTGATAGAATTACAAATACAGAAAGGGGGAAGGCTAGAATAAACCCAGTGGTGCTGAGTGGAACTGGAGGAATCAGTATACACCCTCTAATTTTAATATATGTAGATATCAAAATTGATATAGATGTGTCTACACATGTATGTTATGTAGCTATACTCCCGGCTCTGTCCACTGAAAGGATCTAGAAGTAATGATTCTAGCAATAAGCACATAAAGCACTCAGATCTTGGTTCCTAAATATTCTCTACTAAAAGGAACCGGGGCTCTTGAAAAAAAAAAAAAGAGCTGAGTCCCAGGACTGAAGCAGAAAAAACATAAGATGATCCTGGAAAAGATCTTGCTGCACCAGAAAGCAAGAAAGTGCTCAAGGAGTGATGGGGCATGGTCCCAAAGACATAAGAGCAGCTTGGAGGGGCTTCTGATAGCCAAGTGTAGGATGATGTGACCATCAAATATATGACAGATTTAACAGTTTGTAACCCTCACAGTAAAAGAGCAATCCAAGAGTCTGTCCTGATTTGATGCTTTAAAATGAATAAATGAATACATACATACATAATAAATAAGGGAGAAGGGAGAGCGGCCAATGAGTAAATCTAGAATGAAGGATTTTTTTAAAAGATTATCTGGAACTATCACAATAATAGATATAGATAAAAATAATTAATGGACGCAAAATCTATAGGTGAAAATTTGGTGAGAAACATGTTTTCATAGTATCAAAACATCTCCCCACAAAATATTTTTCAGTAAATACCCTTATTTACTTTACTGTGGAGAAACAGGGCAAACACCATCTTAACCAGGTGAAAAAAATGTAACATCACCAGTAAAGGAACAAAAATCAACATAGTGTGCAACTGATACAATCCTCTGAGAGGAACACGGCAACATCTCTGTGATATTCCTGTCAAAAAGGCTTAAGTCAGAAGGAGACATCACACAAACCCAAACTGAGGGACAGTCTACAAAGTAATTGGCCTGTATTCCCAAAAAGTCTCAAGGTCATAAAAGACAAGGAAAGACTGCTCTAGACTGAAGGAGACTAAGGACACGATAGATAACTAAATGCAACGTGTGATCCTGGTTTGGATCTTGGGCCCATAAAGGACATGATTCGGTCAAACCAAGAAAATGTGACAGAACCAAGAAATCTGATGATAGTTGTCATGGGGGAATGTCCTTGTGCTTACAAAATACACACTAAAATTTTATGGAGTGGGCGCTTGGGTGGCTCAGATGGTTAAGCGTCTGCCTCCGGCTCAGGTCATGATCCCAGGGTCCTGGGATCGAGTCCCGCATCGGGCTCCCTGCTCCTTGGGAGCCTGCTTCTCCCTCTGCCTCTCTCTCTCTCTCGTGAATAAATAAATAAAATCTTAAAAAAAAAATAAGTAGAATAAAATATTATGGAGTAATGAGGCAATATTTCTACAATATGCTCAAATGTTTCACCACTGGGTAACAGGAAAGGGTATGAGGAGATCTAAATACTATTTCTGCAATATTTACTTAAATTTGAAGTTATTTTAAAAGAAAAAGTTAAAAATTTTAAAACACAGTAACAATGATGGAATATAACCCATTACATAAATCTATAGTCTGTATTAAATAGGGAGGGGCAAACTAATAAAGTGTGACAGACTTGGGAAATCACATCATATTAACAATTGAGTCAAGCAAGAATCATCAATGGATGCTGAAAATACTGGGTAAAAGTTTAACATACAATTTGCAAAGTCTCCAAGTATCTCCCTACAAGTTGCTTTTTAACTACAAAGGGAGAATAACTGCAGTAGAGAAACCTGGAAAATACCACCTTAATCAAGTGATTCAAGTTAAGCATCAATAATGGGACAAAGGCTATCATCTGTCTCATGACATGATGCCCTGAACAGGACATATAGCCTATACGGTATTTGTACCAAAAATGCATAAACTAATCTAATGAACTTAGGGACTAGCTTAACCTCTGCAAAAATGTCAATGCATGCTAAAGTGTGGAAATGAAAAATCAAGGTAACTGCAACTAACTTTCAAGGATTTCAGCAAACATATTAACACACACATTCAACAAACAAAGAGATTAGTGGATCTGGGTAAAAGGTATTGAGGAATCTCTATTCTTGCAACTCTTCCATAAATTTGAAAATATTTCAAAATAAAACATTTTTAAAAATGTTATCAAAAACACTTATCTCAAAAAAAAGAAAAAAAACACTTATCACTGAGTTTTAGGACTATTCTCATAGTCACAGTTTGAATTTTTTTACAATACAAATACAACATTTTCATAATCCTAACAAAAGCCAGTTTTACTTTAGAAGGAAAACTATGATCTCGTGCCATACAGTATAGTCTAAAATATGTTTATTTGAATACTAGTTTCATAGTTTATTATACGTGTTATTAGGAACACTCTGGTTGTCATGTTTCTTTACAATAAAACTTTTCAGAACTTTAAACATGCTAGTGCATATGCTGTAAGTTTTTTCAAGAGAATATACCATAACATATTTCCTAGACACTAAGACATAATATGAGGGGAACCACTGAAAAAATAGGTTAAGGCAAAAAAAATCACCACCACAATAAACATACATGTAGTAAAATTAGTACCAATCTCAGAAACATAAAAATATGAGGAAAATTACATATTAGAATTGATGAAATATAGAATTATACAGGTCTCTCAATCTTATTTGGCCACCACTTTTTTCATGAGGAATCTCAAAGACACAGACCTTGAGACCTAAGTTACTAGACAGTACACCCTGGCTAGTTCCACAAAAAAGAATCTTAACCAAAAAAACAGCAAAACCTGTCCATCTTAACAGCAACAAACTGAATCACTTAATCCCCATCATCCTCAAAGTTAACCTGACAAATATAAACATAAAATTGCCACTTGTCGGATTGATTGGTTCTGAACTTCAACATGTATTGACGGAACAAATTTTCTTTTCTTCTTGCCTTTTTTTTTTTTAAGAGGGGGGAGAGAGAGAAAGAGAGAAAGATAGGTGGGGAGCATAGTGAGAGGGAGAGAATCTTAAGCAGGCTCCATGCCCAGTGTGGAGCCCAATGCAGGGCTCCATCTCACCAGCCTGAGATCATGACCTGAGGTGAAATCAAGATTCAGATGCTTAACCAACTGAGCAACCCAGGAACCCCGAGTCAGCTTTTCTTTAGTACTATCTCACAAAGTATTTTTAGAATTGGAGATCTTTAATTTTTTATATAAACTTAATTCTTAGTCAAGAAGCCATGGATACTCTTGGTATTTTTAATCTCACATTGTTCGTTTCCTTCATCATGTTCACTCTTTAATTTCAGTCCATGGAATCTGGCTAATTGGGGTCCACAAAGAACCTTCCTACACTGAAACTTGCTTCTCCTGGACTGATTATTCAGGCCTGGATCTCCTTGATGGGAAAGTTACAGGGTAGCAAGTTCTTCCCTAACTCTCAGCATTAAGAAAGGTTTGGTTGTAAAAGAGAGCTTTGTTAAGTCTCTTTTTAAATAAATAGTGAAACAGGTCTGTCATTTTTTTTTTGAAGATTTTATTTATTTATTTGAGGGAGAGAGAGAGAGAGAGAGAGAGAGAGAAGAGCAGCAGGAGCGGGAGAGGGAGAAGCAGGCTCTCTGCAGAGCAGAGAGCCCAATGCGGGACTCAATCGGAGGATCCCGAGATCATAACCTGAGCCGGTTACGCAAACGCTTAAGCAAGTCAGCCACCCATGCGCCCCTGGGTCTGTCATTTTCACAAGACTACCTGATTGCCAAAAGAGTCCTGCTAACCTTTTCCCTAGCCCCATACAAGGTATGTCATAAACTTCTACCTAGTTGGCATTAAAGAATATTAGGAATCACTTTTAACAGTCTAGCCCAATGCCTCCTTGTAAAGAAGATTTAATAGTTTTTTGGCTACTTTATCAAAATTTATTTATCTGCAGTTTTCCTCCAGTTCTGTAATTTTGTAACAACACTTTTGCCCAAGTTTCAAATAGAAAATCACTGCTTGTTACTGTTCCATACCCAATGTGGGGCTTGAACTCACAACCCTGAGATCAAGGGCTGTACACTCTATGGACTGAGCCAGCTGGGTTCCCTGACAATCACAGCTTTAGATTAAAAAAAAAAAAAAAATCTCAATAGAGAAAAAGCCTAAAGAAAGATAAGTCATATTATCTAAAGTTAGCACAACAAAATTTGTTTGATCAGACTCCAAATAAATCTTCGAGTGGCCTCCTCTGCACTTCAACTGATTTTTTCTTCTAAGGGAATACCGAAGCACTCAATCAGAATGCTGTATACCACACATTACTATTACTTCCTTATCAAAATCAACTACTTCTCAACCTGCCCTGAAATTTTAACTCCTGTAGAGAGCTCTCAATTGCAAACTGTCTCTGTGTGCAACATTCCACCCATCTCTGGCATCTAATACCCACAGCAACTCAAGGAGTTTGCAATTTAACATGTTCCAGAAACATGAGTTGAATATGAGAAATTTAAGATGATGAGAGAAAAATTCTGGGAGTTTTCAAAAAGGAAAAGGTTGTATCTTATTCCTGGACTGTAAATAGGACTACGAATCTTCCTTTATACATTCCTAGAGTTCTTAAATAAACATTTCATGGTATAGAGTTGCATAACCCCATTTCATTACTGTTACTAATAAGGGTACGTACCCTGTATCTCCCAATCCATGAAGGAAAATCACCTATAAGAGAAGAGAAAAATTAATAAGCAATGCCAAAATAAACCCACATAGAATTGTTACACACTGAAGTTTTGGTTAAGGTGGATGCCAGAATTACAGAATACTGCCCTCAGCAAGTTAATTAATCTCTCCAGACCTCTTAAATGACAAAAATCCTTAACTTCTCTCCTTGAGTTCCTAAGATAATTAATGTGGCGTTTTAGCACTTAAGGAGGTCCCAGTTAGACATTCTTAAGTGCAAATGATCACCAACCACATTCTAAGAAAGAGTTTGTCTCTGTCAAGTCAAACCATGAAAATCTCTCACAAAGCCTGTAAATTTTTCCATCGCAAAAAGGAGAGGGGGAGGTGGGGTTAAAAATAAGTTTGAGAGCCTCATACACAAGTTTCCTTAAAAAAAAAAAAACCCTCTGATTTTGTGAGACACGCAATCTTCCAACTTCTTTAATTTAGAACAAGAATGCAAGGTAAGAAAATGATTTTCTCATCCACAAACGAGAGAGAAACACGCTATAAAGTCACCTCGTGTTAGGGCGCCTCTCCACTAACGCCAAAGCCTCCAAGCTGGGAAAGGGGGTGGGGGTGGGGAAGGTCCGGGGGTCCCGCGGGCCGCACGCGCTCCGCAATGCAGAGGACTCGGGTTCAGAGGCTGCTTGGCGGGGGCGGGGAAAGGGGGGATGCGGATCCTCCACCCCGGCCGCAACACGGGCCCGAGCCGAGCCAACTATCCCCACCGTACCCCACTCCCTCCACGCCGGGCAGGGCAGAGGGCCCCCAACCCACCGGTCCCCTACCCGCCTGAGATCCCAACCCCGCGCCAGAGGCAGTAGCCCGCAGCGGGCCGAGCGGGCCCCTCCGAACCCTGGCCGCCGCCACTCACCGCAGCGGTGGCTTTCCGGACGGCGGGCACGGTGGCGGGAAGCGGGGCAGACATGTTATTGCCGCACATACACCAGCTCCACTGACTGCGCGCGTCGGAAGCAAAACGGACAACGGGCGCCCGGCCGCTGCCCAAGGGCGTGCGAGCGGCAAGTCCCGGCCCGCCCCTCCGGGCGCGCGCTCAGGCGCGTGCGCGCCAAAGAGGCGCCGAGCCGCCCTGCGCCAGCTCCGCGCCCGGGCGCTCCGAAGGTCCTGTCCGCCTGCCCCTCCCCCGCCGCTCTTTCCCTCGGCGTGTCACAATGCCCAGCTACGCCCAATTGGCTGCGACCGAGAAGCTAACGGAGCTGACCTTCTAGTGCCTCGTAACCCGTGGCCCGCGCGTGCTCTGTGCGGATGGCCACCCTAGGGAAGCCTCCCGGGACCACGCTGCCGGCCTCGGGGCCCAGTAGTGAAAAGAATTATCCCCAAAGCCAGTCGTATCCAGCCCCAGGTACTCCTTTATTTCCTAAGGCCGGGGTGTACTCGTTCGTAAGGTTTTGCCTTATTTCCATTCGGAGCTAGCCAGTGTGTAGTTTGGGGGTTGATTCCCCTCCTCCTCTAAACCTCAGCGGGAAAGGAAAACAGTTGCATCGAGGATCCACAATTATGACTGACGGATATTGACACTGTACTGACTTAAGCACGAGACTGGACGGGCCTCTTTCCTGCACTGGGTTTGAGGGGGGCTGTGGAGGGGAGCTCAAAGCATATCAAACACTTGGTAGGATCTGGGAGGGGATAAGAGACTGAAACACTTAAAGGCAAAATGCCCTGACCTTCAGAAGGTCACAATTCAGTGGAGAAACTTAAAAGGATGTATACGATATTTAGGGAGTAGTCTAAGATAGGGAAGGAAGTTGGTGAACAAAAGGCTTTAAAAAACCCACTCCACTTTAATTCACATGATCACCAGAATGCTGAAGGATTGGGGAATCTTATTCGTACTGTTTTTTATGACATCATGGTTTTGAGTGCTGAGAATTCAGAAATTTAAGTTGATGCTGATTTATTGAAAATGATAATGTGACTCATTTCACGTTGGAGTACACGTGCTTATGTCAGGCTTTTAAGTATTTGGTTGTGATATAAATAGAAAAACTATCTGTGGCTCTTACTGTGAACGTGACATATGTATGTATCATTTGTTAGGAAAAGGTCATTTATTACTGTATAGTAAAACCCTAGTCATGAGACCCTTCAGATGTATATCAGTGGGTCATATGCTTGGGAGATGATTGCTAACATATATCAAGGGGCATAGAGATGAAGGAAGTTTCCAAAGGAATTTTTATATGTTAAAGTAGACTTACAGGATCCTGGGGGGTTGGATAATGTTAAGCTAAAATTTTAACATGGAGGCAGCTGAACTCCCAGAGGAAAAGTCACTCTACCTGTTTACAGGACTTGTCAGTGGGCTGTAGGCAGTAAGGAAATTTAATTGTTTTCTTTGCCTTTGTTTCCCACATCAGTTACACAAAGGGAAAACTTAACAAAAGCTATTTAAAAATTACAAGAAAACTAGGCAATATAGCTAATTACTAAATCAATATACAAAAATGAATAGTTTTTCTAGCTACAAATAATAGCTGGTTGGAATAAGTAATGGAAAAAAATATTTACAATAGAAGTTTTAAAAAATATGTTCAGGCAAAACTTAGCAAGAATATATCAGAACTATATCAGCAAAGCATGAAGCCACCAACATACAAAAAAGTCAAGTAAGTGGATAGGAAGATGCACTATTATAAGTTTATTAATTTGCTCAGAATTACTACCAATGCAATGTACTCCCAATTAAAATCCCAATAACTTATACTGTAATAATTATTTTTTAATAACTCAGATATCCTAATTTATAAAATTAGTCTAAAATTCATAAACATGGGAGAATAGACATGCAGGAAAATCCAGGAATATTAAAAAAGAAATACAGTAATTGAAGGTACCAGCCCTACTAAATGTATGACATTGAATGGGATCAGAATATACCACCTCAAATTATGCCATTTGGTTATATGATTATTTTGTGTTAAGGCCACTGAGAATCAATAGATGAAGAAAGAAGCCCTCTAGGAGTTTCCTTTATCTAAGAACAGAAATTTCTAAGAAACGAGGACAGCTGGGATGCCTGGGTGGCTCAGTTGTTGGGCGACTGCCTTCGGCTCTGGTCGTGATCCTGGAGTTCCTGGATCGAGTCCCGCATCGGGCTCCCGGCTCTGCAGGGAGTCTGTTTCTCCCTCTGACCCTCCCCCCCTCTCATGTGCTCTCTTTCTCAAATAAATAAATAAAATCTTAAAAAAAAAAAAAAGAAATGAGGACAGCTGAGGCACCTGGGTGGCTCAGTTGATTAAGTGTTTGACTCTTGGTTTCAGCTCAGGTCAGGATATCAGGGTCATGAGATTGAGCCCTTTCTTGGGCTCCATGCTCAGCACACAGTTGGCTGCGTGAGATTCCCTCTCTCCCTCAGCCCCTTCCCCACCTCACACTGGCATGTGTATGCTCTCTTGCTCTAAATAAATAAAATTTTCCAAAAAAAGAAGGAAGGAAGAAAAAGAGAGAGAAAGAGAGAAAGAAAGAAAAGAAAGAGAAAGAAAGAGAGAGGGAGGGAGGAAGGAAGGAAGGAAAGAAGGAAAGAAAGAAAGAAGGAAGAAAGAAAGAAAGAAAAGAAAGAAAAGAAAGAAAGACTGCCATAAATCTCTTCTGGGCAAGTTTTATGGCCACAAAGAAGAAAGTTGGAACCAAAGTGGAATTTCACAAACAAACCTTGCAAAATAAGCTTTACCTTCCATTAGTTCCCCTACAAGTTTACATTTCCCAATTTACTACACCTAGAAGCTCAAAACCCTTTTCCTTTGTCTTGTTATTTCTCCACAAATTTATTTCCCTTTCTTAAGATTGTACATAAGCCTCCTTGTCTGACTGCCTCTTCAGAGTTTTTTTTTCCTTAAGTGATTTCTAAGACCAATGTGGGGCTTGATCTCATTGACCCCAAGATTAAGAGTTGCATGTTCCATTGACTGAGCCAGCCAAGTGTTCCAACTCTTTAGAGTTCTCTCATCGTTTCTGTGAGCCCCCCCCATATATACATATGAAATAAGCCTTCTTCTCCTGTTAATCTGTCTTTTGTCAATTCAATTTAAAAGTCTTCAGTTACTGAACCTAAGAGTGTAGAGAAAAAGTTTTTCCCCCCATCACATCATCTAGAAGTTATAGTAGTAAATTACCAATATAAGAAGGAACGAATAGATTGGATCATTTACTGAATTCCCTTACTTGCTCAGATTTCTTCCTTTTTTTTTTTTAAGATTTTATTTATTTATTTGACAGGGAGAGCACAAGCAGGGGGAGCAGGAGAGGGAAAAGCAAACTCCCCACTGAGCAGGGAGCCCAATGTGGGGCTCAATCCAAGGACCCTGAGATCATGACTGGAGCCAAAGGCAGATGCTTACCTGCTTAACTGACTGAGCTACCCAGGTGCCCTGCTTGGATTTATTTCTAGAACAGAATTAAAACTCCAAGAAAAAAAATGAAACACACAGGAGAAATAAGTAGATGTTAAGGGTGACATTTCAAATCAGTAGAGAAATGACAGTTTTTCAGCAAATGATATCAGAATAACTGACTACATTTGAGAGAAAATTCAGATGGCTCCTCCATTACTCCTCTTATTCCTCCCACCAAATTGTAGGCAATATCCAGAAGAGGAAATCCAAATGACTGACAGGGAAGTGCCCAACTTTTCTAATCATTAAAGTAATGCAAATTAAAACAGTTTACTACTTTAGACCAGTGATGTTAGAAAGAACAGAACATGGTTTAACTTTCTACACTGCTGATGAAAGTACAAACTTGAATGAAACTGCAGAACAATTTGGAAAGATCTAGTGAAGCTGCAGATGTGTGTAGTGTGAAAATTGGTAACATGAAACCTCACTAAAATGGAATGTGTAGGTTTTGGCAGGGGAAGCTCTGCCCTGCCACTCCTAGTCAGTAGCAGACCCAATAGGAAGAGACAGATGGGAATTTACCAGAACTTAATCTTGCAGGTGGGTACTTCTATCCCAGCCTATGGAAGACCCACTTTCTTTACCTTCCCTGCCCCGCCCCCCACAACAGCTCAGACTAATGAGAAGGCCCAGGAAATCAAATTCCCAATTTACTCCAGTGGATTTTCAGTTTATAGCAACCTTCCCAACTTACCCCTTTTCTCCTTAAAAAAGGGTACCTCTCCTTTGTTCCCCAGACTTGCCTATGGTTTTGCCATTGCTTATTTGTCCCAGATTATAATTCTCTTTTTATTCCTGAATAAATCCATCTTTTGCTGGTAAAATAACCAGCTTTTATTTTTAAGGTTAACAGTAGGTATGACCAACAACTCTACTTCAGGGCATACCTTGGAAAACCTCACATATATGTGCACAGAGAGACATACAGGAATATTAAAAGCATCGCTTCGTAAAGTGAAAAACCGATAGTTACCTAAACACTCATTGACAGGAAAATAGATGAATATACTATTATATTCATATGATGAAATGTTATACAAAGGTGAAAATGTATGAATGATAGGTAAATACAGCAACATGAGCAGATTTCAAAAACAGTGTTGAATTTTTAAAGAACAAACTACAAACAAAAAATAAAACTTTAAGTTTAAAAAACACATTAAAATACCATGTATTGTTTCTTTCAGCAGTTTTATTGAGATCTAAAGTGACTTACAATGAACTGCACATATATAAAGTGCACAATTTAATGAGTTTTGTTTTATTATATACTCCTGAAACTATCACTACAATCAAAATAATGAACATATCCATCGCACACAGTTCTCTTGGGCTCAGGGCGCCTGCGTGGCTCACTTGGTTAAGTGTCTGCCTTCAGCTCAGTTCAAGATCTCAGGGTCCTGGGCTCTGCGTCAGACTTCCCTGCTCATGGGTGAGTCTGCTTCTCCCCCTCCCTCTACACCTCCTTCCTTCTCGTGCTCAACTCTCTCTCAAATAAATAAAATCTTAAAAAAAATTATTAAAAAAAAAGGTCTCTTGGGCCAGTTTATAATCTATTCTTATCTCTTCCCTCTATGGCACATCCCCAGGAAACCTCTGATTATTTTGTCATAGTAGATTTATTTGCATTTTCTAGCACTTCTTTCACTCAGCATCACTATTTAGAGATCTATCCATATTGTTTTATCAGTTGTTCATTTTTAAATTGCCAAGTAGCATTCCATTACATACCATGATTTGTTTATCTGTTCAACTGTTGATGGACATTTGAGTTGTTTCCAGTTTGGTGCTATTACAAAGAAAGCTACTATCTTACCAATCCTGTACAAGTTTTCATGTGAAAATAAGCTCACATTTCTCTAGAAGTGGGACTGCTGAATCATGTGGAAGGTGAAGCCTTAAAGTCTTTAAAAACTTGGCAAAATATTTTCCAAAATAGTTATTTTACATATCTGATCAAATCTTTTGTTCATGTTTTAACTGAGTTGTCTCAACATTATTGTGTTGTAAGAATTATATATTTATTCTAGATACAAATACTTTGTCAGATACATGTTTTAAAAAATACTTTCTCCCAATCTGTGACTGAACTTTTCATTCTTAAGTGTCTTTTAAAGAGAAGTTTTAAATTTTCATGAAGTCAAATTTATCAATTTTTCTTTTATAGTTTAGGCATTTTATTTTGGTGCTTTAAGAAATTTTTGCTTAACCCCAAATCACTAAGATTTTCTCCTATGTTTTTTTCTAGAAGATTTATAATTTTAGCTCTTATATTAAGGATATTTATTATGATCAATCTTGAACTACTATTGTCATGTGGTATGAAATGATGACTGAGACCATTTTTGCATATGGCTGATTGTCCATCATCATTCACTGAAAAGATTATAATTTCCTCTTTGAAGTCCCTTGGTATCTTTGTCAAAAATTAGTTGTCCACTGGATATCCACACACAAAAGAAGGAAGTTGGACAGCTATCTCACATCATGTACAAACATTTATTCAAAGGAATTAAAGCTTTGATATATCTGAAATAGTCCTTATTTCACTTTCATTCCTGAAATGTATATTTACCATATATAGAATTTTAGGTGGCTATGGTGTTTCAGCATTTTAAAGGTGTTGCCTCATTGTCTTCTGGTTCTCATTCCTTCCAATGAGAAATCTGTTGTCATTCCTACCTTCATTTTTCTATGCATGTCTTGTTTTTCTGGCTGCTTTTAAGTTTTTTCCTTATCACTGATAGATATATGTAATTATATATATATCAATATAATATATTTATATATTTTTATCAGCAATATAATTATCAGGTACCTTGGTGGTTGTTTTCTAGTTTATTCTGCTTGGGGCTTATTGTGCTTCTTAGACATATGAGTTAATCATTTTAATTAAATTTGGAAAAATTTTGTCCATTAGTTCTTCAAAATTTCTTTTCCCATTGTCTCTCCTTTCTGGGAATGCAATTCTATCTAATGTTAGGATACTTGTTGTTGTTCTACAGCTCACTGATACATTTTTTCCCTGTCCTTCCTCTGTTTCATTTTAGATGATTTCTATTAAGGCTTTAAGTTTGTTAATCTTTTTCTACGGTGTATAACTTGTTGGTAATGTTATCCATACCATTTTCTTTTCAAACATTATATTTTTCACCTCTAGACATTTATTTGTGGTTTTGTTTGTTGTCTTTTAGACTAGCAAAGTTCTTAACTGTGGTGAAACACATAACATAAAATTTACCATCTTAACCATTTATAAGTGTACGTACATACAGTTCAGTAGGGTTAAGTATATTTACATTGTTGGGCAATAGATTTTTTTTAACATCTTTCATATCTCCTTAAAATGCTCATCGTTCCTCTTTCTTGGACATATGAAAGATATTCTAACTGTTTAAACATTCTTGCCAACTATTTCTTTTTTTTAAAACATTTTATTTATTTTTTGACAAAGAGAGATAGCGAGAGAGGGAACACAAGCAGGTGGAGTGGGAGAGGGAGAAGCAGGCACCCACCCACAGAGCAGGGAGCCCGATGTGGGGCTCAATCCCAGGACCCTGGTTTCATGACCTGAGCAGAAGGCAGATGCTTAACAACTGAGCCACCCAGGCGCCCCTTGCCAACTATTTCTATCATCTCTGTCATTTCTGGGTCTATTTATATGGATTGGTTTTTAAGTTTCATTTCTTTCTTGCCTCTTTGCATATCTGGTAATTTTTTTTTTACAAAATGCCAAATATTATGGATATTACTTTTGTTATTTTGTTAGTTGTTGGAGTTTCTGCATTTTTTTACCTAAAATATTTTTAGTCTTTGTTTTGGAATGCAGTTAAGTCACTTGTTCAGTTGGTATATTTGAGGCTTGCTTTTTTGCTTTGCTAGTTGGGTCCACTACAGTGTAGGACTGATTTGGTCGCAACACTTAGGCAGTACCATTTTGAGAAAGTCCTTGTGGGAGGAGATTTGTGTGTGTGTGTGCGCTAGTGATAACAAAGTTTTCCTAGCCCTGTCTGAGCTCAGGAAAGGCTCTGCTTGAATCTTTCTCCTGTTTTTTTCCTCGTCTTAAGTAGTTTCTTCAAACATATGTGTGACCAATATTCATTTGGAGCTCTCCCTGTGCAGCTTTCTCTTCTCTCATACTTGATTCTATAAATGCTAGTGGGCTTTCCTTGTACGGACTCTGTCTCTTCACCTCTGGGAGACCCCGGGGCTCTATTTGGGTACTTCCTCCCTGCAAATTCTTTCCAGGCTATACGTTGGAGCAATAACATAGTTCAAATCTTTTGTTTCATTTTCCTCAGAGAAGTAGTGCCTGTTGTCTAATAGATGAAAGCCATTATGCTGTGTATTTTGTCTGGTTGCTTAGTTGTGTGTGCTGGGAGGATAAATCTTGTTCTTTTTTAAAATTATTATTCAGTTGTTTTTACCCCATCATTTCCAGAAGCCAAAATCTCAAAATATTATATATTGATAATGGATATATAGAGATATAGTAAAACTACAAAGAAATGCATAGGAAGGATAACTTCTAAATTCAGAATAGTGACTATTTCTGGGGAAGCTGGCAGAAAGAGGAATGTGACTATAAAAAGAGACAACTATATATATATGTATATATAATATATATACACACACACTATTTTATTTCATAAGGTGGGTGGTATGTACATAGGTATTCAGATATTTAACATCAGTCTTGAAATATTTCACAATAGAAAGAGTTCAAACAGGACAAAGGGTTAAGGTCTTTTCTTTTTTTTAAGACAAAGAAACCATGAAAAAATTAGAAGAAACAATATGTATGTCTTAGTGGCATCTATAACCTTGAATGAACCTTTTGTTCTCTTTCCAAATGTATGTGTAATATGCAAGAAATACTCTTGAAATTAGTCATAAAAAATCAATGAGCCAGTCTTGTGCCCATTTATTTGATTTTTGCTCTGAAATGTTGGTATGGAGAGTATACATATTTCAGACTGTTCTTGACTTTTAGAATAGTTTAAGGCAGCTTGACTGAAGCTGAGCAAACTGGAATCATTAGTAGGGAGAATTAGGTAACATTCTATGTGCTCAGTCTTCCAGCTCTATAAAATAGTAGGAAACCATTTCCTCAGTCTTAGTATTGGATACCAGCAAGATTTGGAAGGTCTCACCAAACCCTCTTCTGTTTCTGTTCTACACATACAGAGGGATCAGACCTAACAATACCATGGCATTTATAGTTGGGGGAGAATTCTTGCTACTACCAAGCATGCATCTGTGCCTTTCCCTCTTTTTTATTTTCTTTTGTGAACATGAAGGACTATGGTAGTTTTTAACGTTTTTTTTCAAATATTTCTGGGGGTGCCTGGATGTTTCAGTTTGTTGGGCATCCAACTCTCGATTTTGGTTCAGGTCGTGATCTTGGGGTCTGGGATTGAGTCTCAAGTCGGGCTCCACACTCAGTTCAGAGTCTGCTGGAGACTTTTTTCTCTCCTTTCCTTCTGCCCCTCCCTCCGCTCATGCTATAAATAAATAAATAACAAATATCTATGATTCTCTATGTTCTAGGACATGGTAGGATTGCACTTCCCAGATTTTTGTTTTGGGTGAGGTCATGTGAGTAGTTCCAGTCATACATCAATAGGTGGAAGAGACAAGTATCACTTCCAGACTAGAGTTTTCCATTCCTGGTGTGAGACCCTCCAGAATCCTCTTTCCATTTGTCACAGCAACCTGCAAGTTTCAGGATGTGACTGCTGTCTCATCCTGAGTCCTAGAATTACATAGATAAGGAGCAGAGTCCCCAGCTGATCTTCAGTAAGATTATAATATAACCAAGAAATAAACCTTTGCTTAGAAAATGTGAAAAATTCTTTTGTGTCATTCAGTTCAAATGTCCCTTCAGAGAGGCAATTTTTGAGCACTCAGTCTAAAAGACACCACAAATACAAGTTAATCTGTAACACAATCTCCTGTTTAATTGTCTCCATGGTACTCCTTATTCTCAGAAATAGTTTTATTTATTTGTACTTATATATTGTATCCTCCCTCAGAAACCCCAGAATACTCCATAAGTTGCCTATTTCATTCACTGAAGTACCCCCAGCACTTTGAGGATAGAGTGACAAGAAGGAATCAGATCAGCCTGATTCTCATAAGCCATGGTAGGACGTTTGTATTTTACTCAGGTGCAAGGTAAAGCCACTGAAAAGTAATGACATTCTGACTACTTTTGGAGAATGGACTGGAAGGGGGTGGCAGTGGAAGTAAAAAGAGATCATCAGTAGACCGTAGCATTATTCTAGGCAAGATGGTGTTGGGTTGAATCATCATGGTGTTTGTGGGTCAAAGAGATTGGTCTTGTTAATGTGGAAATACAGAAATAGGCATAAAGAATGACCCTGAGGTTTTTGGCTTTAATAACAAGGGAAATGGAGGTGCCAATTTGAGGTGGGGAATATAAGGGAAAAGAAGTTTGGGGGAGATTGTGGCAGAGAGTTGGAAATCTAGAATCCCCTTTTGACATCTTAGTCAAATATCAATTAAGCAGCTGGATACATACAAGTTGAACTCAGATTTGAGGTGCAGATATAAATCTGAGGATTTATAAACCATTTAAGATCACCTTAAGAGAATATCTGCATAGAAAATATAAATTTAAACATTTAGAGGGCAGATAGTTTAGGAGGACCCAGTAAAAGTGAAAAAGATCAAACAGTATGGAAGAAGAAAACCAAAAATGTGGGCTATCCAGAAAACCAAAGAAAGAAAGTATTTCAAGGACAAAGTGGTCAACTGCCTTGAATGCTTACCAGCACTCATTTTTAAAAAAAAAATTTACTTATTTGAGAGAGAGAGAAGAAACACAAGCAGGAGGAGAAGAGGGAGAGGAAGAGAGAATCTCATGCAGACTCTGCCTGACTCGGGGCTAGATCCTGGGACCTTGAGATCATGACCTGAGCCGAAACCAATAGTTGGGTGCTTAAAACAACTGCGTCACCAGGCACCACAGCACTCATTTAAGAGAACAGAGAATTTCAATTTTTTTCAGCTTTATTGAGGTATAATTAATGTATAGAAGATGTATGCAGTGATAGGAAGGATTTTAAATTTAGCAGCAGGATATGGAAAAATGCCTTACCTCATGACTTCTTTTTCTGAAGCAGAAGGGAAAATCATTGGCTGAGAAAGAAGGTACAAAATAATCATTGTAGAGAGTGAAAAAGTAAGTTTTCTAGAACATTGAAATAAGATGACCAATTTGGGGTCTGTGATCTTGAATTTAAAGAAAGCCTGTCAGCCTGAAAGCCAGTTCTTTGTGGCCCCTTTTGAAAGAGAGAAATACTGAAAATTGCTCTAGAGAGAGAGCAAGTACAGTAATTGTAGCTCCTTGTTTATATCCATGACAATGTTAAAGAAAATATATAGCTAAAAGAAGTTATAAGTAGCGGGGGCAAAAAGGTGTGAGAGGTTAGATGTGTCAGTATCTTCATCTTACATAGAGTGAGGAGCTACTGTATACTTTTGATAGTTGAAAATTCAAGAAATAGATATTTAAGTACACACATTATTTAAATTACACATTTACTGGGGCACCTGGGTGGCACAGTAGGTTAAGTGTCCGACTCTTGGTTTCCGTTCAGGTCATGATTTCAGGGTCCTGGGATCAAGCCCCGAATCAGGCTCCACACTCAGCTTGGAGTCTGCTTGAGACTCTCTCTCTCTCTCTGCCCCTCCCACTTGTGCTCGCTCTCTTTCTCGCTAATAAATCTTTTTTTTTTAGATTTTGTTCATTTATCTGACAGAGACACAGCGAGAGAGGGAACACAAGCAGGGGGAGTGGGAGAGGGAGAAGCAGTCTTCCCGCTGAGCCAGGCCCCCGGGATCATGACCTGAGCCGAAGGCAGATGCCCAACAACCGAGCCACCTAGGCACCCCTCTAATAAATAAAATCTTAAAAAAGAATTACACATTTACCATGAGAGCACTGAAATACTAGAAAGTAGTTTAAATGATCTAAATCTTCATCTATCTTAAAGACGGGTGAATATACAATGTCAAAAATTGATCAATTAGTGATAGAGATATTTTAAATTATAAATATGGAGGCAATCACCAGATGAAATAAAAACAGTTAAAAGTGATTGCCTATGGTTTCTCATTGAGACTCTATTTGACTTTTCTCATAACAAATGTATGCCTTACTATACTTTAATAAAATTAAAACAAAAACTATTTAAGTATGAATGAAGATCTATGTCCAGACCAACCTTTGATAAAAGTAGGTAGGTTTATGAAAGTGACATTTTTTTCTATCCCCTTCCCAAGCCCTCTTCTTAGCCCTCTGGGTACTGTTTCCTCCCAATATCAAAGGGGTTATACTGCTCTTCTGCCCTGACTTCCTCCCCTCTTCACTAAGGAAAATCTCGTCTCCAGTTGTTTTCCAATTCTCAACTTTGGTAAACACAAAATAAGCCTATTCTTGGGCTCATTCTAAAAATGACTTGTCCTTGGCTCATGGTACAAATCAGTAATAATCTAATAACTGAAATTCTTTTCCTCCTGTTCCCATCCCTGCCAAAATATTCTTTAATGTGTGATCTCATTTAGGAAGAGAGTTTTATGTGCATGTTTTTATTTTGTTGCTTTTTAATATCAGAAACAAAGGTAAGTGGATCAGACTCTTCACTTCATAGTATATTACATTATGGTTCATATAAAGTGCCTTGCATGATGAATTTATCCCATTTTATTTTCACCCCCCACTCTTATTCTCTACTCGGAGAATTTTCATTTTAAATGAGTTCAAAGGAATTAATCTGTATTGGACTGTTAAAGGCACTTGGATAACTTGGGGAAGATTATTTAGAAGTGTGAGAAAGAGGCCTTCCCAAGGGATTTCAAATTATACCATCTTTACAGGGTTCATTTCATTCTTTGTATGTAATGATTCAGCAGTCATTATTAACCCAGGCTGGAATCAGGATAGTTATTGAGATGTTTTCTTATTATTACAAGGTCTACTTAAAGATATAAACAGGGTATAGTGTAATATCCCAATCATGCAGGCGCTTAACAAACTATAGAAATGATTCCTGAAAGTATAGTCTTGCAGGTGCTTAACAAATGTTCTCATGCAATAATGATGCTGTAAAACTTATACAGGTTTGAGGTAAGGATGAATGACTTATTTACTACACAACCTTAATTTCTTTTTACAACACAGATGATACTCATCAAATTGACAGTTTTATATGCTTCATCAACATGTTAGATATGGGATAAACAGGTAGCCCACAATTAATGACAATTATTTCCACTACTAACTGATGCCTAATAATAACATTATGTAACCTACACAATGTAGAACATCTACTACCAAGAAATGCAGCACATTGTTTTATGTTTCCTGTATCTCATTTATTCAATAAAAGTTTTTGTCTGATTAAAAAATGTTATTAGTATTAACACTCATCCAGAAATTCACTACTTAATGCAAGCAGTGATTTTCTAGGTAGAGAAAAAAATTGTGATTAGGGCATATTGTGCAACATATTTTTCAATTTTCTTCCAAGAAGTATATGAAATTTCTAACAAAAAATGATGAAATATATTGAATTGAAACCCTTAAAGTCAGGAACTAGCTTTATTTTTTTTCTGTATTTTCTTTTGTACTTCCATATAGAGTCTGTACTGTGTATTGTTTTATAGTCATATTTGTATTTTTCTTTAACTTTTATTTTCATTTAAAAAAGATTTTATTTATTTTTTTTTGAGAGAGAGAGAATGAGCAGGGGAGGGGAAGGTGGAGGGGAAGAGGGAGAGGGAAAAGTAGATTCCCTGCTGAGCAGGGAGCCTACCTGAGGCTCAATCCCAGGACCCTGGGATTATGACCTGAGCAGAAGGAAGAGGTTTAACCAACTGAGCTACCCCGGTGCTCCTTTACCTTTTAAAAAATACTCAATTTTGGGGCGCCTGGCTGGCTTAGTTGGTGGAGCCAGCAACTCTTGATCTCAGGATTGTGGATTCAAGCCCCATGTTGGGTGTAGGGATTACTTACAAATAAAATCTTTACAAAAATACTCAATTTTTTTTAAATACTCAATTTTGTTAGGTTTCCTCTCCAAGATTTAAAAAAACCTGGAAGCAAGATCCTATTTGACTTCATCTATGTATATTTCTTGGTAACACGTTAGTGACTTGCTCATAAATATTGCTTAAAGGAATAAATGGCACCTTTCTTTTATATTTGATTTAAAATAACTTCAAAAAGGTTTAGTCAAACATAGTAGTTCCCCTCAAAAAGTTTATTTCTCACCTTCACTATGTGTATCACTAATAGGAATCAGGAAGAACAACTCCACAGCAAGACAGTGAAATGTAAAAAGAATAAAAGAAAGAAAAAGTAATATGGTCTTCTATATTATACTCCCTTAAGACAAAAATAGGGAAGCTATTTTTTGAGTGAAAATAATAGTATGTGTTTTGTGCTGTAGATATTCAATTTTATATTTAAAAAAATACTACTTCGTAAGGCAGTGTAAGTGAATCCTGGCTCTGCAGTTTGTTGTCAGACCTTGGTCCAACTACTTGACTTTGCCGAGCCTTACCTTCTCGGACTGTAAAAAATACAAATATCTACCTCTAGGACTGGTGGTTTAGATAAATCTAATCAGGCTCACTCAACGCGTCTGATACACAGAGCGCCCGTAGGGCTCCTAACATTAAGTGAACTAAGTAAAGTTAGTTATCTCAGTGGTTCCGGCAAAGCAATAGCTGTAGATGCACAGGGAAGAGAACGCATAGTTTTGAGTCTTATTCACAGGTTGGTATTAGCTAGGCATTTTCTTTTTTAAAGATTTATTTATTCTAGAGAGAGAGAGGAGTCGCGCTCAAGCTGGGGAAGACGCAGAGGGAGAGAGAGAAAATCAAGCAGACACCCCGCTAAGCACGGAGCCCAAGGTGGGGTGGGGGGCGGTGCTCATCCCAGGACCCGGATTTCGTGACCTGAGTCAAAACCACCAGTCCCATGCTCCACCTACAGAGCCACCCCAGGCGCCCCTAGCCAGGCATTTAAAAAGCTGGACCCTGGGTATTACTTTCGTATCTCATGGCATGTAATTAAACGAAGCTCAAAACTAATGGTTTAGCGCTCACGTTATTTTATTCCGGGCTCTATGGTTTAGCGCTCACGTTATTTTATTCCGGGCTCTACGTGGAGCTCAGAGAACACACTACCTCATAAGGACTACAAGACCCCAGGACAAAACATGTCAGGCCAAACACTGACTCAGATTTCCTACCGCACGGCGTTTTCCCAATGCGTGCTTTTACGAAGCGGGAGGAAACATACGTTCAGAGACGGGGTCAACGCACGACCTCTAACTATGCTCACATCCCCAGTGAACTAAAAACAAGAGAAAAATGTTGAACTACACTGAGACAACAATGTAGAAAAATTTCCGACGCTATCGGATTACTCCTGGACACCGGCGCGCCCCGCGACAGAAAGTTCAGCAGTTCCTGCGGTACGACGGGGGCGGTGCCGCGGCCGTAAGGCAGCGCCGCGAGACCACGTGGGCTGTGAGGCCACCCGGGCGTCCTTGGAGGGTCTTGGCTCTGCGGGTAATGACCGGTCCCGTGCAGGGCGGTGGGGCGAGGGCCCTGGACCTGCTCCGGGCCCTGCCGCGTGTGAGCTTGGCCAACCTAAAGCCGAATCCAGGCTCCAGGAAACCGGTAAATAGCTGGTGGCGGTGCGGGGAAGCGCTGGGGGATGGGGCGATGGAAGCGGCCATTCACTCCCCGTCGTTTTCGGGGACTCCTTTTTCCAGAAGGGTGTTGGGATGAACTAGGGTTGCCGAGCCCTTGTTCTCCTTAACTGCACGGAGGAGAGTCTTCCCATATGGTCCCAATTCTCAGTAAGCATAATTATGTTAGGGCGGAGGAGTGAAGTCACAGAAACTACAAAATGATAGTCTCAGTGAAATTTAAAAAGAAGCACCTTCTCAGTATCTTTATTTTCGTGGGAAAGATTTTAATTGATTATGATAGATGTCTCCTCTGCAAATCACTGAATACAGCTAGAAAAGCTGTTGACATACTGTCATATTACTTACCTAATTTGAAAGATCTTATTTTTAAGTAATCTCTACACCCATTGTGGGGGCTATAATTTACAACCCTGAGATCAGGAGTCGCTTACTTGACCCACTGAACCAGTCAGGCATGGGGTACACTGTCATTTTAAAGAAATCAGTTCCTTGTTTTCAAGAAGTGAGAGGAAGTTAATTTAGGAAAAAATCTTTCTTTACAAATTAATGTATTTACAAATTTGTAAATGTCTTTACAAATTAATGCATAATGCTAATGTATTTACAATTCCAAAATAAATGTTCTGGAATATGATATAAACCTTGTTTGTTGGGGATTGATTCTAGGATTTTTTTCAATTCCAGTCCATCACAGAATTCACTTTGCCTTTGAAACACAGCTTGGACTTCACAGTTACAAGAATTCGCTACATCTTCAGAGGCAAAGATGCTAATTAAAGAGTGTTTGGGGGGTAGAGCAGCTAGAACAGGGCTTGACACATAGTAGTGTTAGCCAGTACTGGTTGGTTGGATAAATGAATGGCATCACAAAAAATATACAGCGAAAAGATGAAATACAATTTTTAAAAATGCACCTGCAGATCATACAAAACTCTCTTCTAGGAAAGACGACGAAGAGGTCGGAGAAGAGGTAGAAAATGTGGCCGAGGCCATAAAGGAGAGCGTCAGAGAGGAACTCGGCCCAGACTGGGCTTTGAGGGAGGCCAGACTCCATTTTACATTCGAATCCCAAAATATGGGTTTAATGAAGGCCATAGGTAAGGTTCCTTTGCTTTTTAAAGTAGAAATCCCTAATTTTCACTGACAGTCACCTAAAAAAGTAGCGTGGTAGAAATTTGAATTCCTTTTGAAGCAAACTTTTGTTGCTGCTTCTCTGAAACATTTTTGGTAATGAAATTTGGGCTGGATTAGTAGGGAAAAAAGCCTAGACTTTGTACTCATACCTGCAAATGGAGATGATAATGCCTGCTTTTATGGTTGGTTAGAGACTGAGCAATAATATCAGTAAAGGAAAACTATCTTGTTACTTTAAGCTCCATTGATGCATCATTTAAATAAAGTGTTACATTTTTGACATACTTGTTTGAGTGAAGTAAATGCTTAGAGAGGCAAATTATTTTAATGAAATGAAGTACTAGTTTTGTTTCATTAGCAAAAGCCAAGCAATATTATGTTTCTGTTGTACTCAGGAGAATTTTATTTTGTTAAGTCACCTAAATTGATGGAGGAAAATACAGGACAGAGCTTTGAGTTGATTTGAAGAATTTACAGGAAGATAAGCTTGACTGAGTTTTCCAATTATTACTTTGTTTTGTAGCTTCAGACACCAGTATCAGCCTTTGAGTCTCAATAGATTGCAGTATCTTATTGATTTGGGTCGAGTGGATCCTACTCAACCTATTGACTTAACTCAGCTGGTCAATGGAAGAGGTGTGACCATCCAGCCACTTAAAAGGGATTATGGTGTCCAGCTGGTAGAGGAGGTAAGTCTGGACTAGATTTTTTAGTGTTACATAGAAGACTATATCTGAATTAGTATAATCAACAATCTGCCTTTGTAATTTTTCTTTTTTTCTTTTTTTTTTTAAGATTTTATTTATTTGAGAGAGAGAGAGAGAGCACGAGAGGGAAGAGGGTCAGAGGGAGAAGCAGACTCCCCGCTGAGCAGGGAGCCCGATGTGGGACTCGATCCCGGGACTCCAGGATCATGACCTGAGCCGAAGGCAGTCGCTTAACCAACTGAGCCACTCAGGCGCCCTAATTTTTATTTTTTTCGAGTTGTCATATAACCATTACATAGTGGCGATTGATTGTGTTATAGTCATTTGTAGTTTGAGGAAGTTGGCATGCTGTATTGAGGGGCCTTTGTATCCTGGTTCTGGGGTGCTCTTCAGTGTATCCATTCATCTTGCTTCCTCCTCCCTTTGATACTCTGCCCAAATGTCTTATCAGGAAGATCTTTTCTGACATCCTTTTATAAAAGAATACTCACCGCCCCCCCTGCCCCACGAACAGTCATACTCTTGTCTGCTTTAACGTGCCCAAAGTATTTTTCTTTGAATATATGAACACCTGACCTGTATTTCCAAGTAGTACATTTATTTTTTCACTCTCTCCTTCACTATAATGTAAGTTCTTTGAGGACAAGTACTTTGGTTCATTGCTATATTTTCAGTATTGGAAATATTGGGTCATGATAATTATGGAGAAAAGGAATGAATCAAATCCAATTCCAGTTGCAGCAAAGTTTTCTATTTATAGAAATTGGCGAAGAGTTTCATCAACAGTTAAAACTTGTTCATTAATACTTTTGCTTCTTGTCAGTAATACAGCTTTGTAAGTAACTTAGTGTCCACTAGAGGGAAGCATATGTTTATGGAAAAACCTTTTAGATGCCTTTAAAAAAGTGAACCTCTTGGATAAAAGTTTTCCAAATAAAATGATTTGAAAAGAGAATACAAAATACACTCTCAAGTCTCAGTATTCTGTTCTGAGTATATAAGGGAATACACATATAAATTAATTTGGAAAAATCTTTGACTTTGTCAGCCAATAAACGGCACATTCCAAGTTTTCAGGCATGTGTCTATATTAAACGAGGAAAATAATCCTGAAAACTACACCAGGGCAACAGTTGAGTAAGTACAGTTAGTTACACATCATTTGTAGCTCTGTAAATTGGTTGACCTTTTCTGGATTTCAGATTTGTAATAAGTAATGGGTGGTAAGACTGTTTTAATCCTTCACAAAATTACCAATTTTGGAGTGTATGTTTTCAAGGAATAAAATAAAAGAAACCTATCTGATACAAAGAGACATTCCTAAAAATACTATTTATAATACTGAAAATGCTGGAACTAACTCTAATGCCCAAGAATAGGGAAATAGTTGGGAAATCTGGAATAGTAATTAAAATTCACGAATAATATGGCAAGACCTTATTGAGTCAAAGGTGCCATTGATTATAAAAATGTAGACCAGTTTCATAGAGGGAAAAGTGAGAAAATGTGTCTTAGAATTGATGGAATATTTTTGAAATACATGAAAACTTAATAAAAGGAACTTGATTGGGAGCCAGCTTGTTTCGACCACACCAAAATAGCAGAAAAATTCTATCACTACAAAAAGAATGGTAATACAAGCATCTTTTAATTCAGAATCTGTTTTGAAATAAGAGTAAAATGTAGTACATCCTAATAAAAGTGACCAAAAACAGAACTTTAGAAAAGTTCAGTTCTACATTTTTTAGTATTGACTATACTAGGGAAAAGTAGACTTACATTTTTGTCCTTTTAGAGGCTGTAATAAAATCAATAGTAAATGTAAAGTGAATCTCTGTTGTGCTTTTCTGCCTTTTTTCCTAGAGGGGGCTGATCCCTCCCAGGTCAGATTTTTTTTTTTTAACATTTTATTTTTAAGTAATCCCTACACCCAAAATGGGGCTCGAACTTACAACCCCAACATCAAGAATCACATGCTCTACTGACTGAGCCAGCCAGGTGCCCCTGTTGTCAGATATTTTGTTCTCCCAAAAGTTCCAGCATATTTGTCCCCTTGTTAACAATCTTTTGGTCTTTTGCTAACTTAAGGATAGAAGATAAGTTTTTTTCCATCTCAATATGGCAGAATGTTGTGTTTAAGAACACAGGTGCTGTGACTAGACTCCCTGGGTTAGAATCCTAGCTGTGTGAGGGGCACCTGGGTGGCGCAGTCTGTTAAGCCTCCTGACTCTTGGTTTTGGCTCGGGTCTTCCTGGTCTTGGGGTCGTGGGATCGAGCCCTCTGTGATTCTTGGCGCTCAGTACAGAGTCTGCTTAAGACTCTCTCTTTAAAATAAATAAATAGGGCGCCTGGGTGGCCCAGTTGGTTAAGCGACTGCCTTCGGCTCAGGTCATGGTCCTTCGAGTCCCGGGATCGAGTCCCGCATCGGGCTCCCTGCTCAGCAGGGAGTCTGCTTCTCCCTCTGACCCTCTTCCCTCTCGTGCTCTCTATCTCTCATTCTCTCTCTCTCAAATAAATAAATAAAATCTTTAAAAAAAATAAAATAAAATAAATAAATAAATCTTAAAAAAAAATCCTAGCTGTGTGATCTTGACAAGTTACTTAACTTCTCTGTGCTTTGGTGTTCCCATCTATGAAGTTGGCATAGCAATAATTTTGTCATAGGGTTGTTAGGAGGATTAAACAGTCTACTATTAATGAAGTACTGGGGAATGGATGCTTATATTGCTGTTTAATAAATATATAAAATGAAGATGTAGTCATCCCTGCTTACAGAGAATGAAAATTGGTAAAACAAAGTGTCCTAAAAACATAAAAAAAAATGCATGTTGTTTGATAGGACCTCAAAGTAGAGGTATTTAGAGTTGGAATTACTGTTGCATTATAAGCATTTTGGAGGAGAAAATACAATGTAAAAAGGAAGCTTGCCATGACTACTTTTAGCCAAGCTATCTACAAACAGGCTTTGCTTTGACCTATTACAGGGTGCTGACACCTTTAAGGCAAAAGTTAATATTGAAGTACAGTTGGCTTCAGAACTAGCCATTGCTGCAATTGAAAAAAATGGTGGTGTTGTTACTACGGCCTTCTATGACCCAAGAAGTCTAGGTAAGATGTCCTGCAGTCCCTTTCTTTTCCCGCTTTGTCTCCTACTGGCTGCCCTATGGGGATTTTAAAAGTCCTCCTAGCTCTCTGACTTGGCAGTTTGGACACGTCAGTTTTCTGTTTTAGGGCTTCCTGTTAGTGGTGTGACTTCTTGTAATGTACCTCAGTCAGTATGTATAAGAAGGTTTTTTGTTTTTAAACATGGGGCTTGCATATCATGTTACCTATGTCTAGAGATTCACTAATTGTTAGTAACCCAGGGATAACTTGGATTTTCAAGATGTAAATTTTTGAAAATGAAGTGTATCCATTTGCTTACTTAAGATAAATATATTTAATAAAAAAAAGTTCTTGGATTGAAGTGCTCATCTTGGTAGTATTTAAAAATTAATAAAGAAAATCATGTATATAGCCATTATTTGTATCTCTCTTTTTTATTTAAAATTTTTTCAGAAATTCTATGTAAACCCGTTCCATTCTTTCTGCGCGGACAACCCATTCCAAAACGAATGCTTCCACCTGAAGCACTGGTACCGTATTATACTGATGCAAAGAATCGTGGTTACCTGGCCGATCCTGCCAAATTTCCTGAAGCAAGACTTGAGCTTGCCAAGAAGTATGGCTATATTTTACCTGATATCACTAAAGATGAACTCTTCAAAATGCTTAGTACTCGTAAGGATCCAAGGCAGATTTTCTTTGGTCTTGCCCCTGGATGGGTGGTGAATATGGCAGATAAGAAAATCCTCAAACCTACCGATGAAAATCTCCTCAAGTATTACAGCTCATGAATTCCCTTCCAGGAAAGCAGAGTTGTAAAAGAGTTCTGGAAAACGGACTGAAACATGCTTATTTCTCATCATCTTTTCTTGATTTATAATTCTCTAGATGTTGATGTTAATTTTCCATGTAGCCCTATATCCATTTTTATCTAAAATTGAAATAAAAAATGGAATAAGCAAGGGCTGCATAGGGGAACTGAATCTGTGCGGGTTTTTTCTCAAAGAAACAGACTCCCTGGTTTTCTGCCAGAGGAAGATGGTAACTTTTAGGGTATTTCTTGTTCATTTTCTCATGATCTTCTCATCCAGGTCTTGTGTTATCATTGTTGCAAATCAGAATGGATGTGCAGGTGGAATGGAACTGACTTTTTTTTAAAGATATTTATTTATTAGAATGAGAGCAGAAGAGATCACAGAGGGAGAAGGAGAAGCAGACTGGCCGCTGAGCAGGGACCCCGATGTGGGGCTCGATCCCAGGACCCTGAGATCATGACCTGAGCTGAAGGCAGATGCTTAACCGACTGCTCAGTCAAGGTTAAAGCAGTTACTAACGGTGGCCCATCTTAATAGCCTCAAGGAAGCTCTGCTATCCAGTGTCAAGGTGAAAAGCCTTCAGCTCTGGATTATTAAGATGTGGGGTTTGAGCTTAAGGTTTAAATACAGTAAATAAGTAGTACAGTATTTACTAGAAAAATTGAAGCAAGAATTCCAAATGAATTCATTTTCTCAACTCATCTGATAAGAGTAGACAATGATAATTAAGCCATTAACCATCTTCTTGAAGAAGTGTTCTAATTCTAACTGATATTTTACTTATTTCATAGGTATTGGAGACCTTTGTTTTTCAGTCATTTTAAATGATTTTTGAAGAATTGTTCAGTGATTATATAAGCCATAAAAACAACTGGTAATGTGAAACTTTAACTCAGTTAATGTAAAAGATTCAGCAGTCAGCTTCTTTAGCTTTGCAAAGGTGTGTTGTACCTGAACCATACAAAAAAGCTCACTTTATCCTGCTGCAATTAAATCTTGAATAATTCATGATAATTTTTCCATAGGAAAAATAAAGTATTCCTGGCTGTTTATTTTCTTAAAATAAAAAATTTAAAAGCCTAAATGATGCAGTATTTTATTTTGTTAACTTATCTGCCTTCTATATTGCTGATCTGAGATTCTTTTTATAAAGTAATTTATGCACCAAAAGTATGTATATTTAAATTTCTATCCAGGATTATATAATTTGGCTTATTGAACCACTTCGTAATAAACCAGAACTTAGAAGAATCACTGTTAGGACCATCTTCTATGATAATCACGTATGAATTTCAAGGGACAGGCAAAAATTGTAAGAACTTTTTTATTTTTCAGAGACTCCAAGTGAGTTGGGGTTTTAGGATTAGTTTTGGCTCCATTGATAGGAACCACAAAGCACAGTGGCTTTAATGAGATAAAGGTTTTATTTTTTTTCACTGAAGTGCTGAGACCTGTTCAGAGCTGATTGGTGGCTCTCCTCTACAATCTCAGAGCCCATGGCTTTCTCCTTGTGTAGCTCTCCCATCCCTAGAGTGAGATGTACATCTTCATGATCCAAATAGGGATCAATAAGAGCCAACTTTTCCTAAGAAAGATTCCTGGTAGCGCCACACAAAACTTCTGTATACATCCCATTGGCCAGAACTTGGATACAGTTCCTTATGTCCTTAGCTGAAAAATTCCTTTAGGATGGGTGAGTAAGAGTGGATGTATTGGACAACCAGCAGGGGGTTGACACCTGTTTTGGTATTGACCAAATTTCAAACCTGAGGTTAACAGACTTAGACAACATAAAAAGTGCAGAAATCTTAAATTCTTTAATAGTATATTCACCATTCTGGAATGCTGAGTTCAGTAAGAAGTATTAAGTCAATAAGTTGATTAATTCATCAACCTTGGTAAGGAAAATGTTTTCAAAGGAATGATGACAAAGCACCAGAAAGCGTCCAAGGAGTCATTTACTTTTTCTCTGTGCCTGCTTTTTCTAAACATTTTAACAATAAAGCTATCTTTAACTTGCCATGTTAAGTATCTAAACAGTTATATTTGAATATAATGTGTGGAGGAAGAAAGATGATAGGTTGCAAGGAAAAATAGCAAGGTACAAAAATTTCAAAAACACTATCTGAGTTTTCTATATTAAGTATTTAAACTTGTGCCTTTATTCTTAAGCCATTTGAAATAGGGTCCATTAGAGGAGTCACTTTGCCTTTCTTAACTGTAAAATGCAGTGACAATCTGTATAATCCAAGAGATGTGTAAAGTGACCTCTAAGGTCTCTTTCAGCTCTAATGCCCTGATGATAAAGATGTTGCTTTGATGGGATGCCTGGGTGGCTCAGTTGGTTAAGGTGTTAAGCGTCTGCCTTTGGCTCAGGTCATAAACCCAGGGTCCTGTTGGGCTCCCTGTTCAGTGGGGAGTCTGCTTCTTCCTCTCCCTCTGCCCCCCTCCCCTGCTTGTGCTCTTGCTCTCTCTCAAATAAATGTTTAAAAAAAAAAATGAACTTCCCTAGGGGCGCCTGGGTGGCTCAGTCGGTTGGGTGTCTGACTTGATTTTGTCTCAGGTTGTGATCTCAGGGTCCTGAGGTAGGCTCTATCTGGCTCCAGGCTCAGCAGGGAGTCTGCTCTCTCCTCCCCGACCTCTCTCAGATAAATAAGTGAATACATAAATCTTAAAAAAAAAAAAAAAGAACTTCCTTAAATTTAAACACATTCTGTTCTGTATCTGGGCATGAGGTATGGAAACAAAGACAAGAGATACCATTTTTTGTGTACCAGAGTGTGGGGACATTGCTCTAGGTAAGTTGGTGCCTCAACTTATTTGTGCTGCTGGATGTTTTCCTTTTGTGATTCAGTTCACAACTGCCCTTTTGGAGGGGCTGGTATTGCTTCAACAGGAAAAGTTCGTAATTAGAAATAATTAGAAGTTAGTCATGTAAAGATGGATTCCCTGGGCAAAAGCCCTCCAGTCTCAGAATGCACTTTTGAGGGCCCTTAGGTTCTCTTCTCCTTCCCTTCCCCATCCATGCACAATGACTAAGTCACCCTGAGTTAAAGATGGAAAAGGAGACAGGCAAACACAAGACTTGCTTAATTGTGGCTATGGCCGATAGGTGAAGGGAAATCAGGATAGAACGATAGAGGGAAGAATGAAAACAGGAAACAGATGTCTGGTGATGTAATGCTTGGATAGTACTTATTCACTGAGCCTGGGCTTAGTCACAAACAGCTGTATCCTGATCTTAATATTATAACTGTGCAGATAATTCTCAGCCCAAACAGGCACGTTCCACAAAATCTGTCTAAGGCAATCCCTAAATTGCTGTGTAGCAGGGAGACACAAGTTTATTTTAATTATGTAACAACACTGGATTCCCAGGTCCTGCTCTACTGCTGGTCATTTACAAGGATTATGAGGGCAAGAACACAGTGGCAGATGCTAGTAGCTTTATCTTGTTAAGATCACATCACTTGGAAATCTTAAGTAGAAAAGCAGGAAGTGTTGCGTCTAGATTGAAGTTCTTACCTGGTGTGTGGCTTCAGCCTGTTTTCAGTATACAGGATGGCCTATTTGCATGCAAGACTATAGAAAAGTTGAAGCTAATATGCATTAAAAAAGATTTTTTTGGATACCTCAGAAATAATTACTGTGGATTTCCTGTTGAGTTCCTGAGTTTTCTTTTATAAATGTTACTCTTCATTTATTGGAAAATGGAGTGGCTCTGGAATAGTAGAAAAAAATGTCAACTAACAGCAGAGTAACCTAACTTTGTGTCAGAGAATAAAGTATGCTAATGTTAATACAAATCCCAGACTGGCTGTGTCTCTAGATGCTTTGCTGGAGAGCCATATAGTATGGTGGAAGTTAGCACAACTTTCTCTGTCTAGTCCGGGCCTGGAATCCAGGCTCCTACAACATGTTGACATGGGTGTTCAGTTGTCTGAGTTGTGAAGCTGGGATCATAATATCCACCTCTTTTTTTTTTTTTTTTTTTAGATTTTATTTATTTATTCATGAGAGAGAGCCAGAGGGAGAAGCAGACTCCCTGTGGAGCAGGGAGCCCAATGTGGGACTTGATCCCAGGACACTGGGATCACAACCCCGAGCCGAAGGCAGACACTCACCTGACTGAGCCAGCCAGGTGCCCCATAATACCCACCTCTTTCTGTGCTTGGGGACTCAACCAGCTTACCTGTGGAGAGGCACCAAGCACACAGAGCTGGTTTGCAGAGCCACCAGGAGTGGTTTACTTGGGCTCAGATCCCAGTAACATCCTTGTGGCCACGATTTAACCTCTCATGCCTCAGATTCCCCTGAAAAATGGGGGTAATGATAGATCTGAACACATAGTTACAATGAGGGTTGAAAGAAGTCACTACTTGTAAAGCACTTAACACAACTCCTGGCACATAAGCGGCTGGGTTAGTGAATTCAGTTTCTTACAGTCCCTCTGATGTGGGAGCCACCCTATACATGTTACTTCCTTTTCTCCTTAAGATTTTCATGTAGGGTCAGTATCTTCTTAATGAAAGGCTTGCTGAACTTTCTTATTTGTATCAGGATCTGCTGAAATAAGTACATTTTGAAGAGTCAGCATGGTAGGAACTAGACCCAGAACCCGGAGGATTAAGTTGAATTTCAGTGATGTAGCCACTGATTTGCTCTGCCATTAATTTATAAAAGGCATCTACCTATCTGGAAAAGGTACTGAAATTGAAAAATAAAAAATCTGGAAACTACAAAAGGGGAAGAAAAAAAGTTTTTCTAAGATTTCATTTTTTATTTGAGAGAGAAGAGAATGAGAGCACAAGCTGGGGCAGTGGCAGAATCCCTACTGAGCAGGGAACCTGACATGGGACTCGATCCCAGGACCCCAGATCATGACCTGATCTGAAGGCAGACACTTAACCGGCTGAGCCACCGGGGCATCCCAAGAAAGGAATTCTTACTTCCTAAGTGAAGAGGTCAGTAGGAGCTGTTTATGTGTCATTATCGTCAGATCTCTCATTTTATAGCTTCACAGCTTTGTAGTTTTGGTCTGCCTTTCTCCTCTTCCCTGCAGCCTCCATGTTTGTTGATCCACTGGCAAACCATTTCCGCTGCAGCCCCTTTCCATGGTAAAGACGATTCCACCCCCTTCAAAGAGGCTCTGTGTCCTTGGCCTGGCTAAGGCCTGGCCTCTCCAGTAAGCACTGATACCCCTCTTTTTAAAAGGTCAGGTTCATCGAGGTGTGATTTGCATCTAGTAAAGGCCTCTGGGTGTACACCTGAATTGTAACAACTATACAGTCCTACAACCAACACCATCACCACCACAGTAAAGACAGACTATTTCTGTCACCTTTACAGATGCCTCTTATTCTTTTGTAGTCAGTCTCTTTGTCCAAATCCTAGCAACGAGCAACCAGTGACTTGATTTCTGTCCCTGTCGTTTTGCCTTTTCTAGAATTGCCTATAGATGGAATCATACAGCTTGTAGCTTTTTTTTTTTTTTAAATATTTTATTTATTTATTTGACATAGAGAGAGAGAGAGAGACAGAGTGAGCACAAGCAGGGGGAGTGGCAGGCAGAGGCAGAGGGAGAAGCAGGCTCCCCACAGAGAAGGGGGAGTCCGATGCGGGACTCGATCCCGGGACTCCGGGATCATGACCTGAGCCGAAGGCAGTGGCTTAACCAACTGAGCCACCCAGGCGCCCACAGCTTGTAGCTTTTTGAGTCTAGCTTTCCTCACTTAGCACAATGCATTTGAAAGATTTATTCATGTTGTTGTTCCTATAGGTAGTTCTTTCCTTTTTCTTGCTGAGTAGTGTTACATTTTATGGATGTACCACAGTTTGTTCATCTTTTTGCATTCAGGTTATTTCTGGTTTTTAGTGGTTGTTAGTAAAGCCACTATAATTATAGATAATTTCAGATTTGTCCATGTTGATGTGTATATACGTAATTCATTCTTTTTTATTATGGAGTATGTGTTCCATTAAGAAATTTGTTTATTCATCCACCTGTTGATAGGCATTTGAATTGTTTATAGTTTTTGTCTATCAGAAGGAAAGCTGCTATGAACATTTGTGTATAAGTCTTTTCTTTTTTAAAGATTTTATTTATTTGAGAGAGAGTGAGAGAGAGAGAGAGCACAAGGGGAGGGGCAGAGGGAGAAGCAGACTCCCTGCTAAGCAGGGAGCCCGATGCAGGACTCGATCCCGGGACTCCAGGATCATGACCTGAGTCAAAGGCAGAGGTTTAACCAGCTGAGCCACCCAGGCACCCCCGTGTATGAGTCTTTGTATAGATACATGCTTTCTCCTCTTGTGGATAAATGCGTAGATCATGTAGCAAACTGTTTTCTGAAGTGGGTGTGCCATTTTACATTCCCACCAACAATGTAAAAGAATTCCAGAAGCTTCTCATTCTTACCAGCACTTGGTGGACCATCTTTTTCCATTTCAGCTATTGTAATAAGCATGCGTGGTTTTGAATTGTATTTCCCTAATGACTAATGATTCTAACATCTTTCATGTGCTTACTACCATTCAAATATCTTGGATGAAGTATCTTCCTATTTTTGTCCATTTTTACATTGGATTGTTTTCCTATTATTGACTTTTGTGTGTTTTTAATATATATTGCATACTAGTCCCTTATCAGGTTTGTATTTGCAAATATTTTCTGTCTGAGACTTGTCTTCAGTTTCTTAACAATGCTTTTTGAAGAGGAGCTTTTAATTTTGATACAGTCCATTTTATCAATTTTTTCTTTAATGGATCATGCTTTTGGTATTGTATCTAAGGTATCTTTGCTCAAACCAAGGTCACAAAGATTTTTTTCCTATTTTTCTTCCAGAAGTTTCCTTAATTCTAGGTTTTACTTTTTAGTTCTATGATGCTTGTCAAGTCAATTCTGGTTTAGGGTGTGAGAATGGGTCAAAGTTATTAAATTTTTTTTTTGACACATGGATTTCCTATTGTTCCAGCATCATTTGTTGAAATGACAACCCCTTCACCTTTGGCAAAAATCAATTGATCAATTGTATTTCTGGACTCTTCTGTTTCATTGATCTATGTGTCTATCCTTTTATCAATACACATGGTGTGGATGACTAGAACTATCTTACAATAAGTCTTTAAATCAGGCAGTATGAGTTCTAACTTTTATTTTTCCTAATTGTTTGGGGTATTCTAATTCCTTTTGTTTTCTTTATAAATTTTAGGATCAGCTTGTCAGTTTCTATTAAAAACAATCTGCTGGGATTTTGATTTGGTTTGTGTTGGATTCTATAGACAAGTTTGAGGAGATGTGACATCTTCACACTATCGGGGCTTCCAACTACATATATGGTATAACTCTCCTTTTATATTTAGATCTTGATTTCTTTCATCAGTGTTTTGTATTTTTCAGTGTAGAAGTCTTAGACCTGTTTTGTTAGATTTATATCAAAGTATATGATTTTTTTGGTGTTAATATAAAGGATGGCACTTTCAAATTTCAATTGTTATTTATTTTTAAAATATATTAATAAAATTGATTCTATAAAATGTTGACTTCTTATCCTGCAACCAGGCTAAAATCAATTATTAGTTCTAGCAGCTTTTTGGTAGTGTGTGTGTGTGTTTGTGTGTTTTCTTCATAGACAGTCATGTCATCTGCAGAGAGTGCAACCTTATTTCTTCTTTTCTGGTTTGTGTGTCCCCCCCCACCCACCTTTTTGTATTATTGCACTAGTTAGGGCCACCAGTATGATGATGAATGGAAGTGGTGAGAACATACATCCTTGCCTTGTTCCAGATCTTAGAGAGAAAGCATTTAGTCTTTCATTATTAAAGATGATGCAAGCTATAAATTATTTGTGCATAACCTTTGTGAATTTGAGGAATTTTTTTAAAATTCTTTTTTAATCCTTAGTTTGCTGAGAGTTTTTGTCATGAATGTTAGTTGAATTTTGTCAATTTCTTTCTCTGTATTTATTGAGATCATTTTTTTTCTTTAGTTTCTTGATATGATGAAGCACATTGATTTTCTAATGTTGAACTAATCTTTCAATCCCAAGATCCCTGATATTTTATTAGGATATTTTTCATCTCTGTCCATGAAAGATATCAATTTGTAATTTCTTTTCTTGTACTGTTTTTTTTCTTTTTTTTTCTTTTCTGGTTTTGGTGTCGGGATAATGTTGTCTCATAAAATGAATTGGGAGGAGGGGCGCCTGGGTGGCTCAGTCGTTGGGCGTCTGCCCTAGGCTCAGGTCATGATCCCAGGGTACTGGGATCAGGCCCCACATCGGGCTCCCCACTTCGCAGAAGCCTGCTTCTCCCTCTCCCACTCCCCCTGCTTGTGTTCCCTCTCTCACTGTGTCTCTCTCTGTCAAATAAATAAATAAAATCTTAAAAAAAATGAATTGGTAGGAATTCTATCATCTTTTATTGTCTGGAAGACTGTATAAAATTGATATTATTAAATATCTTATACAGTTTGCTAGTGAAACTGAGTCTGTAGTTCTCTTTGTGATAAGGTTTTTAATTACAAATTCAATTTCTTTAATAGATACAGGACTATCCAGGTTATTTATTTTTTCTTAAATAAGCCTTGTTAATTTGTACCTTTTAAGGATTTGGTCATTCATCCACCTTGTCAAATTTATGGGTATAAAGTTATTAATATACCTTTAATATTCTTTTTGTTCTGTAGGATCTATAGAGATGTCCCTCCCTAGTTCCTGATTGTAATTTTCATCTTCCCCCACTTTTTTTGATCAGACTAATAGAAGTTTATCAATTTTACTGATCATCTCAAAGGATGAATTTTTTGTTTCATTGATTTTTCTCTATTTTTTGTTTTTAATTTTCTTGATTTTTGCTTATCATTATTGTTTCCTTTCTTCTGCCTATAATGGATTTAATTTGTTCTTTTACTAGTATATGGTATTCTTATTTTTTAAAAACAACTTTATTGAGGTAATTTATATATCATAATATTTACTGATTCTCAGTGTGTAATAGTTTTTGGTATATTTACAAAGTTGTATGACCATCGCCAGAATCTAATTATAGGACATTCCCATCATCATAAAAGGAAACCATGCCCGTTAGCAGCCACTACCCATTCTTTTCTCCCCATCCCATCCTGAAACAACTACCAATCTATTTCCTGTCTCTGTAGATTTGCCCATTCTGAAAATTTCACAAAATTGTATCATAAAGATGTGATCTTCTGTGTGTCATTTCTTTCACTTGGCATAGTATTTTTGAGGTTCATTAACATTGTAGCATGCAGCAGTTCATCCTTTTTTATTGCTGAGTAATATTCCATTTTATGGATATACCACATTTTGCTTATTCACTCATCTGTTGATGAGTTGACTTCACCTTTTACAATGCTGCTATTAACATTGGTGTACAAGTATCTGCTTCAGGGGCGCCTGGGTGGCTCAGTCGGTTAAGAGGCTGCCTTCGGCTCAGGTCATGATCCAGGGTCCTGGGATTGAGCCCCGCGTCAGGGAGCCCGCTTCTCCCTCTCCCTCTGCCTGCCTCTCTGCCTACTTGTTCTCTCTCTGTATCTCTCTGCCACATAAATAAAAGAATCTTTAAAAAAAAATTATCTGCTTCAGTCCCTGCTTTCATTTTTTTGGGGGGAGCATACCTACAAGTGAAATTGCTGGATCATATGATAATGCTTTAAGTTTTGAGGAAGTGCCAAATTGTTTTCCTAAAATGATTTTTTTTTTTTACAGGTAAAGAACCTCTTATATGCAAGGCACTGTGCAAAAAATTTTCAAAAATTCATTTATTCTATTGAACATTCAAATGCTTAATTGTTTATTGAACACCTACTAAGTAATGAACCCTGAGTATGGCCGTGCTGAATCAAACATAATCTTTGCCTTCCTGCAATTTATAGTCTAATTGACAGAAATGAATTTTACATCATGGTGGTAATAAATGCTGGAAATGAGAATTATGTGGGACAATGACAGCATATAAAAAGTATTTAATTTCATCAGGGAGGTCAGGGAAGGCTTCCCTGTGAGGAGTGAACTAAGTGAGGCAGTGAGAGCAATCATTTCATTCAAAGGTAGCAGCAGGCATTGAGATGCCATCATGGAAGGAAGTATTGCATTTATAAGCTCTCCAAGACTTTATGAACTCTTGTTGGAGCAAAGAAGCAAGGGAAGGTCATAGGAAATGAGGTAAGGGATGGATACTGCAGAGAATACTTGTTCTTCCATTTTGTCTTCACAGCAGTTTTGTATTTTTATTATTTTATTTCATTTTTTTTTTTTTTAGAGAGAGCGCATGCACTTGTGAGTGCACATGCTCACACACTTACGCAAGGGGAGGGGGAGAGAGAGATCTTAAGCAGACTTCATGCCCAGTGTGGACCCCACATGGAGCTCGATCTCATGACCCTAGATCATGACCTGAGCTGAAATCAAGAGTCAGATGCTTAGCTGACTGAGCAGCCCAGGTTCCCCTTCACAGCAGTTTTTAAAATTGAGGTGAATTCACATAACAAAATTAATGACTTTAAACAATTCAGTGCAATTTAGTACATTCACAATGTTGTGTGACTACTACCTCTGTCTAGTTTCAGAACATTTTCATCACTCTAAAACCTGTGCCTGTTAAGCCGTCACTATCCATTCTCCCTGTCCCTGGCAACCACCAGTCTTTCTATCACTATGGAATTATCTATTCTGGATACGTCATATAAATGGAATCATACAATATGTGGTCTTTTGTGTCTGGCTTCTTTCGCTTAGCATGAGGTTTCCAAACTTCATTCATGTCATAGCATATATCAGAACCTCCTTCCTTTTTATTGCTGAATAATATTCCATTGTATATATACGCCACAATTTATTTATCCATTCATCCACTGATGAACATTTGGGCTGTTTCCACCTTTTGGCTATTGTGGTTAGTGCTACTATGAACATTCATGTGCAAGCATTTGTTTGAGTATCTGTTCCACAGTTCTCTTGGGTATATACCTAGGAATCGAATTGCTCGGTCATCTGTTAATTCTATGTGTAAATTTTTGAGGAACTGTTAAACTGTTATCCACATTAGCTGTACCATTTTACATTCCTACCAGCCATGTACCAGGGTTCCAATTTTCCACATCCTTGCCAAGACTGTTACTGTTTTTTTTTTTTTTTAATTGTAGCCTTTCTAGTGAGTGTGACATAATCTCTCATTGTGGTTTTGATGTGCATTTCCCTAATACCTAGTGATGTTAATCATCACCTTCATTGGTTTATTTGCCACTTATATATCTTCTTTGGAGAAAGATCTATTCATGTCATTTGCCAATTTTTAAAATTGGATTATTTGTCTTTTTATCGTTGACTTGTAACTGTTCTTTATATACTGAAGATACAAATCCTTATTGGATATATGATTTGCAAATGTTTTCTCTCATTCTGTGGGTTATTGTTTCACATTTTTGAGAGTATCCTTCCATGCACAAAAAATTTTTGATTTTGCTGAAGTCCAAATTATCTATTTTTGTTGTTGTGTTTTGGTGTCATATTTAATAATCTAATCTGAGATCATGATTTAATCCTAGGTTTTCTTCTGTGAGTTTTATAGTTTTGGTTTTCACATTTAGGTATTTGACTTATTTTAAGCTAACATTTGTATATTGACTCAAAATATGTGTGAGGTAAGTGTCCACCTTTATTGTTTTGCATGTGGATATCAGTTGTCTCAGCACCATTCATTGACAAGAGTATTTGTTGAAAATCAATTGACTGTAAATGTGAGGGTTTATTTCTGGCTTCTGAATTCTATTCCATTAAACTACATGTGTAATTTTGTGCTAATACCACACAGTCTTAATTACTATAATTTTATAGTAGGTTTGAAGTCCAGAAATTTCAACTTTGTTCCTTTTCAAGGTTCTTTTGGCTCTTCTTCTTCTTTTTTTTCTTAAAGATTTTATTTATTTATTTGACAGAGAGATAGAGAGAGCACAAGTAGGCAGAGTGGCAGGCAGTGGGAGAGGGAGAAGCAGGCTCCCTGCCGAGCAGGGAGCCAGACGTGGGGCTCGATCCCAGGACCCCAGGATCATGACCTGAGCCGAAGGCAGCTGCCCAATCGACTGAGCCACCCAGGTGCCCATCTTTTGGCTCTTCTGAGTCCCTTCTATTTCCATATGCATTTGAAAATTGACTTGTCACTTTCTGCAAAAAGACAGCTTGGATTTTGATAGCAATTGCATTAAATTTGTAGATCAATTTGGTAATATTTCCACCTTAAGCAATATTAAAACTTCTAATCCATGAATATGGAATGTCTTTTATTTAAATTTTCTTTAATTCCTTTTAATATTTTGTACAAGTTTTATACTTTTTGGATAAATTTATTCCTAAGTATCTTGCTATTTTTAAAGCCATAGTAAATTAAATTGTTTTCTTTATTTCATTGTTGAATTGTTTATTGGTTGTGTATAGAAATACACTTGACCTTTGTATATTGCTCTTGTTATCTTGCAAGCTTGCTGAATTCATTCATTAGCTCTGATTTGTTGTTGTTGATTCTTTTTGGATTTTCTTTTTTAAAGATTTATTTATTTGAGAGAGAGGGAGAGAAAAAACATGAGTTGGGGGAAGGGCAGAGGGAGAGGGAGAGAATCTCAAGCAGACTCCCCACAGAGCGAGGGGCCCAATGTGGGGCTCGATCTCATGACCCTGAGATCATGACCTGAGCCGAATGCTTAAGTGACTGGCCACCTAGGCAACCCTGGATTTTACATATACAGGATGATATCCTTTATGAATACTTTGACTTCTCTTTACAAATTGGATGCCTCGTATTTCTTCCTTTTCCCTTTCTTTCCTTCTTTCCTTCTTCCCCCTTCCTTCCTTTATCCCTCCCTCCCTTTCCTTCCTTCCTTTCTTCCTTCCTTCCTTCCTTCCTTCCTTCCTTC
>NW_027397067.1:7240368-7287973 GCF_003265705.2 Callorhinus ursinus
TCCATCCATCCTTCCTTCCTTCCTTCCATCCTTCCTTCCTTCCTTCCATCCTTCCTTCCTTCCATCCATCCTTCCTTCCATCCTTCCTTCCTTCCTTCCCTCCTTCCTTCCTTCCTTCCTTCCTTCCTTCCTTCCTTCCTTCCTTCCTTCCTTCCTTCCTTCCTTCCTTCCATCCTTCCTTCCTTCCATCCTTCCTTCCTTCCATCCTTCCTTCCTTCCATCCATCCTTCCTTCCTTCCTTTCATCCTTCCTTCCTTCCTTCCATCCTTCCTTCCTTCCTTCCATCCTTCCTTCCTTCCATCCATCCTTCCTTCCCTCCATCCTTCCTTCCTTCCCTCCATCCTTCCTTCCATCCTTCCTTCCTTCCTTCCCTCCATCCTTCCTTCCATCCTTCCTTCCTTCCATCCATCCTTCCTTCCTTCCATCCTTCCTTCCTTCCTTCCATCCATCCTTCCATCCTTCCATCCTTCCTTCCTTCCTTCCATCCTTCCTTTCCTCTCTCCCTCTCTCTCCCCCTTTTTCTCCCTCCCTTCCTTCCTTCCCTCCCCTCTCTCTCTCCCTTTTTCTTTCTTTCTTTCTTTTTCTCCTTCCTTCCTTCCTTCCTTCCTTCCTTCCTTCCTTCCTTCCTTCCTTCCTTCCTTCCTTCTCTTTCCTTCCTCCCTCCATCCCTCCTCCTTCTTCCTCTCCTCTCCTCTCCTTTCCTTCCTCTAATTGTCCTTACTACAGCTTCCAGGACAGTGTTGAACAGCAGTGGTGGGTTCAGTCAGCCTTGGTCCTGATCTTGAGTAAAGCTTTTAATCTCAGCATTGACAATGAATGTGGGTTTTTTATACATGCCCTCTATCAGGTTGAGGAAATCCCCTCTATTCCTATTTTGTTGGAGTGTTTTTATCATGAATGGGTGTTGGATTTATCATCTTTTATCATGAATGGGTGTCGGATTTTGCCAAATGCTTTTTTTGTTCTTTGAAATGATCATGTGGTTTTGTCATTTATTCTATTAATGTGGTATATTACTTTGATTGATTTTCAGATATATTAAACAAACCTTGTATATCTGGGATAAATTCCACTTGGTTATGGTATATAATCCTTTTTATATGTTGCTGGATTTAGTCCTCTAGTATTTTGTTGATTATTTTTGCATATATAATTATATTTGTCTGGATGTTTTTCTTTGATGTCTTGATCTGGTTTAGTATTAGTGTAACACTGGGCAAATGGAATGATCTGAAAGTGTTCCCTCCTCTGTTTTTTTTTTTTTTTGAAGAGTTTGTGAAGAATTGGTGGTAATTCTTTAAATCTTTGATAGAATTCACTAGTGAAGTCATCTGATCCTGGGCTTTTCTTTGTGGGAAGTTTTTAAATTACATTTAAATTTAATTAATTAATTAATTAATTAGGAAATTTTAAAAATTATTAATTCAATTTCTTTACTTGTTAGACATCTTTTCAAAATTTCTATTCATTTTGAATCCATTTTGGTAGTTTGTCTTTCTAGCTGTTTATCCATTTCATCTAGATTACCTAATCTGTTGGCATACTATTGTTTACAGTGTTCTCTTATAATCCTTCTTATTTCTGTAAGGTTGGTATTAATGTCTTTTATTCATTTCTGATTTAGTAATTTGCTCAGCAGGTGGCAAAAATTACCTTTCCTATTATTTTAAGTAATATTATTTAAGTAATCTCTATGCCCAACATGGGGCTCAAACTCATGACCCAAAGATCAAGAGTCACATGCTCTTCTGACTGTGCCAGAATATTTTAAAATCAAGACATTTTTCAGTGTAAAATACATTTAAAATGAGAATAGTAGACATACTACATGCAATGCCATAAAATTGCATCCAGTTTGCTAAGTGTAAGAATTCTTTTTCTTGTGTACTTCCCACAAGTCTTAAAAATTTTCATAGCAATGCTTTCTCATATCAACCAGAAGCTTATTGGTCTTTCTCTTCTCCGCCTCCAGTATTATGTCAACATCAAGTCATCACTCAGGGACGATTTTATAACACAAGACCATAGGTCTCAAGGGCCAAAGACTTATAATGTAGTAGGTGTTATAATTTAGTCAGTTGTTTATCTTGAACATAAAACGTGACTATGGTTCAGGGAAGTTCTTAGGGAGGTGGATCTCTTTTTATTGCCTCTCCAATATAGGTAGGGACAACACCTCAGGTAGGAGCTGCCCCGGAAATAGGTCATGATTATCATTCTTGTCCCATGGACAGAGAAGTTGCTTAAGGGAGAGGTAGGAATTTGCTCTGCCTTGCATCAGGAATTATAGCTGATGAGAATTTGGGCACAGTCCACCTGCCATGCAGTGATGCTGGTACTGAGGCTAGTGTCCCTGTAGAGTCACACTGACTTGAACAAAACTAACTCCTGAGAGGGATGTAGGTGGGGGTGGGGATGGGGAGTCAAGCTAATGTACACTTACTGTTTCTCATTTGTGAATGTCATTTGTAGCATCCCTGTAATTTCATTCTATTGACTGAAGAATGAGAAGGAAGAATTTCAGAGAAAGCATGAGATGTTGCTGGAGATTGTTTGAAGTTGGAGAAGAAGCTGGTGTCAGTTCTCAAATGTTGAGCTGAATGGGTTGTCCATGCTTTTCTCCTCATTTATCTAACAATCTCTTGGCCACGTGTATGCTGTAGCTATTGAGAGTGAAATGTTAGCCTCCTACTTTGACAAACGGAGTGAAGGACCCACAGAAGTAATGAACAATGACCTCTGAGGCTCTTTGCAGCTCTAAGTGGCTCCAAATGGTTCTCCTTTCTTCAAGTGGAGACTCAACATCATTTAAAAAAAAAAAAAAAATTCAATTTGGCCATCCAAGATTAGGCAAGGCTGCCACCTAGTGACTAAATATGAACATTTCTTGGGGAATTTCCCCGTTTGACCTTGGCCAGACTTAATTACTCAATAATTACTCATGAGTTTATATTTTCAGCAAGCATGAAATGCTCACACACCAGACACAATGCTAAGCACTGGAATACTAAAATCAGCCAGGCAGAGTTATTGTCGTACAGGCACACACAGACCTGTAGAAGGGAACAGATAACTAAATGAATGAATAATTAAATTGCAGTGCGGTAAATGCTGTAAGTGGCTTACTCCCAACACTCTGGTTCGCCTTTAATTTTAAAGGAATTGGAACCTCAGTCTTAGGCAAACCTAAATTCTTCATCACTTGTAGTTAGTGACCATAAAAAGGAGGAGGAGGGGGAGAGGGACAAGGAAGGGATGCAGGGGAGGAAGCAAACCAGAAGTAGCAACAATGGCTTTTACACTGATTTTCACTTAAGTCTCCCAGAGATACTATAAAGCTGTTTAGATGTTGACTTTCCCAAGTTTCCAAGACTGACATTTACAGTACCTCCTAGCACTTTAAGGATACAGAATAGATAAACTCTTACTTTTTGAGATTATATATTATGCATACATATTTGAAATCCAGCTGCAAACTCTCTAAGGAAGAGAAGCCCAGAAGTTGTGCATTCACAAGCTAGAGTTAAATGTGGTAGCAAAGTGGCTCAAAGCAAGAGTTTTTGAATGAGGTGGTCCCGGGTGTGTGTCCCGAATCAGCAGCTTACCGGGAGGGCTGTTCAAGCTCTAAGCCTCAGCAGCTTCCTTGACAAAGTGGTAGGAGCAGTAGTGAATTCCTCGTACGGCTGTGGTGCTCAGTATGATGGAGAAGGGACAGAAATCATTTAGTAAGTGCTGAGCAGAGTGAAGGTCCCACAAGCATGAACACATTACTCTGGTGAAGCCATCATAGGGATGGCTTCAGGGAAGACAGTCCCTAACAACACAGACTTCTTCCCTTACATGACTCTCATAATAAGCTCTGCTTGGGCTAGATGTCCCTGCGATCGTATGGCCAGCAGTGAGGCATTTCGTGCTCACCTGCTTTTTGTTCTCTCACCTGGAAAATTCATCTCTCTAGACCAATAGGCCAGGCATCCGCTATAACATTGCCAGCTGTTAGGGGGACAAAATAGAACATGGGAACATTGCTTTTAGAACTGTTAACAGTAAAGCATGGGCAAATCAGTAAGCGGGCATGTTCTTAGAGGTTGTAGTTACGAAAGTAACGGTCGATCATTAAAGGAATTTCATTTAGGGCAATTAGCTGCTCTGAAATTTGTAATTCAACATCACCAATTCAACTAATTTCACCAATTTCAACTAATATATGGCCTCTAGGAAAGGGGAAAATGAGTTTGACTTCTGAATTTTTAACATCTAAAAAGATCTTTACATGTAATTACAATTTTCTGATTCTATTGACACAACTCGACACCATCAAACTCATGGAAATTCCGTGAGCCAGCGGCGTTGGCATCCTCTGTGAGCTTGTTAGCAATGCAGAATCCCACTCCTCACTCCTCATCTTCTGTGTAAGAATCTGCATCTTAACAAGATTCCCAGATAGTATCTGTGTGCTTTAAAGTTGGAGAAGCTCTGGAGAGGTTGTGGAGAAAGGTGAACCCTCTTACACTGTTGGTGGGAATGCAAGTTGGTACAGCCACTTTGGAAAACAGTGTGGAGGTTCCTTAAAAATTTAAAAATAGAGCTACCCTATGACCCAGCAATTGCACTGCTGGATATTTACCCCAAAGACACAGATGTAGTGAAAAGAAGGGCCATATGCACCCCAATGTTCATAGCAGCAATGTCCACAATAGCCAAACTGTGGAAAGAGCTGAGATGCCCTTCAACAGATGAATGGATAAAGAAGATGTGGTCCATATATACAATGGAATATTACTCAGCCATCACAAAGGATGAATACCCAACTTTTACATCAACATGGATGGGACTAGAGGAGATTATGCTAAGTGAAATAAGTCAAGCAGAGAAAGTCAATTATCATATGGTTTCACTTATATGTGGAACATGAGAAATAGCATGGAGGATATTAGGAGAAGGAAGGGAAAAATGAGGGGGCGGAATCAGAGGGAGAGATGGACCATGAGAGACTATGGACTCTGAGAGACAAACAGGGTTTTAGAGGGGAGGAGGGTGGGTAGGTTAGCCTGGTGATGGGTATTAAGGAGGGTACGTACTGCATGGAGCACTGGGTGTTATACGAAAACAATGGATCATGGATCACCACATCAAAAACTGATGATGTATTGTATGGTGACTAACATAACATAATAAAATAAAAAAATAAAGTTGGAGAAGCTCTCCTATGAGTTAGGGTGTCAGCATATTGCAGCAGCACACGCAGAACACTAGGAGGACCCATTTCTTCATATTTCCTCGGGTTTCTAAAGGGTGACTTAAGAACCGTCACAGTCGGTGGTTCCTGCATTTTTTCCCCATTGGAAGGAATAACATTTTGCTCTTCAAACGAAGACAAAACAAAGCTGATACAAAAGATGCTATGTATGACATACAAGTTGTATCTGATGAATGACTGTAGAGAGGACATATTTTAAACCTTCTCTGTTCAAGTCTAAAACCCTTTAGAAAGACTAAAATCAATTATTGTTCTAAAAGTTCTGGCAAATATTTGCAAATAATATGACACTATTTGTACTATAGGTTGGGGCAGAGCTACAATAAAAATGAATAAATGGAAAAACTAAAAAAAAAGTAAATGGAAAAATTTTTGCTTTAAGTGTGTGTGTGTGTGTGTGTGTGAGTGTGGGATATAACTTACTACAAGAAGTACGCTCATTAAATGTGAAAAAATATAAAAACAAGGATGGCGTCATTTTATAATGACATAAATAAACTACGATGAACCTTTAACCCATTAAACTGCATCATCAAAGACATCTAGTTCAAGGTCACCAGTAAAAATGAACTTCCTGCTTCTTTCCTTTAGAATAAACAAAGAAATCTATAAATTGAGACTTCAGGCTTACCAGCCACAGGCAACTGTAAGGCGAGGCTAAGGGACCAAATAGAGAGCTTGTAATAACTGCTCGCCCTGCACCCCAGGGCCACATAGCATATTGCCAAGGGCTGCGCTCCCCTGGCTTCAGTCTTCACACAGTGAGGGCTGCCCTACCTTTTTAGGGAGGCTGAAACACTGTAGTAGCTCCCTGAGGCACTTTTGTCTTCTCTGCCTCTAGACTTCTGGAGCAGGCTTCTTGGGAAGAGGTTCCCAGTTTGTGTTGGGCCTCAGCGGACTTGGAGCATTCAGAGATTCTTGTCTATCACATCAGCTTATTAGCTTGTGTGCCCCCACTACCCCCGTCAGTTAGCATGGATACTCATCTCCTAAGTTGCTCTGGTTAGGTGTGCATGACTGTCAATTCATGAAGCCATCGGCTAGAGAAATGAGAAATTCAGAGAAAAAGTTTTTAAGTCTGAAACCTCCATAACCTTATCAATGAGGAAATAATCCCCAAAGAATCCAGTGTTGGTGATAATGTGTAGAGCTGGGTTCTCTTGGTCTCTCTCTCTCTGTTGGGACTATATTTTGGCACAGTGTTTTAGAGTATTTGCCAAGATAAAAAACAGTCATACTTTATTGCTCAAAGCCAAATATACTAATTTAGAAATGGTGTTCTACCACTAGGAGCCTGACATGCTGGCCTACAAATGCAGGGAGAAGGCAAGGGCCCCAGTTACTTTTGTTTGCCTGTGCGCCTGCCACCTAGATCTAAGCTATTTGTTCTTATTATATAGATAAAACCAAGGAGAGCAGAATTTTGGTCCCTGGAGCCAGTGATTCAAAATATTCTTCAGATATTTCCCTTAGAAATACCAAATTGCACCAAAAGCAAATGCAAAGGAATGGGACTGATGGTTTTTAAAATGTCTTATATATATATATGTATGTGTATATATATACATACACATGTATATGTATATATACATATACATATGTATATATATATACACATACATATATATATATATATATATGAATGATTGTAAAATAAAGGCTTTTCCAGTTGGGCCGAGTAACCCCATCAGCCAGCTGACCGCCCCCCTCACTGTCTCTCGCCTGCTGTCTGACAATGCATGTGGCACGTGGTCAGAACTGGAAAGGGGTTCCTGGTCTTTGTTCCACACCCTCCTCTGACAGCTCCTCCACAGCCAGAACTTTTTCCATTCCCCCCATGCGCCCCCCCCTCCCCCGCAGCCCCAGCTCTCCCTGGGTGAGAAAGGTGTATTAGGAGTCACGGCCAGAAATAGAATTCAGTGTTCTAAGTCTTATAACACAAAAGAAAACCAATGAGGCTGTTTGGGGTTCCCAAGTACACAACATACTAATGAGCTACGTTTAAATAGAGATGAAAAAAAAGCTATTTACTTGCACTGAACCATAAGGAATGTCCCTCCCTTGCTGCCACCAGCCCTTTGAGCTGGTCTGAATCCCAGCTAAGTGGCTATACACTTTGTCATCAAGAGGAGAGCAGATCTCAGGCTCCCTGGCAGAGCTAAAGAAAATCTGTTTCAGGGGCGCCTGGGGGGCGGGGCTCAGCCATTAAGCGTCTGCCTTCGGCTCAGGTCATGATCCCCAGGTCCTGGGATGGAGCCCTGCACTCAGTGGGGAGTCTGCTTGTCCCTCTCCCACTGTGCTTTCTCTCTTTCTCTCCCAAATAAATAAATAAAATCTTAAAAAAAAAAAAAAAGAAAATCTGTTTCACTTATTCGTCCCCCTCCTGATACTTACGGACTCCCTCACAGATTTCTTTTGAAAGCTTGCAAATGGGAGAGTGGCTCACTTTATCCTGTCCTGTGATCTGTTCAAGCTAAGATAAACAGGTGCACCTTTATAAAACACTCCTAATTTGCTACAAGTATTTTTTTTTTAATTTTATTTATTTATTTGTCAGAGAGAGAGAGAGCACAAGCAGGGGGAGCAGCAGAGGGAGAGGGAGAAGAAGGCTCCCCACTGAATAGGGAGCCCAATTTGGGGCTCCATCCCAGGACCCCAGGATCATGACCTGAGCTGAAGGCAGACGCTTCACTGACTGAGCCACCCCAGGTGCCCCGCTTATTTCTTAAAGGTAGAAAATAACTGACATTTGTGGAGTGCTGACAACACGCTGGAGCAGGGCTAAGTTCTTCATGTAAATGAACACGAGTCTCACGTCTCATGGCAGTCTCCTGGGCCGGCTGTCGGCTGTTGATCGTGAGCTCTGAGGCATCGTGCCTGCTGGTGGTGGTTATGCTCGTCCGACAGCACACACCTACTTGTCTTCAGTGGCATAAGAGGATGCCCACAGATCCTTGCTGTTTCAGGCAAAAAAACCCCAGAGGAGCATTTGGAAAGGACTGTGTGTGTGTTCTGAAAGCCTCTTGACGCCTCTGTGAAGGTCAAGAAAGCAGTCGCGCCGCACCTTGGAGAAGGGGTGTGGGAGGCTTGCCGCAGCTCCAGGAGAAAACGGGGGAGCAGTCTTGGAAGAAATGCTACCAGTGACCGTGAAGGCCCAGAGATCAGCAGCCGCTGGTGGACACATGTGGACAACAATGACCAGCCCAGGGGCGCCTGGGTGGCTCGGTCAGTGAAGCGGCTGACTCTTGATAGCTCAGGCCTTGATCTCAGCGTCGTGAGTTCAAGCCCCGAGTTGGGTTCCACGCTGGGTGTGAAGCCCACTTGAAATGAAAACAAAACAAAACAAAACAAAAATGACCAGGCCAACAAGCCATTTGGGACAGTTGGGCTCTGAGTTGAGAAAGACCTAGAAGTATCCTAATGTATTTTTGTTATATTTTCCTTTTTATGTATGTATAAGAGTGACACAATAAAAACCTGTATCTAAATAGATCTAATAAGGATTTTTAGATCTAAACATAGATCTAAAACATAAAACATAAACATAAACATAAAACAAAAATTTTGTTTTTGAAACATAAAACAAAAAATTTGAAGTGATGAGAAAGCCCTGTGGCATAGTTTAATTGGCAGTGTTTTCTCTTAGTGGCTCATAAAAAAGCGGTATTATCTTACAACAGACAACATCTTAGACTTGTTAAAATATGGAATTTATTTTTAAGATTTATTTACTTATTTGAGAGAGAGAGAGAGAGAGTGCAAGCATGCTGGGGGTGGGTGGAGGGGAAGGAGGGAGGGGCAGAGGGAAAGGGAGAGAGAATCTCAAGCAGACTCCACACTGAACACGGAACCAGACCCAGGTCTCAGTCTCATGACCCTGAGATCGTGACTTGAGCTGAAATCAAGAGTCGGTCTCATAACTGTTTGAGCCAGGTGCCCCTAGAATTATTTAGTTTAATTTTACAGACAAGGAATTGAGGCTAAATAATTTGCTCAAGGTTGCACAGCTAGTTGGTGGTAGGTTAAACAATTTGCTCAAGGTTGCACAGCTAGTTGGTGGTAGGTTAAACAATTTGCTCAAGGTTGCACAGCTAGTTGGTGGTGGGATGAGAACAAAACAGTCTGTCTCTAGGATGTGAACCCTGACTCCCAAGGTATGTGCTCATTATCCACCTGGGTCCGGTTCAGTGCTGTGATTTTGGCTGGCCTCCTCTGGCCTGGCTTGTCTTTGTTCCTGTCCATTTTGTGAACCCAGTTCTCCAGCCTCCACACTGAGCAATTCAGTGTGCATCTTTCTGTTTGAATCAGCCACGGTCAGTTTCTTTTGCTGATGACCACGCCCTTTAAAAGATCACCTATAGATAAATTGCACCACAAAGTGACCATGCCCAGGCCGATGTTCAGTTTGTTGAGAATGAACGGGCCCTGTGGGCATGGGGAGTAAGAACCCAAATGGTCTCCTTTGCTTTCATCTTTTTTTCTTCAAGTTCTGAGGCCTTGGTGATATCATTAGGCCTTCCATATTTCCCACTGAAACTTGTGATTTTCTGTACATTTCCTTCACATATACATTGAAGCCATTTCCTCAATCAAGTGAGTGCTACGGGGTAGTTGCAAAAATTTATGCCATCACAATACCCAGACTGGATTATTTGCCTTTAGAGCACTTTCAGTTTTCTTCTGTAGTAATTTAGACACTTGTAGGTTTATTGTTTATAATTATTTCTTTTTGATATTTGCCCTTCCCATTGTGCTAAGCTCATGGGGATAAGGATCTGGGCCGTTTTATGCCTGGTATTAGGTAAGTGCTCAGAAATCATCTTACTGATCTGAAATTTTAGAGCCTGAGGCCTGAGAGACCCTCTGATTATATACTGTTAGTTTACAAATGAGGGAGCTGGCTGAGGTCTGGCGAGATGATGCACCTTGTTCTCTGTCACAGAGGGGGAAGGGCCGTGTGCCCTGGATAGAGATTACATCACTCCTAGTTCCTCCTTCAGTCCTCCAGGCCTGGTCTCTGTCTGGGTCCCATTGTATATATCCTTCCTGCATATTCTATAGAGGAGAAGTCATGCCAGTTTATTATACCCAAACAAATGTGTTTGTAAATGGTAATTTGCAGTGGTTCAGCCATGGGTTAGGAGATGGGCTAGAAGGAAGCGAAACAATGGATGAAAGTCAGGGTTGAACGCTGGCATCCTGGGAAAGGAGAAACAGCAGTAAGAAATGGAGGGGCAGCTCAGGAGCGGAGCCTCCCCAGAACCGGACAGGAGTCTGTGTTTCAGGACAAAGCAGCCTCAGAGAGTGATTTAAGTAGCTTCTGAGAAGTGGGGAGACTAGTGTGCCTCTTTGCACTGTTCCCTAAACCTTACAATATGCATTTTGTTCCCTTGCCAGAGACAATTCTGACTGGGCTGCCTACTGAATGTGGGGGTCGCTCACAGAGACACCTCTGAAGATTTAAGCAGTCCTTGGATACAGATGGAGTCTGGGGTCCTGTTGTGCATGTACCTGCTAGCTCCTTTTCCTGGACCGTCCCCACCCCCGGGCAGATGTGCCCTCTGCCCAGGATGTTGGCTGGACCACAACGCCCAAGCATGGTGGTCACAGGGAGCCTGGGTCACCCACACTTGTTGTCTGGAAGGCAGCCGTTGTCAAATCCTTCGAGGGAGGCAGTGGAAGGGACACCAAAGGCAAACTGTATTTTGCCTCAGGAAAGGTGTGAGAGGTGCACAAAGTCCTGCTGTGATTCCACTTCATACAGAAACAGGGGAAAAAGAAAGAAATGGATGAAGCTCTTCTCTTACACTTGGAAACCTTTAGGAGAACTGATGGATCCAGTCCCATGAAGATAAAGGGGTTGGACTGCCCTCTCCTTGGCCCTTGGTGGAGATGGGGCCTCGGGGGTGCTCAGGACAGGAATTGGAGGAGGCGGCCAGGGTGGTTGCTTGCTCCACCGGCAATCAGCCCGCTGCTATCACCTTTTCACAGAAAGCCTGGTGAGGCCTCTAGACCCCCCCACTGTTGTGTGGGCATGCCTAGGAAAGCACGAACTGATCAAACAATGAACTCCTATTTTACAAAGAGGAGAGGAGCTTATAATAGCTACCTGAGGAGACTAATCATATGAACGGGAAATATTAACCACTGGAAACCAGCGAAAGTGGGAAGTCAACCCTGTCAACTAGCTGGAAGCAGCCTAGTGTGAGGGCAAACGTCCTTGCTAAGAATACAGATTGTTGTAAAAGACCCTCCAAAGCTCACCTTCAGCCTTTTTTTTTTTTTAAGATTTTATTTATTTGTGAGAGAGCATGAGGAGGGGGAGGGGCAGAGGAGAGGGAGAAGCAGACTCCCACTGAGCAGGGAGCCCTGCCGGGCTCGATCCCAGGACCCTGGGATCATGACCTGAGCCGAAGACAGATGCTTAACCGACTGAGCCACCCAAGCGCCCCTCACCTTCAGCTCTTGATGGATCCATCCTCTACCATGCCAGCAAGCCATTTTTTCTCATTTACCGGGGGTAATACTAATGGCTCCTAAGAATGAGATTTTTGTGGGTGAGAATCCGTCACAAAGGGCAAGTTAGGGAGGAGAGTGCAGTCTTTGAGAGATAGAAGAGGAAATGTCAAGGAAGCTTGGCTTGCAGGGCCACGTCCCCTTGTGGTAGATGTCTGGTTTGCCCCCTTCCCTTGGACCGCTGTCTCCCCAGATGCGTAGAAGATCAGATAGGTCTTAGGTATGTACCTGCTCTGACTAAGCAGGTCTGGCTTTTTTCTTTAGTAACTCTCTTCTGAACGGTGGCTTTTGCAATGGCTGCTGAGGAGGTAGACTTCTTGCTCCCAGGCCTCCCGTGGGGCACAAGGCTGGTCAGTGTGCCAGGGAGGTGCCCTGCTCCTCCCCCTTCAAAATGCTGAAGCGCCTTCAAGTCATTTGACAAAGCCTCCATCCCTCACTTAGGAACTGTGAACTGGCTTGCCTGTTGGCTTTATAAAACTCATCTCTCTTAAATTCCTTTCTAGGTGAGCTTTCTTTTCACCGGTTTTTATGATGATGCTGATATACTAGGAACCTGTAGGCAAGTTCACTTTGGAAAAAAAAGATAATCTCTTACAAAGGGTTCTGTCTCTTTCTCTGCCTATTTGGTGTCAAGAAGACAAGTGGCTCGTAGGTGTGGGGTCTGTGTAGGAAGTCTCCTACATGGCCACACTGAGAATGTTTATTGTAGAAAGGGAACTTTTGCCCTGTGAAGTCACCTCCTCCGAGTCACCAGTAGCTTTCTGATATTCTATCACAGGAAATTCCTGGTGGTCCACAAAAGCAGTCTTCTGAACACAGCTGCAGAGAGAGAGAAAATAATTGCTGAATTTGACAGTAAGGTCTGGGGACCCATGTTCAAGGGTGGCCCAGCACCTGGGCTCTGTGAAATGCACACTGGAGGCTCTTTGAACAATGTCAAAATAATCCAAGGAACAAAGGTCAACTGACCTCTCATTGTAATGCATTTAATGCAGAGAAAAAGGTACTGGAGGATGTCTTTTGTATCCTAACAAGGTAGTGGGGGAATTATATTTAGATTTGGCTTCTTTGAAACTGTAGTAACTGCTCCCCACCCTTACCTAACACTTGATGTTAATTATCAAAACCTTAGCTTGAAAATTTGGATAAAACAGTGACATGTTTGAAGCATTAGATTTTGAACAAAAAACTATTTTCCATCAGTGATTTTGACTCAAAACGTCAACCTGCCCCAAATACTTTACGGATAGTTCTCCATCAACCTCAATTCACGGCATGACACAGGCCAAATCCCTAAATTCTCTGGGCCTGAGTTGTCTCATCTGTAACAAAGTGAGTGTCATGAATCTCTAAGGGCTCTTTCAGAGTGAAGATCCTATGATCTAAGCCTTCCCACATCTCTTGGTAGGGGTAGCATCTGCTGTACTAACTTGGTGCGGAGCCTGAAATGTGTTTCTCTGGGTCATGCCCAGGGGACTTGAGAATGTTATAGTGCAAGTGTTCTTTTCCCAGAATATCTGTGGCTCCAACTGTGGTATAAGAATTAGAATGAGCAACACTGAAAGAACAGTACAGAATGAATTAGAAATTGACTTCCCTAGGGGTCCCTAGGTGGCTCAGTGGGTTGAGCGTCTGACTCTTGATTTTGGCTCAGATCTTGATCTCAGGGTCCTGGGATCAAGCCCCACGTCGGGCTCCATGAGCGGAGTGGAGTCTGATTGAGATTCCCTCTCTCCCTCTCCCTCTGCCCCTTCCCCTGTTTGCACTAAATAAATAAATCTCAAAAAAAGGAAAAAAAATTGACTTCCCTAAAATAATTATGACCCTCAATTTGAGGCTGATTCTGGGCTCTTTGAAGACCACTTCTCTAGCTATTTTTTCTGGAGTCCCATGGTACAGAGGTAGGCTTTGGATTACATCTTTAATGTTCTCTACCAATATGTTTTGAGCACCTTCAATGTGCCAAATAACTTGCTTGAGTTGGTCCATCTTGATGGCAAAAATCTCATTTGATGTTTTTGCCCTGCTGCAGTAGGATTGGCCCGAAGGACACTTAAATGTCTTCATTATTCTCTCTGTAGTAAGATAGAAGGCCAAAAAGTGCCATAAATTCATAGGAGCCAAGGCATTGATGAAGTTGGGAAGGAGCGATTCAATAGTCTTTGTGGCCTTCTGTTGGTAGTTGGCATTCTCTAGCCACACAACTGGCAGCTGCTACACACCTCCCACCAGCCACAACAATTCATGGAAATTAATAAATGCATTTATTGGGAGAGGTCATGGGTAAAACAGGAAAATCAGTCCCCCAGCTTCCCAGACAAATACTCTGGGATCGAGTTTCAATAGAAACCAGAAGCCTCCTTCACAGCACTGAGTATTTATAGCAAACAGAAGTGGTTCAAGTTCTTAGGTAGTTCAGCAAGGTTAAGTATGGTTCTTGTATTTGTTTAGTTAACAAGTATGTTTGGAGGAGGCTTGTCCCACAGAATACCAAGTACTAGGAATTCTGGAATGTGAGAAGACTGAGTTAATGAGCCTGATTGTCCTCCTCTCAGATTGTGGTCATATAGAAACAACATTTTTTTTCTGCTTAAAATTGACATATAGTTCAATGGGAGTAAAAATAATCTTTTCAACAGGAGGTGCTGGAAGAAGTGGATACCCACAAGTAAAAGAATGAAATAGAATCCCTTCCTTATATCATACACAAAATTAATTCAGAACAGACCACAGACCTGAGTGTAAGAGCTAAAACGATTACATTTTTAGAAGAAAACGTAAATTTCTGTGATCTTGAATTAGTCAATGGTTGTGTAGATATGACACCAAAAGCATAAGGAATCAAAGAAAAAATAAATTTGACTATATTAAAATTTAAACTTTTTGTGCCGCAAATGATATATCAAGAAGGTGAAAAGACAACCCACAGAATGGGAGAAGATATTTAGAAATCACATATCTAATAAGAAACTGGTATCTAAAATATATAAAGAACTCTTACAGGTCAACAACAAAAACACAAGTAACCCAGTTAAGAACATGGCAAAGGATTTGAATAGACATTTCTCCAAAGAAGATACATAACTGGCCAATAAGCACATGACAATATGCTCAACATCATTAACCATTAAGAAAATGCAAATTAAAACCACAAAGAAATACCACTTCAAACCCACCAGGATAACTATAATAAAAAAGACAACAATACCAAGTGTTAGCAAAGATATGGAGAACCTGGAACTCTCCTATACTGCTGGTGGGTATGTAACCTGATGCAGCTGGTGTGGAAATTAGTTTGGTGGTTCCTCAAAATGTTAAACATAGGGTTGCCATATGAGCCCACAATTCCACTCCTAGGTATATGCCCAAGAATATTCAAAGCATATGTAAACTTGTACATAAACATTCATAGCAGTGTTATTCGTGATAGCCAAAACATGAAAACAACCCAAATGTCCACTAATTAATGAATGGACAAACAAAATATGGTGTATCCAAATATAGCATACAATGCAATGTTATTTGGCCATAAAACAGAACATATTGATGCATGCTACACTATGGATGAACCATGAAAACATTGTGTTAAATGAGAGAAGTCAGGTGCAAAAGACCACATATCCTAGGATTCCATTTATAGGGAATGTCCGCAATGGGCACATCTATAGAGACAGAAAGTACATTAGTGGTTTTCTAGGGCTGGGGCTAGTGAGGGCAGTTGGAGGAATGATTGCTAATGGGTTTCAAAATTTGGGGTGATGTGATTATCCTAAATTCAGATCATGGTACTAGTTGTACGGCTCTGTGAGTATACTAAAATCATGGAATTGTATACTTTACATAGGTGAATTTTATGATATATGAATTATATCTCAATAGGTCTTTAAAATAATTGACATGTAGTTGGGTATGTGATAAGATATTATGATGTGCCTGCACTCTCTGGGTCTGCTGCACCCCCTGCTCCCCTTTTCTCCCTCTACCAGGTCCTGGTCCCACGCAGCCCAAAGGAGACTTTTTCCATCTGGGCCATGAGAAGGGGAGGGGCTGTGTTTTCCTGCTCCTTCTTTCTACTTGTCTGAGTCCCAGAAATAGAAAAGACCAAAAGAAATCCCTCGGGCTGTTTGTGGTTACCAAGGAAACAAAAAAAGTGATCTATCACATTGAAAAAACTTACAGGCATATTAATGTACCTTTCTCTCTGGAGCTTTAAAGATGGTTTTTATTTCCTCATGGAATCTTCTTAAAGTATAAGCATTTATGTATTATAGATTGACACCATATATGACACTCTGTCTAGTTCTTTTCCTTTTACGTATTCACAATACTCATATAGATATTGATAGGCATCTGCAGTTTTGCTATTCGATTTTTTCTATTTCAGAGTCTTAGTCCCCTTTTCCCTTATAATGTGATTTAATGTGGAATCCTTTTTATTAACCATAATTGGTTGTGGTGGCTATAAAAATGCACCTCTTAGGTTTTCTACTTGCAGAGTGTGGTTGGACACAGCCTTATTTGCTGAGCTCTGCTGTTCATGTCTACATTCGCACAGAAGGCAATGGCCATGGCTGCTTTCAGCCAATGGCTGAGCATACCAGGGATTCTAAGACCCATTCCTGGGATGCCTCTCACGGGTTACTTTGCCTCTTGGACTCACTGTCAGCCTTGTTGAAACTTTTCCAGAACAACCTTCAGTCTTCTACCCTTTAACCACCTGACTTTTCTCCCCTTACAAATGGGAGACTGTATCACACGGGACCTTTGCCCTTGACTGCTCCTGGCAGATAGACTACACTGGAAGCTCGAGCCCTGTCAGGGCTGTTGGTGGTGTCTCACTGCCATTGATACTTTTTGAGGTTATGATGTTTTTGTTCTAGTTCAGTCATCAACCCCTGCCAGAGCATTGTGGCCTGTGAAACTGATCCATGCCCTATGTTTGGCTTTATGGACCATTTGCATTGGGACAATGGTGAGCCTTTTATTGCAAAAGCTGCTCAACACCGTGCTTCCAGTCAAGGATTTGTCGGACCTCCTGTGCTTTCCACCACTCATAGGCATCCTGTGTGGCTGAGTATTGAAACAGCCTCCTCAAAAATCGACAGAAAACAATTTTTGACTCTGCTCCCTCCCCTTTACCTGGTCCACACACCTTAGTGAGACAGTCTGGTCACTGAATTTGGCAGTCCCCAGAGAGGAGTGGTCTTCTCCTCGGCTGCTTCCTGGGTAATGATCAGGACAAAAGAGGTAGTGGGGGTGACCATCAATAACTGTGAAGTGTTTATCCTACTTGCAAACTAAAAACTTAGCCTGCTTTCATTTTAGTGATGCTGGCAGAAGATGTGAGACTCATGGGTCCAGAGGGGGAGGACTTGCTTCTTATGGCAATCGCAGTTGTCAGAGTACCTGAGCCCAATTCCCACAATGTGATGAGGGGCAGGTGAAATCTGCACACGCAATGGGTTGCATACATGAAAAGAACCCCAAGTTCCAGGAGCCCAAGTCTTTAATAATGGGCAATGAGACTGCCTGATATTTGCCCTAGAGAGCAGCATTATTATACCGGAAAGTTAACATAGCTGTCCTTTGCTCTGGAGGGAGACATAATCTTTATCCTCCAGGGCTGTATGCTAGAGAAATGTTCTGGACAAAAGAGTCCAGAACAAAGAGAGCCAGTGCCTTTGCTCACAAAGTGTGCAGAGAGACACCCTAGGGAGTTGCCTCCCAATAGTTATATAGACCTATTTTTAAAAATTTGGGATACTTCTCTTATCATAACTGGGCATCATGCTCCTTCCTTTTACCTATTGGTGGTTCTAGGCTGGCACACTTCCTGGGGGCAGGCCAGCCAAAAGGAAGGCCTTATACACACATAATTCAGGTTCCTCCACTTGGATTCTCTTGTTGGATTAACACAGCCCTAGATGATAAAGATAATGGTCACATGATTGAGTACACTGCTTACCAATTCTTCCTATAGTGGCCCACCCAGACCAAAGTTGGGGAATAAGTGTTGTTATGGGCTGAATTGTGTCCCCCTGCACCCCCCCCAGGTCATATGTTGACGTCCTCACCCTCAATGTGACTCTATTTTTAGATATGGCCTTTACATATGTAATTAACGTTAAATGAGGTCATAAGGGTGGACCTTAATCCAATAGGACTGGTGTCCTTATAAGAAGAGGAAGAGACACCAGAGATCTGTCTCTGCTCAAGAACAGAGGAAAGGCCATGTAAAGATACATCGAAATGGTGGCTGTCTGCAAGTCAGGAAGAGAGGCCTCACCAGCAAACAACCTTGGCACCTTGATCTTGGACTTTTCAGCTTCCAGAACTGGGAGAAAATAAATGTCTGTTGTAAAAGCCACACAGTCTGTGGTATTTTGTTATGGCAGCCCTAGCAGATTGACACAAGTGTTCTTGTACATTTTATAAAAGTGCCTTGTCCCTCTTGTACTTGACCTTTCCAGAGAATCATCTTGGTTTGAATGGTGAAATATCTGAAAAAAGGGTGAAGTTATAGGTACTAGAATGAGTCCACACTGATTTTGTGGTAATGATAGAGGGAGAGCAAAAACCCGGGTGCTTGGGGGAAGGAACACCTGAGACCTCCTGAGGGGGGATGAGTGACATTAGTGATTGTTCTCTGGAGGCTCTCTCAAAAAGGAAAATGTTCTGGTGCAGCTTCTTTGTACTGTTACAACTTACTTAAATCTAAGACAGTTGGGTCTGCCACCTTCCTCCAGGTGATTCTGACACAACTGATCATCATTTACTTTAATCTTACTGAGAAATTTACTGGGAGCAGCAGAGGAAGACTCTCTCATGCAAAACATTTGCTGGCACCAGTGGGTTGCTTTCGCATCCCCATTCCTGGAGCCATTGTTCCATCATTCTGTGGGGTGAATGAATACTGCTCCTCTGGTGTGTCATGTACAAACAGGACAGGTTTCATTTTAAAAATAATGACTGGACTCAATTATTCAAACTGAACAGAGACCCATATGGGCTGCCCAGGAGGCTGTGTCATTGGCATTGTCAAAATGTTCACATACACCCCGATGATGGAGGTCTCATGTGAATGGCCCCAACAATGATAAACTTTCTTTCTGGGGGCACTATGTGTACTCTTAGTATTGTACGTCTAGTCTGGAAAGCAGGTGTTAATTTGCCTTTCTCATGAAAACACGGGGACTTCACGTCTAAGGGTGGTCATAGGACACTTTCCAGTATTTAAGGAAATATCATCAGGGGGTCATGTAGCTCTCAAACAATTGGGGAGATCTCTCCCCAAACAGCCATACCTTGGTTCTCAGGGGAGTGTCTTGGAGGATAATTTGCTTGCTATTTATATGCACCCTACAAGCAGTTTTTCTTATGATGGGAGACATCCAATTAGAAGTGGCGTGGGATCTGCCCCTGATTTTAGCTGGAGTGAATAATGATATGGCCTCATCCTTGAAAGCCAATCTAAACTCATTGGCCAAGATTGTTATGATTGACAGAATTACCATAGACTTCCTCCTTCTGTACCTGGATTAATGCCTTGGGCCAAGTTAAAAGATCAATATAGTAAGTTAAAGAGAAAGCCACTTGGATGGAAGACCCAGGTGGTATATGGGATTTGTTCAGCCTCATTGGATCCAAGATCCTAAGGGGCATGGTTGAGGTCAGTACTGGCTTCATCCTGCTGCTTGGAGTCCTGTAGGCATTAGTTTTAATGAAATGCCATATGAGATAAATTGAATGGGTTTTATCCCAACCTCTGTTGGTCAGATAAATTGGAGAGGATGACAGAGTGGCATATTTACGGGAAAACTTACCAGAAACCAAGATGGTACAGAAATGAGGGGTGAATATTATGGGGAAACAGTTTTCCATGGATCTCTTGAGTTCCTGCAAATCTTGCCTGCAGAAGTATTAACTGCCCTATGTTCCAGATTGTCTTTTCAAGGATAGTTACATAGCAGATATCCTTGGATGATAGAGATAATGTCTCCCTGGGGAGCAAAGGGCAGGCAGGCCTACTGCTCAGTATAAAGGATTCCCTAAACTCAGGATTCTCTTTTGTATTGTAATGCAAGTTGCTGTGTGTGCAGGTACCCATCTGGGCTCACCATGAACAGGCTCAATAGTGATTGGTGATTGCAAGATTTTATTTGGGGGCTAGAATAACATTAATAAAAGACTAAGGCACTTAGGGTGTTTATTTTATTTTATTGTGGGTAAAATATACAAAAAACATAAAATTTACTATTTCAACCACTTTAGACTGTACAGTTCATTGACATTAAGTATATTCATTATGTTGTGCAACCATTACCACTACCCATTTCCAGAACTTTTTCATCATCCCAAACAGAGACTCTGTACCCATGAAACAATAATTTCCCATTCTCCTCTCCCTCCAGCCCCTGGTAACCACTATTCTACTTTCTGTCTCTATGAATTTGACTATTCTAGGTACTGCATATAAATGGATTCACACAATATTTGTCCTTTTGTGTGCGGCTTGCCTCATGTAGCATACGTTTTCAATGTTCATCCATGTTGTAGTATGTATCAGAATGTCATTCCTTTTTAAGGCTGAATAATATTTCAGCTCTGCCTGATGTGGGGCTTGATCTCACGACCCTGAGATCATGACCTGAGCTGAAACCAAAAGTCTAACACTTCACCAACTGAGCCACCCAGGCACTCCTCAGTTTCCTTATTTTAAAAATCAGAATAATAACATTCATCCTTTCATACAATAAATACTTATTGATACCTACTCAGTGCCAGGCATTCTTATAGAAGATAGGATAGAAATGAACAGAGAAATAAATCTATGCCCTCATGGAGGGCTTACATTCTGTGGTGTGAGAACTGAAACAGAAATAATTCTCAGTTCATGTGTTAAACAGTACTAGGAAATAGTGGCTTATTTATCAAGACTAATAGTTCATTTACCAAGTCCCATGAGACTCTCACTTTGCTTTTCCCAGTAAAGCCATCTGGTCCTCAGCCATTTGGTCTGGGCTAATATTTCATAAATTGCCCACTTCTAGCCAGTTTACCACCTTGCAAAATCATATTTGACATCACCTAGCTCAAACCCGAAACCCTTATAAATACCCTGCTGTAACTTTTCATTTTTAAATACTACTTATATTCTGTCAAGGTGGTCTGCTCCCTTACTGCATTAAGTCTAATAAACTTGACTTGACCATCCAGTTTTTCTGGTGGTTGTTTGGGCAGTCAATTGGGGTTACAAACAATAAACAATAAATTATAGAGTTGTTATAAAGTGATGAGGTGAGAGAGCTAATGGGATGGGGGCCTTGCAGGGCAGATTATTTGACTTATTTGACTTTATTCCAAGTAAGAATGAGAAATAGGTGGAAAGTTTGGGCCAGAGAAGTGGCATGATCAGATTTATCAGGAGTCTCAGGCTGGGGGCTAGGAATGGACTTGTCAAAGGTAGTTGGACCAATGAATCATGGAACACTACATCAAAAAAACTAATGATGTAATATATGGTGATTAACATAACATAATAAAATTTTTAAAAAAGGTAGTTGGACTATCTGTTCTGACGTGGAACCCACAGAATTTGTTGATGGACTAGTACGCAAGAAAGAAGCACACCGGCCTTACACGATGTCATGAGCTTTTGATGCCATGATGCTTGTCACTTGTCAACAGAAGCCTCTTGGAGGATTTATACATGCTTCTCCTATGCCTGGAGCCATGTTTCCTTGCCCTTGTCATTTGGCAAACTGAGATGACTCTTTCCCTCATGATTCTTTCCTGATGCCCTCCGTCAGGCTTTCGAGTCTTCTATGTGTTTCCATCATCGCTCTCCTTCGCATATGCCTCCTTGGAGCTCAAGCACTGTAGACTGATACTGTCCCTTACTTGTTTCTGTGCCCCTGCCGACTGCCCTCCCTATGAGCTGGCTACATCTCCCTTGCTCATTATACACTGCACCCAGGACAAAGTCTGCAACATAGTCAACAATCAGCCCAAACTTGACTATTATCGACAGCTTAATAATCATCTGTCATGGGGCGCCTGGGTGGCTGAGTCGGTTCAGCTCAAGTCATGATCTCAGGGTCCTGGGATGGAGCCTCGCGTGGGGCTCACTCAGCAGGGAGTCTTCTTTTCCCTCTCCCTCTGCCCCTTCCCCACTAGTGCTCCTTCATTCTTTCTCTCTCTCAAATAAATAAAAACTTAAAAAAATTAAAAAAATAATCTGTCATGGAAAAAAAGGGTAGTTCCTTTATCTCAAAAATGGAATTTGGGATTCACTCACAGGGGTACCACTTATATTGAAAAGCCAGGGACAAATATCTCTCAACCATGGCTAGCTGTGGGTGAACATGCAAAGTAACAAAAGCATCATGGATTTTTTGTACTAACTGATTTAAAACATGTTATTTGTCTTAATTACTGAGTTTTTTGGTGTCTCTGGGAAATTACTGGGGGTTTTTTTGTGCCTGGGGAAAGTGCCTTACCCTCCTCATCTTAGCCCTGACCCTGCTGGAGGGCAGGTGGGTGATAAGGAAGGCGTTGTGGGATGTGGGTTTAGGGCATGATATCTTTCTGAGTGTTACATGAGGAGTTTTGAAGAGAAAGTCTTGGAGGCCCCAAGCTGGGCTTGTTAGTCTGCTAGGGTGGCCATAATAAAGAACCACAGCCCAGGGGGCTTGAACAACAGCCATTTATTTTCTCACGGTTCTGGAGGCAGGAGGTCTGAGATCAGGTGCCCACAGGGTTGGATTCTGGCTCGTAGAAACTAACTCTCTTCTGTGTTTTCATGGCTTCTTCTCTGTGTGCTTGGAAAGAGAGGGATCTTCAATGTCTCTTTCTCTTCTTAGAAGAACATCAGTTCTATCTGGTTAGAGCCCCACCCTTATGACCTCATTTAAGCTTAACTACCTCTCTGAAGGCCATATCTCCAAATATACTCACTTTAGGGGTTAGAGCTTCAACATATATGTCTTGGAGGACACAACTCAGTCCATAACAGTGGGTGCCCTGCTTGCAGGCACACATGTTGCCTGGGTGGCAGTTTGGCACTAGAAGACCGATGGATCAGGGTTTGAATTTTGGCTCTCTCTAATTAGCTGTGTGATCTTGGGCTAATTATTTACCTCTCTGAAACACAGCTTCCCCATCTTTAAAATAGGTGAATATTTCTTATCTCACAGGGAGAAAAAAAGGCTAATCTGAGACACACACACACACACACACACACACACACACACACACACACCTTGTACACAATTCACAGTATAAACATTAGGTTCCATCCCTTTGGCAAACCAATTGGAATTCAGGAAACAGAAACTGGCACTGTAATTAAGTTAAGCAGTTCTGCTCATCACTCTTAGGTAGCCAGAGGGGGAGATAGTAGTATTACACAGAAACTATCTACTATTTTTCTGAATTTTAGTGGCTGCACATCCTTATCGCACAATGTTAGATCTTCAAGCAGGCATTGGCCAAGAGTCCAGGGCCCCACAGCTATCTGTAGGTCCAGTAGGAACCTTTCTAATGCAGTCGAATAGGAGGGAAAAGTGCCGAGTCATGGATTTGTTTCCTTCTGAGTCTGTGTGGTTCTTATCATGTTCAGGAAACATCAGCACACCCAGCTATTAATAATGGTGATGAAATGAATTTTCTGACTAAATCTGGGGTGGAGGTAAGGGTCACCTGCCCAGCTAAACTACACTTCTATCTGTTCAGGAAGGAAGGGACCTATCTGAAGGCACGCTGTTAAGATAGGAATGTACATTCTGAGAACCCTCAACTTCACGCAACAGGGCAACCAGAGCCTCCTAAAGGTCATGGTTGAGGGGGAGGTGTGGATGTTGTCATTGGCAGATTTTCTCAACCATTTCCAAAATCCCTTAGTAGGCAAAGAGTCCAGATAAAGACATAGTTACTAAGGCCTTACAAAGAGTGGGATGATGGTCCTTGTCATATTGCAGGATGAAGGATTTGTTTAAATTAATAGAGGACTATACTTACACCCTCAAAATGGATGAAATATTTTCCCTGGGAGACTTGCTCTAATTATTTATTCCTCTCTCACTCCCCTTTATAAAAGATTTTATTTATTTATTTATTTTTAGAGAGAGAGCATGAGAGAGAGCATGAGTGGAGTGGGGGGGGGGCATAAGTAGGAGGGAAGAGTGGAGGGGAAAAGAGAGAGAGGGAGAGAGAGAGAGACTCTCAAGCAGACTCCACACTGAGCACAGAGCCCGACTTGGGGCTTGAAACCACCACCCTGAGATCATGACCTGAGCTGAAACCAAGAGTTGGATGCTTACCCGCCTGACCCACCCAGGCACCCCTTCCCCCTCTCTTTTTTTTGTTAAAGCATGAGATTTCACAGATGAAAGCCCATCACTTTCTGTACTCCTCCTGCTCTCTCTAAATCTCCTCACTGGGCCTAACCGGTGTTGATATACAGGAGTCGTGTCAGATAATGATTTCTGTTTGGTGCCTAGAACCTTCTGGAATTTATGGCTATCAGAGTAAATTACAAGGGAGACTTTGATTCTGTTTTTTCTCTCAGAAGGTGAAGGACAGTTATGGCTGTGCCCCTCAGTAAATAGGCTATCTTATGCAATTGCCTATGCTATTGGGTTCAGAAGCTCATTCTTCTACCCACAACCTGACTGGAAAACTTCACTCAGGTGATGGAATATATATTATGCTCCCATTGCCCAACAAATTCAGATCTAACTGACATAAGGGAAAGTTCAGTTCAACTATTTTTGTTTCCTTCCCCTTATCGAATTCATACTTGAGAAGTTTTCACAACAGAATTTAATTTCCAACACTTAAATCAGGTTGATAATTAACTCAAGGAGCCCAGGAAGAATTCCTTTTGCAATGTGTTACCACAAATAGAGTTGTCGAGCTTACTAAAGCACTAAACTTGCATAAGTCACTCAACACCTACCACTGCCCTGCTCACTTTAGTAGCCACTAGCCATACGTGGATCTTTAAACTTAAACTACAATTAGTTTAAACTAAAAAACTCACTTCCTCAGTCCCACTAGTCACATTTCATGTGCTCAGTAGCTAAATGTGGCTTGTAGCTACTGTATTGGGCAGACAGGTCCATTTCCATTGTCATGGAAAGTTCCCTGGGACAGCGCTGGTTTACAGCCTAAATTTCATCATCTGAGAGGGGATAACAGACAAGATACTGCACATGGAAACACTTTGTTCATTGTGGAGTGCAACACAAACTGTGTCATTAGCCTTGATTTGTAATTTGGATGGCTACAGAGTGGATTTCAGATTTCCTAAAGCAAAGTTTTAAGAAATAATCTGACTCCCTAGTATATGTGTCTGAGAGTTTTACAAGTCAGCCCTATTTCTCCCATTACAATCAGCAATGCTGAGCATTCACCTTTCCTGGGCAGAAAGAGATGGAAGCCCTGTCCACTTTAACTCTTGGTTTACCAGATGGTCCTCAAACAGCCAGCAGCTCCCCCTGCACAAGCTCTAGGACTTCTTGGTACCTCTACCATTAGCCTCATATTCTGAAGCAGCACAGTACCTGTGGGAGGGCATAAAACTCTCCTCTCCCCAGCCCACTGTCACAAAGAGACCCTACCTGCCTCTGCTTCCATGTGCTTGTCTTGGAAATTACATGGTAGAGATGTATACTGGAAAAGTAGGGGCTTTGACCCTAAGACTGGGCTGGCTCTCACCTCTGTCACTTGACTGTGCGACTTTGACAAGTATGTTACCTTCCTTGAAGCAAAGTTTTTGTTTTTGTTTTCTTTAATTTGTGTAAATGGGGATAAGGCATTCACTTTGCAGAGCTAAATGAACTAATAGGCTTAGTTAGAATGCTCAGCAAAGTGCCTGGTACATAGTACTTGGCACATAATAATGGTGCTTTTTCTTTCTTTTGCAAAGCAATGGAAGACTCTCAGATATTTCATTGTCCAGATCTAGATCTGTCTAAACATCTGTGGGATGGGTCTAAACTGCTTCAAGTAAAAGTGCCAGCAACAATGTGCATGTTGCAGTAAATCCCGTTGATTGTCCACCTAACAGCTACACTTCTCCCCCTCTTTCCCCTTTGATAACAGAATCTAGATTTTGTTTCTGTGTCTGGCATCCAGGGTTCCTCCCCCAGGTATAGAGTGTTGAATCTTTTTTTTTTTTTAAGATTTTCTTTATTTATTTTGAGAGAAAAGAGAAAAAAGAGAGAGAGAGAGAGAGCAGGAGGAGGGGCAAAGGGAGAGGAGGAGGAGAGAAGCAGACTCCCAGCTGAGCGGAGAGCCCATTGTGGGTCTTGATCTCATGACCCTGAGATCATGACCTGAACCAAAATCAAGAGTCAGCTTAACCAACCACCCAGGCGTTCCCAGAATGTTGAATCTTGATTGGTCCAAGCTATCAGGTTAATATTATTTGTGTTGTTAGTGACACATATAAGAACATTCAGGTGACATAATTCTGACAAGTGAGACATAGAGGAAAGTGTGAGGGGCAGAGCCAAAAAAGATTTTAATGTCCTTAAAAATGAAAGAAAAACAAATGGAAACACTGAACTCTGTTCTTTCCATATTTCTAAAGGAACATGGAAGTGAAATATGGCCCCTGCAATTATGGACCACTTCCAATAGACCCTCTACCACAAAAAATTAAAATAGAGGGTTGGTGGTGAGGGAAGTTCTGAGATTATTAATACTTTGACAGATTCTACTTTTTCCTATTCTTTATATAGTATATCATCTTTCTAGGAGCTCTGAATTAGAAATTTGATACTGTCTTTGACTCTTTCCTCATCATTTACCCCTCATATCTGGAGAGTTGCCAAACTCTGGTTATATCATCTTGGCTTTTCAGTTTACCCAGGGTAATCAGGTTTTAGGGAAGCACTGCCTTATACTGTCCAAGCAAATGAAATTGGTCTGAGACAGAAAGGCCATGTAATTTTTTCTAATGGGAGCTGTCTTTTCAGGAAAGAAGTCTACTAGGGAAGCTAACAAGTTCAAAAGTCTTCCTGGGGGATGGATGCGAACAGGAGAAAAAGGTGCCACAGCAATGGCCCAATATCTCCAGTGCCCTACATGGGTCTCCTGGTCTGGGCAGCCCCACTCTTCCCACTGCTGGAAACTCATTGTCCCCGCTCTCTCCACATCCCCCTGCAGCTGCCCTTCAGCCCTTCTCACTATGGCAATGACAATGCAAAGATGTTAAGAACCCTCAGTAGACTTGAGGCTTTCTTCTCAATTAGTAAGCATTTCTGATGACCTGAAAGGGTATTATCACTCTTCTGAAAATGCTCAACATCATGAAAGGCTGTGTTTTCTCCTGGCTCTACAGCAGGATCTGCTCCTGATTTATCACGCCCATCTACCAGTCTTCCCAATGGGCTACTGGGCAGTTAATACACCTGTTGGCGGAGCTTCCTAGTAGAGTTGCCCCCAGAGGAGAAATGTTGCAGCAGGGGATGAAAGACTTTCTGTTGGATGTGGGGCAGAAGATTTGGGCACATGTAAAGTTCTAAAGAGCTCTGGTTCTACGCTGAGCTCTTGTGTCTTCCTCCCAGCCATGCAACTTTCTGTGTTACTGCTCTCGTCTGACAAAGGTAAGCAGAGATTTTTCAGCATGAAATCTCATTGGGATGCTGTAAGTGATTCCATCTTTATACCAAAAGAACTTTGGCTCTTTCATCCAGATGAGAGAAGAAAGAAATGAATAAGAGGGAAAAAATGTACAAGGGAGGGGAATAGAAATGTCAGGAAAGAGAGCTTAGTGATTAAAAAAGTGGTAACAAGAGACAAAGAAAATAACTGGTTAAAGGCTTAAAAACCAGGAAAGAAATAACCACAAACAACACCATTAGCCAAAAAATTTCAAATACAAATGGTCCGTGAAATAGGGAAAAAAACAAACAAACCACAAAACACAACAAACAACTAGGGAGAAACCAAAGTGAAAAAAAAAGAGGTATAAAAGAAGATTGACACATGTCGACTTGACTACTTTTGCTAAAATAATTTTTTCTAGTGCATTTTAAGAATGATTTACTGCCTTATAATTAGTAAAATTTTCTGATACTACTAATATTGTAAGATAACTTCCTTGCAATTATAAATGGCAGTTGCCTGCTATGCTTTTCATCATCCTTTTCCTTATAGAACCTAGAATTTTATTTTTTTTAAGATTTTAAAATTTATTTTAAAGAAGGTGGAGGGGCAGAGGAGAGGGAAAGAGAATCTTAGGCAGACTCCACACTGAGCGTGGAGCCCAACTCGGGGCTCAGTCCCACGATCCTGAGATCACAACCTGAGCCAAAACCAAGAGTCAGTTGCTTAACTGACTGGTCCCCCCAGGTACCCTAAACCTAGAATTTTGTGAAAAGGGGTTTGGAGAATATCTCATGTTTGATCATTTTAGAGAAGAGGAAAACTTAATCTGAGGAAGGGACTTTCCCAGAGTTGTGTAGCTGGTAATGTAGGAAAGCCACTTGACCTTCCCTGAGCTGGCCTCAGAGCTTGTCAGGTGCCCACTGAGGCCTCTTTTCTTCTAGGCCTTCCCGTTCCTGTCCCCCTAACTGTTAAAATTTATTTGGCCTGTGGCTCATTCTGATTGAGTCTTATGAATTTAAATTGGTATGAATAAGCTATTAAGTAACATTCTAACACGTATATCAATTAGTATTTAAAAATTGCTAAATATTGGAGCACCTGAGTGGCTCAGTCCTTAAGCGTTTGCCTTCAGCTCAGGTCATGATCCCAGGGTCCTGGGATCGAGCCCCGCATCTGGCTCCCTGCTCAGTGGGGAGTCTGCTTCTTCCTCTCCTACTCCCCCTGCTGTGTTCCCTCTCTCACTCTCTGTCAAATAAATAAATAAAATCTTAAAAAAAATTGCTAAATATTTAATAAGGTAACATGTTACAGTTTCATAGCTAATGTTTATAGAAATTTTACTCTGTGCTAAGTCTTGTGTTCAATATTTTACATGTATTAACTCACTTAATCCTTAAGTGAGTAATAATACAATAATAATAATGACATTATTGACAACTTAGTTAACATTTATAGAAATTTTACAATGTGCCAGGTTTTGTGCTATTATGGGTTGAATTGTGTCCTCACAAAATTTACATGTTGAAGTTTAAACCCTCAACATCTCAGAATGTGACCTTATTTGGAAATAGGGTCATTGCTGATGTGATTAGTTAAGATGAAGTCATGAGCTTAGATCCTAATCCAATATGACTGGTGTCTTTACAGAAGGGGAAAATTTGGACACAGAAGCAGACACAAATATAGGGAAAGTGATGTGAAGACATGGGAGAGGATGACCATCTACAAGATGGAGTAGAGGACTGGAGCATGTCCTCTCCTGGCCCTCAGAAGGAACCAACCCTGCCCACACCTTGATTATGGACTTCTGGCCTCCAGAACTGTGATATGATAGGATAAATTTCTCTTGTTTAATCTACCCAGTTTGTGAGACTTTGTTATAGCAGCCCTAGCAAACTAATACATGCGCTAAATGTTTTACAAATATTAACTCATGTAATCCTTACCATCAAACCTACAAGATATGGAAAATGGAGGGAAGAAAAGTTAAGTACCACTAGAAGGAAGCAGTCCACCTAATCCAGAAGGTGGAGCATTCCACAGGATAAATGATAAGGCTACTCCAACAAAACAATGTTGTGATTTAAAGAGAGAGAGGGAATGGTTATTAGAATCCAAGTGGCTTAAGGGGCACCTGGGTGGCTCAGTGGGTTGAGTGACCAACTCCTGATTTGGGCTCAGGTCATGATCTCAGAGTCTTGTCGTGAGACCATGCCCCCACCTCTGTGTTCAGTGGGGATTCTGCTTCTCTCCTTCTCCCTCTTCTTCTGCCCCTCCCCCTGCACACATGTGCTCCCACAAATACAGAGAAAGTGAGCACAAGGTGGGGTGGTGGCAGAGGGATAGGGAGAAGTGAGGGAGCCCGAGGCTCCATCCCAGGACCCTGAGATTATGACCTGAGCCCAAGCCAGACATTTAACTGATTGAGCCACCCAGGTGCCCCTAAAATAAATAAAATCTTAAAAAAAAAAAAAAAAGAATACAAGTGGCTCAAGATACATAGTAACCACATTCAACATTTGGATTTTCTTGGCCTTCTGAATGAATAAACCAGCTGTAAAAATATTTTTTTGAGACAATCAGGGAAATTGACTATGGACTAGCTATCAGAGGACAAAGAATTATTGTTAATTTTGCTAGGTGTGACAATGGCATGGTGGTGATATTAGAAAGTATATATCCTAATTAGTCAAAGATGGGTGAAAATGGCATGATGCCTGGGATTTGGTGTAAAAGAATTTAGGAAAAAATGCTTGGGACAGGTGATGTATACATGATGGTTCATTCTACTATTCTCTCTACTTTTTAAAAATATGTTTGAGGGGTGCCTGGGTGGCTCAGTTGGTTAAGCATCTGACTCTTGATTTCGGCTCAAGTCATGATCTCCGGGTCCTCAGCAGGACCTTGGTGCTCAGTGGGGAGTCTCCTTGAGGATTTTCTCTCTCCCGCTGCCTCTCTCCCCTTGTGTGAACATGTACTCTCTCTCTCTCTCAAATAAACAAATACATTTTTAAAAAATTTAAAAAATGTTTGAAAATGTCCATAATAAAAAGAAAAAAAAATCTATGGATCCTACTATTGCTATTTTACAATTGAAGTAAGTGAGGCTAGGAGAAATTTAGTAAGTGCCTTGGAAGAGTGGAGCTGTGACCAGCCAGTCTGATTACAGAGTGTAATTCCAAACAGGTATGTAATAATATTAATATTTAATGAAAAATGATGATACTTTCCTATTCATTCTATTCTAATCCTCTGAGATGTGCATTCCCATCTGGGTTCATCTTCCCTGGGTACATCCCCAGTCATCCCCATTACAGAGGGGGAAACAAAAGTCAGAGATGATTTGGGTAAGGTTGCATATTCACTACAGAATGTTGAAACTGAGTGGAATCCAGATTTCTTGAGTTCTAGTGAAATGCAAACACCAGCTCACATGGCCCAAACACTTCACATTTAAAAGGAAGGATGTAGAGCCAGGACTTCTGGATTGGGGTTCCCCATGCACAGTCTCCCCTTGGTCAGCTCAATACGGAAAATGGAGGAAATGATCGCCCAGCCCCTACCAGGGTGGCAGATGCCCCGCAAGGGCTAGCCTCTTCCGTGTAAGCAGTGTCACTTATCAGTTGGCATGAAGAGAAATATGTGGCTAGGGGCCCTCACAAAAAGCAATTTTGAAGGCAAAATGGGGCATGGGGAGGTTCTCACAATGTCATCAGATTTAAACTCACAAAATTTCAACAACTTGAGATAAAAGTCAGGGCATAGGTGGGATGCACTCAGGCCATTCCTGGGAGGTGGCTTTACATTCCTGACCTTTCTCTTGGCAGTTGGGTTGTGGATGGTACACTTTTAGCCCTAACTTCTCAGAAGCAGCCTGCATTATCCATTAGGGCCTGTCCATCCAGTTCAAGTTCACAGTGATAAATCTCATAGCCTCCAAGGGTCCTCACAAAGCTGGGTGTGGTGTGCTGATAGCATGCATGATTAAGTGCTTTCCTGTGTCAAATATAGCTGTAATATACTACAAACAGGCAGTTGAGTTTTATACAAACTGATCTGGCTGCTATCAGCTGCTCTGACATTTTATACTAATACTTAAAATAAATCTAGAAACAGGAAAGAAAGTACAGAATTATTGTTTTAAGCAGCCTGTGTGAGCTTATCTTCAAAGTGGCAGAGGTTCTATTGTATTTAGAGAAACTGCTCACTCCACTGGCATAAAGGTTAGTAGCAAGACGGCCACCACCATGGAGAGCTAGTTTCCCACGTGAGTGCTGGCCTCACAGCACAGTGCTTGTCCCTGGCCAGAGGCTCTGTCCACTTTTCATTTTCTTTTTGCACACCTGAAGAACTTACAGTGCACCTGAAAACACTAGATACCTTTTAGAAGTAATTTAGAATTTCTCCTTAAAACAAACCAAGGCATTGTGATGTTAAGGGTCATACTTAAAGTCTGAAAGCATTTCCCCTTTTAAAATATCAGTCTTGACCTCTATGTGCGGTGTCTTTGCATGTGTATATCTCACAGCTGAAAACAAAAGGAAGCTTGTGCTATTCTGGATTTTCTTTTTGGAATGAGAGTCTGAGGGAGAAGTGCCCCATGAAATAGAAACCTAGTTTTTTTTCCCTAAAGATTGTATTTATTTATTTATTTGAGAAAGAGAGAGTGAGCAGGGGGAGAAGCAGAGAGAGAGAGGGACAAGCAGACTACTCGCTGAGCACAGAGCCTGATGTGGAGCTCCATCCCATGACACTGAAATCATGACTTGAGTGAAAAACAAGAGTTGGACGCCCAACCTACTGAGCCACCCAGGTGCCCCAGAAACCTAGTTTTTGACAGAGAACATAGAAATCATGTCACTCATCCAGTAATTCTCAACTCTGGCAATGCATTAGAATCAGTTGGGGAGCTTTTAAAGCTATTGGTGCCAAGGACCCATTTACCAGAGTCCAATTTAACAGTTTTGGAAATTTCTAGGGGCATTGATATGTTTAAAAATCTCTGTAGGTGGTTCCAATGGGCAGCAGGGTAGAAAAACCATTTATTTATTACAGTGACTCATTAAACAGAAGTGGTTTCTGAGGGCCAGAAAAGAGGACCTGCTGGGGTCTCCTAGAAGTTGTGGGGCATTACCAGGCTGGGACCAAGTACTCCATTCAGCAGCCTTTATTTGATGCTATAACTTATTGGTACCCTGAAATAAATCTACGAATGGACTAAATGCTAAATACCTACTTAAATTTGCAATTGTAGGGCTGGGTCTCTTGCTCATAACTTTATTTCATAATTCAAATTACTATTTTTCTGTAGACATAATAATAAAAGGATTTTCTTTTTATTTTGTCATTTCTGGAAACTCTATTTCTTGGTTCCTCCTTCCTCTCTCAAAACAACTTTGTATAGGTTTGAGTTATCAAAGACTTTAGAAGACTTATGCTCATTTTCACTTTGTAAAGTTGAATCAGTAACTAAAAATAACATGGCAGAGGTAGCACAGAGAAGAACTGAATTAAGTTGGGTAGCTTCACATTGAGTATTACTTCTGATTTTATTTGTAAGAATAAGAAAGCCTGTTACTCTTTCTGTGCTAATATCCTCATTTTTGGTGAACATTTTCAAGATTTTCTACCAAGTGTGCAATATATATCATATATGATTACAGAGATTATACCTCCAGGATTTTCTGGAATACTCCTGTTTTAAATACCTTATCTTTATATTCTATTAAAAAGTAAGAAGGACCTAGAAATTTCAATATTTTGGTATCCAAATCATGTCTCAGAGATTATACTTGAAGTGTTATACAAATTCATGGGCAGCTCATGTGTTCCAATTTTTGGTTTGGAAAAAATGGTCACTTGATAGATTCTTCCACGGGGCTGATGGAACCTGTTCGGGGCCCTAAGCTGTAGATGTGGGTCACTACTGGCCTGGAGATAGTAACTCCTGCTCTTCTGAATCTGTCTACTCACCTGTGGGGAGTGAGTGATTCCTGTGGCTGGCATGACAGCACAGTGCAGGGGCCCAAAAGCTGCTCTTGTAAGCATGTTCCAGCTGGCACATCCTAAAAACAGTAGTGGGAGCCGATGAGGCTGCTTTGGATAGTCATGAGCCACTCTTCATTCTTCATCCCCTTTGGTTATGTAGCTGACTCTACTCCCTGACTCTTCCCATATCACTTCTTCTACTATCTCAACCCCACCTTCTCTGTGCTCCGGAGCCTCACTGTGTCTGGAATTAGGCCTGCCCAGGCATTATGGCAGCAGCCTTTTCACCGTCTTTCCTGCTTCACTGTTGTCTTGCCATTACTTATTCACCACCAGCAGCATCTAGTCATGTTCCTCTCATCATCAAAAGACAGAAAAGTCATGAAGGGCCTCATTACTTCCTCCACCTACTTTCCAGTGTCAGCCCTCAGGCTCACCCTTGGCCTTTCTTTGGGCTCATTCTTTGCAGTCCAGGATACTGGTTCTCAAATGTGGCTGCACACAAGATCACAGATGTCTGTGATCTTATTCATTAATCTGGAGTGCAACGAGAGCAGTGAATCCTCCCTAAGCTCCCTAAGAGGTCCTATTCATTAATCTGGAGTGCAACCAGAGCAGTGAATCCTCCCTAAGCTCCCCAAGTGATTCTGATGGGTAACCGATTTGGAGAACCTCTGCTCAGTGTTTGTCAGCCACTTGCATGTTGGCTCCTCTCCTGGCCTTTGCTCCCTGGCCTGAATGTCCACTCCCACCCGCTTCTTTTGGAAATTTGTCCACAGCTTACTCACAAGAGGAGGCTATCAGAGAGTTCAGTGTTAGCTATGGTGCAAGCCAGCCAACGGGAAATTCAAGGGAGAGTCCACACTTAGAGGGCTAGCAAGTCATCATTTTGTAAGAATATGAGAGGAAAGATGTTAGGTGGAGAAGGGCCCTCCCTCATGGAAAATGGACTTCATCCTTTAGTTCTGGCTGGCTGTGATTCTAGACCATGTTCTCTAATACAAAGTAAGCTTGGAAAGGAGATACTTTGGACAGCCTGGAGGCCATTCCATTCTTGAACTTCTGTGTCCTCTATGAATTCTTTCCACAGCTTGTGTGCTTACACTCAATGTCGCCCCCCCACGCATGTATTACAGAGAGACAGAGCGCTCAGGCCTCCAGGTCTGAGGTGCTATTGGGGGTAGGAAGAGTGGAGACAAGCAATTTTTTTGCTGACAGTCTTCATCTTGGCATTAATGGCACCACTCTTTTTAAATAGGTTAGACTAAACAGTTCCCATAAGTTAAAGATGGAACAAGAAAAAAAGGTGCCCTGTCCAAGTTTAGGTCCCCGTGTACCTACAGACTATCTGTGTTTGATCAATACAACCTTCAGAACATTTTAGCATTTTAGAACTAGAAGTGCCATCACAGGTCCCATTCCCTCATAAAAAGGTAAATTTCAGGGGCTCCTGGGTGGCTCAGTCAGTTAAGCATCTGCCTTCGGCTCAGGTCATGATCGCAGGGTCCTGGGATTGAGCCCCAAGGCGGGCTCCCTGCTTGGCAAGGAGTCTGCTTCTCCTTCCTCCTCCGCTCACACCCCACTCCCCTCGCCCCCCCCCCCAAGCTCCCTCTCCCTTTCTCTCTCAAAAAAAAAAGAGGTAAATTTCAAGGTACATAGTGGTCCAGTGACTCAGATTTTCAGAGCTGGCTTAGCAGCAGAGCTGTGATGAACTTTTCAGGTTTTCACAGGACACCAGCCTTCCAAACTGCATCAGGCATGACTTCCCTGATCACATCAGAGCAGGTGCTAATTTATCCCATCTTGCCATTTCTGTCTTAAAGTACTTAACTGGATGTCAGAAACATGTATCACTTCTGAAAGCACAAGTTTGCAACAAAAATACAGGAGAAGTTTTCATCAGGACACTTTTGCTGTTCTTGTATCTTAATAGTTGCCTCTGAACTTGGGTGTAACTTGCAGAGGTAAAGCATGAGGACGGATAGTATAAGAGAGGAATCAATGTGTTAGGGATTAAGGTATTGCACATTTATTTCCAAAGAATGGACCTGCAAGTTTATAGGATTGAACCAAACGGATATCCTAAATTCTTACTTGAAAAGAGAAAGAGTGAGTTTTTTCACCTTGTGGGTTTACATGTGGTGGATAGCGCTGTCTCATTATTGTTTAAGGAGAGGGTAAGGGGGCTTGTAATGAAATCAGTACTAAGCAAGCAGCATGGGCAGAGCTGGATAACATCAAAACTACTAGGAAAAATATTTCCACAAAAAGAAAGGAATTCACCAAAAGGAAGAATTGAGTAACTTTAAGATATTTAATGTTATTTCCTCCTCTGCCTCTCGGCCTGAGCTTTTCTCTTTAATCAACTCACAAATAGGAAGTGCTGGATGGTGATCAAGCGTAAAACTAAACTGGGCCACTCATCTACCTGTTTTTTTTGTTTTGTTTTGTTTTGTTTTTTAACACAAACTCACACCAGGGTAGGTTTTAATGCCACTTGTCTCTAATCACATCATCCACACTGACAGCTTCCTGAAATATTTGGGTCTAGCAGCCATGAGCCTCGTGTATAATCCAGACCTCACCTGTGAGGTGAAAATAGCTCAGGTGATCACACTAAACAAACCAAGTACCTCCTCAGTCTGAATTTCACCAAATGCCTTTGAGGTGAATCAGTCACAGGCTCCACAAGCAGAAGGGAGGGGCATGGGTGGTGCACAGATGACATTGTTCAGAGATAGATGTTGATTAGATGGCCCCTAGCACTGGGGGTCAATCTGTCCAGGTTTAGAGGATTGCTCTGCTGGGACACCACCTGTAGAGCAGGACAATGCTTAATAAAGCTTAGAACTGCAGCCTTAAACTGGACAGAACCTAAACAGATAACCTTTGGGAAGATCCTTAACCTGAATCCCTCAGTACCTGCAAGGAAGTCACTGTAAGATTAGAAAATGTAATTACATCTGATAAAGTGATTGCCAAGACATTGTTTGAAGAGGGGGCTTTATCAGCCCTATTGTGTGAAGGTTAATGGAGACCTGGATCTCCAGCCACTGGTCTCTCACCTCCAATAGAAAGAAATCTGATTATATTAGAAGGTTGAGAAAGTAGCTCAACAGTCCTTAGAGTTCTAACACTTTATAGTTTACTCCATTTGGTATAAGCTAGCCACGGAATCGCACAAATCTGAACCCACATTACTGTGGGATCTGTCCGCGGATGTGAGACCCTCTAGACTGGCTATAGGTTCACGGGCGCGCCTCTGTGCTCCTCCCAACCTGAGCACATGCTTGCAGAGCCCTGACTTCATTATGTTACAGTTCTGTTCCTCCGACTTTCTTCCCCATGGAGATGGAAAGACCCTTGAAAGACAGGCACTCACTTATTTTGTATTCCCAGAGCCTAGCACAGATTTTGTTTTATGAGTCAATTCCCATATGACTGCTGACCTGATTCAAACCTGCTCAGAAAAACCTTGGATTTTCCCATTGGTGAATATTGGAGAGGTGGGCAAGGGTTGAGTGGACCCAGGGAATCCATGAGGACTTCTCCCCCTTCCCCCCCTGCCACTGCCCCTATGGATGGGTTGACTATTTCCTAAGCTCTGGGGGGAGGAGGAGGATGGGCGGGTGGGGGCAGAAGGAGGAGAGAAAATCCCCTAGAGAAAGGATATTGTTTACTCCATTTTTGAACAGGATGGAATCATCTAATCCAAAGACTTCATTTCACAGATGGGGAAACAGAGCTCAAAAGAGTCATATGGAAGGATTATAACTTAACTTATTATTTTTTTACTATATCATGACGAAGCTTCCATGGGACATTCAGTCACCCATACCACCTAAGTATTCACAGAGGCTGGGGAAGGGAATGCAGTGTTTACGTAGATAGCATACATATTTCTATTTGTTTACAATCAGAGAGGAAAAAGGATAGCACTTTAATGAATCAGGGGATTGGCTATAGATCTAAAGACTTGAGTCCCAGAGGATCTTAAAAATACATATTGTGTTAGACACATAAAAAGGAGACATTTTAAGTTAAGAAGATCATAATATGATTTAGAAAGTGTCACCCAAGTTGTGTTCATCCAAATTCGGTTTGATCAGAAATCCCTTTCACAAAGATGGCACTGAAGGTGAAGAGGAAGGCTGTACCCCTCCCAATGCTGAAGCCAAAGCATAGGCTTTGAAGGCCAAGAAAGCCATGCTAAAATGTATCTACAGTCACAGAAAAGAGAAGATCCACACGTTACCTACCTTCTGACAGCCCAAGCACCGTGTCTCTGAAGCCAGCCCAAATATCCTTGAAAGCATGCCCCCAGGAAAAACAAGCTTGACCACTATGCCATCATCAAGATCCCCCTGACCATTGAGTTAGCCATAAAAAACATAGAAGACAACAACACACTTGTGTTCACTGTGGATGTCAAGGCCAACAAGCACCAGATCAAATAGACTGTGAAAAAGCTCTATGACATTGAGGTGGCCAAGGTCAACACCCTGATCAGGCCTGATGGAGAGAAAGTATGTGTTCAACTGTCTCCTGACTATGATGCTTTGGATATTGCCAACAAAAGTGGGATCATCTAACTGAGAAACTGAGTCCAGCCGACTAAATCTAAATCTAAATTTTTTTTTTACCAAAAAATAAACTTAGATTTGCTTAAATGGTCCTAGTAGGAGAAATATGTATTATGGTTTTTACTTCATCTCTCTTTGCCTATTTCCACCTTTTCCACAGAGCTGAGTCCTAATGGGCCCCCACTAGATCTCAGTAGGTGTATCAGTAGGTCTCCCATCACCCCAACTCCTACAGAGGAAAGGAAGAAATACAACTTCAGCAAATGTGGAAAGCAGTTCTCAACTCTCAACTAGTCAGTGTATAAAAGGAGGGGTTGTTAAGAAGAGGTCCACCTGTTACTAACAGATCCTGGAAGAAGTGTGCCATGAGTGCAAGCTCAAGGACTATCCCTAAATGTTTGTTATCAACACAAAATACAAATAACCTACTTGTATATAGCACTTTCATCTGTACTAGGTCTCTTTGCTCCTCAACCATATCCTAGTGAGGATAATAGGACAGCTACAATCTCATTTTATAGATGGAGGAAGGGGTAAACAGAGAGGTTGAGAAATCAGTCCATGGTCGCCCAAGAAAGGGGAGTGTCAAGGCTGGGATGCTTTTCTTCCAATTACACTTCACAGGCTCCCTGACCAGGTATAGAAATACATTTCTGCAACTCATCCCTTTTCAAAGGAATCAGCGCAGGAGACCCCAAGACCCAGCCTCTCCTTTCTGTGAAGCCCCAAGTCCAGCAGGCATTCTTGTCTTGGGTCTTGTACCAAGGTCAGTCTGTACCAAGATCCTCTGACTCAGATAGGGAGGAAAGAGCAGAAGGCACAACCACAGAACACATTGGCAATGACATTTCCCGCTTCTCTGTGGAAACCATCAACAAGCAACGTAAAACCTCCCTCCCCATAAGAAGGCAGCATCCTTTTCCACCTAGGAGGTGAGATATGAAGTAGATGACTTCCAGGCAACTTTCCATGATCCCAGCGCCTGATTAACCATTCCCAGGTGGCTGGTTCTCCTGTCCTTGTGCAGTCGGTGGCAATACAAAGATGTCACGTGACCCAAAAATTTGTGCACAATGAGAACACTTGGTAGCCATACAGTTGTTTTAGTCCTGGGATTTAAAAATCCACTTAGCATTAACACCCATTCCCCTGCTTCTTTAAAGCAAAGCAATTTCTTGCAATTGAAGTTGGTCTTTAAATTCCTTTTAAAATGAAAATATTTGCATAAAACTCGTCAAAGCATCTTCCGTCTGTGTGAAACATTCTTAATAATTCCAAAGGTGGTTTTGCAGATAAGCCATGGGCCCTAGGTTGGCAATTCCAGGCATAGTTTTTCCCACGTCATCTCTCTGGAAATATGTGCTATAGTCTTTACACTTAATAAAAATCAGAGCAAGGTTGAAAGATTTTTAGCGTCCTCAACTCAGATCAAGGAGCCTGTAACCCATCCTTACTTACACTCCAGCAGGGTGGCAGCCCAGGCAGTGAGAGCGGAACCATCCTCAGGGGTACAGTCCTGGAGACTGAAAATGAAGGGAAAACTGGGATTTAACCAGCTTGTCTTTGCATTTGCCACAATGGGACATTGTTAGGCCTGGGATCCATGAAACAATAGACTTCGATAGGACATAATACCCATTTAGGACAGGTTTACATCCTACCTCTTCAAGCACACTGAGCTCCCTTTCAATTTGCTCTTGCTGCACACAATGTATGTGTAACAGATTATTTATTCTAACTCTCTTCCTGTTCTCCTCCCCCATGTCTTTCCTTCTGTGCTAGACTTCCAGTAAGTCCAGGGTGCTTTTTGTCTCTTGAAATGCTGGGTGATTTTTCATGAGAAATCAACAGCTGGAACACACAGCATTGCTTTCTCTGGTCATTTAAATGAGACGGGTGCCTTGCATGAGTGGATTCTAAGGGCTGGTCTGTCTGAATGTGCTTATACCCCAATTTCTCCAAGTATGAAATCAGCCCCCAGATCAAATTCTTGGTTGCATTAGATGAAGAATCTACCATTTATTAACAAAGGGTCGTTCCCATTTTTAAGGGGGAATGCATTACAAATATAAAACATCCAAGCCTTCATAATTTTTCCAAAGACTATAATCTATGAAGAGAAAAATGAAAAAGAATAAAACTGTACTTATAAAGAGGCTTGTTGTAGCATAAGCTTGAATATACTATTCTTATCCAATGTTATAAAACTTCTATAAGGTGGTCAATTCTGGAGCTACTTTATGGGATAATGTGAGAACTCTGCTGGTAAATGAATAATGTCACATAAGAAAGTAGAGTGTGAATAGTTTATTCCATGACAGAAACTAGGAGAAACCATACCTGCATGTGTACAAAGACTGCAAGGTAATAGCTAAGAACAAAAATAGTTGTAGTAGGAAGGGGAATTCTGACCCTTTTAAAAAATTTTTATTTAAATTCCAGTTTGTCAACATACAGTGTTATATTAGTCTCAGGTGTACAATACAGTGATTCTACCCTTCCATACAACACCTGGTGCTCACGACTAGGGCCCTCCTTAATCCCCTTCACCAATGTCACCCATCCCCACACCCCAGTAACCATCAGCTTATTCTATTTAAGAGTCTGTTTCTTGGTTTCTCTTTCTCTCTCTTTTTTCCCCCTTGCTCATTTGCTTTGTTTCTTAAAGAGAATTATGACTCTTTAAAAATCTTTATTTTTAACTTTTAAATCATTTTATTAAGAAAAAGTTTCCACGGGTGCCTGGGTGGCTCAGATGGTTAAGCATCTGCCTTTGGCTCAGGTCATGATCCCAGGGTCCTGGGATCGAGTCCCGCATCGGGCTCCCTGCTCCTTGGGAGCCTGCTTCTCCCTCTGCCTCTCTCTCTCTCTCTCTGTCTCTCATGAATAAATAAATAAAATCTTTAAAAAAAAAGAAAAAGAAAAAGTTTCCACGAGAATAGGGCAATTCCTGTGGGAATGACAATTTATTCTTCGGATCTGGAATATACTTTATTGTACAGGCATCCTTTGCTTTGCTATTGCAAGTTTACTTGGAAGTAATCACCAAGAACTTCTGGAAAGAACAGTGAGGGGCCCTGGAACAAGGATTACTATTAGTCTTCCTGTGAAGTTGTTACAAAGGGTAAAGGAGAAAATTAACAAGTCAGTCCATTATCTCCCACCCAGTGAGTATTATATACTCATTTTAGAGGGGAGGGGGTCAGATGTTAATTAAATTACTCAAGGTCACTTGGTGAGGAAATAAATAGGCTAAGAGTTCGAGCCACAGTTTAGGCTCCAGAAGCCATATTCTTCCCCTTATATCACCATGCTGCTCAAAATATGTTTGCTAAGAGCACACCTTCCTATTTCCCCAATGGAACACAACTCCATTAGACCAGAGAGGAATATTTCATGCTAGGGCAGTGCCAGGATGGGTCATAATCAAGGGTGCTTTTCGTGCTTCTTTTCATATATTTAAATATATTTCATATACTCTTATTTGATCTCCGCAACAAAGCTATCTCCATTTACAGTGGGAACCGACGCAGAAAGAGGTTAGCCACTTGTGCTGGATTATACAGTTTGTAAGCGGCAGGGCCAAGATTTGAATGTCTGGCCCCAGAATACCGTAGGTGCTAAAAAACATACCCGCAAAATAAATTTTCTGCTACTCTTGGATCTAAGGCAAACCAGAAGAGAAAGATATAATCAAGAAACATAAAGAAAAAAAAGAAAAAAATGATGTCCTTAGTTTTTTTTTTTAACTCTGGTTCACCAAAGAAGGTGTTAAAGGGTGGATTCTCTGAGGGAAGTGCCTGACTTATCAGGGAGATAAGCTAATTGTGGCTTTCCTTGTGATTGAAGCTTACCTACCCCCCAGCTCTCTCAGTAACTACTAGAAATGCAAGGTTACCCTTCCCTTACCTCTTCCCTGGGAAAAACCAGTTCCCTCACTTCCATCCTCAGGTAGATCTTACGCCTTTAATGTTCTGTTTTACTCTTACATGAAAAGAACCTTTTGCCTGAGACCCACAGTTGGAATAGATTTTATATATGAGCCAACACACTCAACTGCAAGAAAGTTTCATGAAACATAATTTATCTTCTTATCCACTCCAATATATGTTTGATTAAAAGAATTCTAAATTGACTGCAGGACCACAGATTGAAAAACTCTGGGTAGGAATCCTAACCTCAGCTTCTCCCAAAGAGTTCTGGAACTGTGCCTTCAAACATGCATCTCTAAAATATCCTCTGCACTGTCATAATCTCCTGGCTCTTTATCTAGTTGGTCAAGATGAATTCAACTCTGTGATGTTCTGCCATAACAAACATCTTCCCAATCAGGCTTAAAAACTTGGAAAGGCTGGCTGAGAAGCTTTCTCAGGGCAGAGGATATTTCCTTTTTTCCTTTCTGTTTTCTCTCCATCAAATACTTGATGAATTAACAGCTGGCCTTTGAGCTTGTTAAGTAAAGGGTGTGAGGATCCTGGCGAAGCTTTCTGCTGTTGTTAGGTACAAAACCTCTGTTCAGGGAAATGGAGAAGGAAGGAGAGCATGTGAAAACATGAGCCCACACTTGATGTTAGCTGCACACTCACCTCTCAGCCTCCTGCAAGGAAGGAAGCAGGAAACGTCCTCCTTCGATGGAAATGAGAAGCCTTCACTACCTGAGCTAGCACTTTTACGTCCCACAAGGGTACAGGTGGTCTCTTATTTGCCTTGTCACTAGGAAGTATATGCTCACTAAGGAAGGAGTCTTACGTTGTAGGAATACACGAAACATTTGTTAGATAAGTTGATTTGTTGACCATGAAGATAGGAGTGCAAAGAGTACTGCATGATTAACACTGGTTAGAAATGTGGAAGGCTTTTCTACCTAAGTCTTAGCATAAGGAGAATTTCAGAGCTGGAAGGTCCTTAAGATCACCTGGTCCCAGATGTGTGGTAGATCTGAGGAAGCCCAGGTTCAGGAGTAAGCTCTCCAAGGTCCTGTAGTGGGAAAACTGGGAATTCTTTCCCTTTACCAATGCTGTCTATACTCCCTGGATTTTCTTCCTCTCCTGATTCTGCACTTTATCCCCCTAAGAACACAACATTGTCACACGCTGAGACCCAGCTTCTGTTTAGAATATATGGTTACATTGTTCTAGCGATTTTTGAGAAAGGAAGGAAAGGAAAGGTGTGAAATTTGAGTAGGAGACACATACTTGTAACAGCATTAAGTTAACAATATTACACAATATGAAGCTTTCCAAGTTCCTACCTTCCACGTACAATCAATCATCTTTACTTCTGTGCTGTTACTGGGCAGAACTTCCAACTCTGTGCTCACTGATTTTTTTTTTAGTATAGATTTTATTTATTTATTTTTGCGAGAGAGAGCACACAAGTGCATGAGTGGGGGGCGGGTAGGGGCGGAGGGAGAAGCAGACTTCCCGCTGAGCAGGGAGCCTGATGCAGGACTCGATCCCAGGGTCCTGGGATCATGACCTGAGTTGAGGGCAGATGCTTAACTGACTGAGCGACCCAGGTGCTCTCCACTGTTTGATTTTATTTATTTATTTAAAAAAAAATTTTTTTTTAAGATTTTATTTATTTGAGAGAGAGAATATGAGAGAGAGAGCACATGAGAGGGGGGAGGGTCAGAGGGAGAAGCAGACTCCCCGCCGAGCAGGGACCCTGATGTGGGACTTGATCCAGGGACTCCAGGATCATGACCTGAGCCGAAGGCAGTCGCTTAACCGACTGAGCCACCCAGGCGCCCTCTCCACTGTTTGATTTTAAAATGAGACATGTAGAAGGCATACCTATAGGGCAAGAAACAGAGTATTTGGAACAAACAGAATATTTGGAGTATTTATTTGGAATCCAGAAAACTCAAAATATTCATTCATTCATTCATTCATTCATTCATTCCACAAATATGCCAGGGAGTGGAAACATGAAATGAAAAAATGACACATTTTCTTGATGAAAGCACAGTAGGTAAACACTTGATTACAATATAGATAATAATGGCCATGATGGAGGTACGGATACCAACATAGCATTGTGGGATTTCATGGGGGGCAACAAATTCTGTCTGAAAAAGTCATAAGAAGGTTCAAAAAAAGGTGATGTTAAAACTTTGACATAATTGTATAGAAGATCCAAAAGACTCCACAAAATAACTGTTAGAACTAAGAAGTAAATTTAAAGTTGTAGGGTATAAAGTCAATATGAAAAATGTATTCTTTTTTAATTTTTTTAAAGATTTTATTTATTTATTTGAGAGAGAGCAAGAGAGCACAAGTGAGGGGGAGGGGCAGAGGGACAAGCAGATTCCTGGCTGAGCAGGGAGCCTGATGACGTCAGACTCTATTACAGGACCCTGGGATCTTGCTCTGAGCCTAAGGCAGATGCTTAACAGAATGAGCCACCTAGGTGGCCCTGAAAAATGTATTTCTATATACTGACAACAAAAATAAAACAATAAAATTAAATTATACTCTTTATGCTAAGAACTAAAACAGCTTTGCAGAGAGACATTAATGAGGACATAGATGAGTGGAAAGATAACCATAATTTTGATTGGAAGGTTCAATTTTATTAAAAAAGATATCAATTATCTCCAAATTGATTTTATTTAAGATTTTATTTATTTATTTGACAGAGAGAGAGAGAGCATAAGCAGGCAGAGAGGAAGGCACAGGGAGAGGGAGAAACAGACTCCCCGTTGAGCAGGGAGCCTGACATGGGGCTCCATCCCAGGATCCTGGGGTCATGACTTGAGCTGAAGGCAGCCGCTTAACCCACTGAACCACCCAGGTGCCCCAATTATCTCCAGATTGATTTATCGATTCAGTGCAATACTAATCAAAATCCACCAGGATCTTCAATTTCATTATTTTTTATTGTTAGTTTTTATTTTTTGATAGTCACACATCTGCCTTTATTGTGAGCAGCAGGTGGGACACCTCCAATAATAGTTAAAAAATTAATTTAAGGCATGCCTGGGTGGCTCGGTTTGTTAAGTGTCTGCCTTCAACTCAGGTCATGATTTCAGAGTCTTTAGATTGAGTCCCACATCAAGCTCCTTGCTCAGCAGGGAGTCTGCTTCTCCCTCTCCTTCTGCCCCTCCCCCCGTTCATGCTATCTTTCTCTCTCTGTCTCTCTCTCAAATAAATAAATAAAATCTTTAAAAAAATTAATTTAAAAAGGCAGGGATTCAGTGAAGCCATCCATTTGGAACCACTGGGGCCTCATATATAAATGCCAATCCAGAGCAACAGATAGAGGACTCCAAAGCCAATGTAGAGCAAGGTAACCAAGATCAAGGGGTCTTTGTAGATATCCCAAGTGTACCTGGTGGAGGTACCTCATAAACGAAGAACCATGGCCAACAGCCCCATGGTCAGATGTGGAAGACAGCTGGCTTTCCTGGGCCAGTGTATCTGCTCATAGCCTCAAGTTCCATTTTCTGGGGCACAGAGTAATACTCCACTCTGCCATCAGAATAACACGTTGGCAGGAGCTTCTTTTAATTTTATTTATTTCTTTTAGAATTGATAAGATGATTGTAAAAATGTTTATGAAAATGCAAATGATCTATAATAGTCATAATAATCTTGAAAAAAAGAACAAAAAATGTAAAGCTATAGTAATTAAGACAGTATGGCACGGGTATAAATAGAACAAATAGATCAATGGAAAAGAATAAAAACTTCTAAAATCTGCTCATCAAATGACACTGCTAAGAACATGTAAAGAGAAACCACAATCTGAGAAAAATGTGTGCAGGGAAAATATTTGCAGGACTTTATTTAGAATATGTAATCTTGTAGGTCAACAATATGAAGAATGACCCAACTGAAAAATGGGCAAAAGACTCAAACAAATATGTCACAAAAAAAGATATACACATAGCCAGCAGTCTCAGGAAAAGGTGCCAAATATCACTAGTTATCAGGGAAATGCAAATAAAAACCACAATGAAGTACATCTTACACTCATTAAGAGTGAAAATACCAAATGTTGACAAGGATGTAGCAACCAGACCTCTCAAACATTGCTGGAGGGGGTGTAAGATGGTGTGCTACTTGACAGTTCTTTACAAGGTTAAACATACATATAGCTGATGACCCAGCCATTCCTAAGAACTATGAAGACCTATGACCACAAAAAGACTTGTAGAAAAAATGTTCATAGAAACTTCATTCATAATAGCTTCAAACTAGAAACAACCCAGTGGCGATCATCAAGAACAGGAACAAACAAATAGTTGTTTACTCATACAGTGGAATATTAGACAGTAGTGCAAAGTGATAAACACAACATGGGTGAATCTCATTAATACTATCCTGAGCTAAAGAAGTCAGATAAAAAAAATAGTGCATATTGTCTGATTTCATTTATGGAAAGTTCAAGAAGAGATAACAAACTAATCAAAAGAGATTGCAATCAGAGTAGTGGTTGTAGAGGGAACGTTCTGCATTGATGAGAAATGATCCACGTCTTGATTTGGATGTTGGTTACACAGTGTGTATATTTGCAAAACTCATCAAACTGTATAGTTAAATCTGTTCATTTTATTGTATGTAAAATAAAAGTAAATTGGATTCTTGAGATGAGTAGAGATTTTCATATTCAGAAGAGGGGAAGAGAATTCTAGGTGGAAGGGACTATTATTGAACAAAGATGATAAATGTGATTGACACTTTTTTTTCTGGTCATGATGAGCACTTTTGTGTCGTTATATCACATGACTTATAGAACCGAAAAGAAAGGGGAAAAAAGAGGGCAAAGTAGTAGTGTGGGGCAAGATCATGAAGGACAATTTAGCAGGCTAGGAAGTGGATACTTCTTCACTAACAAGCAGAAGAGTAATATGATCGTAAATACTGGAAGGTTTGTGGGGTAGGGCGAATGGCCTGAAGCAGGGGTTGGCAAGCTTTTCCAAAGAAGACCAGACAATAAATATTTTAGACTTTGGGGGTCAAGTACTCTCTCTCGTACCTACTCCATTCTGCATGGTAGTGTGAAAGTGGCCATAGGCAATGCGTAAAGGGATGAGCGCCTGGCTGTTCTGGTACAACTTTGTTTATGGACACTGAAATTTTGATTTCATAGAATTTTCATGCATCACAAAATATTACTCTATTTTTTTTCCACCATAAGAAAATGTAAGGACCTTTTTTAGCCTGTGGGTTATCATTGTCATTGTCATCATATTAGAAAATGGTGCTTCGAGAACTCACCACAAACCAGAAGCTAGCTGCCCAAACACCCCAGGTAGTGATAATGCCCACGATCTCCATTTCATAAATGAGGTACTGATGCCCAGAGAGGTGAAGGAATGGCCCCAGCACAGTGTTGGTGACAGAGCTGAACATAGACCTACACACCTATTTACAGTTAGTGCTCCTGTCCAGTGGGACATCAGGCGTCCTATAATGCTGATGAAAGGCACAAACTGATCAGGAATATGTTTAATGTCATGGATCTGTATGTACCTAGTCACATAAATTTGGAAATAAAAAGCTAAAATAACTAAGAATATGAAGAAAATGGACAAAATCCTAATTATTGTGAGAGACCAACATATTTCTTTTTCTTTCTTTTCTTTCTTTCTTTCACTAAGACCCCGCAAAGATCGGAAGAGCGGGGTCTTAGT
>NW_027397067.1:7288373-7408975 GCF_003265705.2 Callorhinus ursinus
CTTCCTTTCTTTCTTTTCTTTCTCTTTCTTTCCTTCCTTACTCATTTCCTTTCCTTTTCTTTCTTTTCTTTTTTTAGTAGGAAGTTCTATCTGATAGGACAAGTCTCTGTTTGATGCTCATCTTCAAAATTGTCCTAGTTATGCCTGGCCCTTTAATTTTCCAAGTAAATTTTAGAACTATGTCGAATCCCTTTAAAATGTGTTAGAGTTTTGGCTGTAATCACATTGAATTTATAGATGAATTTGGGGGAAATTGAAACTTCATATACTTGAGTCTCCTCATCCATATTTTGTTAAGTAGAACCTTAACATCTACAGGTTTTGGTGCTATATTTTTTAGAACATTTGTTACTATATTTAAATGCTAGCTTTCTTTCTTTCTTTTTTTCCTTCCTTCCTTCCTTCCTTCCTTCCTTCCTTCCTTCCTTCCTTCTTTCTTCTTTCTTTCTTTCTTTCTTTTTTTTTTTTCTTTTTCTTTCTTTCTTTCTTCTTCTTTTTCTTTCTTTCTATCTTAATTCCAGTTAGTTAACATACAGTGTCATATTAATTTCAGGTGTCCAAATACTGATTCAACAATTCTATACAATACTCAGTGCTCATCATAAGTGTACTCTCAGTCCCCTTCACCTATTTCTCCTCTCCCCCCTCCCCTTTGATAACTATCTGTTCTCTATGGTTAAGAGTCCATGTTTTTGTTTGTCTCTGTTTTTTTCCTTTGTTCATTTGTTTTGTTTTTGAAATTCTACATATAAGTGAAATCATATGGTATTTATCTTTTTCTGACTTATTTCATTTAGCTACTCTCTAGCTCCATCCCCGACATATTTCTTAATAGGTAAATTAGTCAAACAAGCAAGACTACAGAATATTAGACTATCATATTTAATATGCTTGGTCTGACAGACACACATGGAACACTTTTTGCTCCCAAAGTGGAAATCATACAGGCCACAATCAATAAACAGAGTGCAGTAAAGTTAGAAATGCGCAATAAAAGCAAATGAGGAGAAAGAAAAACCCAGGTGCTGGGAAATTTAACAAATAAAATTAAATATAAGATAAGTTTAACAAAATTATTCCTGGGTTAAAGAAGAAATCAAAATTGCAATTAAAAATCTTTGCAAGTAAGGGGTGCCTGTGTGGGTGGTTGGGCGCCCAACACTTGATTTGGGCTTGAGTCATGATCTCAAGCCCTGGTCAGGCTCCTTGCTTAGCAGGGAGTCTACTGGAGATTCTCCTTCCCTTTGCAAAGGGACAATTGCTTTACATATTAAAATCAACACTAAGCAGCTCTCAGAGATGTCTTTAAAAGAAGAGAGAAACTTGGCCTCTCCCCCACGCCCCTCCCCAACACCACCATGTAAAGATGGACAAGGAGATGGGAGTGACATGTCTACAAGCCAAGGAATACAAAGGATTGCCTGCAAGCACTGGGGGCCAGATTGAGAAATAGAACAGATTCTCCCTCAGACTTTCCTCAGGGCTCTTCTGCAGCCACAGGTGGGGTCCTGCGGGGAAACACAAGAGGCAGTTTGTGTTTATCCTGATCCTAAATAAGGCAGCCACCTCCCCGAAGGCCAGATCTACAGAAATCTTGGGCCATATCTCAGGGGAATTCGGAAGGGGTGGGAGGGAACTCCTTGGAGGAGTTCTAAGGGTTTCGAAGGAACACCTTGATTTCGGACTCTAGTCTCCACAATTGTGAGAGAATACATTTCTGTTGTTTAAGCCACCGGGTTTGTGGTAGTTTATTATGCCAGTCCTAGCAAACATACTATGTGAAATTTTATGTCAATACATTTGAAATCCTGAATGATGTGGGTGATCACCTGGGAAATGTAAATGGCTAAAAGTGGCTCATAAAAAGGGGGAAAAAAAACCCCTTGAAATTGCGATCCACAATCAGTCCACCAAAAAAGTTGGAGACTGTACAGTTTTATTAAAAGAATCTACCTAATCTGCAGAAAAGTAGATAATCCCCATGTTACATGCATATTTCAGTGCATAGAGAAAATGGGATGCTTATAAAGTATTTCTAGAAGGTTAACACATCCTGCTAATAAAGACAGAGAAGGGGGGTACACAAAAATAAGCCAGTAGGAATACCTTATTTATACACCTAATTAGTAAATTTCTAAAAAAAAAAATACCAATAAATCCAACCAAGCAATGGATTAATAAAGTAATAAGCTATGGCCAAGCCAAGTGCAAAATGCTGAGGCAATGCAAAGGAGTCTCGTCACTGGGTTTAAAGAAAAAAAGTCCGGATCCTGTCAACAGGTGCTGAAAAAGCATTTGATAAAATTCAACATGCAGTCCTGGTGGAAACAAACCAACAAACAGCAAAAAAGTCAGGAGACCTGAGTGACCCGGACAAAGGGCGTCTACCAAAGAATTATTAAGGTAAAGTCAGGAAAACAAAAAGGATGCCCACTTTCACAGCTACAATTCAGTATTTGTTCTGACAATACAATAAGATGAGGGGAAGAAATGAAATGCAAGGTATTTGTTTGTTTGTTTGTTTTAAAGATCTCCATTGTGAGACCAATAGAACTAGTAAGAGTTCTGTAAGACAGGTGGACTCCAGATCCATATTATATCTGTGCTCTATAGCAGCAATGACCAATTAGAAAGCATCACTGAGAAGTTCCATTAATGGGGCGCCTGGGTGGCCCAGTCATTAAGCATCTGCCTTCAGCTCAGGTCATGATCCCAGGGTGCTGGGATTGAGCCCCGAATCAGGCTCCCTACTCAGTGGGAAGCCTGCTTCTCCCTCTCCAGCTCCCCCTGCTTGTGTTCCCTCTCTAGCTGTCTCACTCTCTCTGTCAAATAAATAAATAAAGTCTTAAAAAAGAGAGAGAATTTCCATTAATAATAGCTGCAAACTTGGGGCCCCTGGGTGGTTTAGCTGGTTAAGTGTCTGCTTTCAGCTCAGGTCATGATCCCAGAATCCTGGGATTGAGCCCTTCATCAGGCTCCCTGATCAGCCAGGAGCCTGCTTCTCCCTCTGCTCCCTACCTTCCCCTTGTGCTACCTCTCTCTCTCAAATAAATAAATAAATAAAACCTTAAAAAAAATAATGGCCGCAAACTCATCAAACAGCTCAGAATAAAGCTAACAGGTGCCTCAGTTTGTGTGAAGAATTAATACAACTTTTCTGGTGGAAATGATAAGGGAAATCTGTGTCCTAAGATGGCCCACCCAGCCGGCGAGAGAGTCCCAGTCTTTGCCCCGGGGCTCTTTGGGGTTCTTCTTCCTGCTCTGCTTCCCCCCACCCCCCCACCCCCGTGCACCAATCCGGGTCCTTCTCCTTGCCCCACTTTGCGCATGCACCAAAAGTGCCAAACATGAGGAAGTAGAAGTGTATAAATTGTCCGCTTTGTTTGTGCTCGGGGCTCAGACCTTTGGAGACCACTCTCCTCTGAGCCCGCTGGCATTAAATAAACCTCCTATCCTCCAAAATCTTCGAGTGCGCTTGGTTCTTCCACCGGGGGATCGAGTCCAGGTTCCGTAACAGAAGGAAAAGATTTAAATACGTGGAGAGAAACACCATGACCTGTATCTGGTCTAAAGCACTTCCATCACCCCCAGCATATCATTTTGTGAGGGAAGAACACAACATATTTGAAATTAGGCTTTTTCTGGAAGCGGTAGTAGTTGACATTTATTAAATGCCCACTATGTGCCAAATGCTTTACAATTTTATTTCAATTAAACTCTCTTAAGCCTCAGTTTTCTTGTCTGTAATATGGAGATAATAAGCCCACCATGTAGCTTTGTGCCTTAAAAGAGCAAATACATTAAAACAACAGTAAGAGGTACAAACTTCCAGTTATGAAATAAATAAGTCATGGGAGGAAAAGTACAGCATAGGGACTATAGTCAGTAATATTGTAATAACTTTGTGTGGTGACAGATGATGACTACACTTATCATGGTGAGCATTGCATAATGTATAGGATTGTTCAATCACTATGCTGTACACCTAAAGCTAATAAAATATTGTATGACAACTGGACTTCAATTAAAAATAAATCAATTAATTAGAAACAGCAACAACTCTTTATAGAGTCTTTCATGTAGTAAGAGCTCAAGAAAATGACAGGAAAAAAAACCGTGTTATTTAACAAATAAGTTATTTACTTCTTATGGTAACCTTGTAAGGAAGGACTTTTTTTTTTAATTTAAATTCAATTAATTAACATATAGTGTATTCTTAGTTTCCCAGGTAGAGTTCAGTGATTCATCAGTCTTATATAACACCCGGTGCTCATTACATCACATGCCCTCCTTCATGTCCATCACCCCGTTACTGCATTCCCCCAAACCCCTCCCCAAGAGAGAATTTTTATACTTAATTGAGTCAACTGTGCAGTTTGTGTTTGAAGATTGTTCCATCTGACTGTTAAACTTGATCTCATCCATACACACCATACAGTCATTCAGGGTGCATGCTGACTTGGTTGTAAGCAGATACAGCCAAGAGGAGAGAAGGATGCTCGGGGAAGGAGAAACAGAGTCTGAAATGTGGTTTGAGTATGGCAGGGGCTCAGTAGAAGCACCACCTGTAACAACCCTCAGTTCTCCTCCCTCTGCCCAAATTGAACTATCCTGTAGATTCAGTCAGTTTTCTACAAGGCTGGTAAAACGAATGAATGACACAGTCCAGATGTCCCTCGGGGAACCTGTGGTTTTGTAGCTGGAGTCAATCTGGTTCCTCCCCAAAGGCTCGCCCACTTTGGGAGCTCGCCCACTGCTTTTAGTGCTGGTTGCTTTCTGCACTGAGGGGCTAATCTGCAGGGGTTTTTTGTTTTCCAGCCTCAAATGGCTTTCTTCTGTTGCCCTGTCAGAGTTCTTATTTTATAATGCTTTGAGCAATTTTTTAAATCTTTTGTTTATATTCTCTATCGTACCCCATGCTCCAGGCGGAGTCTTTGTGAACCAGCCCTAGCTGGTGTGCTCCCTACAGCTCCAGGGCTCTCTGAGGCAGATGACAAGACTGCCCAGGATGTCTGAGGTGTGAGGCCTGACAGACCAGCCCCACCACACTTTTGGGCCAGGAGGGAAGGAGGCCTTACCTCGCGGGTCTCCCCACAGATGGTGAGTACATGTGGCTTGGCAAAGCAAGTAAAGTGCTCTCACCTCACCTTGCATGAAAAGCCCACTCAAGGGAGACACAATATTCCAGTGATGGAGAGCATGCATCGGCACACTAAGCTCTAGGTCAGATTTTTGTACATGAAATTTTATTGGAAAATAGGCTCATTCAGGTAGGTATGGCCTGTGACTACTTTCCTGGTAAATGGCACAGGGGAGCAGTTTCAACAGACAGTGTGTGGTCCACAAAGCCTAGGATATTTACTTCTCTGGCCCTTGACTGTAAGGGTTTGCAGACCTGTGCTTTAGAGGCCTAATTTGGAACCCTCTAGTTGGCACTGAGCAATCAGAAATCCTCCTAAAGCAAAGGTGAGGCACAGCCCCAACAGGGACCAGGCCTCAGGGGCCATTTTGGCGACCAGTGTCACTGTTGTTTGGCCTTGCTCAGGCATGGGATGGGCAATGTTTACACCTTAAAAATTTTTATAAATTTTTAATTATTTTATTTTTTAAGTAAATAGGCTCCACGCTCAATGTGGAGCTTGAACTCGTGACCCTGCGATTAAGAGTCATATGCTCTACTGACTGAGTCAGCCAGGCACTCCACCTTAAAATTTTTTAAAAATTGGGATAACATATACATAACATAAAATTTACCATTTTCTTAAAGATTTTATTTATTTATTTTTAGAGAGAGAGAGCATGAGCGGGGGGAGGGGTAAGGGAGAGGAAGAGAGAGAGAATCTGGAGCAGACTCTGTGCTGAGCACAGAGCCTGACACAGGGCTCGATCCCCCGACCCTGAGATCATGACCTGAGCCAAAACCAAGAGTTGGACGCTCAACTGACTGAGCCACCCAGGCCCCCCACCACCACCATTTTAACCATTTTTAAGTTCAATAGCATTAAATACATTCACATTTCTGGGCAACCAGTCCATCTCCAGAACATTTTCATCATCTCAAACTGAATGTCTAAACATTTTACCATTGCTCCTGTCTTGAAGTTTTCAGCAGTCAAGAGCCCATTTCTCTCATTCATCATAATTCATGAGTGAGTCACTAGTGTCAGCAAGGAATATCCATTTTTGATAGCCTGCTAAAGAGCAAATCCTCTGTGTCAACTGAGATCTGTGTGGCTGATGAAGCTGCTTCTCTGCAGTGTCCAGGATGTGCAGCTAACCAATTGCACCCAGAGCATGTATTCTTTTTTTTTTTTAAGACTTTATTTATTTATTTGAGAGTGAGAAAATGAGAGAGAGAGCACATGAGAAGGGGAAGGGTCAGAGGGAGAAGCAGACTCGATGCGGGACTAGACCCTGGGACTCCAGGATCATAACCTAAGCCGAAGACAGTCACTTAGCCAAATGAGCCACCCAGGCGCCCCTGGAGTGTATATTCTTGATAAGACATGGCTGGATTCAAGCTGAAACCAGCTGGGACTCACATCCTTGCACACTGATAATACTGAAGCAATTTAAAGTAAATCACTACAAACCAGCATGAAGCATGGTTTTGGAGGCTTAGCAGGTGCTCAGTAAATATTTCCTGGGCAGAAAATAAGGAAAAGAATGAATGAATCTATTCTGAAGGCAAGAGTAGAGAAATTAGACTTTGGCTTTCACTGGTCATATTCTCAGGAATCAGACACTTACATTTTGTGGTTCTCTTTCAGGAACATGGTTGTTTTAATAATTCTTCCAACATTGATAAGAACAGTTGTTTTGAACTGGACATTTTCAAGGGTGTCCTGAAGTCCTGCTTTTCTAGTCTTCACATGTTGCCTCCCTGCCCATCTTTTCTTCCTGCCCCAGCTTCCTTGACCTGGGTATGTTCAGATTTCCACTAGAGCTGCCTGGTGCAGGGAGATGGAGTACATCCTGATTAAAAATATGAGAGACTTCCTACCTTCTCCTGCACAGATATGCCACTGAGCAATTGCCAGGATTTGTGCTCTGGTGGAATTTAAGATGGGGCTGACTGGTTTTTCTTTCTCCCATTCCCTTCTTCCAAATCTCGTCAGAGGCCCACTGTAGGGGTGGAAGAACTGGGTGTGTGTTTTCACACTGTGGGGGAGTATGGGAGTGTGGATTTAAGGGTGGGGGTCAGAAATAGGAACCACCTTGATTTCCACCCTAGGGAACCAGTGGCTGGAAGAGGCCTTAAAAACCACCCAGATGGGCACTCCCACTGGGAAGATGGAGAGACTGAGGCCAGGAAGACTAAGTGGCATGCAGAGGTGGGCCAAAGTGGCCAGTCACACACCTCCTAGAGGCAGAGCCCTGGCAAGCCTCATTTCCACATCCCCTTGACTAGAATGTTGAATTTATTTGCCTGGATTGATTGTTGTTTAAAAAAAAAAAAAAAAAGACCCAAGTAGAATGTAGCCCTACCAAAGATGTTATTTATTTATTTATTTATTTATTTATTTATTTATTTATTTATTTAAGAAACAGTTATCAATTTTTAAATTATTGATGGAGGAATGGAAATAAATCTCAAAACCAAATATTGTGCAGTCACTTGAGGAAAATACAGAATAAAGACCCAACAGTTTTATCTAATGAAAATGAGATGTGTCCACCTCCCCACTTTGTTGACCCTGGTCTGTGTTGTACAATTTTGCAAACAAATCTTAACACAAGTCAGTGGAGAGAGGTAAAATGAAAAATGATGCCTTCTAGAGACTAAATATTCAAGAGTATGAACTGACTATATTAACATTTGTGTTTGCTTATTCACATCTTTCTGTGCTTTGACATAATTCCAATCTATATATTCCTGTAAAAGGCAAGCAATTTCCAGGCTAAAGAAGAGAAAGTGTCACATACAAAGCACATTATAATAAGAGGGAAATATGGGACCAGGGTTATCAAAGCGACGCAGCCGCCCATCGGGGCCCACAGAGCCAATGGAGAAGCCACTCTCCAGGTGGTCCTCACTCTGCCAATTCTCCAGACTGAGACCCAAGCCCTGGGTGAAGTAGACAGAGCCCTCAGCATCACAGGTGACAAACTTGGGCCTCACGGCAAGACTGAGGCAACTGTATTTGACCACCCCTGCTCCTTGGTCAACAGTGAAGCACCAGAGCTTTCTGCCTTCCACGTCAGTTACCAGAAACTGGCCTGTGGGGTAAGCTCCCAGGGCAGCCTGGCCATGAGCTCTGGCTCCTCCTCATCAGCAGTCTTCTCCAGTAGGGCTACATCAGCCTGCTTGATCTTGGCCAGGAAGTAGTCACAGTGAGACACAGTCTGCCCCTCTGCCATGGTAAGCAGGTAACTCTGTTCCTCTACCACTTGACTGTTGGACTTCTCAACCTCAGCCGAAGAGCTGGTGAAGAACTTACGAGAGCAAGTCAGCTCTTCCTGGCCCCTGCGTTCCTCAGGTGTACTCCTGGAGAACTGCTTTATGCCTTGCCTGAAGGTCCTTGGAGACCCCCCTCCAAGGCCACCTTGCGCTGCTGCAGCTCCCCACTTAAGCTCCTGCAGACCGGCTGACTTCTCTCCATGACCTGATGCTGCACTTCAGCTGAGTCTTGGACAGGGAGTGGCCAGGGGGCTGGGGGTCTGCCTCCAAGCAGGGTTCACCTGACATCACGGCGCAGCTCCAGCAGGATTGCCTGGGCAGCTGCGGCCCACAGGACCAGCACAGGAGCGGCCCCCTAGCCTCACGGAGCCTGGCTGTGTCAGAGATCTTCAGCACTGTCAGGTTGCCAGTCAGCTGGGTGAGGCAAGTTGTGTAGGCAATCTTGCTGCAAAAGGGACAGCGGTGACCACTGATGCTGCTGGCCAGGAGCTTCTTCAGGCATTGGGCAGATGGTATGGTCACCGTGCTGGAGCTTGGGCTGCAGCCACTCGTCTGTGAAGAACTCCATGCAAATGGGGCATTCCAGCACTTCCTGGAGGGTGTCCAGGTTCAGGTGAGAAGCTGCTGCTGCTGCAGTGGCCATCACACTTCCCTTAAGAGGTCTGCTAATGCAGCCCAGAACCAAATAGCTTGGTGTTCTTGTTCCAGAGGGTCAATTCCTGCTGACCACCCACAGCTCGGACATGTCCACCACAGCCTTCTACCATAGACATTTAAATAAGGATGTTAGAAGTTGGAAGGGACTGGGGACATTTATTAGAATGGGTTGGTCTGTGGACAGTGATAGGAAAATGGTAGTGACGGGGACATTATATACAAACATGGATCAGCAAATGGCCCCACTGCTCTGGATATTCCGTGCCTGACCTCCTGCCCTTCCTTCCCTGACGAGGGACTTATAGGTTGGGGGGGGGGCAGGGCAGTACACACTGTCTTTAACTTTAGCCCTCCTTGTAAAATAATTCACTGCATAGGCATCGGTTCATATCTTTCTGTCTTACTGATCAAAAACCTTGGGATAAGAGGGAAATATTTTGGGGGCACTTGGGTGGCTCAGTTGGTTAAGCGTCTGCCTATGGCTGGGGTCATGATCTCAGGGTCCTGGGATCGAGCCCCAAGTGAGGCTCTCTGCTCAACTGGGAGTCTGCTTCTCTCTCTCATTCTCCCTCTATGTCCCCCCCCACCCCAAATAAATAAATAAAATCTTAAAAAAAAGAGGAAAATGTTTTTTAAAAAATTAATTTTGACATGAATTAACTGAAATTTGCCTTGTCTTCAATGTTTGACCCTTCTGGCTACAATTGGTTCCTGGGTTTGCTTGCATTCATGGGCATAGGCCCTGGGTCATTTAGACTAATGTGATCATCTCCCTCTTCATTCCCAGATAATCATCTCCGTTTTCCCTCCCTTTCACTTGAGTTGGGGATGGCTGGGAGAGACAGGGAGAGGGAGAGAGAGAGAGAATGAATGTATGGTTGGAACTGAGTTATCTTGGCATCTCTCTTTAAAATGGAGTTGAATACTAACATTAACCTCTGACACGGAAGTATTCGTAATAATTTAGGATATTAAGTTATAGCTAATTATAACTTTTTTGTTTGTTTCTGAAAGCTAGAAATAAGCCAACAAGACTGTTTGGCCATGTTTGTATTATACTTGTCTCTTGGGCAGTCAGTGTTACAGATTAGTGAGATAAACCAACTAGGTCAGCTGATCCTCTTTTTAATTTTTCCTTTTTTAAAAAGTAAAAGCTGGAGAAAGGAACTGGTGACCTCTGAGGCTGTTTAGATTCTGTGCAGTTTTCTGGAAAACATCTTCATTGTTCAGGGTGAGAGGTTGAAGGTTTATTTTTATGCATCTCTGTTTTTAGCTGCAGATCAACATTGCTGGCTCACGGTGGAAGCCCCTTTGTATGAAACATCCCTTATTGCATCTGTCCCTTGAGCATAGCATGTGCCAAATTATCATTCCTAATAGGCTGGTTGATCTTCTGGAGAGAGGAAACATCTTGATAACTCCCTGAGATATGTTATGTCAGAGAAAGTGTGTCATGGATCCTTGACAGCTCACACAAGGGCATCGTTAGGGATGGAATGCCAGATGCCAGGCCTTCCAGCTCACCTGCTCAGGGACTGTTGCCCATCACATCTCATTACCCAACTGTGTACACTTGGCTGCCATTTTCTCAAAGACACTTACGCAGTGGTATTTGGTAACGACGTCAATTCTTTTCCTGTCTGACCTAGAAGATTACAGTGACTCAATGCTGGCTGGTCAACCTTAAAGATTAAATCGAGGACATTGGCTTAATGATTTTAACAGCTAGTGTAAAGGATTTCCCAAGTGTGAGAATCATGATATAAAATAGGGTTGGGAGTTTTATTCAATCTTAAAGAGAAAGTAAGTAACACAGCTCAAGGCTTACTTTATAATTGTATTTCTTAAAAAATAAGCTTCACATTTTTAGAGATTTAAACAGGAATAGGATAATAAGAGTCTAATGGAGTATCAGCATACCCTAAACTTGTAAAATGCCCAACTGTGTGAATGGATATCTGATTGTATGCTGGAAACTATGCAAGAATCATTATTATCCTATGACTATCATAATTACTTTCTTAGTTGAATTCCTTTGGGTAAAACTTTTATTTGCTATAGTTCAGTGTTTCTCAAATGTTCACAAGCATAAGAATCTCCTGGGGAGTTTGTTTATAACACAGATTCCTGGTCCATATCCTGAGACCTCAGTAGGTATGAAGTGGTCCCCAAGAATTTAAGTAAGCACTCTTGCTCATTCCAGTGCAAGAGTAGAGATGGAGACATTTTAGCCAACCCTTAACCACCCTCTGGATGCTGATAGGAAATGGAGTAAAAATAAGGATTAATTTATTACCAATGGCAAGTAAGCTTTATGAATATACTGCCCTGAAAAAAAAAAAAAGCTCTTGAAATCTTTTTACTCCATCTAGTATTCTAGAGAGACATACAGTTTGGAAAGAAAAGAATGGAGACCTGGCATAATGATTTCTTTGTAGTGCTTGGTATGTGGTTTAGAAATACTGGGAAATATGTCCTATAAAAAAATCCTGCCCGAAATATGTTGGGAACAAGTCTATGATGTGTGCCCTAGGATTTTGCATCCTAGCCTGAATGTATCTGGTGTGGAGAACTTCACTGGTTAGCTCGGAGTCTTTGTTATCTCGCCTGAAAATGGCAGGGCAGGAGCTTTGGTGGTGGGGCTGTGGTGCTGCTCAGGTAGGACTGGGGAAATACCTCAGCAAGCTGGCTGCTGGGCCCTGAGCCACCTCACTGAACTCTATGTGGGTGCTGGGTTGCTGCACTCAGGTGAGAGAGAAGGAGAAGCATGATTGTTAGCTGCCTCCTCCCTTTCTCATAGAATGTGATTTCCCTCAAATTTAGGAAAAACCTTATCTTTTCTCTTTGAGGAGATTCAGGCCAAGTGATCTTACTTTTAAAATGCTGAGTATAGACTCTATGGATGAAGAGAAATGCAAGAAAAATGTCAACAATACAGATGTTTCTTTTCCTTTGGGATTTATTTTTCCTGCTGTTATTTTGGAAGGCGACAATCATTTAAAGCTTCTTGGAAAAGTAGGAATGCTATGTAAGATGACTGATTCCATCCTCAGTGCCTTCTGAGTCCTAAATCAATTGCCTACTGGACATGGACACCTCACAGAAACCACAAGCACAATGTGCTCAAAAGTAGGTGTAGTATTGAAATCCCAATGACTTTTTTTTGCAGAAATAGAAAAAAAATTCTAAAATTCATATGGAATCTCAGGGGACCCTGAATACTCAAAACAATTTTGAAAAAGAAGATCAAAGTTGGGAGACTAACACTTTCTGATTTCAAAACAAGGTATAAAATCAAAGCACAGTATGGTACAGTATGGCATAAAGACACATAGACCAATGGAATAGAATAGGCAGCCAAGAAATAAACATTTGCATATATATTCAAATGATCTTTGACAAGGGTGCCAAGATCATTCAATGGGAAAAGGGCAGTCTCTTCAATAAATAGTGTTGGGAAAACTGGATATCCACTTGTGAAAAAATGCAGTTGGATCCTTTTCTTACATTATATGAAAAAATTATCTCAAAAATAGATTAAAAACCTAAATGTAAGACCCCAAACTATAAAACTCCTAGAAAAAAACATAGGGGAAAGTCTTCATGACATTGGATTTAGCAATGATTTCTTAGCTATGACAAAGAAAATATAGGCAACAAAAGCAAAACTAGACAAATAGGACTATGCCAAACTTACTCTTGGGTGTCAAAGAATACTATTAGCAGAGTGAAAGACTGCCTGTGGAACGGAAGGAAGTAATGTGTTTTGTATTCTTTCATGAGATGGTCATCCAGGTTCAACCACTAAAAGGGTCACAGGAGAGGTGCAGGAAAATAAATTTATATATTCACAGGTCCTAGAGACAGGAGGCATGCCATGCAAGGCCGCATGGGGAGAGTGTTAAGGGAGCCAGCTCAACCTAGCAGGTGGGGGGCTGAGGGACACTAAGTGCCTTTACTGGGGTCAAGATGGAGTACACAAACAAAAGCCATGAGGGGATTTCACTGGTGCATTTGAAGATCATTAGTTCACAGTTAGCGGAGGACAAGAAAGTAACTTGTGGCAGGGACCAGTCTTACTTATCATGTGGAGGCAGCAAGAAAGTATGAAGTTGAAAAATTTACAATACAATTTGGAAATCATATATCTGATAAGGGGTTAATATTGAGAACGTATAAAGAACTCTTACAACCCAGCAGCCAAAAAATCAAATAGCCCATCAAAAAATGGGCAAAGAACTTGAATAGATATTTCTTCAAAGAATATACAAATGGCCAGCAAACATATAAAATGATACTCAACATCATTAATCATTAGAGAAATGCAAATAAAAACTATGATGAGATATTACCCCATACTAATTAGGATGAGTTCTATTAAAAAAAAAACACACAGAAAAAAAACAAGCACTGGAGAGGATGTGGATAAATTGGAACCTTTATATGCTGTTGGTGAGATTGTAAAATCGTGCCACCACGATGGGAAACAGGGTGGCAGTTCCTCAAAAGATTAAAAAAGAGCTACCATTTGATTCAGCAATCTTATTTCTGGGTATATATCTGAAAGAATACAAAGTATGGTCTCAAAGAGATATTTGCACACCCATGTTCATAGCAACACTATTCACAATAACTGAGAGGTGGAAGCCACCCAAATATCCTTTGGTGGATGAATGGATAAACAAAATGTGATACATCCATACAATGGGATATTATTCAACCTTAACAAGGAAGGAAATCCTGTCACATGCTCCAACATGGATGAAACTTGAGAACATTATGCTAAGAGAAATAAGCTGGTTGTAAAAAGACAAGTACAGCATGATTCTACTTATATGAGGAACTTAGAGTAGTCGAATCCAAAGAGAAAGCAAGTAGAATGGTGGCTGCCAGGGTCTGAAGGAAGGGGGAAATGGGAAGTTATTGTTTAATGGTATAGAGTTTCAATTTTGCAAGATGAGAACATTCTGGTGATGGATGGTGGTGAGGGTTGCACAACAAGGTGAACATACTTAGCACTACTGAACTGTACACTTAAAATAATTAAAATGTTAAAAAAAAACCCCACAACTAGGTATATCATTTTTCTTGTGACCTCTTTCTCCGCTGTACCATGAGGATTCTTTGTTGCAAGTCACCAAACTAACTCAAAATGATGTAAGCAGAAAAGGAATCAATTACACATATACTGTGTTTAACTGACTTGAAGAAGTACACTTTTTCCTATCCTAGCATGTCGATATCAGAAACCATCTCACAATTGGTGACATTTGTAGTGGATGAGGTAGGTGCTGCCCAGGTTTTCACTTCAAGTCTGCCTTCCTGGAGCCCTGACAGAGGACAGCCCTCAGCTGGTGTCCCTTTCTGGGATTTGCCTGCTGTTGGGAGGAGCTCCCTCACCCAAGGCTCCACTCCACATTCAGTGACTTGTCTATAGGGCACCAATAGCTGGTGCACCACCTGACATGCTGAGCCCCATAAATGTTTGTCGTGAGAATGAATGAGCACATTGAAGGGCTTTTCTCCTGTAGGTGAGGTCCAGTAACTCACCTGGTCCAGACGCTTAGAACTTTATGCTTCAGTGATTTCAAGAGAGCATGCCTCAAGATTTTCTGCTCCCTCTGACCATTTTGAGCTTAGCTCCTGGGTCAGTCTGCCCAAAACACTGCTGTAATTTTACCAGGGTCAAAATCCTTTGGGGGGGGGTCCTTGCCACCCACTAAGAGAAGTCTTGTGTTCACTGACTCCTGTCTGTCTAGTTCTGGCTCATCTTTCTAAACTCACTTCTTTTTTTTTTAAGATTTTATTTATTTATTTGAGAGAGAGTATGAGAGAGATAGGATGAGCAGGCAGACGGGGAGGGAGAAGCAGGCTCTCTGCTGAGCAGGGAGCCTGACACGGGGCTCGATCCCACTACCCTGAGATCATGACCTGAGCTGAAGGCAGATGCTTAACTTACTGAGCCACCCAGGTGCCCTTCTAAACTCATTTCTTATGATTTCTCTCCATCATCATTTGCTCACAATTCTTTGAGTCATTCTTGATTTCGTCTTTGCTTGGCTATTAGCTTAGTCTTGAATATTTACTCATTTTTCTCTCACCAAATCATAACCACATGCTAATACACACTGCAGATCCCAGTTTATCCTGAAGCTTTTCTTTATTGCCTCGGTTCACAGATTTATGTCTTACCTGCTGTAACAGTTTTAATTTGTGCCATCTAACTGAATATGTCTCTCTTATTATGATTTAATCATTCATTTCTCATCTTCTTAATCATATGGGAAATTCTTCATGGGTGAGAATTTTCTAACATCCTTATTATACTTTTGCCCAAACACAGTATATGGCAGATAGAAAATATCTGGAAATAGCTTGATGAACAAATGAGCGGATGGCAATCTTCTGGGAGGGATGGGAAGTGTTCCTGAGACATTCTGAGTGGGATAATATAGAAGAAATAGGCAAGGTGGTAAAGAAAATATCATCTATTGATTTTAATTTTTATGAAAGTAAATATCTACAGTAGGTTTTAAAATGGTACCTGGAGGGTTATATTGAAAAATTGTGGTCCCAGTTCCACTCCTCAGAGAAAACTTCTTTCAACTCTTCCAAATATATTTTTTTAATTAGAAACTCCAAATTTCTAAATAACATGCTTTTATGTTATTTTTTGATGAATCAGTTTTCTGCATAAGTTTCTATTATGGTAGGATCCCATGTTCCTTTTTTTCTTGTTCATTCCCTTGTTTACTGAGGCACACCATCCAGTAGCAACCTAAGAAGGTATATATGAAAACTCTCTCTCTCTCTTTTTTATTAAGACTATTTTTTAGAGCAGTTTTAAGTTTATAGCAAAACTGAGGAGAAAGGACTGAGATTTCTTGTATTTCCCCACCCCCACACATGCATAACCTCTCCATTATCCATCTCTATCACCAGAGTGGTAAATTTGTTGCAGTTGATGAACCCACATTGGCCCATCATAATTACCCAAAGTCCATAGGTTATATTAGGGTTTACTCTTGGTGTTATGCATTCTATGGGTTTGGTATAATGTATTATGACATGTATGTGTCATTATAATATCATATGGAGTGGGCACCTGGGTGGCTCAGTTGGTTAAGCAACTGCCTTCGGCTCAGGTCATGATCCTGGAGTCCCAGGATTGAGTCCCACATCCCGCTCAGCAGGGAGTCTGCTTCTCCCTCTAACCCTCCCCTCTTTCATGTGCTCTCTCTCTCATTCTCTCCCTCAAATAAATAAATAAATAAATAAATAAATAAATAAATAAATAAAATCTTAAAAAAATAATATCATATGCAGCACTTTCACTGTCCTAAAAATTCTCTGTACTCTACCTATTCATCCCTTCCCATCCACCCCAAATCTCTAGAAATGGTGATCCTTTTACTGTCCTCATACTTTTGCCTTTTTGAAGATGTCATATAGTTGGAATCATACAGTATGTAATCTTTTCAGATTGGTTTATTTCACTTAGTAACGTGCACTTAAGCTTCTTCTATGTCTTTTCATGGCTTGATAGCTCATTTCTTTTTAGTTCTGAATAATATTCCACTGTCTGGATGTACCACCATTTGTTTATCCATTCACCTACTGAAGGACATCTTGGTTGCTGCCAAGTTTTGGCAATTATGAATACAGCTGCTACAAATATCCATGTTCATGGACAGATGTTTTCAACTCCTTTGGGTAAATATCAAGGAGCATGATTCCTGGATAATATGCAAACAGTGTGTTTAGTTTAGTAAGAAATTGTCAAACTGCCAGATTTTTGTAAGAAATCTTCCAAAGTGACTGTACTATTTTGCATTCCCACCAACAATGGATGCGAATTCCCATTGCTCTACATCCTCATCAGTGTTCTGGATTTTAGTCATCCAAATAGGTTGTGTTGTGGCATCTCATTTAGCCTGTATTTCCCTAATAACATATGATGGGGAGCAACTTTTCTACGCTTATTTGCCATCTTCTTTGGTGAGGTGTCTAATCAGGTCTTTGGCCCATTTTAAAAAAAAATTTTTTATTAACATATAATGTATTAATTGTTTCAGGGGTACAGATCTGTGATTCATCAGTCTTACACAATCACAGTTCTCACCATAGTATATACCCTCCCCAGTGTCCATCACCCAGCCACCCCATTTCTCCCACCCCCTTCCCCTCCAGTGAGCCTCAGTTTGTTTCCTGAGATTAAAAGTTTCTTATGGTTTGTTTCCCCCTCTGGTTTCGTCTTGTTTCATTTTTCCCTCCCTTCCCCTATGATCCTCTGTCTTGAATCTGAAATTCCTATCAGCGAGATCATATGATACTTGTCTTTCTCTGATTGACTTATTTTGCTTAGCATAATACCCTCTAGTTCCACCCACATCATTGCAAATGGCAACATTTCATTTTTTTGATGGCTGCATACACAAAAAATTCCATTTCTTATGTATACCATATCTTCTTTATCCATTCATCTGTTGATGGACATCTAGGCTCTTTCTGTAGTTTGGCTATTGTGACATTGCTGCTATAAACATTGGGGTGCAGGTGCCCCTTCGGATCACTACATCTGTATCTTTGGAGTAAATACCCAGTAGTGCAATTGCTGGGTCATAGAGTAGCTCTATTTTCAATTTTTTGAGGAACTTCCATACTGTTTTCCAGAGTGGCTGCACCAGCTTGCATTCCCACCAACAGTGTAGGAAGGTTCCCCTTTCTCCACATCCTTGCCAACATCTGTCAATTCCTGACTTGTTAATTTTAGCCATTTTGACTGGTATCTCATTGAGGTTTTGATTTGTATTTCGCTGACACCGAGTGATGTTGAGCCCTTTTTCATGTGTCTGTTGGCCATGTGGATGTCTTCTTTGCAGAAATGTCGTTCATGTCTTCTGCCCATTTCTTGATTGGATCATTTGTTCTTTGGGTGTTGAGTTTGATAAGTTCTTTATAGATTTTGGATACTAGCCCTTTATCTGATATGTCATTTGCAAATATCTTCTCCCATTCAGGTGGTTGTCTTTTGGTTTTGTTGACTGTTTCCTTTGTGTGCAAAAGCTTTTTATCTTGATGAAATCCCAATAGTTCATTTTTGCCCTTGCTTCCTTGCCTTTGGCGATGTGTCTAGGAGGAAGTTGGTAGGGCTGAGGTCAAAGAGGTTGCTGCCTGTGTTCTCCTCAAGGATTTTGATGGATTCCTGTCTCACATTTAGGTCTTCCATCCATTTTGAGTCTATTTTGGTGTGTGGTGTAAGGAAATGGTCCAGTTTCGTTCTTCTGCATGTGGCTGTCCAATTTTCCCAACAGCATTTGTTGAAGAGACTGTCTTTTTTTCCACTAGACATTCTTTCCTGCCTTGTCGAAGATTAGTTGACCGTAGAGTTGAGGGTCCATTTCTGGGCTCTCTATTCTGTTCCATTGATCTATGTGTCTGTTTTTGTGCCAGGACCATACTATCTTCATGATTAATTACATTTTGGTAATAGAGCTTCAAGTCCAGAATTGTGGTGCCACGGGCTTTGCTTTTCTTTTTCAACATTCCTCTGGCTATTTGGGGTCTTTTTCTGGTTCCATACAAATTTTAGGATTATTTGTTCCATTTCTTTGAAAAAAGTTGATGGTATTTTGATAGGGATTGCATTAAATGTGTAGATTGCTCTAGGTAGCATTGACATTTTCACAATATTTGTTCTTCCAATCCATGAGCATGGGACGTTTTTCCATTTCTTTGTGTCTTCCTCAGTTTCTTTCATGAGTATTCTATAGTTTTCTGAGTACAGATTCTTTGCCTCTTTGGTTAGATTTATTCCTAGGTATCTTATGGTTTTGGGTGCAATTGCAAATGGGATCGACTCCTTAATTTCTCTTTCTTCTGTCTTGTTGTTGGTGTATAGAAATGCCACTGATTTCTGTGCATTGATTTTATATCCTGCCACTTTACTGAATTCCTGTATGAGTTCTAGCGGTTTTGGGGTGGAGTCTTTTGGGTTTCACACATAAAATATCATATCATTGGCAAAAATTGAGAGTTTAACTTCTTCTTTGCTGATTTGGATGCATTTTATTCCTTTTTGTTGTCTTATTGCTGAGGCTAGGACTTCTAGTACTATGTTCAACAGCAGTGGTGAGAATGGACATGCCTGTCATGTTCCTGACCTTAGGGGAAAACCTATCAGTTTTTCCCCATTGACTATGATATTTGCTGTGGGTTTTTCATAGATGGTTTTTATGATATTGAGGTATGTACCCTCTATCCCTACACTCTGAAACATTTTAATCAAGAAAGGATACTGTACTTTGTCAAATGCTTTTTCTGCATCTGCTGAGAGGATCATATGGTTCTTGTTCTTTCTTTTATTAATGTATTGTATCACATTGATTGATTTGTGGATGTTGAACCAACCTTGCAGCCCAGGAATGAATCCCACTGGTCGTGGTGAATAATCCCTTTAATGTACTGTTGGATCCTATTGGCTAGGATTTTGGTGAGAATTTTTGCATCCATGTTCATCAGGGATATTGGTCTGTAGTTCTCCTTTTTGATGGGGTCTTTGTCTGGTTTTGGGATCAAGGTAATGCTGGCCTCATAAAATGAGTTTGGAAGTTTTCTTTCCATTTCTATTCTTTGAAACAGCTTCAGAAGAATAGGTATTAATTCTTCTTTAAATGTTTGGTAAAATTCCCCTGGGAAGCCATCTGCCCCTGGGCTCTTGTTTTTGGGATATTTTTGATTACTCCTTCAATTTCCTTAGTGGTTATGGGTCTGTTCAGGTTTTCTATTTCTTCCTGGTTCAGTTTTGGTACTTTATACATCTCTAGGAATGCATACATTTCTTCCAGGTTATCTAATTTGCTGGCAGAGAGTTGCTCATAATATGTTCTTATAATTGTTTGTATTTCTTTGGTGTTGGTTGTGATCTCTCTTCTTTCATTCATGATTTTATTTATTTGGGTCCTTTCTCTTTTCTTTTGGATAAATCTGGCCAGGGTTTATCAATCTTATTAATTCTCTTAAAGAACCAGCTCCTACTTTCATTGACCTCTTCTACTGTTCTTCTGGTTTCTATTTCATTGATTTCTGTTCTGATCTTTATTATTTCTCTTCTCCTGCTGGGTTTAGGCTTTATTTGCTGTTCTTTCTCCAGCTCCTTTAGGTGTAGGGTTAGGTTGTGTATTTGAGACCTTTCTTGTTTCTTGAGAAAGGCTTGTATTGCTTAGACCGCCTTTGCTGCATCCTTAAGATTTTGAACAGTTGTGTTTTCATTTTCATTTGTTTCCATGCACTTTTTAAATTCTTCTTTAATTTCCTGGTTGACCCATTCATTCTTTAGTAGGATGCTCTTTAGTCTCCATGTATTTGAGTTCTTTCCGACTTTCCTCTTGTGATTGAGTTCTAGTTTCAAAGCACTGTGGTCAGAAAATATGCAGGGATTGATCCCAATCTTTTGGTACCAGTTGAGACCTGATTTGTGACCCAGGATGTGATCTATTCTGGAGAATGTTCCATGTGCACTAGAGAAGAATGTGTATTCTGTCCTTTGGGATGGAATGTTCTGAATATATCTGTGAAGTCCATCTGGTCCAGTGTGTCATTTAAAGCCTTTATTTCCTTGTTGATTTTTTGCTTAGATGATCTGTCCATTTCAGTGAGGGGGTTGTTAAAGTCCCCTACTATTATTGTATTATTGTCGATGTGTTTCTTTGATTTTGTTATTAATTGGCTTATATAATTGGCTGCTCCCGTGTTAGGGGCATAGAGATTTACAATTGTTAGATCTTCTTGTTGGATAGACCCTTTAATTATGATGTAGTGTCTTTCCTCATCTCTTATTATAGTCTTTGGTTTAAAATCTAATTTGTCTGATATAAGGATTCTTTGGCCCATTTTTTAAATCAAATTGTTTTTTATTGTTGAGTTTTAGGAGTTATTTGTGTGTTTTGGGTAGTAGTTCTTTATCAGATGTGTCTTTTGCAATTATTTTCTCCCAGTCTTTGAGTTGTCTCTTCATCTATTGACATTGCCTTTGGCACAGCAGAAGTTTAAATTTTAATGAAGCCCAGCTTATCCACTATTTCATTCATGGATTGTGCCTTTGGTCTTGTATCTGAAGAGTCATCACCAGACTCAAGGTCATCTAGGTTTTCTGAGAGCTCTATTTTTGTGGTCTTTGCATGTCTGCAAAGGTTTTTATTCTATCTTCACATTTGATTTATAATTTGGCTGATTATAGAGTTCCAATGGAATTTTTTTAAAAAGATTTTTATTTTATATATCTGACAGACAGATAGAGCCAGAGAGTACAAGTGGAGGGAATGGCAGAGGGAGAGGGAGAAGCAGGAAGCCCGAAGCGGGGCTCAATCCCAGGATCCTGGGATCATGACCTGAGCCGAAGGCAGATGCTTAACCATCTGAGCCACCCGGTTGCACCTATTGGAATTTTGATATTGTGTAACACCCAGCTTTGTTGTTGAGAATCTGATGACATTTGCATTCCTTTTCCTTGAATTGTTATTGGGTTTACCTCTCTGTCTTCCCTTTACATTTAAGGAACAAAATTTTCAATGATATGCCTTTGCATGAATTTAAAAAATTAATTGTGGTGGGTATGTGGTGGGCCCTTTCAAGCTACTAACTCATTAAAGAAATTATTCTGGCATTATTTTTTTGATTACCCCCTTTTCTCTGTTTTTGTTTTTGTTTTTCTGGAGTACAACTTATCAGATGTTATAACATCTGGATTGATCCATTAATTCTCCTTTAAAAAAAAAAAGATTTATTTATTTATTTTAGAGAGAGAGAAAGAGTGTGAGCAAGCCGAGGGGAGACAGGGAGAGGGAGAGAGAGAATCCTGAAGCAGAATCCCCATTGATCAGGGAGCCTGACATGGGGTTCAATCCCAGGACCCTGAGATCGTGACCTGAGCCAAAATCAAGAGTTGGCTACTTAGCCAGCTGTGCCTCCCAGGTGCCCTGATCCACTAATTATCTTATTTATTTCCTGCTTTCTATATTTTCACATTCTTATTCCACTTTCTGGATATTTATTTGATTTTAACTTCCAATATCCCATTGGATTTTTAAAATTTCAGTTCTAATATTGTGCTATCCATGGTCTCTTTCTTCTTTAATATTTTATGATATATATTCTCTTCCTAATATATAATCTCGGGACACTGGGTGGCTCAGTCCGTTGTGTTCGACTCTTGGTTTCAGTTCCGTGTTATGACCTTAGAGTTGTGGGATTGAGCCCCACATCCATCGGGCTCCCTGCTCAGCAGGGAGTCTGCTTCCTCTCTCCCTCTGCCTTTCCCCTTCCTTGTGCTCTCTTTTTCTGAAATAAATAAATAAATCTTAAATATATGTGTGTGTGTGTGTGTGTGTGTGTGTGTGTTCTTTTCTTCCTTTGAGGATATTATGACTTCTATTCTCTGCATTGTCTTTGCTTCTTTCCTATTCTCCTCTCTCTCTTCTCTTTATTTCCATCATGGTGACAAATATTTTCCCTTGGCCCCACCAAGCTATACTCAAGGTCACTCAAATCCATCCCTCTGCTTTTTGCCATGGAGGCTGTATCAACAAGCTCCTGTGCCCTTTAGATTCTGTATGGGCTTGGCCTGTGGGAAAGCTGGACAGAAGAGAATGAATTTGGAGTATTGGCTCCCCCAAGCAACCACTCCCCACCCCCTCCAAGATTCTCCTACCAAAGGCCACAGTTCTGAGCGAATAGACTCTCTGCACAACTACATTCTCCAGATTTGGGCAGCCCATCCTTCATATTTATCCACCCTGAGCACTGCTTATTTTTGTCAACTGTCCCTCCATTAAATTATCCTAAACTTCTAGATTTGGGTGTGCCATCTGTTTTGTTTCAGATTTTTAAAAAAGATTTTATTTATTTATTTATTTGACACAGAGAGAGAGAGAGATCACAAGTAGGTAGAGGAGCAGGCAGAGGGAGAGGGAGAAGCAGGCTCCCTGCTGAACAGAGAGGCTGATGCGGGGCTCAATCCCAGGACCCTGGGATCATGACCTGAGCCAAAGGCAGACACTTAACCAACTGAGCCACCCAGGTGGGCCTTCTTTCAGATTTCTAACTACTATTGTCATTTCCATGTACGAGGATTTCTTCAAATGTATGGTGATCTTTAGCTGTGCCTTCACAGCTAAGAGCTGGTGGGAAGCCCTGCTATATTGTAGGGGCTTGTAGCCTGATGAGCTTCACTGTAAAGAAATAAGGGGCAATCATTTCATTTGTGTACTCCCAAATATGACTATCTGGACATATTTTCTCTTGGAATTTCACTGGAGAATAATTATTATACTCTAATCTCCACTTGATGAGGGAGCGGAGGGAGAGGTGGCCATAAGCATGGCTGCTGGTATCTGTGAGCAGAGCAGAAGGCTAGAACCCAAAGGCCCACATGTGGACCTGCACCAGGCACCCCATGTGGGTACATCCTAGTCCTGCCCCGCCTGGCTCTGGTTTTGGAGGGGAGAGTGCGAAGGAGCTACCCGTTGTGGGATGATATGAGACAGACCTAGGGTCTGGGTGTTCTGCGTCCAGAATTTCATACAGTTTCCTGTTTTGAAGGGTACCTTCTCCTTGCCTTCCATGAGGAGTTCCCCAGGATGAACTGGCCCTGCTAAGTCAGTTACCACACCTCCCCCCACATTGTATCTGCACAATTGGCTGACATTTCTTGACTGCTGTTGTCTCCTCTTCCTTCTTTTTATAATTTTATAATTCCTCTACTGTCATTTTGGCAGGATTTTAGGAAAGAGAGGAGATGAATGTTTATAAAAGCCATTTTTTGAAACAAAAAACTTTGTAAGCAAAAGCAAGAGGCAGTATAGTCTGTGGTTCAAAACTAGATCCAGCTCTGTGATTTTATTTCCTTCCCTGTAAAAGGGAGAGGAGTGTAAGAACAACATATTCTTCTTCTTTTTTTAAAGATATATTTATTTATTTTGTAGAGAAAGAGAGAGCACATGTGAGAGTGTGAGAGAGTGCCCAGGGTGGGGAGGAGCAGAGGGAGAGGGAGAGTCAGAATCTCAAGCAGACTCCCTGCTGAGCACGGAGCCCAAAGTGGGGCTCCAACCCACAACCCTGAGATCATGACCTGAGCAGAAATCAAGAGCTGGATGCTTAACCGACTGAGCCACCCAGGCACCCCAAACAGCAAATTCTTTAGGGAAGATTAATTAGTTACCATTGCAGGAGTGCTTAAAACAACATATGGTATATAGTTAGCACCACTTATAAAAAACAGTGCAACACATTTGGTTTCAAAATACTCTGTTAATAGAACAGTTGTGAACAATAGGACCCTGGTGCAGGGTTTTGAGATTCCTTTACACAGTTCCACTGGAAGCTGGTTCTACTAGGAGCTGGGATTTGGCTGACCCTGAGACAGATCATCTGGGGTCACAGAGTAGAGCTTTCAAAGGTTGTGGGGAGCAGGAAGAGGAAGGTGAGCAAATAAATTCTGCTGCCCTTTCATGGAGCAGGCATGAAGGAGAGAGGCTGGAGCAAGCCTGCAGGAGAGGGAAAGGGAGCAATGGGAATGTGTAACCTTCTCTGGGCCCACCAGGTGCTCTCATCCTTCTGGGTGAGGCCCAGGCTGGAAGATGCAATTTAGACAACATTGCAACCTGGAAGGATAGGAACCTGCCCGGAATGCTCTGGTAGAATTCATCAAGAGACCACATGTCAGAACAGGAAGTAACTATGCACTTGAAAGACCTACTGCTTAAAGCAGTATTGTTTTGTTTTTTTTTTAAAGATTTTATTTATTTGACAGAGAGAGACACAGTGAGAGAGGGAACACAAGCAGGGGCAGTGGGAGAGGGAGAAGCAGGCTTCCTGCCGAGCAGGGAGCCAGATGTGGGGCTCGATCCCAGGACCCTGGGACCATGACCTCAGCCAAAGGCAGATGCTTAATGACTGAGCCACCCAGGCGCCCCTTAAAGCAGTATTGTTGAAAACACAGAAAGGATTTGAGAAAATCAATCAATACATGTTCAGGCTGTGCTGAGCACTGGAAATAAGTGTGAGATGTTTTAAAGAATAAGAGACAAGATCAACTTAGTCTGATTTCAGATGCTCAGAGCAACAGGTGAATATTGTGAGCATGGCCTGGTTTAGTTGTGAAGATATTGCCTCTCTAATTGTCTTACTGATTCGTCCAAGAAATATTAACTGAGCACCACATCCATGAAAGACAGTGTGACAATATTACAAAGAAAGATCCAGTTGTCCTTTTTTCTAAGGGGTTTTCATCTAAAGGAGACATTTGCACAAGTCCCTGAATCAAGGTAACTTATGATTAGCAGCAAAGTTCATTGATGTGATAGAATTTAGTGGAAGAAGAAATAACTATAAACTGAGCTGATCAGTAAAAATGTGGGACAGCTGGGATAAGACCTGGGGTTTTGTCCTCTCTGCTTCGAGGCCTGGCCGCTGACTCACCCTCCCGTCAGACTATATGTCCCAGCAGCACTGAAATACACGTGTTCCTGCAGGTCGCCCTGTGTTTGACTGCAGACCTTACAGTAGCCGATCCTTTTCCTCGTAGTGCTCTTCCTTCAGTGGCCAAGGTCACAGGGCTTCCCAACTAATGGAGTCTTAGCTTTTTTTTTTAAAGATTTTATTTATTTATTTGTGAGAGAGAGAGAGAGAGAGATAGCAAGAGAGAGCACGAGTGGGGAGGAGAGGGAGAAGTAGGCTTCCTGCTAAGCAAGGAGCCCGATGCAGGATCCCAGGACTCAGGGATCATGACCCAGGCTTAAGGCAGTGTCTTAATCGACTGAGCCACCCAGGCGCCCCCTAATGCAGTCTCAGCTTTGATGCCAACTTCATTGGGGACCCCTCTGACCCACAAATGTCCTTTGAGAAGGGACATTGTCCCCCTTTGTATAATAATTTAATATATGCCAGCCAAACAAAGTATTCATATCTTTATTGAATTCAATTAAAGCAGACCTGCATGGTATACTGTGTAACATTCACTATATACACAACTTGGGCAATGCAAGGTAATTCTAGATGTGCTCATTACCCAACTATTAGTAAACCATGAATAGTGCCAGTGATGTCCGGCATAGATTAACAGTCTGTCTCCTAAATGTAAGGGCCATTTTTTTTTTTTTTTACATTTTCTTCTAGCACCCCTGCTTATCAATTGCATTACTTAGCACACTGTATAGCAATTGGACATTTAAACAACGGATCTCTCGCTAGATGGTGGGCTCTTTGTGGAAGGTCTCTTTGACAGTTGTCATTCCAGCACTGGTACCTAACACAGATTCATGTTGAGAGTGCACCAGGCAAGGAAAACAGCGAAAGGAAATGTGTGTGCGTGTCTGCATGTGTGTGTGTGCACACAAATGTGTGGCAAGGCCTGTTCAGCTTTGTACCCTGGGGCGGGGGGAGCAACCAATAAGCTGGCATGGGTTCCCAGGGGCAGACAGTGGACAGTGTGTCGGGAAAGCAAGTCCCAGCCTGCAGATGAAGGTGGGAGTCTTTGGCTTGAAAATTCCTCTTTGCCTTGATCCGTGGTCTGAGAACCAACAGCAGCAGCATTACCAGGCAGCTTGTTAGACTCTCAGGCTCCACCCCAGCCCCACTGGATCACAGTGGACTTTTCCCAAGCTTCTCAGGGGACTTGCTTGCACCTTCAAGTGTAAGAAGCATGACCCAGACGATGCCAAAACCTCAGCAACTCCACCAACTTTACTGTAATTGTGTCCAATCGTTACTTACTTCAACACTCCTCATATTTTCATATATTGAATTTTCCATACCTCTTGTAAATTGTTGAAAAAGAGAAAATGTTAAAAAAAAACAAGAAAATAAATTCCTTTCAGAGAGCAAAGACGATTCTTTTTTTTTTATTTTTTAGATTGATTTATTTATTTGAGGGGCAGTAGGGGGGAGAGAGAGAGAGAAATAAAAAGCTCTCTTTTTATTTCTCCCTCCCACACAGAGGGAGAGGGAGAAAGAAGCAGGCTCCCCACTGAGCAGAGAGCCCAATGCGGAGCTTGATCCCAGGACCCCAGGATCTCCGGATCATGATCTGAGCTGAAGGCAGATGCTTAACCGACTGAGCCACCCAGGCGTCCCAGCAAAGACCATTCTGAACACACTTTGTGTTCTTAAAAAGGACTGAGTGGTGCCAACATGGCACCATCAAGTCCACTTTCAAGACCTGGTTGTGGGTCAGTGGGTGGCACAGGAGTTTGTTGTTGTTGTTCTTTTTTTTTTTTTAAGATTATTTATTTATTTGACAGAGAGAGACACAGTGAGAGAGGGAACACAAGCAGGGGGAGTGGGAGAGGGAGAAATAGGCTCCCCAATGAGCAGGAAGCTGGATGCGGGGCTCGATCTCAGGACCCTGGGATCGTGACCTGAGCTGAAGGCAGACGCTTAACAACTGAGCCACCCAGGCACCCCAGCACAAGAGCTTGTTAGAGGTAACGTCCAACTCTATGAATTTTATGGTTTAGCCTCAGTCTGTGTCAGAATCTTTCCTCGTGAGAATGAAATGGTATTTAGGTTTACAGCAGTGTTGTGAACATAGCACAGAGGGTTCATATATACCCCATAACCAACTTCCCCCTTGTCAACATCTTACCATTAGTGTCCATTTGTCACAGTGAGTGAATTGGTATTGATACATTATCATTCACTAAATTCAGTACTTCATTCAGATTTCCTTATTTTTTATTTGATATCCTTATTCTGGTATTTGTTCCAGGATTCCACCTTATGCTTAGTTGTCATGTCTCTTAGGCTCCTCTTGGCTGTGACAGTTTGTCAGACTTTGGTTATTTTTGGACTTATTAATTTTAACAACTTTAATTTTTGGAATGCTCTTTCTTCCCCTGGCAGAGCAAAGTCTGACTAAATGGGTTCATATGACACTTTAAATCAGAAATCAATGCCGGATTATGAGCTTGTGGAGGGTGGGACTGGATTACTGTAACGAGCCAGAGCTCCGGAATTTGGCACACACAGGCGCTCGGCAACTGATGTAGTCAGTATATAAATTTTATTTATTCATTATTTTTTTTTAAATATTTATTTACTTTGGAGAGAGAAAGAGAGCAAGAGCAGGAAGGGCAGAGGGAGAGGGAGAGAGAATCTGAAGCAGATTCCATGCTGATCACAGAGACCCACGTGGGGCTGAGATCATGACCTGAGCTGACACCAAGAGTCAGACGATTAACCAGCTGTGCCACCCAGGCACCAGTGTAGTCAGTTTTTGGTTTACTTTTTTTATTATGCCCCTACTAGGTAATGTGGGCTGGGGTTATAATGACCAATGGGATCAGGTGCCTGTTTTTAAAGATCTTAGAAACAGAGGTAGAGACAGTTACGTAGAATAAATTTTTCTTTTTTAAATTTGGGAGACTTGCTGGACCCATATACAGGAATCAGTGAGAGAGATAGTGGTCATTTCCTTGAAAATCCCAGAGGATTGAACTGAGTCAGGAGAGCCTTTCTAGGGCAGATGAATTTTTTTTTTTAAGGTTTTATTTTTAAGTCATTTCTACACCCAACATGGGGCTTGAACTCACAGCCCTGAGATCAAGAGTTGCATGCTTTACTGACTGAGCCAGCCAGGTGCCCCTAGGACATCTGAATCTTAAAAAAAAAAAAATGACTTGGTGTTCAACCGGCAGAAAAGGATGGGTAAGTCATGTGTTGTCTTATTTTTTTCATTTGCTTTGGTAACTGATGTTTGGAATTATGTTCCTTTAGATTTGGGGACTGAATATGCAGTTTAAACTAGCTGGTAATCTCTAGCTTTTTTGAAAATTCACTTAGTTTAGGCCAAACTATAACTTCCTGATTAAAAGAAGAAGGAAAAATAAAAAGTGCCTTTCGAGTAGTGCTGTTTCACAGTGCTTTCCGCGAGATGGACATCTGTGTTGTGGAATATGCAGCCACTGGACACATATGGCTCCTGCACTTTTAATCTGCCCAGCGTGACTAAGGAATGGAATTTTAAATATTCTGAAATTTTAATTAATTTAAATTTAAATAGCCACGTAATTGGTTTTAATTATTTATTATTTTAACTATTTATTATTTAACAAATTATAAATAACTTTAATTAGTTTACATTTAAATAGCCACATATAAGATAAGCTAATGCCTATCTTAGTGGACCGTGCAGCCTTAGAACACTAATGAAGATCCACTGGGCAACGCAGTTTAGTAAGACAATGGATTTCAGGGGGACAATAGATGAAGAAGAGATGAGATATAATTTCCTTGAAATGTTGAAAGTTTTTAATACCAAAGGGAGTGTGAGCCTGGGAAAATATTATTTTCTATATTCCTCAAGACATTTTGCCCAAGTGCCTGGAATATGGCAGCTTGGTTGACTTCTCTTTGCACAGGCATTTTTCTAAAAGATGTGCTGTGAGCAAGTGTGGTGATCAGGGTGGGAGGCGTTGTTTATACGGAACAATTTTGCTTGTTTTCCATGGGGGCATTTTATTATCACATATGTATTTTCACATCCCTAGAAAAAGAATCCCAGAATTTTCCCTCTTGCATATTTTTGTATTCTTCACGGTCCATGATATTAGCTGAGATGCTCAGTACATGAAACCAAAGTAATGGGACAGGAACAGGTTATTCTGCCATTTTTCTAGAATTTTTGGTTGCACATCCAACCTGGGGCTGATCCTTCCACTCTTGTTTAGCCTGCCTGTGATGTTCACAGCAATTTTCCCAGCTCTGTGATCATCAGTGATTTCAAATTCGCCCATGGAACCATGCTTCATCATCACTGCTGAAATCTGGACGGTGACTTTGGAGCACAACCTAATACGAACCTTTCTGGCATTCTTGGCACTCCTGAGAGCATCAGCCAGGACTTTTATATGCACCGTATGGTGGTACAGAAAGAGCTGGACAATTTTGATTATCCATCTGTACCAAAGATGTTCCAATAACAGAGGTTTGCAACTTGTTAACATAGAGGCTGCTTTTAGGCCACCAGCTTGAGCAACGGACACCTGAGTAAGGTGGAAGGCCCCAGTGACCCTGGGCGGAATGCGCACAGACCCCTTAGGCGACCCACGTCAAAACAGCCATAAACTGTAGCTGGCCAATGGGTTACCTACAGCCAGGCACAGCTACCAAGAAAGGAGAATGCCATTGGTTCTCATACCTCCTCACCTTTCCCCTTAACTGCAGCCCCCCACCACTGCTCGTGGCAGACAGTCGCTCCTTTGCTGTCCTTCCTGCAGCTCCTTTGTAGGATATTCAATAAACTTCTATCTCTTTTGTTCTGCCTCAGGTGAATTCTTCAATCACCCATGCTGCTGGGCCTCCACCTGATCGGGTTGCAATTTTAAAACATAGATATGGATTAGCAACATCCAACTAACATTTGTGAATGGCAACAGCAAATGCATACAGGACAAGGAATTGGGAAAAATATCACGGATACTTGCTTTTTGATGGCTTAAGGGTTCAGGAGGCTCTTAACAAGAAAGTAACTGTTCTCAACTCTTCCAGGCCTTTTTATAGGGTTTACAATTTTCAGTCTCATTCTCTTTACATGAACAAGTTGATTTGGGCCCAAATGAAGAAATGAATAATTTTGTATGTCATTATGTGTTGTGTACATTATTCATAACCCCTTTCTTACTTCAGCAAACAATGGTACCTTGGTGAATTTAACTCAGTGGACCTCAACATTTTTTAAAAAATTATTTTATTTATTTATCTGGGAGAGAGAGAGAGAGAGAGAGCACGAGCCAGGGCAGAGGGAGAGGGAGAAGCAGACTTCCTGCTGAGCAGGAGCCCAGTGTGGGGCTCAATCCCAGGACCCTGAGATCATGACCTGAGCTGAAGGCAGAAGGCGGAAGGCAGATGTTTAATTGACTGAGCCACCCAGGTGCCCCACCTCAACATTATTCTTGGCTCTAGTACACTGGAGAGCTGGGAGCACTTCTCTTTGGGTAAGATACACTGTCTAGAGCAGGTGTTGGGAGTGGGGGAGGGGAGGAAGAAGTGGCCTTCAGGAGAGAGTCCTAGGGAAGGGGAGGGAGTCTTAGGGAGAAGAAGAGGAACAGGATTTATATGGACAATTTCTTCAACTTTGAAAAGGACTCACAAAAATGTATACATACGTTTATCTTTCTACTACTTAGATACAGGCATTCCTCTGGGAAGTACTGTGTAGTTAGGCGGGTGGAAGAAGAAAAGAAACTGACTTTTCACAGCTTATCTTGCTCTTCTGTTTGACTTTTGTTCTATTTATTAGAGAGAGTGCATGAGCGTGCGCAGACGAGTGAGGGGAGGGACAGAGGGAGAAGGAGAGAGAATCTCAGACTCCACACTGAGTGCAGAGCAAAGCCCTACACGGGGCTCAGTCCCACGACCCTGAGGCTCAATCCCACGACCCTGAGATCATGACCTGGGCTGAAATCAAGAGTTGGATGCTTAACGGACTGAGCCACCCAGGTGCCCTTGCAAGTAAGCACCTTTTAAAAAAAATAATTAAAGCCATTAAATTTAAACCAGATGAAAACTTGAAAACTCTCCCATTGTTAGCATCTCCTGAATGACTTGAGGTTAGTAAAGACTGCCTTCCTATAGTGAATTTGTTTGAACCTATAAGCAGCCTCCCTTATAGTCACCATTCCTGTCTCTCCAAAGCTAGAAAATGCCAGGGGAAGAATCATCGCTCCTTCTCTCTGATGTCTGCCTCCTGTGAACTTTTCTTATCTTCACAGCTATTGTGCACTTGATCTCATTTCCATGGCTATCTGATTCCTCTGTAGGTTTCTCAGCTGAGGTACAGCTGGGGTGGAACAAAGGATGTGCCCTGAGCTGTTAGCATTGCATTTTCATACAATGTCCTCCTGCTAGGGTTTAACAACCTTTGGCTTGGTTTGCCTGAAAGTGTATGGTCAATCTTACAGTAGGACACTTTTATCAGGTGTTCCCTCACTATAACTACCACTATACCAACCCAGTCTTGGGACTAAATACTACGTTCCTAATTTTTAAAAATTTTAATTTACTGATACTGTAGTTAATACCACAATATTGCAATAAAATAAAAGAATTTGGACAGTACTCTAGTCTCTAGGCCTCTTGCATGAACACTTCAAGTAGTCTGTGGACACATTTTTCACTTTACGTTTACTAACTAAAAGTCAGCTAGCCATATTCAGTGAAGGACTTCAAGATTTGATGCTGTTGTAAAGAAAACAATCACTTCGACAGACATGATGATGACCAAGTAACATCAAAATAATAAGGCTTAACTTTGGCAAAGAAATAAATTGATATTCCAAACCATGGGGAAATTTCTGATGAAGAGTTATTAAGAAAACAAAGCTATGAATTTATACATAAAGATTATATTTAGATTAATCTCAACAACATAAACATTGCCTTACTTTCACTTTCCACGAGGGACAAGAAAGGAGGAAGTGAGAGAAATGCGTGCTGTCCATCTAACTGGATCGAACCAATGGGTAGAATGCTGGAAGTACATGAATAGACCTTGAGCTTAATTCATGACAGTTTTTAAAAATTAATTTTGAAAATTGTAAATTACACAAGAGTTTTATGAAAAGACAAGCACCAGTATACCCTTTATTCAGATTCACCAGTTAAGATTCTGCCACATTTGCTTTCCCTCCCTGTCTCCCATGCTCCTAAATACATGAGCATTCATCTGCCAGGGATAGGGCCTACAAATCCCGATATCATTATTGCACCCAAGAAACATTCATTCAGTAATACAATCTGATATATGGTCCATATTTCAAATGCTCAGCTTGTCTCCAAAATATCTTTATTTAAGTAATCTCTATGCCCAACATGGGGCTCAAACTCACGACTCTGAGATGAAGAGTCACATGTTCTCTGGACTAAGCCATCCAGGTACCCCCGATATGTCTTTTAAAGCTGTTATTTTTCCAATTTCCATGTTATAGTTGGCTGTACTTGCCCTTGAGTCACAGGTGTGTGGGAAATTTACTCAGTGTGATAGGGTCGTCCACTTACACCACCAGCCAAGCTCTCCCTGCTCACACAACATAAAAGCTCACAGCCAAATTGAGATGCTTGAGTCACATGGTTTAATCAATTAAAACATATAGCAGGGGGTGCCTGGGTGGTTCAGTCGGTTAAGCGTCTGCCTTAGGCTCAGGTCATGATCCCAGGGTCCTGGGATCGAGCCCCGCATCGGGCTCCTTGCTCATCAGGGAGTCTACTTTTCCCTCTATGTGCCGGTTCCACTGCTTGGTCCTCCTGCTTGTGCGCACACGCTCTCTCTCTCTGACAACTAACAACTAACTAACTAACTAACTAAAATCTTAAAACAAAATCAAAAACATATAGCAAGCAGCAAGGGACACAGACCACACATATGTCCTGTCTCTCTGTGGCTTTGCCTTCCTGGCTGATGCTGTGATTCTATGGGCCAGAGATGGGATCTGAGCCAATGGGCCCAGCAGTGGGAAATTTTGGGGACCTAGACACACACTTGCTCAGTGGGAAAGGCACAGGGTGCCAGAGCTAAGGCTGCCCAATTTGCCTGATGAGGGGCTACAAGATGAATATCATCAATGAATGGTTGATTTTAAGACGTCATGAATATGGAATGCCCAATATACACCTTCTGTATGTTTTATAGAGTATGAATATCTAGTACCTTCTGGATTTTCCCATTTCTTTCTTTCTACATTTGGCACATTTAGGTTGTATTTTATCTAGTTGGGCTATCCTTAGAACATCTTATGAATTCTGCCCATGTCTCAAACCACTTGCTTCTATGCTTAATTTCTTTACCCACCTTATTTGCTTTCTCATCTCTATAACAGATTCTAACATTCTCAAATAATGTGACATACACACATGACAAGTATCTTTTAATTAGAACAGTTTACTTTCCTGTGGTTTTTCATTACATTGTATTTTTTTGAAAAGTCTAGACTAGTTGTCCTGTAGAACATCCCATATTCTGGAATTTTTATTTGTTTGGTTGCTTCTTCATGACTAAATCCAGGGTTAAACATTTCTGGCAAGAATTCTTGACAGGTGTACCACACCAGGAGGCACCCAGTGTCATGCTCTCCTGCTAAGGCTGAGTTTGTTCCCTTAATGTTGTCACTGCCAATCCCCCATCATAAAGATAATCTGTAGGGGCCTTTTAAACTTTGGAATAACCTCTACCCCCTATGACATCAACCTAGTGGTTTTTTCATCCATTAATGATCACTGCCTGAATCAGTGATTATGACAGGGGGTGCAGTGATTTTCTAATTGTCATTACTTTTACATTTGTTAATAGAATTCTTCTGCACAGAAGAGCTCTCTCTCTTTCCCCTTCATTTATTTGGTAGTATCCCTATGATTATTATAATCTATGGATTTTTCTGCTTAAATTCAATGTGTTATAGCCCATCACGATCATTATTTTCTGATGTTCAAGTACTCCCAAGTTTGTGCAGTGAGAACCCCTTTGAGCTGGATCCTCTGTCTATTGAAATGCCCTTTTCATGTTTGAGTCTGTCTTTGTTGTCTGACGCAGACTGATGCTCCAGGCTCACATGCTTTCTCTGCCCAGATCTGGAACCAACCATTTCTTCAAGGAGCCCTGGTTTCTTTCTTTCTTTCTTTTTTTTTAAGATTTTATTTATTTATTTGACAGAGAGAGAGACACACCGCGAGAGAGGGAACACAAGCAGGGAGAGTGGGAGAGGGAGAAGCAGGCTTCCCGCTGAGCAGGGAGCCCGATGCGGCGCTCGATCCCGGGACCCTGGGATCATGACCCGAGCCAAAGGCAGATGCTTAACTGACTGAGCCATCCAGGAATCCCCAGGTCTTTGTTTCTATATACACATCCCCTCTAAAAGAAACCAAGGCTGGGGCACCTGGGTGGCTCAGTCGGTTAAGTGTCTACCTTTGGCTCAGGTCATGATCCCAGGGTCCCGGGATTGAACGCCGCATCGGGCTCCCTGCTCAGCGGGAAGCCTGCTTCTCCCTCTCCCACTCCCCTTGCTTGTGTTCTCTCTCTCTTGCTCTCTCTCTCTCTCTCTGACAAATAAATAAACAAATAAATAAATAAATAAACCTTGAAAAAAAAAGAGAAAGATCTGGGCACTCGGTATACTTATTGCTAAAGAGGCATCATTGTTTCTAGGCTGTTTCAATGGACAGAACTGGGAAATATTACATATATGTGCACACACACACATATAGACATAAACCATCTAGTGGTTTTCTCCCGTTAAATACTGGTATCTCTTCTTTCCCACAGTGAAACTCCCCATTCCCAATAATAGCAGGTATTTATTCATTTGCTCTGTCCTTTGATATATAGAAAATACTTTCAGAATTACAACACGTATTCCCCTGCCAATGACAAAACTACTAGGTTAGGTTCAATATTGTTTTTGCAAAGTTTTGTCCTGAATATAAATATTTCATTAAGAGTATATAGTCAGATCGGGCAGATCGGGCTCCCTGCTCGGCGGGAAGCCTGCTTCTCCTTCTCCTGCTCCCCTTGCTTGTGTTCCCTCTCTCGCTGTGTCTCTCTCTGTCAAATAAATAAATAAAATCTTAAAAAAAAAAGAGTATATAGTCAGAGGACTGTGATCAAAAGTTATTTGAATTAATTCTTTTATCTGTGTGATTATGTGATCAATTTGATACACAATGTGATTGATGTGTTTCCATTTGTATTTAATTCTAGGGTTTTGTTTTAATCCATTTTTTTTCTAATTTAAGTTTTGCTTAAATATAAAAACATGTCTTCAGAGGACTCTTACTTCTATCCTTGTTGCCTCTGTTCCTCTCTTATTTGCCTACTATAGAAAATTATTCTTATTTTTGCTTTATCTTTCCTGTTTTTTTTAAAGAAAATAAGCCTATGCTTATATGTAGTCTTATGTCCCTTTCTTTCTCATAAAAATGTATCCTATTATATGCATTTTTTTATACCTTGCCCTTTTCATTTGAAATTATGTCCTAAAATTGCTCCATATTTGTTCATAGAGATCTTCTGCATTCCTTTGCAGGCTGTGTAGAATTTCATCATGTGACTGCACCATAATTTTCATCCACTCTTTTGAGGATGGTCATTTAGTTTTTTCCTAATACTGTGCACTAAAAATAATATGATGGGTGACCTCGGATGTTTCTTGTTTTATATTTGGGATGTTATCTTTCAGGGTGAATTTATAGAAGCAGAATTGCTGACCAAAGAGTATATAGTTTCGCCAGATATTGCAAAATTCCCTTTCATAGGGTTTGTATCATTTTGCACCCCTGCCCTCAATTCAATAGCAGGCCTATCTTCCCATAGGCTCACCAGGAGAGTATGCTGTCAATTTTTTTAATTTTTAGCCATCTGACAGGTTAGACATGGTGTCTCAGGGTACATTTTACTTAGTTAAATTGAGCATCTTTTATTACTTTTAACTACCATTTGCTTATTTTTTTCTGTAAACTGCTATTTTATGTCTTTGTTTCAAAAAAGTTTTTGTTAGGGGCGCCTGGGTGGCTCAGATGGTTAAGCATCTGCCTTCGGCTCAGGTCATGATCCCAGGGTCCTGGAATCGAGCCCCACATTGGGCTCTCTGCTCCTTTGAAGCCTGCTTCTCCCTCTGCCTCTCTCTCTATCTCTCATGAATAAATAAATAAAATCTTTAAAAAAAAGTTTTTGTTAATATTTTTCCTCCTTAATACTTAAAGTGTTTGTAAATCAGAGACGTGAACTCTTGATCTATGATGGAACCTGCAAATACTCTGTCCCAGATTGTCATCTGTCTTTTGAATTTCCTCATGAGGTTTTGTTGTTGTTATTGTCATTACAGAAAAGTTTAAAATTTTTTTATGAAATGAAATTTATGAATCGTTCTTATTGTTGCTTTTGGATTCTGAATCATTGAAAGGTTGTCCCTATATCCACATTTTAAAGGAATCTACCTAATTTTCTTTTAGTATTTGAATTGCTTTATTTTCTACATTTTAATTTCTTATCGCTTTGGTTATTTATTTTGGTGCTTGGACTGACAAAATTTAATTTCCAATTAAAATCATACTATATTGCTTTCTAAAGAAAGCTGATTTTTTAAATTAATATATAATGTATTATTTGTTTCAGGGGTACAAGTTTGTGATTCATCAGTTTTAACAATTCACAGCGCTCACCATAGCACATACTCTCCCCAATGTCCATCACCCAGCCACCCCATCCCTTCCCGTCCCCTCCCCTACAGCAACCCTCAGTTTGTTTCCTGAGATTAAGAGACTCTTATGGTTTGTCTTCCCCTCTCGTTTTGTCTTGTTTTGTTTTTCCATCCCTCCCCCCATGATCCTGTCTTGTTTCTCAAATTCCTCATATCAGTGAGATCATATAATACATGTCTTTCTCTGATTGACTTATTTCGCTTAGCATAATACCCTCTAGTTCCATCCATGTCGTTGCAAATGGCAAGATTTCACTTTTTTTGATGGCTGCATAATATTCCATTGTATATATATATACCACATCTTCTTTATCCATTCATCTGTCAATGGACATCTAGGTTCTTTCCATAGTTTGGCTATTGTGGCTATAAATATATTTTATATATTTGCTGCTATAAACATTGGGGTGCAGGTGCCCCTTCGAATCACTACATCTGTATCTTTGGGGTAAATACCCAGTAGTGCAATTGCTGGGTCATAGAGTAGCTCTATTTTCAATTTTTTGAGGAACTTCCATACTGTTTTCCAGAGTGGCTGCACCAGCTTGCATTCCCACCAACAGTGTAGGAGGGTTCCCCTTTCTCCACATCCTTGCCAACATTTGTCAATTCCTGACTTGTTAATTTTAGCCATTTTGACTGGTATCTCATTGAGGTTTTGATTTGTATTTCACTGACACCGAGTGATGTTGAGCCCTTTTTCATGTGTCTGTTGGCCATGTGGATGTCTTCTTTGCAGAAATGTCGTTCATGTCTTCTGCCCATTTCTTGATTGGATCATTTGTTCTTTGGGTGTTGAGTTTGATAAGTTCTTTATAGATTTTGGATACTAGCCCTTTATCTGATATGTCATTTGCAAATATCTTCTCCCATTCAGGTGGTTGTCTTTTGGTTTTGTTGACTGTTTCCTTTGTGTGCAAAAGCTTTTTATCTTGATGAAGTCCCAATAGTTCATTTTTGCCCTTGCTTCCTTGCCTTTGGCGATGTGTCTAGGAGGAAGTTGGTAGGGCTGAGGTCAAAGAGGTTGCTGCCTGTGTTCTCCTCAAGGATTTTGATGGATTCCTGTCTCACATTTAGGTCTTCCATCCATTTTGAGTCTATTTTGGTGTGTGGTGTAAGGAAATGGTCCAGTTTCGTTCTTCTGCATGTGGCTGTCCAATTTTCCCAACAGCATTTGTTGAAGAGACTGTCTTTTTTTCCACTGGACGTTCTTTCCTGCCTTGTCGAAGATTAGTTGACCGTAGAGTTGAGGGTCCATTTCTGGGCTCTCTATTCTGTTCCATTGATCTATGTGTCTGTTTTTGTGCCAGGACCATACTATCTTCATGATTAATTACATTTTGGTAATAGAGCTTCAAGTCCAGAATTGTGGTGCCATGGGCTTTGCTTTTCTTTTTCAACATTCCTCTGGCTATTTGGGGTCTTTTTCTGGTTCCATACAAATTTTAGGATTATTTGTTCCATTTCTTTGAAAAAAGTTGATGGTATTTTGATAGGGATTGCATTAAATGTGTAGATTGCTCTAGGTAGCATTGACATTTTCACAATATTTGTTCTTCCAATCCATGAGCATGGGACGTTTTTCCATTTCTTTGTGTCTTCCTCAGTTTCTTTCATGAGTATTCTATAGTTTTCTGAGTACAGATTCTTTGCCTCTTTGGTTAGATTTATTCCTAGGTATCTTATGGTTTTGGGTGCAATTGCAAATGGGATCGACTCCTTAATTTCTCTTTCTTCTGTCTTGTTGTTGGTGTATAGAAATGCCACTGATTTCTGTGCATTGATTTTATATCCTGCCACTTTACTGAATTCCTGTATGAGTTCTAGCGGTTTTGGGATGGAGTCTTTTGGGTTTCCCACATAAAGTATCATATCATCTGCAAAGAGTGAGAGTTTGACTTCTTCTTTGCCGATTCAGATGCCTTTTATTTTAAAGAAAGCTGATTTTAAAGTGAACTTTTCATTTGATGAAGCACTCATGTCTAGAATGTATAAGGAAAAACAAATCAACAAAATCAGGTAGACAGTCTGGCATCAAAATGGGCAAGAGCAGTTGAAAAAGCATTTCACAAATGAGAGAATCCAGTGGTCCTAGGTGGAAAGGTACTTGTGAATTAAAACCAAAGTGATGAGATTGCTTCTACACACCCACAAGAGGTGGGGAGATGGGAGATGGGAGCCTGGCAACACTGAGTTTGGGTGGGAATGAATGAACACGAGCTGAGGATATGCCCTTCTGAGAACCACTTTGGAAGACTCTTTGGCAGGAATTATTACACTTAAGGATATACTTTCTCTATGACCCAGCAATTCCACCATTAGACATGTAATCAAAAGAATTGAGTGCACATTTCCCCAGTTGATGTGTTTATCTTCATGGCACCTTTACTTGTATAACAGCCTTAAACTGGAATTCCTTCAACAGTAGAATGGATCAATAAATTGTGGTATATTCATAAAAGGGAATATGTTATAGTAATGGAAATGAATGGGGCCACGTGCAACAACTTGAAGGAGTCCTGCAAACGTAATGTTGAGGGGAAGAGATCAGAGACAAAAGAACATTTATTGTATGATTTAGTTTATATAAAGTTTCAAAACAGTCATAACTAAACTATAATATTTAGGTTGAATATTTGGCTAAAAAATTATAAGGAAAAGCTGGGCAGTAATGACCAGTAAGTCAGAATATTGGTTATTTGGGGGGAGGGGGCGGGAAGGAGGAGTTTGTGATTGGGAAGAGGAAGACAGACAAAGAGCTTTGGGCGTGGGGTGCCGTGTTTTGTTTCCTGACCTGGATGGCTGTTACAGAGTTTTCATTTTATAAAATGATTAAGTTGTACATTTATATTTTAGATGCTTGTGTTATATTTTGCAATAAAAAAGATTTACAAACACTTTAAAAACCCAATAGACTGGATTACAAAAAGGACATGATGAGCAAAGGATATAAATAGTAATGAACAAAAGATATAAGTAGAAAATCTATAGAAAAGTAACTCCAAATGGCCAAAAACATATGAAAGCAGGCTCAAAATCATGAGCAGCCAGGAAAATCAATGTCCATGAACTAAGCTGACAAGTTCAAGTGAGCAATAATAGTCATTACTGGTGGGAATGCAGAGAAAGGGGTCTGTCCCAACATAGAGTATTATAGCCTTTTTGGAAAACAAGCTAGCAATACCCATTAAAATAAAAAAAGTATGATTTACATTTGTGTAAAAATTGTTATTGTATCATTGTTTGCAGTAAAAAGATTAGTAGGATAATGGTTAAATAAATTACAGTATGTGATGGAATAATATACAGCACTAATAAAGAATGAATTAGAAAAAAAAAGATCAAATAGAGACATACTGATTTATTACAGTATCGCTGAAAGAGAAAAGAAAGCAGAGATATGTGTATACATAGAATGTATTTTTTTAAAGATTTTATTTATTTATTCATGAGAGACAGAGAAAGAGAGATAGAGAGAGAGGCAGAGGGAGAAGCAGGCTCCCAAGGAGCAGGGAGCCCGATGCGGGACTTGATCCCAGGACCCTGGGATCATGACCTGAGCCGAAGGCAGATGCTTAACCATCTGAGCCACCCAGGCGCCCTACATAGAATGTGTTGCCATTTGTGTGAAATAATAACACTGTGCCTACGTATGCATAGATTTGCCCCCATAGTTACATGAACAAGGAGAGAAACATGGAAGGAGGTGTACTAGAATTTTTTTTTAATATACCATTTACTTTAATGAGGATACGTTATCATTTACTCCCCAAATTCTTTTCTTTTTAAGTAGGCTCCATGCCCAACATAGGGCTTGGATTCACCACCCTGAGATCAAGAGCTGCATGCTCTATGGACTGACCAGCCACGAGCCCCTAGAGGGTATACATAGATTTTTAGGTGGGCCACACATGCCGATGTAGGTTAAAAATTTGAATAGAAATCTTTCTTAAAAGATTTACTTATAAATTAAGAAAAGGACACCAGAGGAAAGAGGTTATTTTAAAAATGAAATTCAGACTATCATTGTAAATTCAAAGAAGAAAACTGTTCCCATTTAAAAAAATGCTGAGGTTGTACATATAGGAAGCTCACTTTTAAAGTTTTCTTTTTGTTCTCCAAGTTTGTAAGATTCGGGCCAATTATTACTGTCAGGTCAACCTTTATAGAGAAGCGCTTTCATCGTCCTGCTCTTCTTGAGTAAAAGTTCCCGTGGCGTTGCCAGCACCCAGCTCAGTGAGTAGAAGAGTCTCTGCTGTCTTTAAAGACTCTCCCTGTTCCCAGTCTGGGAAACCACGCTTCCCCTGCTCCTCCCCACCAGTTTCTGTGCTTCAGTGAGGTCATTTGTCACTGTCCCGTCTCCTGGAATCTGACTCCCCGCAGTATAATCCAGTGGCTATAAACTGCCCCAGTTCCTAAAGTCCCAGCTCAAGGGCTCCCTCTTCCATAGAGCTTTTTCTAAATGCTACACCTCACATTCCTCCTCCCTGGTCATTAAAACTTCTGTCATATTATATGATCTGGCCGAAGTGGAGATTTCCATTTTATGGTGTCATGGAATATTGTCTTATTCTCCCTGGTATTTTCTGCCTTTCTCCTCAAAGCAGACTGCACTCATTTTGAGGACAGAGGCAATGGTTAAATCATAGCATATTCCCCATTACTTCTTTAATGTACTGGTTATATTATAAACTCAGTGAATTTACTTTTTGGTGTATATATATATATAATTTTAAGAGTAATAGCACATTCTTAGAACAAATTCCTTAGCATGGATTTACTGTATCAAAATATGTAAACATGTTTCTGCCCTCCAAAAGTAAAATTGGTAAAAAGCATGAATGAAGAAGACACACACACAAATGAAATTCACAAAAAAGAATATTGTACAGATGTCCACTCACCAACAATCAAAGAAATGCAAATAAAACCCAATGCTGTACATAATACTGAGTGTAATGTGTGTGTGTGTGTGCATGTGTGTATGTGTACACAGGCACATATACATATATATATACACATATACCTGGTATACATTTAAAAAATTAAAATAAAATCTATATGAAACACCTTGTCAATGTTGTTAAGAGCACTTTGCTTATATGAATCAAGAGTTTTAGAGTTATTTTTTCTTATTTTGTTTCATAATCTTTAGTAGTAAGTAAAAGATATTACCGCTTTCTCATAAAGTTGTGTGTTACGTTTTGGGAAAAGAAAGGATAAGAGTGGATGCTTCCTACTCATCCTTCCCCCAAAATGTAATGACACCTAATAGAACATATGGAAAAAGAGAAAGAAAAACACCCAGTTATCTGTAATCCTGTTATCATTTTGTTTGGCTTCCTTATAGTCTTTTTCAAAAGCACATTTGATAGTCTTGTAATCAAATAGACATATATCATTATATCTTCTTGCTTTTTTATATAATATTTAACTGAAGGAGTACTTTTTGATGAAGAAAAATGCATTGATAAAACATTTTCTGAGGAGCACCTGGGTGGCTCAGTCTGTTAAGCATCCAACTCTTGATCTCAGCTCGGGTCTTGATCTCAAGGTCTTGAGTTCGAGCCCTGTGTTAGGCTCTATGCTGGGCGTGGAGACTACTTAATAAAAAAACAACAAACAAACAAACAAAACATTTGCTGAGCACGTACTGTGTAGAAGGTATGAGATGAGGAAGGCAATACACATTCGGTAGGCAGAATTCTAATGATACCTAACTTGATGATGATAGAACAAAGGAGATTTTTACCAGTGAATAGGGCTGTTAAATCAGTGCAGTTGACCAACACGTATTTATCGAGTAGCTGCTCCATGCTAGGTCCTCTTCCTGGTGTTGGGGATCTGACAATGAACAAACCAAAGGTGTGCTCTGTGTAGCCAACACTCAGTGAGGAAAACACACAAGAAACAACTAGATAGGTGGGTAATGACAACTGTGTAAAAAGCAAAAGAGGGAGCAATTGGAGAGTGATAAGGTTGCCCTTTGAGCAGACATCTGAATGAAACAAGGGATAGAAGCTTATGAATGGAGGGGACAAGAGAGCTCCCGGTGGAGGGAACAGCAAGTATGGTATTGTTAAGTCAACATCTTTATTCTCCAATAATATAAGGTTTCTAAAGAGATGTCACATGGTGTCCTGATCTTTTCTTTGTTCAGGCAGGCAAATAGTAGTTAGAAATGGGCTGAAATGATGATATGGTATCTTGGATTTTTAATTTCATAAGCTAAATACAGTTGACCCTTGAACAACATGGGTTTGAACTGTGTGGGTCCACTTATACCCAGATACTTTGGATAAATATAATGCAGTATTGTAAATACTTTGCAATGTTTTTCTTCGTTATGATTTTCTTAATCACATTTTCTTTTCTCCAGCTTACTTTACTATAACAATACAGTATACAATACATATAACATACAAAATGTGTGTTTAATTGACTGTTTATGTTGTTGGTAAAGCTTCTGGTCAACGCTAGGCTATTACTGATTAAGTTTTTAGGGAGTCAAAAGTTATATGTGGATTTTTGACTGCGGGAGGGTCCACAGCTTTTACCCCCGTGTTGTTCAAGGATCAACTTAGTAGATTTGAGATGCATTTTTTAAAGAGATTTCAGGACAGCAGAATACTATTAAAAGTTATTCCAGGTGCAGAGAGGAGTAGGTGGATGAGGAGGTTGAATTCTACCAATGAGGAAGGCAGAGTTCTACCAATACGTAACTTTGATTATGGAGAACAAAGACCTTTAGCAGTGAGTAGGGTGGACAAATGTTAAAGTTCCCAGAATTTTATCTGGAATGAACTCCCCTCACCTCAATGTTCTGTTCAGATTTCAACTATATACATTTACTTTATTAACATATTTTCTTCCATGATTTACTATAACTGTTAAAATTTTCCTCGGTGTTTTCAAAACCGATTTCTGACTTGCTGTTTATCATCACTAATATGTAAAAGCAAAAGACTTTTTAGGTCTCAAGGTTTTTTTTTCTTTTTTAAGATTTATTTATTTATTTATTGAGAGAGAGAAAGAGAAGGAGGAGGGGCAGAGGCAGAGGGAGAGAGAGAATCTTGAGCAGACTCCCAGCTGAGTGCAGAGCCAGTCACGGGGCTCGATCTCACAACCCTGAGATCATGACCTGAGCTGAAATCAAGAGTCGGACGCTTAACCAACTGAGCCACTCAGGTGCTCCATTTTTTTTTTTTTTTAATGAAATAGTTAAAAAGGCAAAGCAAAAGACAAAACTTCATAAATGAATCACATGTTATCCATATATATCTTTGACTAGGCTATTGAGGAAGGATATATGTTTCATGCCAATTCACTGGATGCAGATATCTGGTTCCTGGTGTGCATCAGTCTGAGGCCTGCGCTGTCTTGGATGTGTGCATAAAGTGTGGAATGTGTACCTGTCATAGACTGACTGCATAGGTAGCCAAAACTCACAAGCTAAGGCACTGGGAATAATAAACCAGGCATGGTTTTAAGTGCTCAGTATATATATATTAATCCTCCCAACAAACCTACCGGGTAGATGCTATCACTATTCTCATTCTATACATGGGTAGCTGTGGCCCAGAGTGACAAAGTGATGTGTCACCACACAGCCCCAATGCTGCAGACTGAACTTGAACTGCGGTGGTCTGTAAGCTGCTCTCAACCACTGCACCCTCCCTCTGGATAGGAAAACTTTGGGGCTTACAGAATCTCCATGATCTCAGATAATTCTCTTCTAAATCATTTTCAAGCTTTTGTGTGGCTTCACAATTTGGCCAATATCAACTACATTTGAGGGGATCAGGTCCCCAGGCTGTAGTGGTGCGCACATTTAGAGCACTCTGAATTCAAACAATGCTTGTCCTCTTTGCTCTCCTAGTGATTGAATGATTTTTAACCCCCTGTTTAATGTCATTTTCTCAGAACCAAACTTGAAATGTACTAAGTTGATTACGTGCCGGATGAAAAAAGAGTGGAAGTTTCAAAAGCCAGCCTGAAGCTCCTGCAAATGTGCAAGCTCACCCCCCCACCCCCTGCAAATCCTCTTCTCGATTTTAAAAGCATCCCCAACACCAGGCAGGTGCTCCCAGTGAGGGTCCAATCGGATGCAAATTTCCAGTTCCAAGTTAAGATTTTTTTTTTTTTTTGCATTATCTATCACCCAGCCTTGAACTATCAGGAGGGACCCTCCACCTCCAAAGAGAAGGCACTTTATTTTCACACCCACAGGCTAGTGAGGAGGCACGATAAGAGGCCCTCTAAGGATTAGATATTATGTGACAGACCGTTAGAACAAACACTTATGGAGGCCTTATTTTGTATAAGGCAATTGCAAAGAGCAGTCTGCTCCCAATAAAGGGTGGTAGACTTCTTAAATCCTGCTAATGAAGTTTCACAAGGAGGGTTAGGACATGGGAATGGGGGATGGAAGGGGCTGGCTGGAGGACACTCAGTTTGCCTTGGTCCCAAACAAATCTGGACCACCTAAGGAGGAGATCCTGGGTCCTCAGCCAGGATGCCTCTAACCGGGCTCACTGTATTTGGTTGATCCAGACTAATGTTAATAACTTAAGACTTCTGTTCCAAGCCCGCGAGTTTACTTTGCTCAGTTCTAAAGAAGACTCCATTCTCAGCCTGGGTTCATTGCAGAAAACGCTTGACAACATGGTGAGAACTCAGATTTTTAAAAAAACCTCGTGGTTGATACGACCCTGGCTTTTGAGAAGCCCGTATTCATCAGTCTTAGGAACTTTGGCACTGGGTTCAGGAAGACAGCCCACAGGGGGCCTGATTTCTCTCGCTGCCACTCTTCAATGCCCGGCAAATTGGTTAACTCCTTAACATGTTAGGAAATGTAAGCTATTAAAAAAACACAGCTGGAGAAATGGTCCTGGGAAACGTGACTCACTCTGTAGGATTGTTTCAGCGGTTGCTGCTGGGGAAACTGTTACACCTGTCCCAGCTACAGTGACTTTCCTGCCCTGTCCCAGTTCCTGCACTCAACACTTGGTGAGGCATGGCTACCACCACTGGCCACACAGAGAACCCCAGGGACTCTCGGGCACAGAGAGCACATGTCCAGGATCTTGGGAGTGGCTTGTTGACTTTAGGCCGGACTTGACTTTGCCTTAGTGAGATGTCTCTTATCCGGGTAGGGATTTGGATAATTGTGAGAACACACCTGTTGTCACGTTGAGTGAATAAGGGTGAGCAAGTTTTATTTTCCACAGCACTCGGAGTCCTCACCAGCTACCTCTTGTCCTCACTCACAGTTGTGGTTCATTTGTTTGCTGTTCTTTTGCTAATTTAAGGTCCAGTCCATTTTTCCCAGGGCTACCAACCTCCTAAACTCAATTGTAAAGCAGAAGTTGGTATTCTGAAACTGGGTAAGCCCTGAAATTGCTCTCAAATACGTTTTTCTTATTTACCACAAATGTGGATAGCCTGTGTTAAGTGGAAAAGAAATGCAAGTTTTAGTCTCGTAAATGAGATTGGGGGAATCACTGAATGATAGAACTTTCTTTTTTCTCTCTTTCTATTATTTGGTAAAAAGAGGAAGAAAATTTTTACAGGCAGCAAATTTTTGAAATATCCCACAAACTTTTGAATAAACTATTCTCGTGTTTGATTTTTCTCTTGGGAGATTCTTCTCTCTTCTCAGGAGGCAGTCAGGGAATCCCAATAGGATGCAGTAGGTATCTGTCTTTCAAAAAAAAAAAAATCAAAATTAAGGGGGACCTGGATGGCTCTGTCAGTGGTGTGCAACTCTTGATCTTGGGGTTGTGAGTTTGAGTCCCACACTGATTGGGTGTAGTGATTACTTAAAAAAATCTTAAAAAAAATCAAAATTAAGACTCTTAGAAAACTTTCTTGTAAATGGAGCCACAAATTATGAAATTAGTAAGTTTTTAAAAATGTAGCTACGAGGACATCTGGGTGGCTCAGTTGCTTAAGTGTCCGACTCTTGATTTCAGCTCAGGTCATGATCTCAGGGTCATGAGATGGACCCTGTGTTGGGTTCTGCGTGCAGCATGGAGTCTGCTTGAGATTCTCCCTCTGGGGCTCCTGGGTGGCTCAGCTGGTTAAGTGTCTGCCTTCGGCTCAGGTCATGATCCCAGGGTCCTGGGAACAATCCCCATGTGGGGCTCCCTGCTGAGCTGGGAGACTTTTTCTCCCTCTCCTTCTGCCCCTCCTCCCCCTGCTCATGTTTTCTCTGTCTCTCAAATAAATAAATAAATAAATAAATAAAATCTTCAAAAAAATGTAGTTCTGGGCCCAAACACATAGAAGAGAAGTAAATATGTGAAGGCAGAGTGAGTGAACCAGACATCTCTGTGCTTGGATGACAGATCCTGGTCACCTGGGTTTGCTGCCCACTCCTCTAGCCCCTTCTTCCTTAGTGTCTCCAGCCTTTTCCCCTTGGTGAATTAAAATGTTTCTTGAAGTCTTCTTTTAGTTTGTATTTTTTTATATGGAAATTGTTTCACACCACTTTCGGAGTCTCCTTTGGGAGGCTCATTAAAAACACCCTCTCCTAAATGGGGGACCTTCTTCTGGGGGTTATGTCCCTATAGCTACGATGTCATCTTCAGCTGGACACTGGATCAATATTTTTAAAATAGAGCTAACAAAGCCCTTTGCCTCTGGTGATTTATTTTGTTTTGAGTTTGGCCAGTAACAAAGTTCGTGAAACAAAAGACATATTAGTTATTTCAGTAAACAAACAACATCCCTTATTATCTCTTGATTTTTAATTTTTGTTACAGTTAGTATTGGATTATAATAATAACTAATGACCCTCAGTGACATCTTGAAAATACCTCCTGTCTCTTCACTTTAAAGGAGAGGCAGAGATGTTTAAGTCACCCTGGTTCTGATGGGACTGACCACTTGCCCTCAAGTCTTCTACTTTTTTTTCTTCTGGATAATAGAGATGTTAATTCATTTGTTTTTTGTTTTTGTTTGGTATTATCTAGCATTGTTTGACTTTTTAAAAATAATTTTTTTTTTAACTGTTTTCGATTTCCAGAAAAACTGTGGCAATAGTAGAGTTCCCACATACCCTGCATGCCGTTTCCCCTGTGATTGACATCTCATGTTGGCATGGCACATTTGTTACAATTAATGAACCAATACATTAGTATTAACTAAAGTTCATAAGTTATACAGATTTCCTTGGTTTTTCCACAATGTCCTTTTTCAGTTCCAGGATCCCATTCAGGACACCACAGTACATTTGGTGATCATGTCTCCTTCGGCTCCTCTTGGCTGTGATGGTTTCTTAGACTTTCCTTGTTTTTGATGACCTCCATAGTTTTGAGGAGTACTAGTCAAGTATTTTATAAAATACTCCTCAGTTGATTTTTTTTTTCCTGCTGCTTTTCTCATGATTAGTTTAGCATGGGGTTATGGGTTTACAGGAAGACCACAGAGGGAAAGTGCTATTTTCATCACCTGGTATCAAGGGTGTATAATACCAACATGACATCACTGTGGGTATTGACCTTGATCACCTGGCTCAGGTAGTGTTTGTCAGGTTTCTCCACTGCAAGATTACTTTCCCCCACTTTCTACATGGTAGTGTTTGGAATTAAGTTATTGTGTGCAGTGAACACTTCAGGAATGGAAATGCGTTACCATGCATTACTTCCCTAAAGGTGTAGTATCAACATAAATTATTTGGAATTCTTCTGCACAGGAAATTGACCTCTTCTCCCCCATTCACTTATTTATTCAGTCATTTATTTGTATTAGTATGGACTCATGGATATTTATTTTATAACTGGAGTTATAATCTAATACTAATTTATTTATTTTGTAGCTTAAGTTGTTCTAGCTTTTGCTATGAAGAGCTCTTTCATTGGCTCCGTTGGCATATTCCCATCAATGTGGGTTTTTGTTTTCGTTTTGATTGTTTCCTTATTTCCTGGTACTACAAAATGCTCTAGGCTTATCATATATATTCCCTGCCCCAGTCCTAGAATCAACCTTTCTCCAAGAAGCTCTGATTCCTTTTATTGGTGGAAGATATTAGAAACCACAATCGTGGGGCACCTGGGTGGCTCAGTCTGTTAAGTGGCTGACTCTTGGTTTGGGCTCAGGTCATGATCTCATGCGTCATGAGATGGAGCCTGCATCGGGCTCTGTGTTCAGCAGAGAATCTGCTTGAAGGTTCTCTCCCTCTACCCCTCCCCCCACTCACACGTGCATGCAAGTGCACATGCTCTCTCTTTCTCTGTCAAATACATAAATAAATCTTAAAAAAAAAAAAAGAACAAAGAAACCAAGATCTGGGTGCTCGGTGTGCTTGTTGCTACTGGGGTGTCCACTGTTTCTAGGTCCTTTTAGCAGATAGGCAAAGAAATATGTTTGTGTGTATTTGTTACATTTGTTAACATTAACCCCATGGGAAACACCTTATCAGTTAGAGGACAGTGGCTTAGGTACAGTTTTATTTGCCCTTACTCTTATAGACTTCACTCATTTCCAAGGTTACTTAGGTTAGTACCTTTCCCCCAACCCCTTCAGTAAGGGTGTTTCATACATTTGTAAAACAGATTTTCTTGTCAGAGTCTGTATTCCACTCTGGGATACCTTGCCTCTTAAGTGATGTTTTAAAATTTTGCATATATTAAGGGTCACTTTATGCCATAAAGTTCTGTGGGTTTCAACAAATGCATAGTGTTGTGTATACACAACTAGGGTATCATATAGAATAGTTTCACTGCCCTAAATCATATCCCCTGTGCTTCACCTGTTCAAAACCTCACCCCTACCCTTGTAAGCACTCATTTTTACCATTGTTATAGTTTTGCCTTTTCCAAAATGTCATATACTTGGAAGCATACAGTAAGTAGCATTTTCAGACTGCATTCTTTCACTTAATAATATGGGTTAAGATTCATCCATGTCTTTTTGTGACTTGAGAGTTCATTTCTTTTTATCTCTGAATAATATTCCATTGTGTGGATGTACAGGTTTGTTTATTCATTCACCTATTGAAGCATATTTTTTGGATGCTTCCAGTATTTGGCAGTTATGAATAAAGGTGTTATGAACTTTCACATGCAAGTGTTTATTGTAGACATAAGTTTTCAAATAAGTTGGATAAGTACTTAGGAACATGATTATAGAATCATATGATAAAATTGTATTTAGCTTTATAAGAAACTGCCCAACTGTCTTCTCAATTGCTGTAGTATTTTGCATTCCTCCCAGCAGTGAGTGAGAGGTCCTATTGCTTTCCATCCTGGCCAGCAATTGGTGTTGTCGGTTTTGGGGCTTTTAGCCATTCTTATAAGTATGTTGTGGTATCCCATTGTTGTGGATCTTTTACTTTAATTTTCACAGAGTGAGTTGAAAGCTGATATATATCTGCCCTTTTGTTAGAATTTTTGAAGAGTTATATTGGATGTGTTCTAAAATAAAAATTTAATTATTATGTCAGCATATATGCTTTGGTAAGTCAGATATTTATAGCATAAGTTTGTTTAGTTGGTGCGTAGTTTCTTTGTGATCTGAAAATTCTAAAGAATTCAAGATGCAACCAAAGTGATTGAGTTCCTATTTACTGGACACTTTCTGTGGCAATGGATAGAAAGAAATATCACACAAGCTCTTGTCATCCAAGTTTGTAATGTAATAGGTGTATATATCACTTTCACTGTAAGTAGAAAGAACATCGAAATAATGATTTTAGATAAAGTTGATTGAGAAGATTCGTTCTTGTTAGAAATTTGGGTCTTATTTAACCATGTATTACCTTTTTTTAAAAATTTAACCATGTATTACCTTTTCAAAAAGCATGATTGTCTTAAAAGGAGATCAATTTTTATATTCCATTTTATAACCTTAAAATAATAGAATATTAAATTCAACAAAAACTGTCTTTCAGTGGGACATTTTGGATGGCTCTGAACTCTTGTGCTCTTTGCCCTTTATCATTGCCTGCATTTCTGTGGTGAGGCTGGGTTAATCTTTTGCTGCTCCTGCAAAGAGCCCAGGGAACTCATCTATCTTTGTACAAGTCGGTAATTCCTTAGTCCTCCCTGGGATTTGGGTTGGGTAAGAATGATTTATGCTAGTAGGTAATTTTATTCACATTTCTTCATTGTTTTACAAGGCTGAAGTTGAGTAATTATGTAACCTTTAACATCAGAGGGCCTATTTAACCCTACATTTGGTTTATTTAAGTTAATACCATCCGGTAGTTGCCTATTTTGATTTTCCCGAAACTTTGAACTTTGCCCTCTCTTTATTCTTGATAACCTGGGGTCTGCCCTTACCATCCTGCTTGGGCTTTTGGGATTTGCAAATTACAGATCTGATTTGGTTTAGAAAAGACATTCCTGTGCATTTTTAAACCTCCACCCAAGCAGTTCCTGATATAATCACGGAACAGACTTGAAATCACCAGTTCAGTTACAGGATAAAGGAAGGATAAATCAGTGGGGGTTGTGTCTCCCTGTCATGAAATCTAGTCTTTGGCCCCGAGAGTTAGAAAGCCTGATGGTCGCCTACTGCTTTGTACTTGGTCTTTAATTCCTGGTGTTGGGTGCCAGCACCCCATCAGTCTGTTTGAGTGACCAGTCACTTTGGCCCAGAGGATTACCACAGTAATGCTGTGCTTCCAGGCATTTATGCGGGTGGTGTGAAGAACTGGACATGGTCCCAAAGTTTTCTTAGTGTTCCATGACCACCTTCGGGTCTGACTTATGCAGGGCTGCCATGCAATGAGGCTTGAGCTGTGGATTTGAGGCAAATATTCATCAGTTATCAGAAGTCAAGTTGCCATTTCTGTCTGTCTGGAAGCCAACATAATCTCAGAGCATGTTTGACTTTAAATCCTCGGGAGAGAGAAACGTGAGCTCATTTATGCTGCATCAATCCAGAGTAATAACGTTTTATTACAACAGAAACAGCCCACGATCATTGTAGAAAATTAGAAAGTAGAGCAAAAATAAAAATGAAATCTCATCACATTCCCTACGCCTAAACTCACTGTGGTCACAGTTGTGCATATCCTTCTGGTTATTTTTCTATATGTACATATACGTCCATTATTATTATTATCAAAATGATATCATACTGTACACAGTGTTTTGTGACCTGTTTTGTCAGCCAACCATTTCCATTTTAATAAATTTTCTTCTCATGTACTATCTAAGCCATGATCATGTTCAGATTTTCCCCAAATACCTTTACTGCTGATTTTGCAAGTAAGTATCCAATCAGATGTCATGTGTTACATGTAGTTGTTACATAAAAGGAAAAATTTCCATTTCTATCAGCATTTGTCTGGGAGGTACCAAAACTGAAGACTGTGTTTCATCAGAACTGATTCCAGCCGACTGATATTGATAAAACATGGCGGATGTCGAGGGACCCTTGTACCTCAGACCCTACTTAGACCTCACTGAAGGGTTTTCTTCAGCAACAGACAATGGGGCTTGTTTTAACAAGTTTTTTACTGTGGACTCTGCCCTAATCAGAGTGCTAGTTTTCATTCCCTACACCACACCCATACCCCACCACTTTCAGTCCCCTAATCTCCACCTGAGTGAACTACTCAGTGAATTTCTTTATTGGTATGTGTTTCTTTGCCTGGTCAGGAAATAATGACTCTATATTTTCATTTTCCTTGATCTCTCGGGGTCTTTGCTTTATTCTTTGAAACCCACAATATTAAAGAGATTACCAAGTAAGCTGTTGATGGGAGTATTGTAAATATTAGGCATGATGAACTGATCACCGCCAAGCTATATTAAGGTGGATTGTTTTGGGGAGGATGGTTCCGACCATGTGCTGGCTTCCCCATTCCAGGACTCCCCTGGTGCTGGCTTACCTGTTGGCTCCTCCCCCAGGGATACATGTTTCTACTGGTCTATTTTATCACACTTGCAGTTTGGAGATTCTAAATCTGTTTGCTTCTGTGTTTGAGGTTGGACAGAGTTGTGTTAGGAAAAATTTTTCTGAAGTTTGTTTATTTCCCCAGTCTGCAGGTTTGCCCAGAGTTCTTAGGCAAATAGCTGGATTTTTGACTCATCCACCACAATGAGTAGAATTCACAAGACTTCTTTTTTTAAATTTTATTTATTTATTTGTCAGAGAGAGCACACAAGCAGGGGGAGAGGCAGAGGGAGAGGGAGAAGCAGACTCCCCACTGAGCAGGGAACCCAATGCTGGACTCGATCCCAGGATCCTGGGATCATGACCTGAGCCGAATGCAGACACTTAACTGACTGAGCCACACAGGCATCCCTTCACAAGGCTTCTTGGGCTGGGCCTCATATGATGTATAATTCTCTGAACTCATCAAACTCTATGGTCTCACATTTTGTCTTACAAGCACTTCATTTTAGTTTTACAAAATGTTATTTAGCTTTGAAAATTTTTTAAAGATTTTATTTATTTGTTAAAGAGAGAGAGAGCAGCAGAGGGAGAGGGAGAAAGAGACTCCCTGCTGAGCAGGGAGCCTGATGTGGGACTTGATCCCAGGACCCCGGAATCATGACCCGAGCTAAAGGTTGATGCTTAACCAACTGAGCCAACCTGGGGCCCTATTTAGCTCTGAAGTTAAAAAAAAGGGGGGGATTTATTTCTAATTTTTGAGGTGCATATTGCAAATAGTAGAATGGTGAGTCAGGGGGATTGGCTGTTCTCTATTTCCTTGTGGGACATGCTGTATCCCGCTGGACAAAGTGTTTACCTGCTCTGAAGTTTAGTTTCCTCACTATAAAATGGAGAGAACACTGTAAAATGGAGAAATTATTCCTAAGATTGAAAAACAGAACAGCTTGAAAGCATTTATCTACAGGCACTGAATAAATGTTGTATGGACTGAAAATAAAGTATTATTTTCACTTGCATTTTCTGTTATCTTTTCAAGTGAGTTGTTATAAATGATCCCAAGAAATAGTTGGCATGGTTGCAGATGTTGAGGGGATGAAGGTTCATGTTGAACTTGCTCTAGTTCAGGCCCTTTTGTTCAAGGTTCAGGGCTTGGAATAAACCTCGGAGTCTGCCCTCTGACAAAGCAATCAATTTTCCCTTGAGAAGGGTAAAAATGCCAGAGAGAGCCATCTATTGAGATTACTTTTCATTACACCGGGAAATTTTTGTATTTAAAATAGCGAAACTAGGGGTGCCTGACTGGCTCAGCCTGTGGAACCCATGACTGTTGGTCTTGGGGTTGTGAGTTTGAGCCCCCACATTAGGGGTAGAGATTGTTTAAAAATAAAATCTTAAAAAAAAGATAGCAAAACTGTAGGATAAAACATGTTGGTAGGAGATAATATTAATAACAAGGATTATGATGGTAATGGCTATTTTTGTGTGTGTACTAACTCTAGTATCAGGCACTGTTCCAAGGACTTTATATACATTAATTCTTAATTCTTACACTGGCCTCATTAGGACAACACTATTGTAATCATCTTGGCAGGTGCTTCTTTTTTCCATGTTTACTTTATTTTTTTTTTATTGTGGTAAAATAAGCATAACATAAAGTTTGCTTTTTAACAATTAAAAAATATATTTTATTCATTTATTTGACAGAGAGAAAGAACACAAGTAGGGGGGAGTGGCAGAGGCAGATGGAGAGGGAGAAGCAGGTTCCCTGTTGGGCAGGGAGCCTGATGCCGGATTTGATCCCAGGACCCTGTGATCATGACCTCAGCCGAAAGCAGATGCTTAATCGACTGAGCCACCCAGGCACCCCATTTTAACAATTTTTAAGTGTACAATTCAGTAGCATTAAGCACATTTACAGTGTTGTGCCACCATCATCACCATCGATGGCCAGAACAGTTTCATATCCCCAAACTGAAACTCTGTCCGCTTTAAACACCAACTCCTCATTCCCCCTCCCCCAGGCCCTGGCAGCTACATTCTACCCTCAGTCCCTATGAATATGACTGGTTTAGGTACCTCATGTAAGTGGAATCCTACAGTATTTGTCCTTTTGTGTTTGGCTTGTTTTACCCAGGATAATGTCCTCAAGGTTCATCTGTGTTGTAGCCTGTGACTGAACCTCATTCCTTTCTAGGCTGAATAAAATTTCACTGTATCCACCTTTTGTTTATCCATTGATCTGTCCAGACACTTGGGTTGTTTTTACCTTCTGGCTCTTGTGAATAATGCTGCTATAGACAAGGGTGTACAAATATCTCTTTGAGTTCTTGCTTTCAGTTCTCTTGGGTATACTCTCAGGAGTGGAATTTCTATTATATGGTAATGCTGTTTAACTTATTGAGGAGTCACTGTTCTGTTTTCCATATTGGCTGCACCATTTTATGTTTCTGTCAGCAACACACAGGGTTCCAATGTCTACACATCCTTATCAACACTTGTTATCTTCTAGGTTGGTAATTCTTTTTTTTTTTGTTAAAGATTTTACTTCTTTATTTGAGAGAGAGAGAGAGAGAGAATGAGCAGGGGCGGGGAGGAGGCAAAGGGAGAGGGAGAAGCAGACTCCCCGCTGAGCAGGGAGCCCCATGTGGGGCTTGGTCCACGACCCTGAGATCATGACCTCAGCCACCCAGGCTCCCCTAAGTTGGTAATTCTAGATAAATGACTTAAAGCTTGATAGAAATGGAACAGAATTGAAATGATTTACAATATTCACAAAAAGAGATCCTTACAGTATGGTACATTGGCAATGCATAACTTTGATGGTCAATTCTTATGAAAATTTTTAATTTCTTTAAGAATTTGACTGTTGCTATGAACTTTTTTTTAAAAAAGATTTTATTTATTTATTTGACAGAGAGAGAGAGAGAGACAGCGAGAGAGGGAACATAGCAAGGGGAGTGGGAGAGGGAGAAGAAGGCTTCCCGCTGAGCAGGGAGCCCGATGCGGGGCTCGATCCCAGGACCCTGGGATCATGACCTGAGCCGAAGGCAGACACTTAACCACTGAGCCACCCAGGCACCCCAAACATTGTTTTTAATTAGTTAAAAAACCTTCAGTGTGCTAAGGAAAAATGCGTGAGGTTTTTGTGGTAGGAATGGCTTAGATTAATTTTAATTATTACTCCTACATAGGACCGAAGAGAGCTCTATCACCTCAGGCAAGAAGCTGATCTCATTCTTGTGAGAAACTGTTTTGAAGTCAGAGCTGAACGTAGTTTTACAAAATGAAAATTAAAAAAAAAGACATTAAAAGGTTTGAAAAAAGATCCAAAAGGCTTTCTGGACATCAAATAACTCTTACAAGTCAGTTGACTTAAATAAAATAGCCATACAGGCTGCATTAATTTGAATTATTCATGGATTCTATAGTCAAGAGAAGGCAGAGTGGGACTTCATCAGCAGAGAGACCCTGTTTTAGTAATATTTGCTCACCTGGACATTCTATAATTGTAAGGCTTCTGATTTTACTTTAGCTATGGTGTTTAATCTCTTTGGAGATGGAGATCTCTATTACAAATTATTTTAAATCATTCTGCAACATAAATTCTTTTTCCTATCAGCAACCTTTTCTTTTTCAAGGAAGAAGGTGAGGAATATGAGTAATGCCTTAAATTGGACCAGTAAAAGCTAAGCATGAGGCTTTTCAATGAATTTCCCCTTCTATGATTGGGACAATGATCAACCCTTCTTTACCACTCACAGTGGCCCATGCCCTTGGCTGGTCATCTGGTTCAGTTACTTTCATCTTGTTCAGAACATGGGCATGTGTTTGCTCTTCACCTGTGCCAGTTAAATCTACTGAGAAAGAGCTACAAAAGTTCTTATCTCCCTTCTGTTGCCATCATCCACCTGTGCTGCTAAGAGTAATTTTTTTTGAGCATATGGATCAGTGGTAACAAAGCATCACAATACCAAAAAGAAGTGCAGGAAATTTTGGCATAAAAATCATATGTGAGTCAAGAGTAACCCTAATCTGAGAGTGAGGAGAACATAAAAGAGTATTAAAATGTGATGTGATTGGAAAGTTCATCCCTAGGGGCGTCTGGGTGGCTCAGTCGTTAAGCCTCTGCCTTCGGCTCAGGTCATGATCTCAGGGTCCTGGGATGGAGCCCCGCGTCAGGCTCCCTGCTCAACGGGAAGCCTGCTTCTCCCTCTCCCACTCACCCTGCTTGTGTTCCCTCTCTTGCTGTGTCTCTCTGTGTCAAATAAATCAATAAAATCTTAAAAAAGAAAGAAAAATTCATCCTTACATTGGAAATTAAAAGAGAAAAAGGATAGAAAATGAGCATTTACTGTAAAATTACTGAGAGTGTAACTTCTTAGCCTGGACCTCTAATGAGGACAAAGCTCCAGCAAAGCAGACAGTGAAATCTGTATCTCATGTATTAAGACATTTTAGCTCATTTAGAGAATTTAGGTAATTTTCTGGAAGATAAAAATATGACAGTATCTCTATGTACCAAACACTTAGAGTGCTTTTCTTTTGAACTTCATTTTCTTTTTTTCTTTTTTTTTTTTAAGATGTTTTATTTATTTATTTGACGGAGAGAGACACAGCGAGAGGGAACACAAGCAGGGGGAGTGGGAGAGGGAGAGGGAGAAGCAGGCTTCCTGCTGAGCAGGGAGCCAGAAGCGGGGCTCCATCCCAGGACCCTGGGATCATGACCTGAGCGGAAGGCAGACGCTTAATGACTGAGCCACCCAGGCGCCCCTTGAGCTTCATTTTCAACGTTTATATCTCAGCAAGACCATTGTCTTCTTTAGTTTGATCCCCTTGCTCATTGTTCTGTGGGTCCTTTGCTCAAAACATTTTTGTAATTTAATATGTGAGATTTGTGTTAGGAGTCAGTTGATCATAGAAAAATAAGTTTCTCTGTGCTATTGACGGTTTTGTTGTTATTTGTATCTTTGCTCATTTTTCCATTTTACTGCTGTTCATTTTCCTTTTTGAGTTAGAGGAAATACGCTTTATTTCTATGATATAAATTCAAAAATGTCTTTTTCTATGTTTATCACTTAACTTTTTTCATTTTATCTTATTCTCAAGTTTTTTGCCATGCAGAATTTTTTAAAAATCACATGATCTTTTTTCCACCCATTTTTAAAATTGTGATAAAATACATATAGCATAAGATTTACCATTTTAACCATTCTTAAGTGTACAATTGAGTGATATTAAATACATTCATGATGTTGTACAGCCATCACCACCATCCATCTACAGAACCCTTTTTTTAAATTAAAATTTTATTTTTAAAATTATTTTGTTTTAATTCCAGTGTAGTTAACATACAGTGTTATACAGTTTCAGGTGCACAATAGAGAGATTCAACAATTCCATATATCACTCATTGCTTATCAAGAAAAGTGTGCTTTTTTTTTTTAAGACTTTATTTATTTATTTGAGAGAGAGAGATAAAGCACAAGCAGGGGGAGTGGCAGGCAGAAGGAGAGGGAGAAGCAGACTCCCTGCTGAGCAGGAAGCCGGATGCAGGGCTAGATCCCAGGACCCCTGAGATCATGACCTGAACCCAAAGCAGCTGCTTAACTGACTGAGCCACCCAGGTGCCCCAAGATAAATGTACTGTTAATCTCCTTCACCTCTTTCACCCATCCCCCCCCACCTTCTCTCTGGTAACCATATGTTTGTGCTCTATAATTAAGGGTCTGTTTTTTGGTTTGCCTCTCTTTTTTTCTTTTGTTCATTTGTTTCTTAAACTCTACATATGAGTGAAATCATATGGTATTTGTCTTTCTCTGACTTATTTCACTTACCATCATACTCTCTAGATCCGTCCATGTTGTTGCAAATAGCAAGATTTCATTCTTTTTTATGGCTGAATAATATTCCCATATATATATACACACACCGCATCTTCTTTATCTACTCGTCAGTCATTGGACGTTTGCATTGCTTCCATATATTGGCTATTGTAAATAATGCTGCAATAAACAGAGGGGTGCATGTATCCTTTCAAATTAGTGTTTTTGTATTCTTTGGGTAAATACCCAGTGGTGCAATTACTGGATTATAGGGTATTTCTATTTTTAATTTTTGGGGGTGCCTCCATACTGTTTTCCACAGTAGCTGCACCAGTTTGCATTCATACCAACAGTGCATGAATGTCTTTTTCTTCACATCCTTGCCAACACTTGTTTGTGTTTTTGATTTTAGCCATTCTGACAGGTGTGAGAATGGTGGTTTTGATTTACATTTCCCTGATGATGGGTTGATGTTGAACATCTTTTCATGTGTCTGTTGGCCATTTGGATGTCTTCTTTGGAGAAATGTCTGCTCACATCTTCTGTCCATTTTTTAATTGGATTATTTCCTTTTTTGGGTGTTGAGTTGTATCAGTTCTTTATATATTTTGTATACTAACCCTTTATCTGATATGTCATTTGCAAATATCTTCTATTTTGTAGGCTGCCTTTTAGTTTTGTTGACTGTTTCTTTCCTTCACTGTGCAGTAGCTTTTTATTTTGATGTAGTCCCAATAGTTTATTTTTACTTTTGTTTTCCTTGCTTCAGGAGATGTACCTAGAAAGATGTTGTTATTACCGATGTGAGAGACCTTACTGCCTGTGCTCTCTTCTAGAATTTTTGTGGTTTCAGGTCTCACACTGAGGTCTTTAATCCATTTTGAGTTTATTTTTGTGTATGGTGTAAGAAAGTGGGCCAGTTTCTTTCTTTTGCATGTGGCTGTCCAGTTTTCTCAACACCATTTGTTGAAGAGACTTTTTTCCATTGCATATTTTTGCCTCCTTTGTTAGAGATTAATTGACCATTTACTTGTGGGTTTATTTCTGGGTTTTCTATTCTGTTCATTGACTCGTGTCTATTTTTGTGCCAGTACCATACTATTTTGATTACTACAGCTTTGTAATATAACTTGAAATCTGAAATTGTAATGCCTCCAGCTTTTTTCTTTTTTTTTTCAAGATTGTTTTCAAGACCCAACTTCATTTGGGTCTTTTGCGGTTCCATACAAATTTCAGGATTGTTCTAGTTCTGTGAAAAAAATGTGGTTGGTATTTTGATAGGGATTGCGTTAAATATACAGGTTGCTTTGGAAGTACGGACATTTTAACAATATTTGTTCTTCCAGTCATGAGCATAGAATGTCCTTCCATTTGTGTCATCATCAATTTCTTTCATCAATGTTTTATAATTTTCAGAGCAGGTCTTTTACCTCCTGATTAAGTTTATTCTTAGGTATTTTATTATTTTTGGTGCAATTGTAAATGGGGTTATTTTCTTAATTTCTCTTTCTGCTTCTTCATTATTAGTGTCAAATGATCATTTTAATATGCTTTTGTTTGTTTTAGTGGCTCTGGCTTTTGTGATAATTAAATTTAATTGAATTGTACTTAAAATGATCATCCCCATTCTGGGATTTTTGAAAACAATTATCCCATGTGCTCTTCTTGTATTTTATAGTTTCTTTTCTCTTTTTTTAGAATTGTAATCTTTCTGGAAATTATTTTCTTGTACAAACTAAGGTAGAGATATAGTATGGGTGGAATTGTGTTCCCCTAAAATTCATATTGACACCTTAACCCCCAGAACATCAGAATCTGACCTTATCTGGAAATAAGGTTGTTGCAGATGTAATTAGTTAAGATGAGGCCATACTGGGGTAAAGTGGACTCCTAATCCAATATGACTGGTGTCCTTATAATGAGGGAAAATATAGACACAGACACAAACAGGGAGAATGTCATGTGAATATTGGAACTATGTTGTCACAAGCCAAGGAACTACCAGAAGCCAAGAGAGAGGGCTGGAACAGATCCTTCCCTAGTACCTTGAGAAGGAGCATGGCCCTGCCAGCACTTTGATTTTGGACTTCTGGTCTCCACAACACAAAAAAATAAATTTCTGTGGTTTAAGCCACTCAGTTTGTGATATTTTATTATAGCAGCCTTAACAAACTAATACAGAATACAAATGAATTTTTTCCACTTGGTTATTCAGTTATCTCAACATCAACAACCATCACAGGCCATTGCTTTGTAAAGCCACTTTTGCAATATACTAAATTCCTGTATGTATATGATTTGAATTCTATAATTTCTAGTCTGTGCCATTGTCTATTCAGACACAGGTAACTCTCTCAAGTACAGCTGTGTTATGATGTGCTTTAACATCAAGTGGGACAACTACATCTCCACGTCCATATTTTTTAAAGTATATTTTTGGTTCTTCTTGTTTGGTAATTTTTCCATATGAATTTTAGAAAATTTAGAAAATTTCCTTTGATGGTTCTTAAATATCATTATAGTGTTTCTAGATCTGTGCTATTTTTTCCCTTTACATTTCTTTTTTGACAAATAATGGATTCTTAAGTGGATTCTTTAATTATTATTTTTTCCTCTCCATTTATATATTTTTTTCCTTTGGTGGTTCTTTTATCTAGATTTTGGAACTTCAATATCTATCTATGATAATTCTTAATTTTAAAAGTATCTTCTCTTTATCCCTTTTTTTTTCCTTCTGGGAGAGTTCCCCAATTTGATCTTCAAATCCAGTTTGATCCTCGTTTGTACCCATTTTACTTTTCATTGAACCAATTGCATGTGTGTGTATTTAAACACAGGTATTACATTTCTTATACCTAAAATGTTTTTTTGAGAGAGAGAGAGCATGAGTGAGGTGGTGGGTAGAGTGGGAAGGAGAGGGAGAGAATATTAAGCAGGCTTCACACCTAGCACAGAGCCCAACTCAGGGCTTAGTCTCACAACCCTGAGTCATGACGTGAGCCAAAACCAAGAGTTGGATGTTCAAGTGACTGAACCATCCCAGCACCCCTTAAAATATTTTTAACGAAAGACTGACATCAGGGGCACAGAATTGAATTAATCATAATTCTTGTTCATTGTACAGTCTCAAATTTTGCCCAAGAATCACCTATTTATTTATGGATAATGATGTATCAAGTCTCTGTGAACCCACCAACATGGGAGATAGGATCTTGAAAACAACTGACATCCACAGTGGGTATCACCATCCTATGCCTCTCTTCCCTCTGCCATAGGAATCCTGAATCCTGAGTTCATCATTCCCTTACTTTTTCATTGTATTCACATATTTCTAAAAATGTTTTTTTTAATCTTATTTTTCATTAACTTTTAAAAAAGGGTATCATGCATTATGCAACTCTTGGGAGCTTATTTTCTCTACCTATTATTATGTTGCTGAAATTCTTCCCTATCTGTGTCTCCTGTTGTAGTTCAATTTTTGGGCATCTGTATAACATTCCTATGTGTGACTATACTACATTATTTTTCATGCATTTCCTCTTTGATGGACATTTGGGTTATTTCCAAGTTTTTTCTTTTGTGAACAATGCTACTGTGAACATTTCTGCTTTGATGTAACTGGGTAAAGCTTTCTCCTGACATATACCCAGAAATGTGAATGTCAGCTTCTAAAGACAATATTAAACTGCAACCAAAATGCACTCTCTTGAGCAATATATAAGAAATCCTGTGGATTCACTCTCCAAAACTTGTTATTGCTACACCTTTAAAATTTTTGCTAAATAGGAGCACCTGGGTGGCTTAGTTGGTTAACTGCCTGACTCTTGGTTTCAGCTCAGGTCATGATCTCAGGGTCATGGAATGGAGCCCCATGTCCAGTTCCACGCTCAGCACAGAGTCTGCTTCAGATTCATGCTCTCTCTCAAATAAATAAATAAATAAATTTTATTTATTTATTTATTTTTTTTGCTAAACAAATGGATTTATAATGATGTTGTATCATGGTCTTGATTTGTATTTCCCTTATCTCCATGACAGTGCACATCTTTTCATATGCTTGTTTACCAAATATATTTTCTCTTCTGTGAAATACCTATTTCGGTCTTTTGCCCATTTATCTATCAGGTTATATCTGTTTTTTCTCATTGATAGGAACTATTTATGTACTACTGATATTAATTCTTTCTGGTGCATTATCTTTTTATTTTAAGATCTATTTTGATAAAAAATTTCAATTTGGGGTGCCTGGGTGGCTCAGTTGGTTGAGCGACTGCCTTCGGCTCAGGTCATGATCCTGGAGTCCCGGGATCGAGCCCCGCATCAGGCTCCCTGCTCGGCGGGGAGTCAGCTTCTCCCTCTGACCCTCTTCCCTCTCGTGCTCTCTAGCTCTCATTCTCTCTCTCTCTCTCTCTCAAATAAATAAATAAATAAATAAAATCCTTTAAAAAATTTAAATTTTAATATAGTTAAGTTTATTAATATTTTCTCATAAAGTTAGCTCTTTTTGTATCTTAAGAAATCTATAACAATCGCAAGGGCCAAAAGAATTCTCCCATATATTCTACCAAGATTTTGAAGTTTCATTTTTATTTTTGCATTGCCTTATAGGTTAATTTTGCTATTTTGAAAACTTTATGTTCATGGAATCACACATTATATGTTCTTGTGTGACTGAATTTTTTTCTCTCAATACTATGTTTTTTAGTTATCCACATTGTTGCATGTAGCCTTGCAACATTGATTCATTTTCATTGCTTTACAGTATTCCCTTATGTAGATATTTCACAGTTTATCTATCTATGCTATTTTAAATTTACTTTTAAGTTGTTTCCAGTTTTGACTATTGTGAATGGTACTTCTACAAACATTTTGCACATTTCTTGATGCATCTTTCTTGTATCAAGGTGCATTTGTTGGGTGAATACCTAGGAATACATTAGCTTGGTCAAAGGTTTTGTTCAAGTTGGGTTGATTGGTAGTTCTCAAAGAGTGGTCCATAGATCCTGGGGACCCCTGAAACACTTCCAGGGAGTCTGTGATGTAAAAACTATTTCATAATAATACTAAGACATTATTTGCTCTTTTTCACTGTGATGACATTACACTAATGTTGCAAAAGTCATGGTTGGTAAAAGTATTAGTTACTTAGCCTGCCTCAAGACAATAGCACCAAATTTTAGTGGCAATTATTGTCCACTTCACTGTTATACACTAGCAGAAAAAAATGTCAGTTTCACTTGAGAAAGTCTGTGAGCGGGGCGCCTGGGTGGCTAAGTCAGTTATGCATCTGCCTTCTGCTGGGGTCATGGTCTTAGAGGGTCCTGGGATCAAGCCCTGCATCAGGCTCCCTGCTCAGTGGGGAGTCTGTTTCTCCCTCTGCCCACCTCCCCCCTCCTCCCGGCTTGTGTGTGCTCTCTCTCTCTCAAATAAATAAAATCTTGAAAAAAAAGAATGTCTGTGAGGAAGCAGTACATTAATTAATCAAATTAATTTGATTAACTCTCAATCCTTGAGGACATGTCTTTTTAACATTCTGTGTGATGAAATGAGAATTATACAAAAAGCTGTATACCTAAGTATGGTAGCTCTTTTGAAGAAGAGTTTGTTAAAATTTTGGAACCTTGTGTCCATCACTGTGAGTTTAGTCAGTTTCCAGTGATTAAAGACTTTTTTTGGGTGGGATCCTGCAATGATTATAACATGTGATTTTTTATAACACAAGATAGGATGTGTTAATATTTGGAAGATCTGTATAAGTCAGCCAGTATTTTCCTAATGACCAACACATAGTATTACACAATCATGTACAGTTAAACAATTCATCAAAGTGCAAACCAGAGGAGTGGATTTTAATGTAACAGAGTACAAATATTTTCATTGATATGATTTCAGATTTCACATTGCATCTGTGAAACTGAATTAAGGAAACCTCATTTAGAATAGAGCTGGGAGGCCAGAAGGGGAAAATCTCATGCCCTACCAACATAGTCAATTGCAGACGCCAACAGGAAGAGACTCCCCTGCCTTCCCAAGAGGAGGAAGCCTATGCTTTTTATTCCCCCAGGCAGGAGAAAGAAGAATCTCTCCTCCTCCAACCATAGCCCAGCCAATGAAAGACTGTCAGGACCCAGCCAATGAGAAGCCACTCTAATTCCAACTCCCAGTTTACAATGGACTTTTTGTTTATAAGCACCGCCAAATCCCTCCTTACCCCCTCCCACCTTTACTCTGTAAAAATGCTTTCCTTTCCTTTGTTTTCTGGACTTGCTTGTGGTTTTTGCCATAGCTCGCTTGTCCTGACAACTACTTCCCTGCTATTCCTGAATAAACCCATTTTTGCTGGTAAAATAACTGGCAGTTTTATTTTGAAGGTTAACATTAATAACCTTTAAGAAACCAGCACTTTTTGAAAGCTGGGGTGGCAATCCTTATATCAGACAAACTAGATTTTAAAACAAAGACTGTAATAAGAGATGAGGAAGGACACTATATCCTACTTAAAGGGTCTATCCAACAAGAAGATCTAACAATTGTAAATATCTATGCCCCAAACATGGGAGCAGCCAATTATATAAGGCAATTAATAACAAAAGCAAAGAAACACATTGACAACAATACAATAATAGTGGGGGACTTTAACACCCCCCTGACTGAAATGGACAGATCATCTAAGCAAAAGATCAACAAGGAAATAAAGACTTTAAATGACACACTGGACCAAATGGACTTCACAGACATATTCAGAACATTCCATCCCAAAGCAACGGAATACACATTCTTCTCTAGTGCCCATGGAACATTCTCCAGAATTGATCACATCCTAGGTCACAAATCAGGTCTCAACCGGTACCAAAAGATTGGGATCATTCCCTGCATATTTTCAGACCACAATGCTTTGAAACTAGAACTGAACCACAAGAGGAAAGTCAGAAAGAACTCAAATCCATGGAGGCTAAAGAGCATCCTCCTAAAGAATGAATGGGTCAACCAAGAAATTAAAGAAGAATTAAAAAAATTCATGGAAACCAATGAAAATGAAAACACAACTGTTCAAAATCTTTGGGATACAGCAAAGGCAGTCCTGAGAGGAAAGTATATAGCAATACAAGCCTTTCTCAAGAAACAAGAAAGGTCTCAAATACACAACCTAACCCTACACCTAAAGGAGCTGGAGAAAGAACAGCAAATAAAGCCTAAACCCAGCAGGAGAAGAGAAATCATAAAGATCAGAGCAGAAATCAATGAACTAGAAACCAAAAGAACAGTAGAACAGATCAACGAAACTAGGAGCTGGTTCTTTGAAAGAATTAACAAGATTGATAAACCCCTGGCCAGACTGATCAAAAAGAAAAGAGAAATGACCCAAATCAACAAAATCATGAATGAAAGAGGAGAGATCACAACCAACACCAAAGAAATACAAACAATTATAAGAACATATTATGAGCAACTCTATGCCAGCAAATTAGATAACCTGGAAGAAATGGGTGCATTCCTAGAGATGTATCAACTACCAAAATTGAACCAGGAAGAAATAGAAAACCTGAACAGACCTATAACCACTAAGGAAATTGAAACAGTCATCAAAAATCTCCCAAGAAACAAAAGCCCAGGGCCAGATGGCTTCCCAGGGGAATTCTATCAGACATTTCAAGAAGAATTAATACCTATTCTCCTGAAACTGTTCCAAAAAATAGAAATGGAAGGGAAACTTCCAAACTCATTTTATGAGGCCAGCATTACCTTGATCCCAAAACCAGACAAAGACCCCATCAAAAAAGAGAATTACAGACCAATATCCTTGATGAACATGGATGCAAAAATTCTCACCAAAATACTAGCCAATAGGATCCAACAGTACATTAAAAGAATTATTCAACATGACCAAGTGGGATTTATTCCTGGGCTGCAAGGCTGGTTCAACATCCGCAAATCAATCAACGTGATACAATACATTAACAAAAGAAAGAACAAGAATCATATGATCCTCTCAATAGATGCAGAAAAAGCATTTGACAAAGTACAACATCCTTTCTTGATCAAAACTCTTCAGAGTATAGGGATAGAGGGTACATACCTCAATATCATAAAAGCCATCTATGAAAAACCTACAGCGAATATCATTCTCAATGGGGAAAGACTGAGAGCTTTTCCCTTAAGGTCAGGAACGCGGCAGGGATGTCCACTCTCACCACTGCTATTCAACATAGTATTAGAAGTCCTAGCCACAGCAATCAGACAACAAAAAGAAATCAAAGGCATCCAAATCGGCAAAGAGGAAGTCAAACTCTCACTCTTTGCAGATGATATGATACTGTATGTGGAAAACCCAAAAGACTCCACCCCAAAACTGCTAGAACTCATACAGGAATTCAGTAAAGTAGCAGGATATAAAATCAATGCACAGAAATCAGTGGCATTTCTATACACCAACAACAAGACAGAAGAGAGACAAATCAAGGAGTCTATCCCATTTACAATTGCACCCAAAACCATTAGATACCTAGGAATAAATCTAACCAAAGAGGCAAAGGATCTGTACTCAGAAAACTATAAAATACTCATGAAAAAAATTGAAGAAGACACAAAGAAATGGAAAAACGTTCCATGCTCATGGATTGGGAGAATCAACATTGTGAAGATGTCAATGCTACCTAGAGCAATCTACACATTCAATGCAATCCCCATCAAAATACCATCCACTTTTTTCAAAGAAATGGAACAAATAATCTTAAAATTTGTATGGAACCAGAAGAGACCCAGAATAGCCAGAGGAATACTGAAAAAGAAAAGCAAAGCTGGCGGCATCACAATTCCGGACTTCCAGCTCTATTACAAAGCTGTCATCATCAAGACAGTTTGGTACTGGCACAAAAACAGACACATAGATCAATGGAACAGAATCGAGAGCCCAGAAATGGACCTTCAACTCTATGGTCAACTTATTTTTGACAAAGCAGGAAAGAATGCCCAATGGCAAAAAGACAGTCTCTTCAACAAATGGTGTTGGGAAAATTGGACAGCCACATGCAGAAGAATGAAACTGGACCATTTCCTTACACCACACACAAAAATAGACTCCAAATGGTTGAAAGACCTAAACGTGAGACAGGAGTCCATCCAAATCCTAAAGGAGAACACAGGTAGCAACCTTTTCGACCTTAGCCGCAGCAACTTCTTCCTAGAAACATTGCCAAAGGCACGGGAAGCCCGGGCAAAAATGAACTATTGGGATTTCATCAAGATAAAAAGCTTTTGCACAGCAAAAGAAACAGTCCACAAAACCAAAAGACAACCGACAGAATGGGAGAAAATATTTGCAAATGACATATCAGATAAAGGGCTAGTATCCAAAATCTATAAAGAACTTATCAAACTCAACACCCAAAGAACAAATAATCCAATCAAGAAATGGGCAGAAGACATGAACAGACATTTCTCCAAAGAAGACATCCAAATGGCCAACAGGCACATGAAAAAGTGCTCAACATCGCTTGGCATCAGGGAAATCCAAATCAAAACCTCAATGAGATACCACCTCACACCCGTCAGAATGGCTAAAATTAACAAGTCAGGGAACGACAGATGTTGGCGGGGATGTGGAGAAAGGGGAACCCTTCTACACTGTTGGTGGGAATGCAAGCTGGTGCAACCACTCTGGAAAACAGTATGGAGGTTCCTCAAACAGTTGAAATTAGAGCTACCATTCGATCCAGCAATTGCACTACTGGGTATTTACCCCAAAGATACAAATGTAGGGATCCGAAGGGGTACATGTACCCCAATGTTTATAGCAGCAATGTCCACAATAGCCAAACTGTGGAAAGAGCCAAGATGCCCATCGACAGATGAATGGATAAAGAAGATGTGGTATATATACACAATGGAATATTATGCAGCCATCAAAAGGAATGAGATCTTGCCATTTGCAACGACGTGGATGGAACTGGAGGGTGTTATGCTGAGTGAAATAAGTCAATCAGAGAAAGACATGTATCACATGACCTCACTGATATGAGGAATTCTTAATCTCAGGAAACAAACTGAGTGTTACTGGAGTGGTTGGGGGTGGGAGGGATGGGATGGCTGGGTGATAGACATTGGGGAGGGTATGTGCTACGGTGAGCGCTGTGAATTGTGCAAGACTGTTGAATCACAGATCTGTACTTCTGAAACAAATAACGCAACATATTTGAAGAAAAAAGAAAAAGAAGAAGATAACAGGAGAAGAAGAAAAGGGGAGTATGTCAGAGGGGAAGACGAACCATGAGAGATGATGGACTCTGAAAAACAAACTGAGGGTTCTAGAGGGGAGGAGGGGAGGGGGATGGGTTATCCTGGTGATGGGTATTAAAGAGGGCACGTTCTGCATGGAGCACTGGGTGTTATGAACAAACAATGAATCATGGAACACTGCACCAAAAACTAATGATGTAATATATGGTGATTAACATAACAATAAAAAAATTAAAAAAAAAAAAGAAACCAGCACTTTTTGAGTTTTGGTGTAGTATCAAAGAAGAATACCCCAATTATCTGAAAAAGCTAAGAAAATACTCTTAACTTGTTCAACTGCACGTCCATGGTTGGATTTTTCTTCATTAACTTCAATCAAAACTATGTGCTGGTATATGTGGAGGACAAATGCTGAAGGTGGCCCCTGTGATCTGCCCCTCCTGGCATTCAAGCCCTTGTGTAATCCCTCACCTCAAGTGTGGGCGGGACCCATGGCTTGCTTTTAACCAGTAGAACATGGCAAGGTGAAGAGATGCACATGATTATATACCTGATTACATGACTGTATACATTATTACATTGGATGCCCAAGACTGTAGTGCCGTCTTGCTGGAATCTCTCTCCCCTAGCGTTATTCCCATGTGGACGTAAGTGGCCATGTTGGGGAACCCCACATGGCTAGGAATTGTAGGCAGCTTCCAGGAGCTGAGGATGGCCTCTGACCAACAGCCAGCAAAACTGAAGCTGAGTCTTATAGCCCCACAAGACACTGAATGTTGACAACAGCCACGTGAGCTTGGAAGAGATCCTTAATTAATAAATATTTAGAAATGTCTCTGTTTTAATTTCTAATATGGCAAATAGTAATTGATGTAACCCACATGTTATGGGCTGAATTGTGTCTCCCTCAAAATGATTATGTTGAAGTCCTAACACCCAGTATCTCAGGATCTGACTGTGTTTGGAGACAGGGCCTTTAAAGAAGTGATTAAGTTAAAATGCAGCCATTAGACTGAATCCTAATCCAACATGACTGGTGTCCTTCTCAGAAGAAATTTGGACCCAAAGACACCAGGGGCACATATGGAAAAAGGAAAGACCATGTGAGGACACAGGGAAAGGTAATCATCTGTGAGTCAGGGAGAGGGGCTTCCAAAGAAACCAACCCTGCTGACATCTTGATCTTGGACTTCCAACCTCCAGAACTGTGAGAAAATAAATTTCTGTTGTTTAAGCCCCCCTGGTCTGTGGTATTTTGTCATGGCAGCTGTAGCAAACTAATACACCATATAAAAAATATTCTTTTGAGTTGTTAATAATTCTTAAGAGTGTAAAGGCGTCCCAAGAGCAAGACATTTGAGAACCTTTGTGACGGACAACTGCTAAGTTGTTCTCTAAAATGCTGTGCCAATTTATACTCACACGAATAGTATGTGAATATTCCCATTGTCCTACATCTTCAGCAAAAAATTGGTATTGTCAGTCTTTTTAATTTAAACCATTATCATTTTAATTTACACTTCCTTAATTACTTTGAGTACATTTTCATCTCATTGACCATCTGATTCATAAGTGCCTATGGCATACCTTGCCTGTTTTCCTACTGAGTTATCTTTATTTTTCTTACTGATTTGGAATTCTCACATTGTATTGTTTATATATGTGATAAGTATCTTCTTCTACTCTCTGGCTTATATTTTCATTCACTGATCAGTTTCTTTTGATAAGTAGAAATTCTTATTTTTTATTTTTATTTTTTATTCAGAATTTTATTCAAATTCTAGTTAACATACAGGTTTCAGGAGTAGAATTCAGTGATTCATCACTTCCATACATCCCCCAATGCTCATCACAACAAGTGTCCTCCTTAATATCCATCACCCATCAAGCCCATCACCCATCGAGCCCATCCCCCACCTACCTCCCTCCATCAACCCTCAGTTTGTTCTTTATCGTTAAGAGTCTCTTATGGTTTGTTTCCCTCTCTCCTTTTTTTCTTTTCCGTCTTCCCATATGTTCATCTGTTTTCTTTCTTAAATTCCACACAGAGGGGCGCCTGGGTGGCTCAGTCATTAAGCATTGGCCTTCAGCTCAGGTCATGATCCCAGGGTCCTGGGATCGAGCCTCACATTGGACTCTCTGCTCAGCGGGAAGCCTGCTTTTCCCTCTCCCACTCCCCCTGCTTGTGTTCCCTCTCTTGCTGTCTCTCTCTCTCTGTTAAATAAATAAAATCTTAAAAAAAAAAATTCCACACATGAGTGAAATCATATGGTAGGTATTTGTCTTTCTCTGATTGACTTATTTCACTTACTATAGTACACTCTAGCTCCAACCACGTTGTTAGGAAGGTAGTCCAATATAAAAAAAGCTTTCACTTAGCACAAAGTCCTCAAGGTTCAGCCACATTATAGCCTGTGTCAGAATTTCCTTCCTTTTAAAGGCTGAATAATATTCCATTGTGTGTATGTATATTTTGTTTATCCATTCATCCATCCACAGACATTTGGATTGCTTCCACCTTTGGTTATGGTGAATAATGCTGCTATGAACATAGGTGTATGAATATCTGATCGAGTCCCTGCTTTCAATTCTTTTGGGTATATATAAGTATTTTTGCTTGAGTTTAGAAAAGTTATTTTCAGTTTAGTTCAACTCACTATTTAATTGAACACTTTTGTAAATATACCATGTCAAGTCATGTGGAAAATACCAATGAAAAATGGAACAAATTCTGGCTTGTGGAGGACTTACAACTTGGATGAAGGGGTATTATTCAAAATAAAAATGCTATTTCATAACTATATATATACACATATAGTCAGTAGTTTTCATTAATGACTTGTAGCATATTATCTAGGGAAAGGGCCCAACAATAGCATGCATTCTGAATTCTCATTTTTCTAATGTAGCCAAAAAATAAAAATAGGAACTATATAGAGTTGATACTGTCGAGAATGAATGTGGTTTTTTTATTTAATCACTGTGCTACCTGGAGCCATTTACTGACCTCTCTGTAGAAGGGGTCAATGCTAGTGTTTATGCCTTGTTATGTCCCTATGGGATCTGGAAAGGGCTTCTCACAGTGCCTTGCCCAGGTGACCTCAGAAGGAACAACTTGGTGGCCCCCACACAGTAGCCATGGAGGCTCCTGAGCTTCAGAATCCCTCCCTGATAGCCAGAGATGGGGACCCACTCCTGTCCGCAGCAGGGGCAGGCTTGGGGGGGTGGAGAGACCAGCCGTTTTCAGTATCAGCCCTCGACAAGAGTTGTTATTTTTCCTGTCATGTTTGTTGGGGTCCAGCTCAAGTTTGTTTTTCTTGCAGAAAGGCAGGAAGGCCAATTTGGAACACGCACAACTCACATGTCATCGACGATGACTTGGCCCAGTGCTTGGCATTGGCTCCCTGACAGTTAAAAGGCACAGGGTGGGCGAGCCCAGCGGCCAGCACTGAGGAACAAGGAAAAGGAGGGAGAATGCAAGATTCTTATCTGCTCAGGCCTCACAGGCCCCCCTCCATTCTTTTCCCCCTGCTCACTCCTCCCTCCAGGGACTTCTGGCTTCAACTCACAGAGGCTCCCGCCTGGAGGGGCCCCGCTGCTCAGTGGCCGCCTCCACTTTCTGTCCACCTCTTCCTCTTACTGAATGTGTGAGGAAGCATCCCACCCAAAGGAGGGGAAAGTCTGCATCAGCAGAGATCCATGCAGCAGCCTTGGTGGGAGGCAAAGGCAGGAAGAGAGAGAAAGAGCATTTTCCATTTTGGACCCAAGACAATTGTGCAGTTATTTGAGAAAAGCTTGGTGTTTTTCCACCCAGACTCGATTAGTATTGGAAGTCACCATATAAGAGTTTCACTGGCTTTAAATATTAGGGTGTTTGGTGGGATTATGTAGTCTTGGGTGTATGTGTGGATGCTTGAGGAATGCTGTCCAGGCCTATTGTACAAAGATGCTGGGTGTTCTGGAGACCAAATCACAGCTTCACTTCTCAGTAAAGGAGCACACTCATCCAGGGAACCTTGATTGGGTAAAACTGGAAATAAAATATATACATAAATAATAACATTTCTAGAATGTGTTCTGATGTTCTAGGTCACTAAGCCTTCTCCAGCCTATTAACAACTATTTTGAGGAGTCAGTGTTACTTTGACAGAGTATCTCCCAAAATGACAGCAATTTTTGTGATTCCTGTGTGCTCATCACTTCTTTTTTTTTTAAATTATGGTTGTTGTAGTTAGAAAAGAAGTAGGAGTCAGGGCTTTAAAGCTACCTTTGAAAAACTATACTTTATTTAGTGGTATAAGAGTAGCACATTAAAGACCTAAATGTGAGACCTGAAACCATAAAATCCTAGGAGAAAACATAGGCAGTAATTTCTTTGACATAGGCCTTAGCAACATTTTTCTAGATATGTCTTCTCAGACAAGGGAAACAAAAGCAAAAATAAACTATTGGGACTACATCAAAATAAAAAGCTTTTGCACAGCGAAGGAAATCATCAACAAAGCAAAATGTAACCTATGGAATGGGAGAAGGTATTGGAAATGATATATCAGATAAGGAGTTAATATTCAAAATATGTAAAGCACTTACACAACTTAACAGCAAAAAACCCGAATAATCCAATTAAAAATTGGGCAGAGGACCTGAATAAACATTTTTCCAAAGAAGACATACAGATGGCCAATAGACACATGAAAAGATGCCCAATATCTTCCAGGGAAATGCAAATCAAAACCACAATGAGGGGTGTCTGGTTGGCTTAGTTGGTAGAGCATGTGACTCTTGATCTGGGGTTTGTGAGTTCAAGCCTCACATTGGGCATGGAGCCTAAGCCTAAACACACACACACACACACACACACACACACACACACACTCACACACAAGAAAGCAATGAGATATCACCTTACACCTGTCAGAATGGCTAGAATTGAGATGCCTGGGTGGCTTAGTCGGTTAAGCAGCTGTCTTCAGCTCAGGTCATGCTTCTGGGGTCCTGGGATTGAGTCCTGCATCAGGCTCCCTGCTCAGCGGGGAGCCTATTTCTCCCTCTCCCTCTGCCGGCTGCTCCCTCTGCTTGTGTTCTCTCTCTGTATCAAATAAATAAATAATTAAAAAAAAAAAAAAAGAATGACCAGAATCAAAAAGACAAGAAATAGCAAGTGTTGGTGAGGATGTGGAGAGAAAGGAACCCGTGTGCACTGTTGGTGGGAATGCAAACTGGTACAACCACTGTGGAAAAGAGTGGACTGCTTTGACCAACATATATCAGTGGAAGTCGTGTTTGGGGACAGCAAGCCCAAGCATGAAGAAGGACTAACAGTTTATGTCTTTAAATTTCTTGGAAGTTCTGGTGGAAGTCCAGTCTGGTTATTGGGGGAACCCTGTAGAGAGGCTGTATGGAGTGGTCCAGGAGAGGAAGTGGTCTTCAAACTGTATAAAAAGAGAAGTTCAACTGTTCCATGGCCCAGCTGAGCCCAGACTCTAGACAACATGCCTAGCAAATGTATCCACATGGCACAGCCCCAGGCAAGACCAGCAAAGAACCACCTGGCCCAGCTCAGGTTGTGGAATTATGAGCAAATATGTGGTTATTTTAAGCTACTAAATTTTGGGGTGTTTTGTTATGCACAACAGATAATTAAAACACCAGATAAACTGATATCAAATCTTGGTGGAATTATTTTCAAATGTTTAGTGAATGGTATACAATAATTTTTTTAATTCATTTGACTTTAGTTTATAATTAAGATCCTTTTTTTAAATTTTATTTTATTATATTATGTTAGTCACCATACATTACATCATTAGTTTTTGATGTAGTGTTCCATGATTCATTGTTTGGGTATAACACCCAGTGCTCCACGTAATACGTGTCCTCCTTAATACCCATCACCGGGCTGACCCATCCCCCCACTCCCGTCCCCTCTAGAACCCTCAGTTTGTTTCTTAGAGTCCATAGTCTCTCATAGTTCGTCTCCCCCTCCAGTTTCCCCCCCTCCATTTTTCCCTTCCTGCTATCTTCTTCTTCTTCTTTTTTTAAACATATAATGTATTATTTGTTTCAGAGGTACAGGTCTGTGATTCATTAGTCTTACACAATTCACAGTACTCACCATTATAATTAAGATCTTGTGAAGATGGTATACCTGACAATTTTCTAAGTATCATGTTTTTCTAGATATACCAATTAGATCTCTCTTTTCTTTTCTTTTTTTTAAAGATTATTTATTTATTTATTTATATTTTTGACAGAGAGAGAGACAGCAAGAGAGGGAATACAAGCAGAGGGAGTGGGAGAGGGAGAAGCAGACTCCCTGAGCAGGGAGCCTGATGCAGGGCAGATTCCAGGACCCTGGGATCATGACCTGAGCTGAAGGCAGACGCTTAATGACTGAGCCACCCAGGCGGCCCTAGATCTATTTCTCTTTTCTTGCATTTTAATTCTCTATTTCTTTTTCCTGGTCATTTTACATTAGAATACAAGGTATTTTCAAAGTGTTGGTCCCCATCAATTCTAGTAAAGTTTGCCGTTTTAAGAGTTTTTGATGATTGTTTTCCTCTATTCAAATTATTTGGGATATTTAATACCTTTAACATCCCTCAAAATGGAAGATGAAATTGTTTTGTAATTTTTCTGCAAAAGTTGGAAGTAAATTTGATCTTAGTAAATGTTCTATTTTGATTTTTGATGAAAATATTCATATTTAAAAGAAAAATAAAGGTCAAAGAAAGCATATGAAAGTGATTTTAGCTCCTAATAAGCAAAATAAATATAAATACAGCATAAAGTAATTATTGTTTTCCTCTTCTTATTTTTGTAATTGTGACAAAATATACATACCTATAATGTACCATTCTAGCCATTTTTCAGTGTGCAATTCAGTAGCATTAAGTACATTCACACTGTTATGCCACCATCACCAACATCCATCTCCAGAACTTCTTCCTCTGTCCCATATGAAACTACACCCACTAAACAACAACTCCCCATTCCTCCTCCCCCAGCTCCTGGTAACTACCCTTCTGTTTTCTGTCTTTATGAATTCCATACTCTAAGTACCTCAGGTAAGTGCATACAGTATTTGTCTTTTTCTAACTGGCCTATTTTACTTGGCATGATGTCCATAAAGGTTTGCGTTGTAACCTGTGTCAGAGTTTCCTTCCTTTTGAAGCCTGAATAATATTCCTTTGTATGTATCTACCACATTTTATTTTATTTTTTAAAAGATTTTATTTATTTATTTATTTTAGAGAGAGGGAGAGAGAGTGAGTGGGGGGAGGGGCAGTGGGAGAGAGAGAGAGAGAATCTCAAGCAGACTCTCCACTGAGCACAGAGCCCAATGTGGGGCTCGATCCCAGGACCCTGAGATCATGATCTGAGCTGAAACCAAGAGTCAGATACTCAAACTTCAGAGCCACCCAGGTGCCATTATACCACATTTTATTTATGTATTCATCTTGTTTCTGCCTTTCAGCTATTGTGAATAATGTTGCTATGAACACGGGTGCCGAAATATTTCTTTGAGTCCCTGCTTTCAATTCATGTTTTCCTCTTTAAAAATTTTTTAAAAGTTTTTTTACATTGAGGAATAACTGACAAATAAAATTGCATATGTTTCTTGCTTCTCTCTTTTAAGAAAAAGCATTTTATCCTTGGTTTCTTTTCATTTAATTCTTGTTGGGGTAGGGTTTTTTTGTTTTTTGGTTTTTGTTTTGTTTTCTTTGGTATCAACACCTAATTTTTTTTTTTTTTAAGTAGGCTCCACACTCATGGAGACCAACTCAGGGCCGAACTCACGATTCTGAGATCAAGACCCTAGCCAGGATCAAGATTAGGATGCCTAACCAACTGAGCCACCTTGGCTCCCCAACATCTAATGTATTTTATAACATTTTCCGAAGGTAAGATATTTAAGTTATTAGGGGTTAAATTCAAATAATTATATTAAAAAGATTTTATTTTATTTTATCTTATTTTGTTTTATTATTATTTATTTATTTTTTAGTAAAAGTTGCTGTATGCCCTTGGGCTAGCTACTTTCCTTCTTGCTGATGCAGATTCCTCTTATGTAACACTGGCTAATAATACTACCTGGGTGTAGCTGGTGATAAGGACTGAGTGAGGTGATGTGTGGAAAGGGCCTGGTGCCAGTCAGAGTTAAGTCCCCTTTCTTTTCCTTCCCCAACTTTATTGAGGTAGTAGTTCACAAATAAAAACTGTATATACTTAAGGTATACAAACTTGACGTTTTCATATATGTATGAATTGTGAAATAAATATGACAATCAAGCTAATTAACATATCTGTCACTTTACTTACTTACCATTTTCTGTACATGTGTGGTGACCACACTTAAGATCTACCTTCTTAGCAAATTTCAAGGATACAGTATCATTAATTCCCCTTTCTCCATTAATTATAGTCACATTGCTGTACATTAGATCTCCAGAGCTTATTCATCTTACATAACTGAAACTTTGTACTGTGTAACCAACATCTCCTCATTTCTCCCACCCCTCAGCCTTGGAAACCTCCATTCTCCTCTCTGCTCCTGTGAATTTGACTATTTCAGATTCCACACATTTGTAGGATCATGCAGTATTTGTCTGTCTGTGTCTGGCTTGTTTCACTTAGCATAATATCCTCCTGCTTCACCCATATTGTCACAAATGGTAGGGTTTCCTTCTTTGTAAAGGCTGAATAATATTCCAGTGTGTGTGTGTACACACACATATATATGTATATGGTTTTTTGCCTATGATGTGATATCTACCACATTCTCTTTATCCATTCATTGCTGATGGACATTTAGATTCTTTCCATATTTTGGTTATTGTGACTAATGCTTTTGCAAGGAGTGCATTACAATGAAATGAGAGTACAGATGTCCCTTTGAGATACTGATTTCATTTCCTTTGGCTATATCCCCAGAGGTAGGATTGCTGGATCATATGGTAGTTTCATTTTTAATTTTTTTGAGAAAACTTTGTAGTGTTTTCCATAGGGGCTGTCCCAATTTTAATTCCCACCAACAGTGTACAGGAGTTCCCTTTTCTCCACATCCTCAGCAACATTTGTTATCTCTTGTCTTTTTGATAATAGCCATTCTAACAGGTGTGAAGTAATATTGTGGTCTAGATTTACATTTCCCTGATGATTGGTGATGTTGAACACCTTTTCATATACCTCTTGGCTATTCTTCTTTTTTTTAAAGGTGGAACTATACTTATGAAGCCTGAAAACTTAAAAAAAAATTTATTTTAGAGAGAGAGCATGCACGCAAGTGGGGGGAGGGGCAGAGGGGGAGGGAGAGGGAGAGAGAGAATCCCAAGCATATTCCTCGCTCACCATGGAGCTTGACACGGGACTCCATCCCATGACCCTGAGATCATGACCCTAGCCAAAACCAAGAGTTGGACACCCAAATGACTGAGCCACCCAGGTGCCCCCTTCTTGGCTATTCTTTTGAGAAATGTTTATTCAGCTCTTTTGTCCATTTTTTAAAAAGATTTTATTTATTTATTTAAGAGAGAGAGAGAGTGACTGAGAGAGCAAGAGCATGAGCAGGGGAAGGGGCAGAAGGAGAGGGAGAAGCAGACTCCCCACTGAACAGGGAATCCAACACGGGGCTCTATCCCAGGATCTCGGGATCATGACCAGAGCCAAAGGTGGTTGCTTAACCAACTGAGCCACCCAAGCATCCCTCTTTTGTCCATTTTTTAAGTTTATTATGATTTTTTTTAATAATCTATACACCCAGTGTGGGGCTTGACCCCATGGCCCTGAGATCAAGAGTTACATGCTCTTCTGACTGAACCACCCAGGCACCCCTTTTGTCCATTTTTAAATGAGGTTATTTATTAAGTTTTTTGCTATTGAGTTACATGGGTTCTTTATATATTTTGGAAATCAACTGCTTGTCAGATATTTGGTTTGCAAATATTTTCTTCCATTCTGGACATTGCCTTTGCATTCTGTTGCTTGTTTCCTATGCTGTACAGAAGCTTTTTAGTTTGATGCAATCTCATTTGTCTATTTTTGCTTTTGTTGTCTGCTTTTTTGGTGTCATATCCAAAAACTCATTGTCCAGATCAATGTCAAGAAGTTTTCTCTATGTTTCCTTATAGTAATCTTATGGTTTTAGGTCTTGTGTTTAAGTCCTTAATCCATTTTGAGTTGATTGCTGTATATGGTGTAAAATAAGAGTCCAATTTCATTTTTTTGCATGTGGATATACTCTGTCCTTTCCTTATTGTGTGTTCTTGGCATCTTGTTGAAGATCAGTTGGTCATGGATGCATGTGTGCTCTCTATTTTGTTCCACTGGTCTATATGTCTGTTTTTATCCCAATACCATACTGTTTTGATTACTGTCACTTTGTAATATATTTTGAAATCAGGACATGTGATGCCTCCTGTTTTGATCTCCTTTGTCAAGATTCCTTTGGCTATTGAAAATCTTTTGTGGTGTCATATGAATTTCAGGATTGATTTTTTTATTTCTGTAAAGTAGGCCATTGGAATTTTGATGGGGATTGCATTGAATTTGTAGATTAAGTTGGGTAGTATGGACATTTTAATAATATTAATTCTTCTGGGGGCACCTGGTGGCTCAGTTGGTTAAACATCTGACTTCAGCTCAGATCATGATCTTGGGTTCCTGGGACAAAGTCCTGTGTTGGGCTCCCCACTTAGCGGGGAGTCTGCTTGTCCCTCTCCTTGTGCCCCTCCCCCCACTCATGCACACACACTCTCTCTCTCTCAAACAAATAAATAAAATCTCTAGAAAAAGAACAATATTAAATATTCCAATCCATGAACACAGGATATATTTCCATTTATCTGTGTCTTCTTTAATTTTCTTCATCAATGTTTTATAATTTTCAGTGTACAAATTTCACCTTTTTGGTTAAATTTATGCCTTATTATTATTCTTTTTCTTCCTATTGTGAATTTTTTGTTTTCTTAATTTCCTCTTTGGATAGTTCATTGTATATAAAAATGTGACTGATTTTTGTATGCTGCTTTTGTATCCTGCAACTTTACTGAATTTGTTTATTCATTCTAACAGTTATATTGTTGCATATTTAGGATTTTCTGCATATATGATCTTATAATCTATAAATAGATAATTTTACTTCTTCCTTTCCAACTTGAGTGCCTTTTCTTTCTCTTGTCTTTTTCTCTGATTAGGACTTCCAGTACTACGTTGAATGGAAGTGTGAAGAGCATCCTTGCTTTGTTCCAGATCTTAGAAGGAAAACGTACAGTTTTCCCCGCACTGATTATGAAGTTAGCTGTGTGCTTTTCATATGTGGCCTTTATTGTGTGTGGTAAGTTCCTTCTAGACCCATTTTGTTGAGAGTTTTTATCAAGAATGAATGTTGGATTTTGTCAGATGCCTTTTCTGTGTCTACTGACATGATCATATGGGTTTTTTTTCTTTCATTCTGTTAATATGCCATTATCACATTGATTGATTTGCGTATGTTGCACCATCCCAGGGAAAAACTTACTTGACTATAGTATGAGTTGAGTTTGGTTTGCTAGCATTTTATTGACGATTTTTTGCATTCATGTTCATCAGGGATAACAGCCTGTAATTCTCTTGTGGTGTCTCTGACTGGCTTCAGTGTCAGGGTAACACTGGTTTTGTAAAATGAGCTTAAATGTTTGTTGATTTTTGATCTTGATAGATTATCCCATTCTTCTATAATGTTCCCTTTCTAACTACAGGAGTGCCATTTAACTTAATTTAATTTACAGTTTACAAGAGGAATTTTCTTTATATGTATTAGTTTTTATTTAGTTTATTAACAACCAATTCACTTCCTCTTACTTTCTGCTAAAATCATGATCCTTCTCTCAATTTTAGTTTCCTTCTCTTCTGTAAAAGTTGATTGCAAAATAGAGGATCTTAATATACAGGGAGATAACAGATAATACTTATGGAAAGAGTAGTCTGTGGTGGTGAAAGTGAGGTAAACTCTACTTCAAATGATTACCTCAGCAAGTTCTCCTTTTCATTTTGGAGAATGGAGGATAATGTCTGGGGGGTGTGTGATGATGGTGGCAGTGGGACGGGTTGTTCCTCTCCCGAATGGGCTCAGCTCTGACGGGGTCATTGTGTTTGCCCAGATGGCATCACCAATCCTAGAACCTTCTGCTCTGAGGTTCAAATTCCCTGGTTTCATGCTTCTAGCACCCCATCCAGAGGTGTCCTCTTCAGGTCAGATATCAGCACCTGTTTCACCACAAAATGATGTAAACTTTCCGGGTTCCTAAGATGTTTTCTGATCATGCCCTTTCTTTAGAATTCTTAACAAAAGGTTTGTCCATAAGGAGGAAAAAAAGTAGGACATTAAAAACTCACATTTATGTTAAAGTTACTTCTAAGTAAGATACAGTTAGTTTCAAGTTAATGATTGTAGGGTTAGGATCATTTAGCATCTCATTAAAAATCCATAATGGGTATAAATAATGGGTAAAAAGTATAGCATTTACTGTAGATGGATTAGTATTTAGTAAATTTTTGTAAATTATTCCTAGATCAGGAGACACCTTGGCTATTTTGCTTCCTCAGACATCTCTTCAGTCTTTCTACTGAAAAGGATATGTATGTGGAGAGTATATAATTTCTAGATTATAGATCACATTTTCCTGATTCTTTGCATATGCTATGAGTTTTCATTGTATACCAAGGATTAAGGAAGATAAGTTCAGGAGGGTTAGACTATGTCATTTTCCTTTAAAGAGTATTGAGTTTTATTCAAGCAAGAAATTAAATTATTAGTGGGTTCTCTTGATCTTACCAGGTGGATCCTATTTCTGTTTTGCCACATCTAGGTGTCCCTTATTCTAGGGCATGGTCTTTATTCAGATGGCGTGAGCTTCCTGGGATCCGAGTTGAATGCCTGTAATGTTCAGCAAACTTTCTCCACTCTGACTGTGTAGGACTTCAACCTCTCCCAGTCATGAGTGACCTGGGACCTCTGTGGAGCTCTTAGCCTGCAGCAGTTCTTCTCTGGAGGGCCTCTTAGAATTTGACATGCCCTCGTGCAGTCCATCCTTCAGCCCAGGACCATGGGGAATGCCCACTCACACTTCTGCTATTCCTTCGCCTCTAGTACCCTTCCCCAGAAATTCTAGGTTCTTCACCTGCTCTGAACTTCAATATCCACCTTTGCAAATCATGGAGATCAGAGCTCTCTGCTTGGGTTCTACCTCCTTTTGCTGCAGTCTGGAGTGTGTTTATGGATTGAAAGCCAGGGTGCATTGGGGCTCATTTCAAGTATTTCCCTTTTCTCTAGGATTACCACCCTCTGTATCCTGTTGTCAATGCTTGAAATCATTGGCTTTATAGATTGAGTTCAGTTTCATAGCTCTCTATGATGTAGGCTAGGGCTGATATGAGGTATCCTGTCAGGGTTGGAAGCTGAAGTCTGAATTTTGGGAGAAGCAGTCGAGTTTTTTAGAATAGGGCGACTCAAGTTTAACTCAATTCGTTGGTGCATTGGGTTTTTAAAATATTTGGCATATCTTCATGGTCTTTTGTTTACGTAAAATGTAGGCTTTTATAGCCTGAAGGAATTTAAAAAATCTTGTTAGCGCCTGCTTTTAGAGATGAGAAACCAGGCCCCCAAAGGGTAGAGATTTGGGAAGGTTAAGAGCTAAGGGAATGGCAGAGCTGAGCTTATTTGTTTTTTAATACAGTACTTGCTGTGGAAGGCAGAATTGCTTATCTCTGTCTTCTTACCTTCCAGTTTGTTGTCTGAGACTTCCATTGTTCGAGAAAGTAATGAAAAGCCAGCTGATGAGGGAGATTGGGGAAGACTTTCACAGTCCCAGCCAGTACGGTGGCTCCTCAGGAAAATTAAACATAGAATTTTTATATGATCCAGCAACTCCGCTTCTGGGTATATACCCCAAGGAAACAAAAGCAGGCATTTGAACAGATACTTGTACGTCCATGTTCGTAGTCAAAATGTGGAAGCAACCCAAGTGTCCATTGATGGATGAATGAATACCAAAATGTGGTATATGCCTACAAAGGAATATTATTCAGTCTGTAAAAGGAAAGAGATTCTGACACAGGCTGCAATGTAGATGAACCTTGAGGACTTTGTGTGAAGTGAAATAAGCCAGTCACAAAAGGACAAATACGATCCCACTGATATATGATAGATCAAGTTCATAGAGACAGGAAGTAGAATGGTGGCTGCCAGAGCTGGAGAAAGGGGGAATGGGGAGTTTGAGTTCCAGTTTGTGATGAAGAAAACGTTCTGGAGATGGATGGCTGTGATGGTTGCACAATAATGTGGATGTACTTATTGTCACTGAAGTGCACACTTGTAAAAGTTGAGGTGGTAAATTTTATGTTATGTGTATTTTACCACAATTTAAAAAAAGAAGAATTACACGCAGAGAATTGGGAAGGGGGCTTGGAGCTGAGAGATACCGATCAATAATAAGCATAATTAGAATAACTATAATTCTTGAGTAAACCTGCCACAGGATACTCTCGCTTTCTGCAACTAAAGTAATGTCGATTTGCTAGTTTCCTGGTACAGAGGCTCTTTGTGTTTGTATTAAGCTCTGGGGCATTAGAGACTCAGGACACATCCTCATGGACCTGGTTGGGTTCCCAAGTTGTAAGGAAGGGAGCACGGAGTCCTGCACATGTCACCATGTGAAAATGTGCCAGGCACCAGGCACATTCTACAGAAATGGCTCCACTTTCTGGGAGATTTATAATGGCAAACCCCATTTAAATACACAACCCACAAACGGTCATGTGGATTTTCATGTAGGAAAGATGTTAGGGTTTGGGGCGACGGCCAAGAAAGAATTCTTGAGACGTCTTTGGTGCAAAAAGGTGGTTTTATTAAAGCATAGGGACAGGACCCGTGGGCAGATGGAGCTGCTGCCCTGGGGTCGTGAGGAGTGGCTGACTATATACTTTCAACTTGGGAAGGGGTTAGGGATAGCGTAAGTCTCTAAGGAGTTTTGGAGGCAAGGTTTCCAGGACCTTGAGGGGCTAGCTATTGTTAAAAAGAGGTCAATTATTACTGCCTAATAAAACCTTAATCATGAGACCCTTTGGATGTATATCGGTAGGTCATATGCTTTGGGGATAAGTGCCAACATATATCTTGGGGGGTAGAGATAAAGGATGTTTCCAAAGGAATTTTCATATGTTAAAGTAGACTTACAGCATCCTGGGGTCAGGCTAAGATTCCCTTTTGCCCCTAGCAAAGTATTAACATCGAGGCCACTGAGTTCCTAGAGGAATGTCACTCTGCCTGTTTCAGGGACTTGTCAACGGGCTGTAGGTCGTAAGGAAATTTAATTTTTCTTTTGTCTTTGTTTCCCACATCAGATTTAATTTGGGGTGGTGTCTGCTCCGTACTTCCATGGTACTGGGGATACCCATCTTGGGTTTCCTGAGGTGGAGCCTGAGTGGGTAAAGGGAGGAATTTTGGAATCAGACAGATATGGGTTCAACTCTAGGATTTCTTCTCTTTAGTTTCTGGTTGTTTTTACTGTCCACATCTAAAGTGCCATGTTGGTTCTCTGACTGCCCCCAAAACTGCTGTATGCTGGGCTCTCTTTTTCTGCAATTTCCGTTCACTCATTGTTCTCATATACTACCTTGTGGTGGGCAGTACTCAAGTGATCTACTATTTGTGGCATAGGATAGATCACAAAACTTCTCTGAGGTCTCAGTGTCCTCATTTGTAAAACAGGATGATAATTATACTGACATCCCATAGGTGTGCTATGAAGATTAGATGATATTTGGGTGAAAGTGGTTTGCAAACTGCAGAGGTGTAATGTAAAATATTGCCATTCTGGTGTCCTGTTAATGACAAAATATTACTGAGTGCTTTTATCTGTCATTTCCTCCATCCATCTCCCTTCTGGCTATTTGTATATTTGTATGTATAGATATATATCTATCATCCATCTATCTATCTAGCCACAGATATAGAAGAGAGACGAACAAATGCAATTAAGTCAATCTATTTATTTCTGTGTTTGATGAGAGCAGATGGGAGGACATGTATCCCCCCCCAAGGCCATATAAACTTCCTGGGCTTTGCACTGACTACATTATCCCAGAATCAAGCCTTGTGGCCAGCACAATGCCATGTAGTGACCTTGGGCCTGGGGTACCTGAATCTTCCTTTGCAGTAAGGGTGGACCATCGAGATCTAAGTTTTGATCAATCAAGATTCACTTTGACATCTGTGCAACCCAAACTCCATTAAGGTGTCACTGTGGAGGAGCAAAGGGAAGGACGTTGTCAAGAGAGCAATGTCCAATGTGGGGATTCACTCAGGAAATGTCTCTATGTACTTATATTTAATTTGCTGACATTATTTCTCATTCCATAAAGAACTTTAGGCATCTCACAAGGGGAATTTTGATGTTTCTGTTGATCTTTGGATGCTGATTTCATGAATAGGCACTGGTTACAGGCTGAGCTATATGAGTTTAAAATGAACCCAGTGTTTAATCTGGCATCTTAATACTACTGAAAGATTCAGAATTGATAGAAATGGACTCCTAACAGATTAGAAATGTCTCCATGGAGGATGAGTGAAACATAAGAATCCAACAGAGAGTAGGTAAAATGACAAGAAAAGAAATACATAGGGTGATGCAAATACATTCATCAACAATATGTTGGAAGTTTTGTGGATGCTTGTCATGCTCCAGGAACTCTTGCTGGGAAGCAGTGAATGAGAGAGCAGCATAGGAAACAGTTTCTGCCTTCTGAGTGATTCCGTTCTCCATGTGTGGAGCGGGGTGAACCATCTAGTACAGCAGATGGTGCCCAGTGCCATCCAGTCCAGGGAAAGAGGCCCAGAAAGGGCATAGGGAGAGGGTGTGTTAGGGGTAATGCAATTTTAAAGGAAGCAGGTGGCAAGACCTCACTGAGGACCTTCCAGCAAGGACCGGGAAGTGAGGGGATATCTGAGTAGAAAGTCCCAGTGTTTGAGGAATGCTGGAGGCCAGTGAGACTAGAGCAAGGGAGGTGGGTTAGAAATGAGGTTGCACGGTGGGTGTAGGCGGCTTCTGGAGCCCCTGGGCAGGTTTGGCTTTCACCTGAGTGAGATGGCAGGTTGCTGGGGGGCTGCTGGAAGCTATGTACAGAGAAGACACTAAGGGGCAGGGATAGAGGCAATGGGGGAGCTAGGTCGACAGTGGCTGAGCCAGGGGAAGGGAGAAGGTGGGAGAGCTGGTCACACCTGGATGACTCCGAAGGCAATCTAACAGCAATTTCTTGCTTGGATCAGAGGTGGGATTTGAGATGCAGAGAGGAACCAGGGTGGACTGCAAGACCAAGTGGACTAGGAGAAGGGAGCTACTGTTTCCAGAGGGAGGGGAGGCCCAGGGAGGGTTTGGTTCAGGGCATGTGACCTTAGCATAGGAACTCCTCAGGAGTGTGGGTGGGCACTTAAGAGATAGCAGCCTGAGTTTAGAGGTTTGCATCCAGGTGGTGCTGAGAGTCTGGGATAGGGTGCAGTTTTGGAGGGAACGGGGGTGGTTGCAGAAAAGATGAGGCCTGAGGTGCGAGAGCCCCTTCTTATTGACTCCGCGGGACATGGTAAGAGGAGAGGAAGGGCCTGAATGTCACTTCAGGGCCCTGGGCACATTGATGAATCCCGTCTGAATCTCTGTTTCCACTTATTTATTTTTAAAGATTTTATTTATCTATTTGAGAGAGGCAGGGGGAGAGAGAGAGCAAGAGAGCGCAAGCAGGGGGAGGGGCAGGCAGAGGGAGAAGCAGGTTCCCTGCTGGAGCAAGGAGCCCAAAGCAGGGCTCGATCCCAGGACCCTGAGATCATGACCTGAGCCGAAGACAGACACTTAACTGACTGAGCCACCCAGGTGCCCCTCTGTTTCCATTTATAAGATGAGGAGAGCAATACCCACTTCCCAGGGCTGCTACAATTGGTGACGTCATGCCTGCATGAATGCTGCTTACCTCAGTGCCCAGTGCCGATATCCTGTCTCCAACACAAGAGGCGCGACGGGGCCCACTGAGCCATCCTGAGGCCCTCTGATTGAAAGCAACTTCTCTAAGAAGTCTGGGAGAATTACCGGGGAAATGCTTTCCACCTGGCTTTGCTATTCCCTTCCTAAACCTTGCGTCTTGCCTTCCTGTGCTCTCAGCCCAGACATCTTCCGAGGCATTTTCCCTTTGCTGGTTGCCTACACCCCTTCCCCCATCCCCCTTTTCAAAATTTAGCTGTGTTTCTGTTCCAGTTTTGCAAACACCATTCTCACCTAGGTGCCAGAATAAACTGGCCAGAGAGTTAATGTGTTAATGGTGCCGGTGGGTGTCTGGTTAACCTTCTCAATGGATCTGCAGTCCAAAGTCACCGGACCCTCCCCCCACCAGCCAAGTAGTTGCTGCATAAAAACCTGCTGTTTTCCCTGGGGGGTTAGGGGATGAGGGGGGCGGGGAGAAGTGAGAAACCAGGAAGCCAAGGTTTCTGGGAAGCTCTAGAGAAAGAGCCGAGATCTTCTATGTGCTGTGAAGTGGTTTTCACACACAACTGATAAAATCATGCTGTTCTTGAAATTAAGATACTGGCATTGAACAAGCACGAATGTAGACTAAATATATGATTGTCTCAACCTGATTAACAATGGAATGGCCCTAACAATAGGTCTCACAGAGTGAGAAGAACTGGGGGTGCTTGCTCTTGCCTTGCTATAGTTGGGAATATTGTGAGACACAGGCAATTAGTGGAAGAAAAATAACTTGAAGGTGAAGTGCTTTCTGATAGTACTTAAAACATTCTTCCAAAATACACAGATTTAATGAAAAGAGGAAAAATTTAGTGAAGATAACACCATCATTGTAAAACAAAGTCTGTTTCTAGGGAAGCAGCAATATTTTCCTTTTTAACAGAAGCAGAATGTAATGGTGAACTTTGAGAATTCCAATCCTTGAACTTGAGAGTCAGGAGTTGAGTAAATTCCATTATTTGTGTAGATTTAACAAATTAACTCAGAAGTCTGTTCTTGGCCAAGCTTATACACACTCTGAAATAACAGATTTTAGCAGCTTAAAATCTTGAATTTCCTAAATTACTTCTCTCTGTGGCTTCTTTGGTTTTCATTATTATTACTAAAGCAGAAAAAAATGCTCATGCCTCCCCAAATTTCAGCAAACACAGATAAAACCCAAACCAAAGAGACTGAAGACCCACCCCTTCAGTAAGTAGCAGATGATGGACCTGAGACCATTTCAGTTATCATGTTGCTAGTTGCCCTTTGAGAATTTTTTTCCGAGAATATTTTCCTCTCCAAAATGGGATAATACCATAAATATTATGCGCTTTTCTCAGTGCATAATGCATCTGGAGCCCGTTTTCAGTTCGGCAATGTGCTGTCAGTACAATGCAGTGTTAGATGCCGCATGGCTTCTAAGCCAAGCATCATGCTTCTGAGCTACTCTTTCACCATTAACAACAGGCACAAACTTCCACTTATAAGATAAATAAGTACTAGGGATGCAGTGTACAACATGATGCCTATAGCTAATTCCACTGTATGATACATAGAAAGTTGCTAAAAGAGTGAATCCTAAGAGTTCTATTATAAGGAGAAAAATGTTTTCTTTTTTCTTCTTTTTTTAAAAAAATATTTTATTTATTTGAGAGGGAGAGAGAAAGTGAAAGCATGCATGGGAGGAGGGGTAGAGTGGGGCGGCGGGGGAGGAAGTGGGGCAGAGAGAGAGGGAGAAGCAGACTCCCTACTGAGCAGGGAGCCCGATGGAGGGCTCGATCCCAGGACCCAGAGATCACGACCTGAGCAGAAGGCAGACGCTTAACCGACTGAGCCACCCAGGCACCCTTTTTTCTTCTTTCTTTTAGTTGTGTCTATATGAGATAATGGATGCTAGCTGAACCTACTGTGGTCATCATTTCACAATAGATGTAAATCTAAACAATGTGCTGTATGTCTTAAACGTATACAGTGATGTATGTTAATTATTTCTTAGGAAAACTGAAAAGAAAAAAAAGATTAAGAGTCCCTGCCCTGATACAGCTTACAGTTTGGTGAGAGATAGAGAAGCAAGAAATAATATACCACATAGCAACGCAGAAGAACAGGCAGATGGAAGAACCACAGCTTTTTGGAAGAAGCAGTCTTTAAGCTGAGATTTGAAAGACAAGTCAGAATGAAGCCGACACAAAGCAGGAGACGGTGTTCCAGGCGGGGGGATCACACTGGCACGAAGACTCTGTGAGGGAAAAGCCATTCAGGGGTCCAGGAGGAAGTGGGCTCAGTGGGAAAAGGGGCTGTAAACTGGGATGTGTTTTGCCTTTGGCCAGACCCCCGTAGTCCCACAGATTTGCACTGATGTGCATTTTCAAAATCTAAAAAGCAATAAACTCAACATTCCATGTTCATTAAACAAATATAGCTGCCATGTATAAAAGGTAAATCCAAAAACCATGCTCCAGACCCTGTGGGGTCTAGTTCCTCATCTATGAAGCAGGAAAAAGAATACCCATTCCAAGTCTACAAGGGGATTATAACGTGATGTGTATTTACGGCACCCAGCCTAGCCCTGTGCCGTACAGAGCAGGAGCAGACAGTATAGGATCTGAAAATCTTCCTGAACATTCTGTGGGAATGAATTTGCATTGAGAATTCAGTCCTGGCACCTGAAACAAATGCAGTGTTATATGTCAGTTATATCTCAAAGGAAAAAAAACAGAAAAAGCTTTCAGTCCTGGGGAGGGGAACGGTGTGATGTGAGCGGTCTTTAGGGCAGTAAAAAACGCACTGACTAAGTAGCACAAGCCATCATCTTTAAAGGAGCTGGGGGTGGGGGTGGGGGAGCAGGGAGAACAGCCTGTGAAACTTGAAGTGGAAAAATAAAACCCTGTTAAAAAACAAAACCCAAAAGAACAAGTGGAGGTGGGGAGGGGCAGGGCCAGGGCATGGAGGCTGGTGGGAAACCGCAGTGCCTAGTCAAGGTCCGATGGGGGGTAAGCCCCATGAAAACGATTGGGTGTTTGGACTTTATGTTGAGTAGCCATCCGTTGAGCAGAAGAATGACAATAAGATTTGGGTTTTGGAAAGATTACTCAGACTAGAGTGAGGGGAGGGGCTTAGTGGGGTGCCCGAGTGTGTCAGTCACACCAGGGAGAGGCCTCTGCCGAGTCTGAAAAAGTGGAAACAGAGAGAGAAGATTGATTCAAGAAGTATTTAGGAAGTAGATAGGAATGGACATCCCTTGTGTTTGTAATGGGCACAGAGACGCCGCTGCACATCCTCTTAAGGAAAGACTTGCTTCCCTGCGGGATGGGCTGTCAGCCACTCCGGACCACCTGCCCTCAGCCCTATCTTCCCTGCGGTTCGCATTCAGGGACTGACAGGTGGAGCCACAGAGATGCAGGATCCGCTGAACCTGGGACAACATTCACAGACCATTTCAGCTCCCGCATTCTCAACTCCCCTCTCTGCCCAGTCCCGCCCCACCTGCCCCCACTGCACCCCAAGGTGACCAGGAGGGAAGGAGACTCGGGATCTGTGTGTGGGTTTCTGGTGGCATTACTCACTGGGATTGAGAACTCAAAGGGGATCTTGGGTTGCAAGGAGGGATGCAGATGGTGAGCTTAGCATGAGGCATGTGAACGTGGGGTGCTTGTGGCCTAGTCTTATGGAGACACCCAGTAGGTGAATCAACTGTGTCCTTGTCTTGGATTTGAGGTTGAGTCTGGTTTGCAGCAACATAGTCACAGATATATTTCTTTCTTTCCTTTTTTTTTTTTTTTTAAAGATTTTTATTTATTTATTTGACAGAGACACAGCGAGAGAGGGAACACAAGCTGGGGGAGTGGGAGAGGGAGAAGCAGGCTTCCCGCAGAACAGGGAGCCTGATGCGGGGCTCGATCCCAGGACCCTGGGATCACGACCCGAGCTGAAGGCAGATGCCTAACGACTGAGCCACCCAGGCGCCCCGATATATTTCTTTCTATCTTTTCCTGGCACCTCTCTGCTCATGTTGTTCTGAAATACTTCCAGGTTTCTGGTTTTTTAATTTTTTAATTTTTAAAATTCAAAAAATATTTTATTTATTTATTTGAGAGAGAGAGAGCAAGGGAGCACAAGCAGGGGGGAAGAGGGAAAAACAGGCTCCCCACTGAGCAGGGAGCCCGATGTGGGGCTTGATCCCAGGACCCTGAGATCATGACCTGAGCCGAAGGCAGACGCTTAACTGACTGAAGCCACCCAGGTGCCCCTTGGTTTTTTTTTTAAAGTAAGCTCTATGCCCAACATGCGGCTCAAACTTACAGCCCTGAGATCAAGAGTCACATGCTCTACCGACTGAGGAAGCCAGGCATCCCTCCGGTTTCACCTCTGAGTCCTTACATGTGCTATGATCTCTGCCTGGAAAATTCTTCCTTTCCCCTTCTGCTCTTCCCTTGCTTAATTTCTACTCATCCTGGGGACTTGATTTCTTCTAGAAAGTCATCTCAGAGGTACTCGGACCTGGTTTAAGGGACTGACCGACATATTCCCAGAGCATTCCATATCCTGGCACTTGTCATGTGATATTAAAATTGCTGATTTCTTTTTCTTTGTATTCTCCTCAACTTTTATAAACTTTGTGAGGAAAGGGACTTGGTTTGAGTTGTTGAAAGCTTTATCCCCAGCACCTCCTGTGGTCCTGACAGAGGAAGTGTCGATGAATAATTGTTGAGTGAACCAGTGGTAATTAAAAGAAAGCCTTAAGAAAAAGCAGAGGGATGCCCAGATTTAATGTAAAGTCGGAAGCAGAAGAGTAAACAAAAGAGGCGTAATTTATTTACTAAATTAACCAGAACTTACTGAACTAATATTGTCAGGCATTAAAGTCCTCCCAGCATTTTTTTAACAATGTGCTATGAAAAACAACGCTATTGTGTAAATTTTAAATTATGTCTTTAAGATAAGGTGATAAAAGTGGAATTTCTATGTTAGAAATTTCATATTAGATTTTCTGTATCTATTAATTATAGTTTACCACCAGAAACATTGTCTTGTTTTTGTGCTTATTTCCCAGCCCTACATTATTTAACATTTTTAACACAAAACTCTCATTTACTTATTAAATTTAAAAATTGTAGCAAAATATACATGTCATACAATTTACCATTTTAACCATTTTAAGGGTATAAGTCGGGGTATTAAGTACATTCATAACGTTGTACAACCATTACCACTGTCCATTTCCAGAATTTTTTCTCATCATTCCAAAAAGAAAGTCTGTCTATTGAACAGTAACTTCCCATTTCTTCCTTATTGACTAGGGGAATTTGTTGCATGTTTTAAGAAGGAATTTTGGGCTTAATTTCATTTTAATCCAGCAATGGGAACGTTGACTCTTACAAACTTCTGATTCTGCATTTTGCCAACAACCAGAAACATGGGTGAATAATTGTATCTTTTTTGCCAAGGAATAGAACTTTGAGAAAACAATATTTGGGCCCAAATGCCATAGAATAAACAGGCTTTAGGGTTTTTTAGACCCAGAAGAGCATCCTTTGCAATGCTGAAAGCTCCTCAGTCTGAGGGATTTTTCGTCTAATTATTTAAAATAAGCAAAGGTCGCCTGGGTGGCTCAGTCGTTAAGCGTCTGCCTTCGGCTCAGGTCATGATCCCGGGGTCCTGAGATCGAGCCCCGCATCGGGCTTCGTGATCGGCGGGAAGCCTGCTTCTCCCTCTCCCACTCACTGGCTTGTGTTTCCTCTCTCGCTGTGTCTCTCTCTGTCAAACAAACAAACAAACAAACAAATCTTTAAAAAAAAAAGAAAAGAAAAGCAGCTTAAAAAAATAAAATAAAATAAGCAAAGGTCAACACAATTAGGATTTTGAAAGCTTATCCTAAAGTAGGAACAAGATACGGGGGCAGGAGGGACTCTCTTTGTCTTTGCAAGTGAAATTCTTAATCCTAGATACCGATGAGGTGTAACTAACGTGAAGTGGTAGCAATTTTAAGAAGATTGTAAGGAAAAATGTAGTTTTTGCTTTGAAATGATTTCCCGGAGAAGGGAGATTTGTGTTGAAAATTGTGCTAAATTTCTTCTGGGGTGCTTTCATGACAAGTCAGAATAACCCAAGGATGAGCCACTGTGGGATGGAGAGGAGCATATATCTGAGACTTGATAGGAATCCTGAGGTTGAGGCACGTCTGGACACCCACCTAAAACAATGGCAATTTGCAGCTCTGCTAATTATTGGTTCCAGCCTCTCTTTTACCCTTAGAATTACTAAGCAAAAAGGTATTGTATTGAAACTCTGGCATAATAGGAGGGAAAATTTATGGAGGATTAACTTTCTTTCATCTTTTTACCTTTAAGTAGGGGAACAAGTCTAACAACCTGAATTTTAAAAAAGGACGTGCCTATAAAGGCTTTGAAGTTTTTCTTTGTAAACAGAAATGAATTTATTTGAACTCTTTCCCTTCAAAGTAAAAGCCTTACTAGCAAGCGATTTCCTTATACATTCCTTGCTCTTTGTGAAAGATTATACAGTAAAAAAGAAGATCTGATAGGGAGTGGGGGCAAGCCAACCTCTTTGGAATATTAATAAATGCCGATGAGCTCATATAAATGATAGAACAATTTTTTCAATGATGAAAACCTTTTCTTTCTGTACTCCAGAAGCATTAAAAAGCTTATCATGACGATAGGTTAACAGAGGGAAAAATCCAAATAATACTCTGATCCTAAGATGTCTGCATCTCAGGGCTATTTAAATTCAGCCAATTGCTGTCCCATCATGGGGCTATGTTTTAGCCTCTGAGTGGACAACAAAAGGTATAAAATGCTTAAAAATAGCTAAAGTTGATGTCTTACAGAAGTCACCAGTTTTATGGCCACCTGACCTTCAGAATGCTTTCTTTTCTTTCTTTTTTTTTTTAAGATTTTATTTAGAGAGAGAGAGAGAGAGAGAACGAGCAGGGAGGAGGGTCAGAGGGAGAAGCAGACTCGCTGCGGAGCAGGGAGCCCGATGTGGGACTCGATCCCACGACCCCCTGGATCACTACTGGAGCCAAAGGCAGACGCTTAACCGACTGAGCCACCCAGGTGCCCTCAGAGTGTGTTCTTGATTAAAAGTGTAATCTGCAGCAGGCAGAGAGCAGCCTTGGTCCCCATGTTGGCTGTGCCACTTGTCCACTCTCCCACCGCACAAACTTTCTGGGACTCTGTTTCCTCATTTGTGCAATGGGATAGGAATGGGGATAATTCAGGAAGCTACTTCTGGGGGGTGGCATGGGATTGTAGGAGATGTTTGCTTTACATACTTTTGAAAAGCTTTGCCTCAATTTTATTTTACTAAGAAGAAAGAGAATATTCGGATTCTATGTAGCCATGTGTGTATGCAGTCTGGCTCACATTTGTAAGGCAACATTGGGAGAGCTCTTACCTGGGAAGTTGCGGTCAGCATGACTCTGGGCAAGTGACAAGACCTGTCTGGGCTCACCTTCTCTCATGGTAAAATGAGGGGTGTCAGGCTCAGACCTCTCTACAGACTCCAACACTTGAATCTTCAAAATCAACCAGTTGCTTCATGTGAGAGATGGGTTCTGGAGAGCAGGAAGAATTGGGAATTGTTTTTGTTGGCTGAGATTGGAAAGGGAGACCCAACATCCCTGAGGCAGGGAGCACCCCCTATGTGATTGCCTGAAACCACCATCTCCTTGTGCTCTCGGTTGGTTGGAAGCCCTATACACACATTCTCATGCAGGCTGGGTAAACCAAGGCAAGGTTGCTTTTGCTGAGCTTGGGCACATCACTGCTAGACCCTTCAGTGGGTAAGGCTTTCATTCTCCAGAATTTCTATCCTGCCTGGTCATCCCTCATCTCCCCCTTCATATACATATGTGCATGTCAAAGTTTAGTGTTCTTAACTTTTTTCCAGTGTCTCACATTATTTTTTTAAATAAATGTTTATATTTTGGAATAATTATAGATTTACAGAAAAGTTGCAAAAATAGCACAGGACACAGTGTTCATGTATACCTCTTGCCAGTTTGCCTCATTGTTAACACCTCTCTCTTTCTCTCTCTTTCTGTGTGTGTGTGTGTGTGTGTGTGTGTGTGTGTGTGTGTATGTGTATTCTGCTTTGTTTTATAGGTACTTCGTATTTCAACCCCACATGCTTTTCTGGCTACACAGATCTCACCTCAAGATGTTGAGACACATCAGGTAGTCTATGAATTTACCATTCCTGAGGATCTTAGGCCAATCTCAACTGCTATCCTTCATGCCTGAGAATTTTCCTCCCCTCTGTTCTGTGCTAGATTTCTGGTTCCTAAAATCTCTATTTCTTTTTTCTTTGGCTTGCTAATTCATCAGCTTTAAAAAATAGATTTCTGAATAAAAAAACATGGTAAATAAAATTTTGCATTTCTAAAAATGGCTGTGTTCTAGCCTCACATTTGGTTGATAAGTTGGCTGTATATAGAACTTTCCTTTCCATTCCAGCACTGCTGTTGGGACGTCCAAGGCCATTCTGATCACGATCTTTTACATGGGGTCTGTTTGTTTCTGTTTACTTTTTCTTTCTGAAAGTGTGCAGGATCTTTTGTTTCCAGCTTTCCCCCCCTGTATACCCCTTTTTTATACAACCTGTTCATGCTCTGTGGTTGCAATATATTATCTTCGTTAGTATTGGTTTTATTTCTAATAATTTCTTCCCCTGGCAGAGTTTCTTATTTCTTCCAAGTTACTTTTTTTTCTGTTTGTTTTGGTCCATTTCTTTCTCAATCTCATTCTTTCTGTCTCTCTCTCTCTCTCATTCTTTAACGATAAATCCTTTGCTCAGATGTTGGGTAATGTTGGTTGTAGGCTCATATAAGGGGAGACTAAAAAGTGGCTTGGAAAACACCATGGCTTGGAGACTCTGATGCATAAAGTCCTTGCTGTAGAGAGCTGGGTCTGGGCTGATGAGTTGTGCAATCTCTAATATAAATATTTTTATATTTATATGCGTAGGTCATAGTCTCTTGGGAAGACAGTGATTCCTGTCTTCTGCCCAGAAGCGGAGCCGGCCTGCCAGCATCGGGGAAGCTGAGTGCGGGGAGAGGAACAGCCCTCAGCAACAAGATCCCTCCTCACAGGGTTACATACCCACCTTCCTGCCTGGTATCGTCCAGTCCAGAGACTGCCTCTTAGCTCTCTTTAGAGAACAAACCTATAGTTTCGGGCTCTGGTGGGGGAGGAGTGGGGGATCTGACAGTTGTTGATGTAGACTTTCAATCAATCATCTTTCTTTAGGGTCTCCTTTTACCCCTAACTCTCAGAGGTCCCTAATGGGGCCATTCTGGAGGCCTCAAAAAATTCATATTAATCAATCCATTCAATTCTTACCTGCTTTCATAGGATTCCGTTGTCTTGGGTCTGCCAATTCATTTGTGACTCATCTGCCTGCTTTCTAGCATCTATCATTATTGCCACCTCCTCTCTGTTTTCTCTTTTCTTGTGGTTTTCTGCCTTAACAAAATCTGGTTACTGTCGTTTTAGTGGGATTTCAATAGAATCAGAAAGTGGGATTTCAATAGAACCAAAAGGTTCAATAGAACCACACCACCCACTATCTTGGCCATCGACAGTCTCCGTGTTTATTGCTCTTGTAATTATCATTACTATCTTCTGCTCTCCCTGTCTTTTCCTTTCACTACTCGGCTTTCCTGTGACAAAGCCCCACATTGCAGATAAACTGTCTGTGAATTACAGATGTCAAAGCATTCATCGACAGAAATTGTTCTGATTTCTTCATTTTAATGACACAGAGACCAAGGAAGAGAAAGATTAAATGATTTACAGCAGGGCTGACACAGGGGCAGGTCAAATGTCTTCTGCTATTCAACGTTATTTCCATTCCAATGGCACAGTTTCTGCCAGGCAGACTGCCACACTTACATTCCAAAGGATGGTGCTTGCTGTCAATAGGGTCAAAAGCCCTTATAGCACAATAAGTCCGCGACAAAGATGTTTTCCGCGGATTGGGGATCATTGGCCTAGTGGAATAATTCAGCATGAATCCTAGAAAGGCCAAGGTCTGCTGTAGTATTTGCAACAATACCTACTTCTGAGAGCGGTGGTGAAGTGCCAATACAAATAGCATTTAAGACATATTATAAAAGAGATCACTTTCTAGTCTTGCCTATTACAGTATTATTTTAATCTGATCATTAATGCTTCTCTAGGATTCCAGCTGAAATTTGTAAATAGCTTTACATTCTTTCACGTTTGGAATTACTATTTATGTTTTGGCATCTAAAAAAAAAATCATTCAATTTATGTGAAGCTTATGCTTCCCTTTGTTTCCACCTGAAGCTCAGAAACCTTTTGAGGACTCTGAGGAAAAGAAAGATACCACCCAAATTCACAATAATGTATCCTCGGTGATTTTATATCCACATTATATATTGAAATGGAATTTCCTGCCTGTGCATTTACTCATGCAGTGGATAATTTAAGCTAGTAAAATGAAAGCAAATAAAAATAGGAAGGAACATGAATCAGGAAACAAAGAAAAGTATGTAGCATTTATTGAGCACCTGTCATATGCTGGCATTTTCCTATACATCAGCGTAGGCTCTGCAGTTACCATGTGGAAATCCAACAACTTTTCTTTGTTCAACAAAAACCATAAAGGCCTTATAATTGAGAATGTCATATTAGAAATGTCCTAAGCCAGGAGTTTTCTGGGAAAAGTATTATTAATATATTAGATAGCAACAATCTTCAAGGAAACGAAATCTGTAATTTGCATTGACTATGGCCATATACTTTGTTAGATGTTACTGTGAAGAAATACACATAGACGGGTGATCCTCATTATTCACAGATCCTGTATTTGCGAATTCGCATACTTGCGAAAATTGATTTGCAGCCTCAAGATCAATATTTAGAGCACTTTGCCAGTCATTCAAGGACAGACGCAGAGCAGGAAAACTCTGAGTTGCCCTGGCATTTTCCCAGCTGAGGTAGAACAAAGCAGCGTTTTGCCTGGTTGTAAACAAGTGTCTTTTTCTCCATCTATTTAGTGCCACGTTTTCCTCATTTTTGTTGGTGATTCCACTGTTTAAAATGGCTTCTAAGCATAGTGCTGCAGTGCTGTCCAGTGTTCTTAAGTGAGAGAAGGCTGTGATGCGCCTTGAGGAGAAAATATGTGTTACAGAGCTTCTATCAGGCATGAGATATGATGCCATTGTCCATGAGTTCAAGTAAATGAATCAACAATATATATTAAATAGGGGTCTCAAAACAGAACCCCCATGAAACACACGTAAAACAAGTTTATGTATCCACCAGTTGATGAAAATGTGACCAGAGACTGGAAAGAAGCTAACCCTGCATTTCCCTAGGAGCAATCGCAGTATTCTCTATAGAACACAACTGCTGCGAGTAGTGAGAACAGTCGTGTGTGTGTGTGTGTGCGTGCACGCGCACGCGCACGCACGTATGTGTGGCATAATACACACACATAAAACTATCTGCAAGGAAAATAAATCTCATTGAGAAGGTAAAATATAAAAATAAATAAAGACAATACAAATGGAAACATTTGAGTGACAATGTAAGGTGACTAACTAAAACTGACAGCCCGTTGGAGAATGAGTTAATCTAGGGAACTAATTCTTGGTATCCAAGTAGAACTCTCTCCCAACACAATGAAGCAAGGACACCCACTGCTTGGCTGCTTTCTGCTTATTTTTTCAGTACGAAAAAAGCTGTCTTTAAAATAAGAATAAATAGGGGTGCCTGGATAGCTCAGTAGGTTAAACGGCTGCCTTCAGTTCAGGTCATGATCCTAGGGTCCTGGGATCCAGTCCCACATCGGGGTTCCTGCTCAGCAGGGAGCCTGCTTCTCCCTCTCTCCCTCCTCCAGCTCATGCTCTCTCTCTCAAATAAATAAAATCTTTAAAGAAAATAAAATAAGAATAAACATATCCATGCTAATTTTATATAAGACTCTTCCTGCTTGAGTAACTTCCCCTGTTTTCCTCAGGTAGCAAAGACCATGTTTCTTTGATCTCTTCCTGCCACGTAGGCAGTGCCATGAAAACTGCTACTTAATGTCATTTGTGCTGGTTTATATGTTCCCTGAAAGTGACAGATGGTCTGTTTGTAATCTACATCTAATCTGTTTTTCTGCCAAGTTTCAATTCTTGCTTTTCATATTTAGCAGTTGACCAAAGTGTTCAAATGGAGTGTATAAAACCGAAGTTTGTAATTACCAGATGAGAAAGTGAAGTTAAAATGGTCATTCTCAGAGAAGACAGACTTGCATCAGTTTGACTTTTTTGCTCATTTAACATAATCTTGAATGCTCAAAGCAACTTCAGAAATTCTGGCCAAATTTCAGCCAAGGACTGGTTTCCCCCAAGACCCAGAGAAAACGGAGTCCCTCGCCTACATATGATGATACAGTAAGTCTGTTAATTCATGGTTTCCAGGACAAGATCAGTGACCCATATGCTTTGTTCACGGGGGAAACTATAAATTGTTTATTCTTTTTCCTTTCCTCGTCTTCTTCCGTATGTGGTGCTCTTATAGTATTTCTCCAGAAGCACATCTCAGGTCCTTTGCTTTGTTGTCTCTTCTTCTTTTCAAGCCCCTCCCCTTTCTCTCCCCTTCCAGTGCACTGATCAATCCAGGGCTTTAAGACTGGAAATTAATCCCAGGTTTCCTTCAGGTTTTCTCTGTGCCCCCAATTTCTCTACTCAGACTCCTCAGCTCTTTCTAGTCAACTCCCAAAGTCATTTTTCTAAGTGAGAATTCATCTCATCTCATCTTAGCTAGGATCACCTTGTCTTAGCTTTTACCAGGGCATTTGTGTCTTAGGTGGTATAAGAGAATTTAGAACAGCTTATCTAAGTTTGGTTATTGTTAAATGCCCTTGGCTTCAGTAGGCACGCTGAGAAGAGGAAGTTCATTGGCCACAGAACAATGAGCAGGTGGCCTTGGCAAGAACAACCTACGCAATTGTACATTTTCTTGGTGGTTGGCTGCCATTATGTGAATTTAGTGTTACAAGAGTAGACTGATCCAGATACTCTAGAAAGCACCAAAAACTGTAAAAAGAGTCTATAAGTGGAAAAAGATACATCCTTAAAAAATATAAGGAGTGAAAGCACTATATCCAACTATCATATTTTACAAATAATTTGTCATTAACAACCCAGTTGACCCTTGAACAATGTGGCCATTAGGGGCACTGACCCCATGCACAGTCAAAACCCCATGTATAATTTTTTACTCCCTCAAAAATTAACTACTAATAGCTTACTGTTGACTGGAAGCCTTACAGATAGCATAAATAGTCAATAATTAACACATATTTTATATGTTCTATGTATTATGTACTGTATTTTTACAATAAAGTAAGCTAGAGAAAAGAAAATACAATTAGGAAAACCATAATGAAGAGAATATACATGTATAGTACTATACTGTATTTACTGAAAAAATCCACGTACATGGACTCATGCAGTACAAACCCATGTTCAGGGGTCAGCTGTATCCCATGGTATGGATATACCACCATTTTTTTGTCCCTTTACCTATTAGTGGACATTTGGGTTGCTCCCTTTTAGCACTATAGACATTTAGGGCTGTATAATTGCTTGTTGTGAGGGACTGTCCTGTGTACTCTAGGATATTCAGCAGAATTTCTGGTCTTTACTCATTGTATGCCAATAGTAGCACTCGTTGTGATGGCCAAAATGTCTCCAGAGTCACCAAATATCCCCTGGGAAGCAAAATCACTTCTCGTTGCGAATTACTGGGGAGCAAGCGCTACTGTGAACATTCAAGTGGAAGGCTTTGTGTTGAACACATGCTTTGATTTCTCTTGGACAAATATAGGAGTGGCATGGCTTGGTCATGGAGGAGTACATTTGCCTTTTTAGAAAATCTGTTAAATGGTTTTCAAAGTGGTTGGAAGTCCCCACTAGCAGTGTAAGAGAGTTCAAGTTCCTCATCATCCTTGCCAGCACTTATATGGTCAGTCTTTTGCACTCTACACATTCTAGTAGGAGTGAAGTGCTATCTTTTGTGGGTTTTAATTAGCATTTCCCTAATAAGTAACAATATGGGACATCTTGAGGTGCTTATCTTCTCTGGTGGAGTCTCTCAGGGATCATTATCCTCCACTGCCTGATGGCCAATATCTTGAGAAACCTCATTTCCTATGTTTTGTCCAGTTTTTCAGTTGTTTCTGGTTGGAGAATAGATCTGGTCGTGGAGACTCCATCTTGGCTGGATGCAGGATTCTTAACACCTGCCCTTACATGTGTTTCCAGCTGTTTCTCAACAGAAACAAAACCCCCACTGGCATCATTTTCTCTTTTTCTTCAATCTCAACTCTTTAGACCTTTGATTCTTTTGCTTCTGACTTTGAAAGTTAGTTTGCTTAAGGAAGAGCTTATGTTGTGTGTTTCCTTTTCTCATCCTTCTGTAGTACCCTTTGCTCCTGCATCTTTACACATTTCTATGGTGCCTAAATGATGCTCACAAACTTTTGTTTGGCAATCAGGATGCCTAAAAGGATGAAGACGACACATGGGATGGATGGATAGAGATTGCAAATACCATTTCATTTCAAGCCGAGTTTTAATGCTGGTGTCCTTAAAAGTTAACCAGCATAAAATGAAACAGTTGATAAAATGGGCTTTATCAAAATTACAAACTGTTCTTCTCCTAAAGAATAAAAGTTAGGAAAACAATAAGGCCAGTCATGAACTGACAGAAATATTGGCAACACATGCAACTTTATATACAACTGATGCAACTTGATAATAAGGATGGTCAAAAGATTTGAGAGCACTTCACAAAAGGTGATGTAGGAATGGCCATGGAGCCCATAAAAAGAGGCTCATTGTCCCTTGCCACTAAGAAAATGAATATTAAAACTACAATGATACCTTCCTCCAGAACGGCTGTTATTAAAAGGATGGACAACGCCACGTATCGGATACGATGAGGAGGAACTGGAATTCTCGTGCAGTGCTGGTGGGAACGCAAAACTGTATAACCGCTTTGGAAAACATAATGTATGATGTAATTGATATGAAATCCTAGAAATGGCAAGAAAACTTCAGTGACAGAAGGCAGAGCAGTGTATGATGGCGGTGACACAACTGTATGCAATTGCCAAAATTCATCATACTTTGCACTAAAAAAGGGGGATTTTGCTGGATGTAAATTATACTCTATAAAGTGTGGGAGGGAAAGTGAGCTGGTGATATTTACCTTTGAAAAGATAAGTGGGGAATGACTATTTTCTCTAGGAAACGGTGTAGCGGTGTAGCTTCTGACCTGCCACCTAATTTCACATTTTGGCTCCTTTGTGCCCTATTGGTATGTTTTTTTTCAAAAGTAGTTTCAAGAAAATAATGTAAAATCTTTGAAGTACCTTCAATTTTTAAATGAAAACTTTATAACATAAATACCACATAAATCACTGTGAACATGCTGTAAATCCAAACCAAACTTGCAAATATGTGACTAACAGTTTGTGCCTGGAAATGAAGATAGACTATTGACTGTGTTTATTTCACCACCTTTGCTTTAAAAATGTGTGCTGTAGCACCGTCATTTAGTTGCCCTGCAAACATACTGAAAGAAGGAACGCTATTAAAAATATGTACTTTCCTCACAGAGGAATATTAAAATCAAATCTTGATTTGACAGCTTAAATGCTGTTGGTCCAACAATAAGTAGTCAATAGTGACCTTTTTTCCTTTGGGTCTTTGAAACCTGAGATCCACTTTGGTTCTTTGAGCCACAATATCCAGGAATGGAAATATCGCCAGACTCATGCTTTCAAAACACAGGCGGGGAGACCATGGAAGTATATAGAGAAGGAAGGGCCCTAAATTGTAAATCTCAGTGGGCAGAGGGTTTTTTGGAACAGAAATTCTGGAAAATCCCTTGCGTTCCTAATCTGCAGTGTGTTGTATTAAGCCGGGCTCACGGATCTGATATCCAGTAATGGTATCCGCTCCCCCCACACCCCCTCTACCTTCCCCAACCCTGGTGGAAACAGGGCATGTGCCTGCATTTAAATGTTAGAACAGTCTCTAACTTTTCCCTCTTATGCTTCATTTGGCTTTGGGGCCTCCTATCTCCTAATTTGAGTTTAGAACACATTTACCTTTCTTTCTCTTCTTTTCAGTAGATATTTTCTTATTTATATATTCTCATAATTGATATTTTCTTATTTACATAATCCTCCCAAATCAGATATTTTCTTATTTATATATTCTCATAAGCGATAATAAGGTATCTGGTAAGAGCCAGTTTTTGTTTTTGTTTTTGTTTTTTTTTTTGACGTTAAGTATGGTGTCCGTGTGTCCTGAAGCATTTGCTGGATTGTAGATTTGGGGGCTCACACAGGATGGATTCTCTGGAACGCAGGGCTCAGAAGTCAGACTGGGTTGGAATACTGGCTCTGTTGTTGCTTCTGTTCTTACTAGGTACGGGACTTTGAGGCAGTGCATTAACCCTTCTGAGTTTCCTTATCTTTAAAATGGGATGAATACCTTGCAAGATTGTTGAGGGATTAAAGGAAATATTGTACCTGAAGCCCAAATATCCCTTAAATTTGCCACTAAATCTATAACATCCAAGTCTCTCATCTGCCACGTGAAAAGATCACCACCCTGTCTTTCTCTAGGGTTGCTGGGACCCTGTTGCACATGGACGCTGAGCAGTGGACTGACTTTCTGCCCCCAGCTCTGCCTTCTGTCCTTGGCCTCCCTGCTTGTCTGGGTTGAGGCTGAGCTGGGCTGGATGCCAAGCCTGCGTAGCCTCTGGAGGAGTACCTGGAGCTTCTGCTCTGTGCACTCCACTTCTCTGCTGCTCTGTGGAGTCTCTGGAGGGAGGGTATCTTCAGCAAGTTACCAGGAACAATGCGTGGTCCCTGGTTCTGAATCTGGCCCCGGCATTCCCAGTCTTTCCTCCTCTGTGGCAATTAGACTCTCAGGGGCTCTGCTGTTCCTGTCACTGTTCCCTCCTCTCCAGCTCCTCGTGTCCATGAGACTGACCGGTGAATGCCGCAACCCAACATGTGGAAGGCATATAGGTACGTGCATTCCCACAGGGTTCCTGTAAAAACTGGGAGATGAAATAGATGTGTTCATTTATCTGTCATTCAACAAACACTGATCACTGCACCGAGACCTGAGGAATCAGTGGTGGACGAGATAGATTTGGTAAACACCCTTGCAGAACTTACAGTCGAGTGGCAATAGATAAAATTAATACATAATCAGCCAGGCAAATAAAATAATGTTCCACAACATCTACATGGATTGGTGGGTTTGGCAGGGGGCTTCCTACAGGAATGGTGAGGAGGGCTACCTGATGGAGTGGGGATGGAGAAATCCAGACAGATGGAACAGCATGTGTGGAGCTTGAGAGATGAGAGAAATCAATGTGTTTAAGGAAGTGGAAAAGGACTGGAGTGGGGGCAATGGAGGCAGGGCTATCCTTTCAGTCTATGCAGAAGGGAGTATCTCCGGCGGGACTGGGTAGGAAGAAAAGCGCAGGTGGGTTGCTGTGGGCTGGGGGTCGAGGGTGGAGAGCCTTAGGAGTGGGGTGATGGAGCAAAGCACAGCCTCCATCAGAGCGTGACTGCTGGGGCTGGGTTTCTGCTGATCCCTTGATGGTGCTGGGACACGGAGCCCATCCTACAGAGCAAGTGAAGTTTTCTATTGTTGCTCAAATTCAGCAGTCTTTTGCTTTCCTCCCTCAAAGCATGCTGGATGGAGATGTTTCCTACCTTCACTAGTTCTTCTGCTGTAGTTCGTCTGCCCTCAGATTTCTCTGCTATAAAGTTATAAGGAAAGCACATGCAAAAGAAACAAGGGGAACATTCTGACAACATGTGCATTTCCTGTGTGTTTGCCAGGTTAACAGGGTGCTTTGGGATGTAGAAAGTTTGACCTCACATGATAGAAGAAGATGAGCAACTTTAAATGAGAAGATGATGCGATCTCCCCGCCCGGCTCTCTGGACTCAGGGGCAGATCACACACACAGGTCTGGTGGACAGATTCCAGTGACATCTTGGTTGGTTTCGACCTCTAGGGTGATTGCTTTTCATTTTGAAGACCATCATCTTTAAAAAAACAAGTGCCATTTTATTTTTAAAGAACATTTCAATTGTACAATAGAACATAAATATTTAAAGTGCATAAAACATCCATGTGCAGGTTGACAAGTAATGAATTAACCAACACCCATAAAAATATCACCTGGGCTGAGATGTAGGATGTTGTCTGTTCCCTGAAACCCTCACACACTGGAGGTAAAGACTGAATTGTATGCTCCTTGCTCTTCTTTTATAATTTTTACTACTTACAGTTGTAGCCCGAAATATGGCAGTTTCATTTGACCTTTTCTGCAACTTAAATAAAGGACGTTATTGTGCATGTATTTATTTCTGTCTTTGCTACTTTTGCTTATTCTATGTTAGTAGGATTCATCCATGTGGTCAGCAGCTATGGCTGTTCATTTTGATTGCTCTGTTCTAGTCTACTGTGTAACACACCACAATTTGTTCATCTGCTCTAGAGCCGATGCTAATTAGTTTTTGCCAATTTTTCAAAAAATTTTCAAAATTTTCCAAGAATTTCTGGGTTTGATGATTAGAAACAGGCTGTGATGAACACTTATGCGTGGCCCTGTGCCCATGTGCAAGTTTCTCCAGGCCGTACCTGTAGGAGTGTCATTGACAGATCACACTGTGTGCATATCTCCTCTAGTACAAGATAACGCCAAACTTTTTTCCAAAGAGGTTTTACCAATTTACACTATCGCTAAATGAATAAATATTCACTGATCACCTCCTGTGTGATTTAGGTCTGGAGGGAAAAAAAACAATGAACAAAACAAAGTCCCTGACCTCATTATATTTACATTCCAGTGGATAGTGACAAATAATAAATAAGGATATAATATTTCCAGTGGCTAAAACAGTGAAACATTAACCCATAGCAAGGGCTCAGAGGGTGAGAGTGGGGTGCTCCTTTAAACATGGGGACTGATCAAAATCCTGGAGGAGAACACAGGCAGCAAACTCTTCGATCTCAGCCGCACCAGCTTCTTCCTAGACACATCGCCAAAGGCAAGGGAAGCAAAGGCAAAATGAACTATCGGGACTTCATCAAGCTGAAAAGCTTTTGCACAGCAAAGGAAAGAGTCAACAAAACCAAAAGACAACCTACAGAATGGGAGAAGATATTTGCAAATGACATATCAGATAAAGGGTTAGTATCCAAAATCTATAAAGAACTTATCAAACTCAACACCCAAAGAACAAATAATCCAATCAAGAAATGGGCAGAAGACACGAACAGACATTTTTCCAAAGGAGATATCCAAATGGCCAACAGACACATGAAACAGTGCTCAACATCGCTCGGCATCAGGGAAATCCAAATCAAAACCTCAGTGAGATACCACCTCACACCCGTCAGAATGGCTAAAATTAACAAGTCAGGAAACGACAGATGTTGGCGAGGATGCGGAGAAAGGGGAACCTTCCTACACTGTTGGTGGAATGCAAGCTGGTGCAGCCATTCTGGAAAACAGTATGGAGGTTCCTCAAAAGGTTGAAAATAGAGCTACCCTATGACCCAGCAATTGCACTACTGGGTATTTACCACAAAGATACAGATGTAGTGATCCAAAGGGGTATGTGCACCCCGATGTTTATAGCAGCAATGTCCACAATAACCAAACTATGGAAAGAGCCAAGATGTCCATCAATAGATGAATGGATAAAGAAGATGTGGTATATATATATAATGGAATATTATGCAACCACCAAAAAAAAAAGAAATCTTGCCATTTGCAATGACGTGGATAGAACTAGAGGATATTATGCTAACTGAAATAAGTCAATCAGAGAAAGACAAGTATCATATGATCTCACTGATATGAGGAAATCTTAATCTCAGTAAACAAACTGAGGGTTGTTGGAGTGGTGGGGGGTGGGAGGGATGGGGTGGCTGGGTGATAGACATTGGGGAGCGTATGTGCTATGGTGAGCACTGTGAATTGTGTAAGACTGTTGAATCACAGACCTGTACCTCTGAAATAAATAATACATTATATGTTAAAAAAAAAAAAAGAAGAAGATAGTGGGAGGGGGAAAATGAAGAGGGGAAAATCGGAGGGGGAGATGAACCATGAGAGACCATGGACTCTGAGAAACAAACTGAGGGTTCTAGAGGGGAGGGGGGTGGTGGGATGGATTAGCCTGCTGATGGGTATTAAAGAGGGCACATTCTGCATGGAGCACTGGGTGTTATGCACAAACAATGAATCATGGAACACTACATCAAAAAAATAAATAAATAGGGACACCTGGGTGGATCAGTCGGTTAAGTGGCTGCCTTCGGCTCAGGTCATGATCCCAGGGTCCTGGGATTGAGCCCCTCATCGGGCTCCCTGCTCGGCGGGAAGCCTGCTTCTCCCTCTCCCACTCCCCCTGCTTGTGTTCTCTCTCTTGCTGTGTCTCTCTCTGTCAAATAAATAAATAAAATATTTTTTAAAAATTTAAAAAAATAAATAAATAGGAAAGAAAAATAAAATAAACATGGGGACTGGGGTGGAACTTCTGCCTCTCCAAGGAGGTCAAGGTGAGAGACTTCAAGGATTGTGACCTTATATTGGTTTTAATTTACATTTCCCTGATGACAAATGACATGGATATCTTTTCCTATATTTTCTTGGCTATTTGAATTTTCCCTTTTGGGAAGGGCCTGGCAAGCCTTTTGTCCATTTTTGTATCATATTCTCTTATTATGCTGGGAGGGGCAGAGAAAGAAAGAGAGAGAGAATCGGAAGCAGTCTCCACATGCAGCATGAAGCCCGTCGCGGGTCTTGATCTCATGACCCTGAGATTATGACCTGAGCCGAAATCAAGAGGTTGCTTAACCGAATAAGCCATGCAAGTGCCCCTCTTAATGGTATCTTTTGATGAACAAAATTAAAAGGAGATTTACCCATATTTTCTGCATGAAGCAGTACTAATTGTTGAGTTTTTTTCCTTTGACTTGGTTTCCTTTTTGTAATTCCAGCGCTGGATATATCAGCTTGCCCAGTAGGAGGTCCATGCTTTAGATGTCCAAGTGTGGGCTTCCAGGGATGGACCTAGGCCACGAAGCTTATACCCTGATTTTTCCTCATTTTTCCAGGGAAAATGCCCAGTGGTGCATTCTTGCTTCCTGAGTAATCGTGTGAAGGTGTCACACACTAACTACACACGTCTCTGGCTTCTAAGCCATAGTGGGGGCTGCCCTGGGTCTGGGAATACGTTTCTCTTATGCTCTGTTTTTTGTCTTCCTAACTTTGGGAGATATCCACCTACCCTGGAGTCTCAGTGTCCATCCCTGACTTGACCTTGAATTAGGACCCCCTCAATGATCTTCCTTTTGTGCACATTCTATGTCTTTTATCGCTGCCCTCATCACAATGCAGACGAGCATTGGTTTCTTGGAAATGGAATGACTGTATTAGCACTCTGTCCTGTGTTCTCCACGAGGATCCGGGCAGCTGACCAAACCTCAGGATTCTGATGCCCAGCACAATAGTTAGCCTCCTGTGGACACTCAGTCAGAGTTTGCTGATCTGAAAATTAACTCTGTAAAGCATTGTCAAGGTCATCAGTCTAATGAGTTCTGTTGGCTGACTGCATTTTGGACAGGTCATGAGTAAAGTGAGAACTTTTCTCTTAATAACATTAACTCAGAGTATAATTTCTTTCCCAGCAGAGAGGGGCTGGTAGGAACTTGAGGGTGGGTGGGAGAAATGAGGGACACTTGGAAATCGGCTAGGATAACCAGAGGCCCTCAAAACCAGCTGTGGATACTGGATAAAAGGCCACAGTCAAATCTTCTGAGCAATCTCTGCCCCGTGTCCCAGGAGGAGCAGTGACTTCACAGTTTTGGGAGACTTGCAAAGCCTGGCAAGGGCTAAGAGTGAGTTCTTTGTGTGGTTTGGATGAATTTGAAGCAGCCACGGTGCAGGTTCTGCGCTATTCATGCTGTTTATCTTTTAAAAATAGGGCAGTGGTTACACAGCTGAAGCCCTGAGCCTACCCAGCTCCCTGCAGGACTCTGCCCGCTCCCAGGCTTGACAGCACTTCCTTCCTGACCTCGAGTGGCTTCCTGCTCTGGCCTTATCGCACACACAACTTGACACTGCACTGGAATGCACTTCAGGTCCATACATGGAAATCTCTTGCTTTCTACACTTACAAACAACTGTCATCTACAAAAGGCTTTCTTTATTTCCAGACTTACACTTTCTTTGCTCTGGGAGGGTAGGATTAATACAACTCCAAAAGACATGAAACAAACAAACAAAAAAATCAATCCCCATCTCCATCCCTCATTGTCACCTGAAATTTTAATCTTTTGTTTTATGAGCCAAGGAAATAAAGTAAGGCTGGCATACATGTGTATGTTGGCAACAGAGACGTGCCAGGAAGCTACGGTGTTTACAGGGGTTTTGGAAAATGGCTTCCCACCTGTAACGAACTACACTTTATTCAATTTCCTTCATTTTATTATATCTCTAACTTAAAGAAGGAAGGTGGGTAGTTTGCTTGTGAATATTGTTAAATGAACAAATAAACTGTCAGTCCTGCCCTCTTTGGCTTCCCTTGCAAATGTTAAGTGTTTTTAGTAATTACCAAGGCTTTACTGTTTCTCATCATCTGAGATCTTCTGATGTACTACTTTCTTTCTCCCATAAAATTTCAAGGTGGATATGAGATAGTCCTCACACAGAAAAGTAAAGTTGGGAATGTCAAATCCGCCAAAGATGAATGGGGCTCATAATATGTTTAAAGCTTAATTTTCTGAGCTATTTCATACAGACAAAGATAGTGCACCAGAAAGAATATCAGGGAAAGAGAACATTGACAGTGCTCTACTTTGCAATGCATTAAATAAAAGCTATTTTGAAAATCATTGAAAATTTGGTGTGGTGTTGATCTGGAAAATTTGAGGGGTTAATGGAGGAGAAAAGGAGCTGAAGGAGGTGTTTGGGAGTGTCTTGGCATTCTAAATTCAACTGCTTTTCATGAGCTCATCAGCCTTCTTAAGATATTATGATCTTTTACCCAGGCTGGGGGAATTTCCTCAGCTGTGATTAAAGAATGGGCTGGGCTGTGTCCTCAGAAGTCAGAGCCTTAATATTGGAAACATGAGCTCTCTTGGAGCCCTTCCCGATTTCGTTTCAGAGGAATTCCCCTCCAGGAGCAGCTCTTGAGATGGAAGGCAGGGGATGGATGAAGCCTTTTGAAATTTACTTATTTTTTATTTTGAAAGCTGAAGCGTCTTTCTTCCCCCACTTTGGCAACTACTTAAGTAGTAGCCAGGGAAGATATTGGAAGTCTTCTTTAGGATGGGTAAATGAGACAAGTGAAGGTGCACAGCCATCCTGAGTTATTTCCAAGTGAACACCACATCAGTCACGTGAGGAAGATGAAGCAGCCTGGTGGACCCTGTGGGGTGGGCTGATGGGGGCTTAGGGCTTTCACTGCTTCCTCGGGAACAAGGCAGCTTTAATTAAGACACACGGTGTGAACTACCCTGTGGTATGTCATGAAGGATATGACAGGGAAGAACAGTGACTGACTTAGGGTGGGAGTGTGAGGGGAGGCTTCTCTGTGGAGGTGGTATTTACGCTGCGCCGGTGGAAGAAAGACTGCCCCCCTGGCTGGGGAGGAGGGAAAGGCTGAGGGAAGAAGGCAGGCGGGTTCACAAGGCCCTGAAAGTATGGCCAGGGCAGGAATGAGAGGGAGAGTTGGCCAGTTGCTGGGCCCAGATCATGCAAGGCCTCCTGGGTCATGGTAAGGGTTTTGGATTTTTTTTGGGGGTTGGGGGTTGGAGGAGGGGCAGTCTGTGAGGGAGAGAGAGAATCTCAAGCAGACTCCGGGCTGAGCCAACAGCCTGATGCGGTGCTCCATCTCATGACCCTGAGATCATGACCTGAGCTGAAATCAAGAGTTGGATGCTTAACCGACTGAGCCACCCAAGCACCCCAAGTTTTGGACTTTTTAAAACTGTAAAATATGCATACCATATAATTTACCATTTTAACCATGCTCAGGTATATAGTTCTTTGGCATTAAGTACATTCCTGTTGTTGTGCAACCATCATCAGCTTCCATCTCCAGAACTTTTTTCATCTTTTGAAACTGAAACTCTAAACCCATCAGATAACACCTCCCCATGTCCCCCTCCCCCAGCGCCTGGCAGCCACCATTCTACTTCCTGTTTCTATGATGTTGACTACTCTAGGTATAAATCATGTAAGCAGATTCTGACAGTATTTGTCCTTTTGTGACTGGCATATTTCACTCAGTGTAAGTTCTCAGGGTTCATCCATGTTGTGGCATGTGTCAGAATCTCCTTCTTTTTTAAAGCTGAATCCTAGGCCACTTGGGTGGCTTAGTTGATTAAGCAACTGTCTTGGGCTCGGGTCATGATCCTGGAGTCCCATGGTGGAGTCCCGCATCAGGCTCCCTGTTTGGCGGGGTGTCTGTTTCTCCCTCTGACCCTGCCACCTCTCATGCTCTCTCTCATTCTCTCTCTCTCAGATAAATAAATAAAATCTTTAGAAAAAAAATAAAGCTGAATCATATACTCCATTGTATGTATATGTTACACATTTTGTTCATTCATCTGTTGATGGACATTTGGCTTTCTCGAGTAATGCTGCCATGAATAGCATTACAGTGTAATGAGGTAAAACAGTGTACAGCAGGATACAAATATCTGTTTGAGTCCCTGCTTTCAATTCTTTTGGGTATGCCCCAGAAGTGAAATTGCTGGACCATGTGGTATTCTATTTTTAATTTTTGGGGAAACTGCAATTCTGTTCTCCTCAGCAGCTGTAGCATTTTATGTTCCTGCCAGCATGCAGAAGGATTTTAGTTGTTCTACATCCTTGCCAACACTTATTTTGTTTTTGTTATTTTGGTGTTTTTTTTCTTTTGTTTTGTTTGGTTTTAATAATAGTCATCATAATGGGTGTGAAGAAAAGCTTGGAATTCTTTTTTTTTTTTTTAAAGATTTTATTTATTTGAAAGAGAGATAGAGAGCACAAGTAGGCAGAGAGGCAGGCAGAGGGAAAGGGAGAAGCAGGCTCCCTGCCAAGCATGGAGCCCAACGCGGGACTAGATCCCAGGACCCTGGGATCATGACCTGAGCTGAAGGCAGCTGCTTAACCGACTGAGCCACCCAGGTGCCCCTGAAAAGCTTGGAATTCTTAAGTTAGAAGCCATCAAATGATTTCAACAAGGAAGTAACACAATCTTTCTTTTTATTTTTTACAATGTTTTTTTCATTTCCTTAAGTAATCTCTACGTCCAATGTAGGGCTTGAACTCATGACCCCAAAATCAAGTGTCGCATGCTTTTCTGACTGAGCCAGCCGAGCCCCCCTTTTTTTCTTCTTCTTTTTTTTTAAGATTTTATTTATTTATTTGACAGAGAGAGAGATAGGGAGAGCAGGAACACAAGCAGGGGGAGTGGGAGAGGGAGAAGCAGGCTTCCCGCGGAGCAGGGAGCCCGATGCGGGGCTCGATCCCAGGACCCTGGGACCATGACCTGAGCTGAAGGCAGACGCTTAATGACTGAGACACCCAGGCACCCCCCCCCCTTTTTCTTCTTAAAATGTTCCCTGTGGCAGCTTGGTAGGGAACGGATCAGAGCAGAAGGAGAGAGCGACTGGGCACTCATTAAGATAATGTTTTGGTGTCCAGAGAGGGGTGATGGTAGCATGAACTAGGATAGCAGTTTTGAAGAAGAGAGATAAACAGACTCAAGATATATTTTAGAAGTAGTATTTATTGGTCTTGCATGTAGGGGTGAGAGAGAGAGAGAGAGAGGAAAATCAAAAATGGCTGGAAGTTTCTAGAATAACGGACTGGATGGGTGGTGGTACTGTTTTGAGAGATGAGGAAGACTGGGTGTACTGGGGGGAAGAACACCAGGATGAAATCAAATGCCCATTAAATATTCAGTGGAAACATCCAGAGGCAGAAAATTGGATCGGTAGCATGGAGATGGGGAAACCAACTCAGAAAGGTTAAGTAAGTCACTTAAAGTGACACAGCACAAAATGTAAGTGGTAGAGTCAAGATGCAAACCCCACTGTCTGACTACAAAGCCTGGTCTTATCCATTCTGTGTCACCACCTTCCAGTCAGAGCAGATCAGTCTCCAGAAATTTCCACCAATGACTACATTTATCTACTTTGGAAAATCTCTAGTAATATAAGGGAGACACTACATCCAGTAATAAGTGTGAAGTTTAGAATGCAAACCTTGAAGAGCTTTTGAGACTAAATAAAACAACATATTTGAAATGTGATTTAAAAAACAGTTGAACAGAAAAACTCTCTTAGAAATCGTATTAACAGAGTGTAATCAATCCAGTTTCCTATTGCTAGAAACAAAGAACATATTTTTGATCTTCTCCCAAAGACTCTGGAGTCAAGGTTGGTGTTTTTGTTTTTTAAAGTTTATGTATTTTTCTTAGTAATCTCTACACCTAACATGAAGCTCAAACTCACAACCCCGAGATCAAGAGTTGCATGCTCTACCGAATGAACCAGCCAAGGGCCCCTCAAGGCTGGTGTTTTAACCATGCTACACAAGAAGCCAAGTCTCTAGTAATTTATCATGGGCTTGACATAGAGATATTTGTGCAGATGAAACAATGCTAACATGATAATCATGAACGACCAGAAAGGAAGAGCCTAAAGGTTAAGAACAGAGGTTCTGAAATTAGAGATGAATTTGAACCCATTTGCTAGTGATGTGTCCTTGGGCTGGTTCTGGAAACTCTGTTACCTTCAGCTTCATCATCTGTACAAGGTAAAATATGACACCTGGATCTGAGGGGCACTGTGGAGGGTTAGATTAGACAGTGCATGTTAGGGACTTAGTTAATAAAAACTTTTAAAATCTACAGTGACTGTTGAGCACACTCTTTACCTCTGGAGAATGGTCGAACACCCTGAGAGAGGCTGCTTTAGTAATTTAGTTTGTGGGGTCTGGGAGTGGATGGGGATGACCACATTTGTAGTTAGGGAATAAAATGGTACTTCATTCTTAAATGTCCAGTTTTTTTGACAATTTAGTGACTTTGGGCAGGGAAAGAATTTGTTTATTTAGCTTCACATCCAGCCTGGAGCCCAACATGGGGCCCGAACTCACGACCCTGAGATCAAGACCTGAGCTGAGATCAAGAGTCGGAGGCCTAATGGACTGAGCCACCCAGACACCCCTGAAAATTTTATTTTTAAGTAATCTCTACAACCCAATGTGTTACTCAAACACAGCACCAAGATCAAGAGTCTCACGTTCCACCTACTGAGTCAGCCAGGTGCCCCATCACAATTTAGTGACTTCTATCCATTGATATTTTATAAAATTAAATATGTAACATTGAGAACAAATTAGGAAAACTCTCTAAATGTGTATCTACATGTACTACCCAATTCTGCAGCATCAGCTAATAACTTTATAGTTTTAAAGACCTAGAATTATTTTAGTAAGGACAGATGGCATGTTTTCTAGAATCCTCCTTTCGGGGACTGGAGAAGTATAGGGCAAAAAAGCACTGGATTTGGCCCCAGGTAGACCTTGGTTTGAACCCTAGCTCTATTTCTTAGTTAGCTGTGTGACCCTAGGGAAATTATTTAACCTCTTTGCACCTTTCTTCATTTGTAAAATGGGAATGATACTCTCCCTCTCTCATGGCATGTTGTGAGTCGTGTAAATTGTTTAGTTATAACTGAGTTCCTTTTAGGCTAATGATAAATGGTAGTTATTATTAATGATAGGTATCTTTAAGGTTTTTTCTTTTCTCTTTTCTTGTTGTGCTATAGAAGATGCTTTTCTGCCAGGTGAAAGGATACAGAAAAAAATCATTTCTGAACATAGGCCATGAAAGTTTCCTTGGAATTTCTGAGAAACCAGGGATGTCCTTCTTGCTGTTGCATTCATGTCCTAAAGTGACTCCATGATGATCTATAACCATTCTGGAGAGAGGCTACAGGTGGAAACAAATGAAGAGTTCAGCTTGTTTCTTAATCACTCCTGTGGTTGCTTTCTTGGCTCTTCTCAGCTTTTTAAGGGGTTTGCTTTTGAAAGACTATCACAACCACAAGGTTCCCCTCTGCTCCCCCTGAAGTCACTCCATAGCATAGAGAGACTTTTCCTGAAGAAAAACATAAATGTTCTTTTGCTCAACAGGTAGCAGCTTGACCTTTTCTGACTCTCTTCTCTAGGTCCCAGCTCAGTGCCTGCTTTTTTGGATTACAGAAGAGAGGACCGTGAAGCAGGAGTTGTGGTGTGGGTACTGATGGAGAGCAGCGTGGCTGGAAGGGAAAGGTCAATGCTGCCTTTGAGGGCCAGCAGCTGGAGAGAGTAGGCACTGGTCTTCAAAGCAAATGGCAAATTTGAAGTCACCAAGGGGGACTAGGTGGTTAGAAGTGGGGACAGGACTTGTGGAGGTTCTCAGATTGGTAGGCATCATGGTGGTCATTTGCATGGCGGTGGGAGGGAGGTGAGCATGTCTGGAGGTGGCAGAGTGTGGGTGGGCATTCAGAGAATGCTGGGGAGGAGCAATTTGAGACTGACTCCATTGTAGAGCTGGAGAACAAAAAGGCAGCAGGGACAGTAGCAGATGAGTGTCCTTAGAAGGTACAAATCCAACCAGAAAAGGGCCCAGGTTTACCATGTCCTAGAGATGCTAGCTCTGGAGGTACCAGGAGGTTAGGGGTAGAGGGCAGGCCATGCACTTGGGTAGCTCCCAGTAGCTGGTGGCTCTGAAGTACCTGCTTCAGAGACAGATGGAGAGTTTCATCCTCGAGTTCAAGGGAAACAGGACATTAAGTTGATGGGTTGGAGTGGTGAAGAAAACCTTTAGAATAGCCTTTTATTTCAGTCTTTACCAGCAAATTAAATTTAATGAAATAATTATTTTTTGGACAATTGCTTCAAATTTAGATACTCTCGAGCAGATTATATAAATATGGAATTTTTATAAATTGCCGAGATGTGAAAATACTGCTTATGCCAAAAAGGTGTCAAAACTAGTAAAATGTTCGAATGTTAAATTTCTTCCTTATGCTTTAACTTGACCTCACACACCTGAACTAAAACACTTTTCAACTGTTTTCAACCAACTTTTTGAGGTTTTTTGTATTTTTTGTTTTAAAATGTATTTTAGTTATTTCAAAATAAAATTTTCAAATTTATTTACTGAGTTTGTAGTGCCTCTTAATTTTGCTGCATCTGGTGAGTGTTAACTTTTCTGTTTACTGATAACTGACCTTTTTTTTTCAGCTTCTTATGGAGTTTATGGAGATGCCTAATGAAACTACCCTGGATGACATGGAGTCAAATTCTATTGGTATCAGTTTACTCTTTGATAGAAAACTAAACTTTTGGGGTAGAAAATTAATACTTAATAATTATATATATAGTATATATTAAAAGTTAAAATTAATATAATGGTCTGAAAATTATTTTGTCATTGTTTATTTTCTGGTTCTTGGACTCTCAAGTACAACTTTTTGCTCTGAAAGAGCCAAATACTCTAATTCACTGGTTCTCAGGTTTTTAGATTTCATGAACTAGTAAAATTTTAAAAAAACAAAACAAGCTGAGTTGTGGAGTGGGTTTGGGTAATGGGATGTAATGTGCACAAGTAGAAACAGGGTAGTTGACCTTTTTTTGCCAAGTGAGAGCATTTTTTCCCCTGAAAGCTCATTTGTTATCAGCAATCAAAGAAAGATCATAACAATACAAAATTATGGGAATATGTAAAATATATATGTATGTATATAAGAATCTGCTCATACATTATTCATGATACATGAGAAACCAGTAATAATGGATTCTGACCTAGAGGACCAGGAGAGGAGTCTCTTTTCCATTGAATATGTTTTTACGCTCTTTGAAGTTTATACCCTGTGCATTTAAAGAGATAAATGTAATTTTTAAAACTAGCTTTGTGAAAAATTTATTCCAGTGCCCTTGTTTTTCATTTTGCCTTGGATCAGTGAGAACTGTGTCCTGAGACTGGCCCTTGGCTGCAAATTAGCTTTGGAGAATCTCCATCCTAATGCATTATCCAATCACCTTTAAATGAGTAAGTTCCCAGGCAGGAGGGCAAGAGCTTTGGTGTACCTTAGTCCCTCCCTTTGAGAAAAAATGATGCATTACAGAAACTATTAGCTCTTCAGAGATGAGTTGTTATTTCCAAGATTGAAGAAAAGATACGCTATTTCAAAAGATTCACCTCTTTCCATTTTCTCTCTCCTTGTTTATATTGATGGTAAGGTTCATATAAGGAAACCCAGCCTCACAGCATTTTCCTTTTGAGGGTGTTTGTAATGTTTGTGTGAGCCAGAATGCCCGAGTTTATTAATATGCACTACACATTGTGTTTATTTCTGTTTCATCAAGATTTTGCCAGATTATGGCCTGTCTATGCCTGATAGTGGCTGTGTTTGTGTATGAGCACAGGGTCATCTGATAACGAATTGTCACATCATGCGATTAAGTGATGTTTAAAATGGGTGTAAGCCAGAAGAGTTTGACTCCCCGCGTACTTTCAGAAGGTCCAATCAACAAAAGAGAGTTCAAGGTATCTTGGAAGAGGTCACTGATGACAACCAACGTCTTGATCATTCTGGACTTGTTCCTTCCTGCAGAGACACAATTAAAATAATGTACAGTAGAAATTTTTCCTTGTTGGAGGAAGGATACTTTTTTTTTTTCAGAGGTAAATCAATGTAAAATTGATCTCTTTTTCTAGAAGAGAAAAACTACTTGTTCTGGAAATTCACTCCATGAATTGTAGAAGAGCTGATGCTCTACTGCGTGCATCAATTCCCGAATGCTGTTTATCATGACTTTCCAGGTCACGTCTAAGGCCACATGGGCAGGAGGGGCTGTGCTGTGGGGGCAGGGGTTCTGCCACATTCACTTTTGTATCCTTGGTATACAAACTCAGGTATCCCTGGGTTTGGTGGCACTCAGTATGTGCCTAGTAAGACTGGATGAATGCTGCAAATAAACCCAGTTACTAGGCAGGAATATTAACTAAAAGGTAAACGTTGACTTGTAATACTTTTACTATATATACATTTTTGTACTGATATCTAATCTATCTCATTGATAAGTGCTATAATCAGCTATAAAACTCAATTAGTCTGGAAAGTATGGGAAGAAAGTTTTGTCTGATAGCGAACGCTCAGAACAATTTTCGCCCCACCCCCCACTATTGCTTTGTGCTCCAGGGAAAATTCCAAAATTAGTGTTTCTTTATTATTTTTTGGCCTAGGGTTCTATACCTCCTTGGGCTACTCTGAAACTTAAGAAAATGTGTAAAAGAAGTGAATTTGTGTTCTCTTCCGTGAAGTCTGGTACTTTAGTAATCCGTTGCCCTATGAGATACAAGCAACTCTGTTTCCTCTGTGCTCTGTTTTTTCTTCCTTTCTTTCAAAATAACCTGCCATCTTTCCAAAATAAACACGAAGGGGAAATACATTAGCGGGTATGTAATCACCCAGATATCTGTAGCTGCATGCCTCTAAAAAAATAGTAAAAATAAGATAGCCATCAGAAGTTTATTCTGGTTTTACAAGACTTATTAGTGTTCTTGTCTTTTCTTTATAAGACGTTTGAAAAAAACATTTACATTCATGGGAAAAGTTTGCCAAAGTGAGCATTAAAAAGCTGTCTTCCTAGAACGTATAGTCTCATAATCTTAGATTTCTAAGATTATAATTTTGGGTGAACATCATCAAAAGAGTTATTTAACGGATTTTTAGCATTCTAGGATGACAATATCATATTCTATTTCTATTCAATATTTATAAAAACTCATTCTGATGATCTTATGCAATAACTGTGTAATCATATAACTATGTTGCATGTTTTAATCATATAATTCATATTTTAGGGGCCCCTGGGTGGCTCAGATGGTTAAGTGTCTGCCTTTGGCTCAGGTCATGATCCCAGGGTCCTGGGATCGAGTCCTGCATTGGGCTCCCTGCTCCTTGGGAGCCTGCTTCTCCCTCTGCCTCTCTCTTTCTCTCTCTGTCTCTCATGAATAAATACATAAAATCTTTAAAAAAATCATATTTTACATTCATTTTTAGATATCCTGAATTTAAAGGTACTTTTAGGATTTCTTTTAATCCTGAAGGGTCTATGACGTTTTTTAGAAAACTGTCTTGCTCAAAAGAATTCTTCCCGTCCAATGAGTCTGGTGAATAATTTTAGTATTTTCAATTTAAGTTTTGAAAAATACAGTGATCAAGCCCGTTTTCCTCCTCCTTTCTCCCGTTCTGCTCCTTTTCTTCTTCTTCCTCTTCTTTATCTGCATCCTTTTCATTATCAACAAGTATTTATTTAGCATCTACTCTCAATATTGTGCAGTGGGAGCTCAGTTTTCAGCGACCGCCTTAGATCTTGATGCAAGAAGCTGAAGTAAGCGTCAAAGCCTGACTCCATCTTTATCATTACTGTCAGGGCCAGGACCAGACCATTAGAAGTATAATACATATTTTTAAATAAAGATCCGGTTCTTCTGGAGTCTGTGATAATTTGTGGGGAGCTAAGCAAAACTATCTGTGTACAACCTACCAATCTAAGGAGAGAGGGTTTGCCAAACAATTTAACAGCATTGTAAGATAACAATGTTTACCCCTCTTAGGCAGGTCGATTGCTTTCGCCCAGACACTTGATTATGAGGCCTGAGGATGCTAATTACAAATCATTTTTATCTTGCCTCTAAAGTCACAAGGAAGCTGACTTGCAAGCAGACTTTAGTAACCATGGGAATCCTAAAGCTAAAAACCAAATTAAAAAAAAATTCTTCAGGATAAACTGGCTAGACCCCCAAATTTCAAATTACCCTGACAGTAACACAAGGTGTGTATAGACTCTCCCTTCCCTTTGAATGTTGATTTATTTCTAAATGCTACAAAGGGCCACTGTTCACTCCTATGTGAGTTAGTCCTCTGGCCAAGATTCTGGCGGGAGAGTCCATGAGGGAAATCACAGTCAAGCTCCTCTGTGGGTGAGGAGGGTCAGTTCTGGGGTTGGAGGCCTTGAGAATGGGATGGTGTTAGCCAACATTCCTAGTGGCTTTCTATCTGAAATGGATGATCCTTCCCACTATGGGGCTAGGGCTCGACTGGGCTAGAGATGGGGTGGGAGGAACAGGTATCCTCTGCCCAGGACCCAGGAATTCCACGTCACAGTCTTTTTTTCTGAAGAAGGAAAGAAAAAAAGAAAAGAAAAGAAGAA
>NW_027397067.1:7408985-7409677 GCF_003265705.2 Callorhinus ursinus
AAAGAAAGAAAGAAAGAAAGAAAGAAAGAAAGAAAGAAAGAAAGAAAAGGAAGAAAGGAAGGAAGAAAGCAAGCAAGCAAACACAGCAGCACCTGTTTCTGTGTACATACCAGTGTGGACCCAGAGTCTGGAAGGTTTCCTGTGGATGGATGACCAATTGGCTTCCAACTCCCCATGCTGGGGTTCCTTGGCTGCTCCTTGAGCCATCAGACTCAATCCCCAGGAAACGAGCTCATCCACAATCATCACCGCTTTAGTCCCTGGATTCTGACTAAGGCTCTTGGAGATAAGGAGGAAAAACAATCAAAACATGTAGCCACACTTCCTCAGGGCAGAGCTATGGAACATTTCTGACTGTACCTTGGACTGGGCAAGCCAAAATGCCTAATTTTAATTAGAGTAGGAGCGGTTGGTATCGATGGAGCTAATTCTTTTCCCCTTAAATTGCCAAGTAGGGAACTTTCAGTGTTGGAATCAAAATCCCAGGCTGAAGAGTCAGCCTGTCAGCATGAGCACTAACTCTGTGACTTTGAGCTCCTAACTGTGCGGCTCAGTGTTGGGAGACCCATAAAAATGGGGATGAGAATAGTGATACTTCAAAAGGTTCTTAGGATGTTCCTTTGCAGGGTCAAATGAGTTAATATCTGTAAAGTGCTTACAACAGTATTTGTAACTACCTGGTATTTTTTTTT
>NW_027397067.1:7410077-7519603 GCF_003265705.2 Callorhinus ursinus
TTTTTTTAAAGATTTTATTTATTTATTTGAGAGAGAGATAGTGAGAGCAGGAACACAAGCAGGGGGAGTGGGAGAGGGAGAAGCAGGCTTCCCGCGGAGGAGGGAGCCCGATGCGGGGCTCGATCCCAGGACCCTGGGATCATGACCTGAGCTGAAGGCAGGCGCTTAACAACTGAACCACCCAGGCGCTCCTACATGGTATTTTTTTTTTAAATTCTCACAAAAACCTTGTGAAATAACTAACCAATATTTTATGACAATATTTTATGACAGCTGGGAAAGAATTGGTTTTTTCCCAGCTTTATTGAGGTATATATGATTGACAGGTGAATGTTGTATATATTTAGATTGTACAGTGTGAGTTTTTTAGCCTGTACAATGTGATGGTTTAATACACATTTACATTATGAAATGGTTACCACAGTCAAGTTAATTAACATACTCATCACCTCACCTAGTTACCATTTCATTTGTGTGTGTGGTGAAAACACTTAAGATCTACTCTTTTAATAAATTTCAGGATACAATACAATATTAGTAACTGTAGTCACCATGTTGTACATTAGCTTCCTAGAACTTATTTTCCTTATAAATGAAAGTTCATATCCTTTGACCAACATCTCTGCATAATCCCTGACCCAAGAACCCCAACCCCCCCCCCCCCCCCCTGGTCACCACTGTTCTAATCTGTTTCTCTGAGTTCAACATTTTTAGAGTCCACATGCAAGTTCAACATTTGTAGAGCATATAGTATTTGTCTTTCTGTGTCTGGCTTATTTCACTTAGTGTAATGCCCTCCAGGTTCATCCATGCTGTTGCAAACGGCAGAAGATCCTTCTTCTTTATGACTGAGTAATATTCCATTGTGTCTATTACCACATTTTCTTTACCATCCATCCATTGACAGACATTTAGGTTTTTTCCATATTTTGATTATTGTCAATAATGCTATGATGAACATAGGGGACATATAACTCCTTGAGAACCTGATTTCATTTCCTTGGGATAAATATCCAGAATTGGGATTGCTGGATCAGAGGGTAGTTCTATTTTTAATTTTTTGCAGAACTTCCATGCTGTTTTCCACAGTGGCTGCACCAATTTACATCCCCATCAACAGTATACAAGGGTTCCTTTTGGAAGAGAATTATTTTTTTTAAAGATTTTATTTATTTATTTGAGAGAGAGAGAGAATGAGAGAGAGAGAGAGCACACGAGAGGGGGGAGGGTCAGAGGGAGAAGCAGACTCCCTGCCAATCAGGGAGCCCGATGCGGGACTCGATCCTGGGACTCCAGGATCATGACCTGAGCCGAAGGCAGTCACTTAACCAACTGAGTCGCCCAGGCGCCCCCGGAAGAGAACTATTTTTGAAAATGAGCTAACCTTTTCCAGGCACTGGGCTAAGATAATTACAGATTTATCTGGTTAAATCTTTGTAGCTCTTAAAGACTTATTTTGTATATTTCTTATTACCTCATCAAAAAAGTATTTGAGTGGCTTACATAAATTCATAACATAAAATGATAGAAAAAATAAAGAAAGAAGGGCCAAGAGAAAGAAGAGCCCAGAGTAGTAGGAGGATCATAACAAGGATGCAATATCCTCTTAGTAGATGATGATTTGAAGGCTCTGAGAAGTTTAAGTGCATCCTCCCGGGTGTCTGGCTGATGAGGAGTGAGCTGGGGTGGAAGTCCTGTCTCTCTGAGTTCTGATGCAGTTCCAAGGGGTTTTGTCAGTCTAGATGGGATTGAAAGAAGGGGAAGAAAGGGTGTGTTGGCAAAATGGACATGTAAAACTAGCAGAAAAGATGGAAAAGAGTAGGAAAAGTAAGTGGTAGAAAAGAGAGAACGGAAGGGAGGGATTATAGGTGCGACTCAAATCCACTTGGTTTGTAATAGGTGGGGGGCATGGGAGTGGGGTGGGTGGGGGCTTGGGTGAGGAAAGGGATGGTGAATCTCCATGGAGTGAGTCAGGGGACTTTCTTTTTCTTAGAGAAGGCATCACCAGGATTCTAAATGAAGCCCCGTACTCACAGAGTACTCCCTAGTACTGAACATTGAAATCCTGGGCCTCTTTGAAAATATTATTTCAAAGTCAAGGGCTGACAAGATTATACCAAAAGCACAGATATACCCTGCAGGAAGCATCCATTCCACTTCTGGAGAAGCAGGATTCTGGGTCTCAGATATTCATGCTTATCTGCAGTCAACAAACTTAGCCGGCACTTACTATACGCCAAGTATAGGCACACGGGGGTCAAAAGTTCACAAGGTTTAATGCAGAAATTCACAGTTTGATGGGGGAAGACAGACATGAAGCTTATATTTAAAATACAGTGCAGTAAACATTCTCTGGGAGGATGTGCCCCTGTCTGTACTGCTTTGGGGCCCGGGGTTAGAGCATCGCATTCTGCCTCAGGGCACGAGCTGAGGTTTCAGCAGAGGAGAGTGTACTTGCCTGACTCATGAGGGATGAGTGGGCATGCAGCAGGCAAGGGAAGGAGAAGAAAATTCCAGGCAGAGAGCAGCGTGGGCAAGCACTGCTGGCCCCAAAGTGAGCTGTGAGAAGATCAGTCTGGCAGGGTCTGGGCCAGCCAATGGGGAGGCTAAACAAGTGGGGAGGAAGACAGGTGGGGAATGAGGTCCGAGAGCAGCTTCTAGCCAGACTGTTAATGACCTTCTATGTTAAACTCTTCCTTAAACCCTGCTTGGTGCAAAAGTGATCCAAGACTGCCTATTCAAGTGCACCTGTATTTCCAGCAGCCAGTAGGACCCAGAAGAGGTTTGACAGGGGAAAGCCTGGCCATGCACCCATATGGTGGCCGTGTGGAGATGGGTTGCAGGGGACACAGAGACCAAGAAGGCCTAGAAGCTTCCCAGGAGACAAGGGCACAGTGCAAGCAGGGTGTGGGGTTGGAGAGACACACTGAGGTTGGAGGCATGATGGTGGGAATGTGGTGGCAGGCTGTGGGGTCAGGACAGGAAGGAACTGAGGGCTGACACCAAGGGTTACAGTGAGGGGCACTGGCCAGATAGCGACGACATGCATTTTGGGGAGTCGGAGCTTAGTACAGGCTAGAAAACCATTTCCCAAGAACTCCAATTCCATTTTAAAATAATCCAGCTTAGCTTGTTTTCTAGAACATTGCATCACACTAACAAGCAATAGCACGCTGCTTTTGTCACTCATTAGCTATGTCAACTTGGGCAAATCATTCGCTTTCTGAGCCCCTATTTCCTTACCTATAAAATTTGGATAAAATCTACTCCCACAGAATTGGGAATTCAACTGATCGTTGATGTGAGTAATGTGGTCATGACCCCAAAGTTGGGGCTCACTACATGTTCGTTCCCTTGGCAGAGAAGAATTTTGGCTAATGAGAGAGATCCTGTTGGTGGGTAGCTGGGTCCTTCTCCCTCCCCTCCCTTCCTCCTTCCCCTCCTCGAAGCCCTCCAGCCTTCCCTTCCCCTCCCCTTCATCTTCTTCTTCTTTCCATAGCTAGATTCTGCAGTTCAGGGAAGCTGGGTGTTTGTTTTCTTGTAAATAAAGAGAGACAAATTGACCACTTCTGGACTTCTACTTGTGGGTCCAGAATTTGGCTTACAGAACAAACAGACATTTCAGTTTTAATATTTAAAATCATTCTTCAAAAAAAAAAATCACTCACACTGGTGCTTTGTCTCAACAGATGTGAATGTTTCCAGTTTCTAGCTCCTTACTAGTTTCAGTCATCGGTTGGTCCTGCTTGGGAAGCGATGGCCCAGGTGGCTGTGAGGACTTGTGTCCTCGTGTGCAAACACACGCAGAGGGATGCCTGGGGCCTTCTCACACCCGCCTCTGCCAGGCATGCTGAGCTTAGGACAGCTCTCCTCCACTCACTGGGCGTCTGTGCACTTCCAGATCATAGTGCCTCAAATCACATGACCATTTATGTGCCTCCTTGCTTGCCTGTCTTCCATGTGAAACCTTGAACCTTAAAAGCAGGGACCTTGTTCCATTCATGGTTTTATATGTGACACAAGAGCAGGCATAAAGCAGTGAGTAACTGAAGGGAAAGTGCGTGTGTGTGAGTCTGTGTGTGGGTGTGTTAGGGATGTGGGTGCTGATAAGTCTACCTCTACTCTGTCTCCCAGATGAGACTCTGGACTGGGTAGAACTGGGGTTATTCATCAGACATGTGTATACAGGAGGCACAGCCTTGGCGAATTGGGCGCCCGATGAGGAGGATAAACTATGGGGCCTCCGGTCTTCCCCAGGCTACTTTCCCAAGTCCTTCCTAATAAAACTGTGCAAAAATGCCGTTTTGAGAATGGAGCTCTTTTAAGGTGGAAGGAGCATCAGGCTACCAGATGGTTCTCCAGGGTCAACCTGGACACAGCAGCATCCTCTTCTTTGCCTGTTTGATGGAGTCTAAGGTTATTGTATTTTAACAGGTGCATACGTAAGGAATGCTTGGGACTGGGTGGGCCGGAAGCTCTCCTGCCCTGTGGTCAAGGCTATGCAGGGCTCTGCCCCTTTTCTGTTGGCTTCTCTGCACTGAGTCTGCGTGGCTGGCTAGGCTCTCAGAAGCAGGAGAAAGGAGGGCATCGGTGCCTGCACTGATGTTGCTCCTCCTGGGAACGGCTTTATCTCTGTCCCTTCTAGCACGTAGGCTTTGTAAATAGACCGGGGTCTTGACTTCCCTGCTTTGTTACTGTGCGCTATCGTCAGGACCTGGAGCCACTTGGTCTTTCTGTCAAAGATACTTGTTTATGTGTCGTCTAGAAAGCCCACCGCTGCCCGGAGGGAGGGCCAGCTTGCCTGGGGAGATGTGTGTCTGGAGTGTAAACCGGAGAGTATCTTGTCTCCTTTTTTGGTTTGCTGGCCTGGTGGGAGCTCGAGGTTATTAAAAAAGTGAATATTTGTTTGCCAAATTTCCACAAACAGAGAGATGGCAAATTGCTTCCAGTCTTCTGGTAAATTACCATGTTTCCCGTTCCTCTTGGAATGATATTCTAAACTATGTTCTATAGTTAGGCTTTAAATTAGGTGTTATTCACCTCAGACCAGATCTCACTACCAGAAAAAAAAGAAAAAGAATAGGAACTATCAGGCTGAACAGTGTCCTCTGTAAAATAAGATACCCCCTTTTTTTATTGTGGTAAAATGCACAATATAAAAATTCATCATTTTGACTATTTCAAAGTGGCACTTAGTAAAATCACGAGGTGGTGCAACAGTCATCACCATCCCGTTCTAGAACGTTTTCATTATTCCACTTACTCTCTCCTTTTTTAAAAGCGAAGATTCTGTCTAAGAAGCAAACTAAAACAATTTCAATCAGCAGTGATTGAGGCAGTCAGTTCATAAATATTATTATTATGATATCTTATATTGACCATCCACAAGGGATTGATTTGATGGAATTCTTTGCATGGACCTTTAAGAAGAGATTTAGCAAAATAAACACTGTATAGTTATAGATATGGATAGATATATAGATATTTTAAAAAATTATTAGAGAAATGTTTGGGGCCCTTGGCTGGCTCATGGAGCATGTGACTCTTGATCTCGTGGTTGTGAGTTTGAGCCCCATGTTGTGTGTAGAGCTTACTTAAAAATAAAATCTTAAAAAGAAGTTATTAGAGGGCACCTGGGTGGCTTAGTCGTTAAGCATCTACCTTCGGCTCAGGTCATGATCCCGGGGTCCTGGGATCGAGTCCCGCATCGGGCTCCCTGCTCAGCAGGAAGCCTTCTTCTCCCTCTCCCACTCCCCCTGCTTGTGTTCCTGCTCTCACTGTCTCTCTCTGTGAAATAAATAAATAAAATCTTAAAAAAAGAAGAAGTTATTAGAGAAATGTGTATGTGGACAAAATATATTTGCAATAATATAGTGAAAAGATGTACAGATTTTATTGCCTATATTAAAATTTTCCTTAGTTGTAGGGAAAGTAAAAAATTTGACATGTAGAATATTTTAAAGAAATCTAATTTTATTCCTTTTCTGTTCATGGAATATCTCTGCTAATAGAAAAGGACAAGTAGAAATATATTTGATTATTTTGCTTAATAAATGCAAAATGTAGATATAGAGATAGATACAGATTTATAGGAATATATTTATTATTATTACCCAATAAGAAGAAGATAGAGAACCACTAGTGATTATCACACTGATGGCTTAACAGCAATATTTGTGTATGATGATTTTTTTAGGAGCTCTCCTTGCTTATTAATTCCACTTTTAAGCAGGCTACACCTTTCCTTTGGTAACTTCAAAAACTTTTTCTAACAAATACTGTCACAGGAAACTCAAATTTCAATTTCAGTGAATCATGAAAAACTGCTAGAACTGATAAGCAAATTCAGTTAAGTCACAGGATAAAAAAATCAATCCACAGAAATCTGTTGCATTTTAACACACCAATAATGAAGCAGCAGAAAGAGAAATTAAGCAAACAATCCCATTTGCAATTGTACCCAAAATAATGAGATAACCTAAGAAAACCTAACCAAAGAGGTGTACTTTGAAAACTATAAAACGCTGATGAAAGAAATTCAAGATGACACAAAGAAATGGAAAGACAATCCATGCTCATGGATTGGAAGGACAAATATTGTTAAAATGCCTATGCCACCCAAAGCAATCTACACATTTAATGTAATCCCTATCAAAATACCAACAGCATTTTTCACAGAACTAGAACAAAAACAATCCTAAAATCTGTATGGAACCACAAAAGACTCCAAATAGCCAGAGAAATCTTGAAAAAGAAAAGCAAAGCTGGAGACCTCATAATTTCAGACTTCAAGTTATATTACAAAGATGTAATCATCAAAACAGTATAGTACTGGCACAAAAATAGACACATAGATCAAGGGAATAGAATAGAAAACTCAGGGGGCACCTGGATGGCTCAGTTGGTTGAGGGTCTGCCTTCGGCTCAGGTCATGATTACAGGGTTCCTGGTTGGAGCCCAGAATATGGGCTCCCTGCTCAGCAGGGAGTCTGCTTCTCCCTCTCCCTCTGCCCCTCCCCGTGGTTCGTGCTCTCTCCCTCCCCATCTCTCTGTCAAATAAATAACTAAATAAAATCTAAAAAATTAAAATAGAAAACCCAGAAATGAACCCACAACTATATGGTCAATTAATCGCTGACAAAGCAGGAAGGAAAATGGAAACAATAATCTCTTCAACAAATGATGTTGGGAAAACTGGACAGCAACATGCAACAGAATGAAATGAGACCTAAAAGAGAACACATGCAGTAACTTCTTTGATATCAGCTGTAGCAACATTTTTCTAGATAGGTCTCCACAGGCAAAGGAAACAAAAGCAAAAATAAACTATTGGGACTATATCAAAATAAAAAGCTTCTGCACAGTGAAGGAAATAATCAACAAAACCAAAAGGCAACCTACGAAATGGGAGAAGATATTTGCAAATGACAGATAGGATAAAGGGTTAGTATCCAAAATATATAAAGAACTGATACAATTCAATACCCAGAAAACAAATAATCCAATTAAAAGATGGGCAGAAGACCTGAACAGACATTTCTCCAAAGAAGACATATAGATGGCCCACAGACACATGAAAAGATGTTCATCATCACTTACTATCAAGGAAATGAAATCGAAACTACAATGAGACATCACCTCACACCTGTCAGAATGGCTGAAATCAACAACATAAGAAACAACAGATGTTGCCAAGGATGTGGAGAATGGAGAACCTTCATTTGCACTGTTGGTGGGAAGGCAAACTGGTGCAGTCTCTGTGGAAAATAGTATGGAGTTTCCTCAAAAAGTTAAAAATAGAATTATCCTAAGATCTGGCAATTGCACCACTGGGTATTTACCCAAAGAATACAAAAACACTAATTCAAAGGCATACATGCACCTCTATGTTTATAGCAGCATTGTTTACAATAGCGAAGATTTGGAAGCAGCCCTAGTGTCCATTGATTGGTGAATGGATAAAGAAGATGTGGTATGTAGGGGCACCTGGCTGGCTCAGTCGGTGGAGCATGTGACTCTTGATCTTGGGGTCATGAGTTCAAGCCCCACATTGGGGGGGTAGATTGTATTTAAAATAAATAAATAAATAAGAGTGAAATCTTGCCATTTGCAATGATATGGATGGAGCTAGAGAGTAGAATGTTAAGCAAAAGAAGCAAGTCAGAAAAAGACAAACATCATATGATTTTACTCCAATGTGGAATTTAAGAAACAGAACATACAAGCAAAGAATAAGAAAGAGAGAGAGAGAGAGACAAACCAAGAAACAGACTCTTAACTCTAGAAAAAAACTGATGGTTACCAGAGGGGAGGTGGGTAGAGGGATGGGTGAAATAGGTGATGGAGATTAAAGAGGGCACTTGTGATGAGCATCGGGTGATGTATGGAAGTGTTGGATCACTATATTGTGCACCTGAAACTAATATAACACTGTATGTTAACTAACTGGAATTTAAATAAAAGCTTATGAATAAAAATTTTTAAAAATTCAGTGGATCATGAACAGTTACAAGTTATTAGAGCCTCCAAATGTCACTAATCAGCAAATATTCTACAACCATTCTCATTAACTAGTGGCTTGGTAGCAAGAAAATCTCATTTGGCAGACACTGCACTTATTTCCTTCTTTATGGGCTAGTTACAGAGTTCTAGTGTGACATGAATCAGTATCTCTAACAAAGTGACATCGGAGAGGAATTTTATGTACATTAAATTCTGTTTTCTAGAGTATTAGACATCTAATGTTAGGTATACCTTTGTAAATTAACCTTGCCTCCTTTAATGATCATCTTTTCAAAATTCATGGAACACTTGATCACTTTTCCCTCTTCTCCTTCCATACTCTTCTGAGTGGTAGGATCTTTTCTTCAAATTCTCTATCTTATTTTTGGGACTCTAAATTCACCTCTTTCGTTTGTCACTTACATGGTCTGATGCAATTGAACTGGAGTCCCATATTTTGTCGGAGGGGTCTAACTACATGTTATATATGAAGTATCTATAGATAGAGACATACATTATTGATAATCAAAACAAATGAGAGAATTGCCCAATCTTGGTAATGGATGAAAGAGTGTTTCTTATGTTATTCTGTCTGTATTTCTCTGTGTTTATTTCATTATTTTAAAAATATGAAAAAAATGCAACTGATCTCAGTTCATAAGTCAGAGCCTTTAGATTTTTAGAATTAGAATGAGTACTCAACTTCATTCTTTCTTTTTTTTTTTAAGATTTTATTTGTTTATTTGACACAGAGAGAGAGAGCGTACAAGCAGGGGGAGCAGCAGAGGGAGAAGCAGGCTCCCCGCTGAGCAAGGAGCCTGATTCAGGGCTCGATCCCAGGACCCTGGGATCATGACCTGAGCCGAAGGCAGTTGCTTAACCAACTGAGCCACCCAGGCGCTCCTCAACTTCATTATTTCTGAAGTTGAAGTTATATCTCCGTTCCTGTTCATAGTTTCCTGGCAGCAGTATCATACAAAATGGTTTTCTCATGGCTCAGTTAGGTGAGGTTTTATTTAAGTGTGTTAAACATACACATTTTCTTGTTTCCTCTCATTCCTTTTTGGAGTTTATACTCATCCCTCATATCTCATCTCATTGAGGAAGACTTTTTCCACCACCTTTGCTTTCCATTCTCATTTAGCTCCAATGATTCCTTGCTCTGCAATCTTAGGCCCCTTACTTAAACTTTCTTAGGTGTGCCTTGAGTATGAAATGGAGATAATAGTACAACCTAGCTCCTAAAAGTATGTTGAGGATTAAAGGCACTAATGTACGTAAAGGGCTTAGTACGGTTTCTGCCCAATGGCCAGCACGCCCTAGTGTTGGCTTTTGTTAGTTATTATCTGCCTTAGAGTGTGGCTATTTATCAATTTATATGCTATTAAGCCACCCAAGTGTGGAGGCATTATATTACTTTATGAAGAAGCTCTTCAGGGGAGACCTGCCAACTAAATTGGTACATGGTTTCCTGAGCCAGATTACAATGAAAGTGAGGGTCGGTGTGATTAGCAGATAAAGTCTGTGATTATCGACTCTTCAAACTAAAATAGCCCTGAAAATACAAAAGCAGGACTTGAGTGAGAAGAGACAGAATGCTCTATGACAAGTTGCTATGATTTTGGCAAATTTGTTATTGTTTTTTTTTCCAGTTGTGGCAAAATAAAATGTAGCATTTCAATCATGGTGAGGTGTACAGGTTAGTGGCAAGCACATTCATATTGCTGTGCACCCATCACCACCACCCAACACCAGAACTGCTTCATCTGCCCAAGCTGAACCTCTTCTACCCCTTAAAAACGAACTCCCACTCCTCCCCTGAGCCCCTGGCTACCACTGTTCCACTTTCTGTCTCTCAGCTCTAGGTACCTTAACTAAGTGGAGTCGTACCGTGTTTGTCCTTTTTTGATCACCTATTTCACTTAGCATAACGTCTTCACGGTTCATCCGTGTAATAGTCTGTGTCAGAATTTCATGCCTACCTAAGGCTAAATAACATTCCGTTGCATGTACATACCACAGTCTGCTTATCCACTGATCCATCAATGGATACTTGAGTTGCTTCTATCTTTGGGTTATTGTGAATAATGCTGCCATGAATACTGATTTACAAGTTTCTCTTCAAGACCCTGCTTTCAGTTCTTTAGGGAATATACCTAAGAGCAGATTTGCTGGATAAGGTGATAATTCTGTTTAACTTTTTCAGAAATCACCTGTTTTCCAAAGCAACTCCACCAGTTTACATTCCCACCAGCAGAGCACAAAGGGTCCAAGTTCTCCACATCCTCATCACCCTTTTGGCAAATCTTTTGACTTCTAAATGTGTGATAATTGTTAAAGACATAATGGTAATTAGGAGGTTATGGTGGTTCTAAACTGAGCTTTTAACTGAATCACACTCACCTTGAATTCTTGAATTCTAGCTTTGGATCTGGCAACTGGGTAAATTTAGGCAAGTGATGTGACTTATCTGGTTGTCAGTCTACTTAAGTACAAACCAAGGATCACAATACTTAGTGCATGGGGTTGTTATGGGGCCTACTCGAGGTAATCATTGTGGAGTACTAACATAGTGCTACTCATGTAAAAGCTAACAAATGCAACTTTTGTTACATTTTTTTTTTTTAAATAGGCTCTATACTACATGGAGCCCAAAATGGGGCTTGAATTCACAACCCTGAGATCAAGACCTGAGCTGAAATCAAGAGTCAGAGGCTTAACCAGCTGAGCCACCCAGACACCCCTATTACTATTTTTGAAAGAGTTTTTCTTCTTAAGAAAATGTTGATTATTAAAGAATGCCACCTTCAAGTAGTACATATTTTATTTCCATTTTTGAAATGTTCCTTCATTCTACAACTATACCCATACCCACAGGTATTTCAAAGATCTAATTTTGATCTGATCTGGAAGATGAGAAGTTGATATAAGATCAGAGTAGGTCCTGGAAACAAGCTACCTTGAAAGAAACTATTTGCCTTGTTTTGAATGGTGGAGAGATGGGGCAGAAGAAAGACGGATGAAAGTGGAGTACCCAGCGAGAAGGTGGGGTCTAGCAGAGGAAGACCTGGAGCTCAGAAAACCTAAATTCTATGCCAAGTAACAGTACAGGCTGGCTAGGTCCTTGGGATCCTTTAGTTTCCTGGACCTCAATTTAACCACCTTTAGAATAGCCTTGGAAACATTCATTCCTCTTTCAAGTATTGCTGCTCTTCAAGTACTCCAGGGAGTGGATGAACAAAACTAATAGTACTGTGTGGCTGCTGAATGTGGCCACAAAACTGTCAAAAAGTCCTAACCCATGCTCAGTTTTCAATACTGCTTTTCACAATGACAGTAGGGCATCAGTAAGGACTTGTACTGCTGAGTTTCATGCTATTCTCATTAATGCTTCACAATGTCAAAGGACCTTTAGAGAGATACTAAATATTTACTTAGAGTTTTTGGCAAAAGGTAGCCCTTAGCTTTTTCTCCACTTACTCTTCCCCCCTCTTTTCCCCCAGATTTTCAAAAAATCACATATCACTAAAAAATTAGTGTCAGGTATAACCAGCCCCAGGACCATATCTTCAGGAAAGTCCTTATCAGGAAATACTCCATGCTGGCCTGTGTCTTTCACTCTCTGAAGAGGGAAATTCTGTTATTGCCTCTGGAATTTTGTTTAGGTTCTTACTGGCAGCCAAGTTGGACTATGGCTTTTGTGCACCAATCTGTGGGACTTTAATATCATTTTAGGAAGAGTGGTGGTAGGAGAGGGGCTTAGCCATTGGTGATGCTGAAGCCAAACATGGCACTTCACTTTTTTTTTTTTAAGATTTTATTTATTTGTTTGACAGAGAGAGAGATAGTGAGAGCAGGAACACAAGCAGGGAGAGTGGGAGAGGTAGAAGCAGGCTTCCCACCTGAGCAGGGAGCCCAACATGGGGCTCCATTCCAGGACCCTGGGATCACGGCCTGAGCCAAAGGCAGACGCTTAACAACTGAGCCACCCAGGCGCCCCGGGACACTTCACTTTGAGACAAAATATTTCATCCCATTTCTTGAGGTAGGCCTGTATCATCATATATCCCTTCCCTGGTGGAAGAAGTCAAGATGGTCTAAAGACAGAAAAGATGACACACTCTAGGGAAGCCAGATAGATGGGATATTTCTCAACAACAATGATTTGGAAGCCAAGACAAAAATTTATGATGATCCTGGAAAAGAATGTGGATTTGGATGGGAAGAAGTATTCATGGAGGCAAGACACAAGGGAATTAATCCAGGGAAAGACACCTTAAAATAAATTCCAATGGAAAGAAAACTAAAAAATTTTTAATAGTGAGAAGAGAACATTAATTTTCCCTTTCTTAGGATCATTGTTAGTTTTCTATTCCTTAAAATAATTAATAGAGAACAGACATATCCACCTGGAGAATTAGAGGTAATAATAACCTGAATTATACCTCTAAGCAGTAACTTGGAAGGGCGCCTGGGTGCCTCAGTTAGTCAAGCATCTGACTCTTGATTTTGGCTTAGGTCATGATCTTAGGGTCATGGGATCGAGCCCTGCGTTGGGCTCTGTGCTTGGCAGAGAGTCTACTTGAGATTCTCTTCCTCCCTCTCTCCCTCAGCCCCTCCTCCTGCTTGTATGTGTGTGCACTCTCTCAAGTAAATAAATAAATCTTTTTAAAAAGCAGTAAATTGGAAACCTGGCAAAAGAAATAAAAATTTCAATTTCCGGTGTAAATTCAGTCTCATTTTTGCTATTGTCCTTTGGTCTGGAATAAGTACGTAGTGTTTTTCTTTAATGTAGGACTTGATCATTATTATATTTTATATAATACATATGAATATTTTTATATAAGTAAAACAAAACTCTCTTTTCTAACTTAGGTAATATTGTGGAAAATGGTTATGGTATACCAATAGAAATTTTCTTAAAACTTCTTCACATAGGCATTGGCATTCAGGAAAGAAACATATAATAACATCCCTACAATGTCTATTTTTCTTCTTGAATTTTGGAAGTGATATGTTTCAAAGACACATTGTTTTCTCCATTTTCTCTTTCTACTTAGAACAATGAAAATAGGAAATTAAAAAAGCTGGAGGAAGATCTTACTCTGGAAAAGTAGAGATTGAAACCGATTTACTAGACACAAAAGTCATTTTTTGTTTTTATATTTTGTTTGTTTGTGTTTGTGTTTGTTATTTGGTCTTTAAAGCAGAATTCTCAGATCCAGAAAGTTACCTGAACTTGTTAAAAAAGATCAAGACATAGAATTTTTATGAAATTCCTGAAAGGTACTTGAAACAAAGTCAACGCCCAGCCTTGATAACATGAAGCATACCTCCCATAAGTTGAGGTCTCACTGACCCAATGGAAAATTACAGATTGATACTTCTTTTGTTGAACAGCCTGTGATTTCATTAGTTTCATTGACAGTAATTCTGAGTGAAATTTATGAAGGCCACAAAAGTAGAGTTAGTGAACCGCATGAAATGTCAGCATGCCCACTTTGGACCCTGCCATCTATATTTCTCTCCCTCTACTCCCACCCATACTGTTTGCTTTGGCAAGTGGCTTTTTCTAACCTAATTTGTAATGCTTCAACATTTAACCATGACCTCACTTGAAGTTACTTGTCAGTAATGAATTACGGACAGCCCTGGAAGGACTCTCTATTCCACTGAGCACCATGGATGTTTTACTGTGGACATTTTGTTTTCCATGTAGGCACCACAATCACACATACCACATACACACACCACACACTCAAGCCACACATACCCCTCCCTGCACATACACATAAACATCCCGCATCCCTCCCCCCATACACACAGTCTCAGAGACGAGATCTTCAGAACCACTTTCCTAAGTTTTACACCAGATGGACTCTTTCACACCTCATAATCATACTGAACAATTGTATTTTTTTTTTTTTTTTTTTTTTTTTTTTGCTCGTGGTCTATATCCCTGTCTTTAGTAAAACAGGATCCCATCTCAGTGCTGGCCCGTTGGCATAGTGCCTCTTTCTGGTCCCAGTACTGGGTATGGGGGTAGGTTCATCAAAGCTAAGGAGACTCAACTTCTGCTGGGGCTATTGAGAGAAAGGCACACTCACTTTTTCAGCTGGGTTTGGAGTTGTGGGTCATAATCTTGGAATTGTTTCAAGGGGTCCTGGCACCATGAGGGGAGTGCCTTTTTGAGAACAGAGCCATTGCAGAGGGCAGCAAGCAGGGATGTGATGTGGAGTCCAGGCCTGGGTCCCCTGCCAGGTTCCCCTTTTGGCACTTCCCACCCATGACCACGAAGCTTCGTCTTTCCTTAAATCACTTTCAGTTGGATTTTTCTGTCACTTGCCAACTGAAAAGTCCTGACTAATAGATGATCTTTAGAGAAAATTAGTTTGTTATCTTTTTGAGATAGTTTGAGTACACAGTATTCCTCCTGGGCTGACATCTTAATTTGTGTATTTAAAGGGAAAACTGGGGCACCTGGGTGGCTCAGTCGTTACGTATCTGCCTTCAGCTCAGGTCAGGATCCCAAGGTCTTGGGATTGAGCCCCGTGTCCGTGGGGCTCCCTGTTCAGTGGGGAGCCTGCTTCTCCCTCTCCCACTCCCCCTGCTTGTGTTCCCTTTCTCACTGTCTCTCTCTGTCAAATAAATAAAATCTTTAAAAAAAAAAGGGAAAACACCTTTTTCCATCAGTAAAACTTGTATTTATGAAGCAAGTGGCTTAAACTTATAGAAATCATAAAAGTATATTATGAGCTGTGATATTAATAATGAACAGAAATATTTTTGTTTTGATGAATATAATTTTCGGTTGGGCATTTTAGATATTATGTCTAGATTAGATAAGCAAATAGCCATTAATAAAAATATTAAAGGAAATACTTAAATTTTTTTTAAAGATTTTATTTATTTGACAGAAAGAGACACAACAAGAGAGGGAACACAAGCAGGGGGAGTGGGAGAAGGAGAAGCAGGCTTCCTGCCGAGCAGGGAGCCCAATGCGGGGGGGCTCAATCCCAGGACCCTGGGATCATGACCCCAGCTGAAGGCAGACGCTTAACGACTAAGCCACCCAGGCACCCCAATATTTAAATATTTTAATTAGAAAGATGGCTTGTTAAAGACAAGAGGAGACAAATGCTATCTAACTGTAAACTAAAAAATCAAATCTATTAACATAACAATGGGATAGCCAAAATATGGAAAAAGTGAAATATTTCTGTATTTAATCTCTCAGAGTTTTAAAAACAAACAATAATTATAATAAAGTACTACTGAGTATTTAAATCAATATTATTAAATCTGTACTTTTAGTATTTTAGTACTTTGTGGGGTATTATGTATAAATGTTTATTTTGGGAGCACCTGGGTGGCTCAGTTAGTTGGGCATCTGCCTTTGGCTCGGGTCATGATCCTGGGGTCCCAGGATCGAGCCCCGCGTCAGGCTCCCTGCTCAGCGGTGAGTCTGCTTCTCCCTCTGCCCCTCACCCTGATCCTGCTCTTTCTCCCTCAAATAAATAAATAAAATCTTTAAAAAATGTTTATTTTGAATGATAAAAGAAGCACCACAAATTACAAATTTAAAAAGGTTAGCAATGCATCAGAAAACGATCACCAAATAAAAAAAAACTCCACATAGTTTATTAATTATGTCTATTAAGTTATATATTATTGTATATAATATAAGCTGTCTCATAGCCAGATGTACAATGTGTAAGGCCACTCCAACAAAATCTGATGAAATATGATGGAAGGGAGACAGTCCAAAATTAAAAAAAAAGGGGGGGGGCCAACTGAACCCAAGAACACCCTTCCCAAGGTCTTGGAAGGGGCCACTTTTGTGGAGATCCTAAAACTTGACTTCACTAATTTCAGCTAAATTCATCTCTGGGCAACACTGAAAATATTAGAATGAGTTGGGCTAAATCTCAGAGCTACCTTGCTAGTTAGAGAAATGAGGCATACTTCTTGGCTAAAGTTTGCTTCTAGGATCTCTAAGAGAAAGACCATTATACTTCTAGTTTGCATAATACAATATTGTAAGTAATTTCCTGGTCATTTGACGTGAACTCGGGTCAGTCCTTAAGGCTGAAATAGTACTGATACCATGTTAGTTCCATTGGTTGCATTAGTCGAAGTTGGGAGCTTACCTTTCTCTTCAGCTGTTGTGAAAGCTGACCCCAATATTCCAAGTGTTCCTGGGAGCATCTGGCTTTCTAAAGCCTCTGTGAATACTCTCTTTTCGATGACTACATCTACTGGAGGAGATCTGTCAGCCAATGTAGGACTCTTGATCTGCAATCTGGGTCCTTAGAAAGAGAATATAAAGTTCAGAAAAAAGCAAAACAAAGCTATTTTATTTCAGTATAGATGAAAGAAGCACGCAGTCAGGTGCACTCAGGTTTACATTGTTTTTTTTTTTAATTAAATCATTAAAAACAAATGCAAAAAATTGAAAAGGCATAAAATAGTCCCCTCAGGAATCCAAAACAATGTGTGACGAGGGGACCCGTTTGTCAGAGGAGGAAGTCCAGGCTCTGTGGCTAGTCTTCGGTTTCCAGAACAGGACAATCCTGTGGAGAATAGAAGGAAGTATTCTATTTGAGCTGAATCTTTGACAGATCTTCCCCGTGTAACAAAACCATTCTAGAGGGAACCCCGTGTCCATGCCCTTGAACCCATCCACATTTGGTGTGGGGTGCCAGCGAGGTCCTTGCAGGGAATCAGGGAAGAGTATCTGATGGAGAAGTAGTTGCAGGGTCCCACGGAGCCCTTGTGTGCAAGGGAGGGAAAGCATGAACTGGAGAATACAATAACCCACCTCCTAGTGGTGGTGGGCAGTGTGGTAACGGAGAGCCCCGGGAAAGCAGGCCAGGTGAAAATGAGCAGCTAGAGCATTTTTGACCATTTGAGTTTTGTCTTTGATTAGAACATTTGTTCATCACCTCACCTTAAAGATAGATGTGTTTGAGAGATGAAGTTTTCACGTCTCTTGTTGGAAAGAGTATAGCAGACACTTAAATGAAGAATATTCTCTTATTAGAGACCCCATTGCCAGGTTCAGGGAATATTTGAAGTGACTTTAAAATACTTTTCCAGAAAATATCCTAGGTTCTACCTGCATTGGTGGATGGTAAACAGGAGGGTCCCCACAAACCTCTCTATGTACGGGGTGAGAGGTGAACTTCCATATTTGGGCAGCATTCCTCTAGAAGGACCTTCAGTGTTTCTCCATGGTTCTAGTGGAGTTCTGGGCTGAGAAATGTGAGTACATGTAAAGAGAAGTCCTTGGGGTATCAGCGGTGCCTGCAGATCAGCACTGGGAGAAAACACCTCAAAATTTATCTGTAAAGTTAGAGGATCAAATTAGATATACTGCTGCTTTATCATCTCTATGATTCTAGTAAGTTGGTTGATCCAGGCCAGGGCCAGCATTAAGAGCCAAACCCAAACCTGTTCTTTGGGGATTTATTTCTTTTCCCCTCTTTTATATATTTGCCTTGTCCACTAGTCTGTGAGCTTTTGAGAAGGATTATCTCCCTTCATCTTTGAAACCCCTGAAACTTGCACAGTGCATGGTATAAAATACATGCTCAATGAGTGTTCTTTGAATTTCAATTAAAAAAAAAAGAACTATGATTGGTTGCATCTTCCAGTGAATCATCAAACCCATATATTCAGTTACCTCTCCCTGAGATGCCCCCAACAATCACAGTCCCACAGATCAGAGACCAAACTGCCACCACCTCTCTTGGGAGGTTGGCCTGGCTTATTGTCTGGTTTTGCTTTAGGGCCCTGAGCTGAGCTATTAGGATCATCTCAGACCCCACGCATCCCTCCACATCCTTCATTGCGCCCTAGCTCACCATTCCAGGTTCTACCAACTCAGTCCCCAAAGTCCCTCTTGTTTGCTATACATTTCTCAGTGCCTAGTGGTACAGTGCCTGACACAATAGGTCCTCAACAACTATTTTTTTTTAAGATTTTATTTAGTTATTTGAGACACAGGGAGAGAGAGAGACAGGGAAAGTGAGAGAGAGAGAGCACAAGCAGGGGAAGTGAAGAGGGAGAGGGAAAAGCAGACTCCCCGATAAACAGGGAGCCCGATATGGGACTTGATCCTAGGACCCTGGGATCATGACCCGAGCCAAAGGCAGATGCTTAACAGACTGAGCCACCCACGTGCCCCCTCAGCAACTATTAGTTGAATAAAAGAATGACATTATTTGGGGCATTTACAGAATCTCCTATGCTGACCACCCTCAGAAGTGCAATGAATTGTCATCTGTTTGAGATGGTCTAAGTCTACAGCAGGAAGTAGAGAGAATGCACGATGTAATTCTGCATTTCTTTCCAGTGCTCTGACCTGATTTTCTAGAAGAGCAGTCTTTTCACTAGGGTGCATATTTCCCTTCAGATATATGAAGAGTGTCCAGGAGGTGCTTGGCATGGATGGTCCCAAAGAGTCAATTTTCTACCCTCAACCTGAATATTTGCTCTGACCTAAAGGTGCTTGGTGTCTTTTCCCACCTCCAGCTTTCATATGAATCCCCACCCCGTTGACAATGGAAGAGCATTCCACTGTGATACATTATCTTGAGGTACAGTAAGCTCCTAGGCATAAAAAAAAAAGTTGAAATATTGTCTCATGTAACCAAGCTAACATCTTCACCTTTGCATTTCATGAAGAGATACATCTAACAAAATTGTACCTTCATATTTAATAATTATTTATCAAAATTGGGAAATGTATTGTTTTGCTCAATTATATCTTAGCAAAAATTGTTGATTATTCCATCCAGGATAAAATTTTTGGCATTTATTTTTTTTAAGATTTTATTTATTTATTTGAGAGAGAGAATGAGAGCGAGCACAAGCAGTGGAAGGGGAGAGAGAGAGAGGAAGAAGCAGGTTCCCCGCTGAGCAGGGAGCCCCACGGGGGCTCGATCCCAGGACCCCGAGATCATCACCTGAGCCTAAGGCAGACACTTAACTGCCTGAGCTATCCAGGAGCTCCCAGGATAAATTATTTTGGCATTTAGACTCATCAGGTCACAAGAAATATTAAATATATTAGGTCTTCATTTTGTGTACAGTATTTTTAGGGACATAGGGTGGGTGATCAGTAAAATAAATTCTCAAGCATATAAATATGTTGCATTAGGATAAAATTCTGAAAGGAATGTGGAGCAGAAATACAGCTTTTGAGGAGAAAATGGATTGATAGCATATTTCTGACTTTCTGAAAATCTTGCTCTAGTATTTTAAACAGATGATGGTAGTTAACAAATGACGATGGCACTGGATGCATTTGACTGTGAGACGTTATAATTACAAATTTAGATATTTCCAATACACTGGAAGTCACGTTCTTTGCAACTATTTAAATTTAAGATAAAAGTTTTTGTATGGCAAGGCATCAATAGGCAAAGGTGGAAGGTAGTTTTTCAGAGTTATTGAGGGGAATGGGTGTTCTCAATCACTTTATAGATGAAGCCATAATATTCATTAAAGGAAACCTCTCTTGACATTCAGTTTAACATAAAATTGTAGAAGGTTAGCATTGAAGAACTGAAAATAGAAGTGACCCTGCACATCGTGTTGCCATAGCATAGGTGCTATTTAGAGCCAGGAAAAGTGAAGCTCGCTTGCCATACAAAAGACCTCCCCAATTGTGTATTGCTTATTTCCTCACATTGTGGGCCTTCAGGATCTGCTGGCAAATGTGGGGGTGAGTCAGGGCCTAGATAAGGCATCTGGAAATCTCTCTGTGAGCCCGAAGAAGTAACGAGGCAGCCACCCATTTTATCACGGTTGCTGAGGGCGGTGCCAAGGGCATGGTCCTGCTGGCTCGCGTGGTGCCTCAGTGAAGGGCAGGGTGAGCCATGCTCTGGTGCATGTGCGCAGTCTGACACCCAGGCCATGTGCTGCAGGATGAGAGAACTCAGCCCCAGGAAGGAGAGTCCCCACAGAGGGAAAGACCCAGGGCAGTGCCCAGCACTTAGAAAGAACCAGTAAATTCTTATGTGTATGAATTCCTTCAAAGCAGCCTTAAAGATACATCCCTCAGGCTACAACCCGGACAACATCTTAATAGCCTATTATTTCTAGGAGAATGGAGACGAAGTCCCTGCCGGAGATTCAGCTGGAATATTCACGGGCACCTTCAAATCCATGTGTCCCAACAAACTGTACATCTCAGCTACTACCTTCCTGACCTGTCTTTTCTGCCCTCCTGTGTTTATTCAAGTCCAAAACGCAGAACCATCTTCTATCTCTCACTTTTTTCTGTCCTGTGTCTAATAGTTTATTTATTTATTAAAAAAAACAGTAACTTACCCTTCCTCCCTCCTCCCTCTAGTCCCTGGTAACCTCTATTTCACTTTTTGTTTTGTGAATTGAACTACTCCAGGCACCTCACATAAACCAGATTGTACAGTATTTGTCCTTTTGTATGTCTGCCTGGTGTATTTCACTCAGCATCATGTCTGGGTTCATCCGTGTTGTAGCCTGTATCTGAATTCCCTTCCTTTTTAAGGCTGAATAATTTTCTATTGTATGTATATGTCATATTTTTTATCCATTCATCTGCCAATGTCTAATAGTTTATTAATCTTATTAATTACTATTTTATTATCACCCCATTACTCTACTTGACACAGATTTCCTTAGTTTCATGGTTTGTCTTAACATTCTTCTCTTTCCAGTCCATCCTGTGTACATCTGAATAATTTACCTAAATTTCCTAATAATTGCTCCTCCTTCTCCATCTCCCTAATCCTTGCCCCTGAGGAACATGGGCCCCACATTTTCTTACCTCATCTCCCTGCTTTCCTTGGTGGTCCCCAGAGTCACCCTACTTATCAGAACAGGAGACATTCTTTGGATGCGCACTGTATTTTGGGCACACAGAGCAGCAGAACGTCAGGAAAGGCTCCAAAAGACAGGGCCTCCCTAGAAAGCTGGAGCATGGTCTCAGAACTCTTCCCCCCCACCTGTCCCACCCCTCCTCATGAGTGTGCCATGCACCCCTTGCTTTCTGGACTTTTCTTCACCCCCTACTCTGTGAGCCTCCTTGTCTCCCAGGGGGATTCCCACCCCATGGGTGACTAGCTCACACGAGGTCATGAGAGCAGATGTTGGAGGTAGACAGCCTGTCCTCAGACCTTAGCACTGCCACTCACCCAGCTCATGTCTTGGGACAAATAGCTCCCCTGGGGATTGTGCTTTCAGTTGCACAACTGTAAGTAGGACTAATGGTCATAGTGCCTCAGGGCACCTGCTTGGCTCAGTGGGTTAAGCCCTGACTCTTGATTTCAGATCAGGTCACGATCTCAGGGTCTTGAGATCAAGCCCCGAGTCAGGCTCTGCAGTGGGCATGGAGCCTGCTTAGTATTCTCTTTCTCTATCTCCCTTTGCCCCTCCACCCCCCACCCCTACTAGTGGGCTCTCTCTCTCTAAAAAAAAAATACATACACACACACACACACACACACACACACACACACACACACACACACACACACATATATAGTCATAGTGCCTGTCGTTGGATTGTTGCGAATATTAGTGCAGCACTATATTTGCATAGAACTTATAAGAGGACCACACCGTATAGTTATTATTACAATATCACTTTTTTTAATTATCCTCAACTGGATTGTAAACTTTAACTCATTTGCCAAGTTTCTGCTCTCTCTTAAATAGCTCTGAATGCCTAGCTATGTGCTAGGCACACAGAGTGCCCTGGAAATAAAAAGACATTGCCTCTGCTTTTCAGTAACTCATAGTATGCATTTCTGCTTCTTTCTAGAACCCTGTGGTGATGACATAGTGTATTATTCTTCCTTCCTTCTTTTTCTTTCCTCATCTCCTCCCTTCCTTTCTTTCCTTCCTTCCTCCCTTCCCCTTTCTTTCCTTCCAACAAATACATATCAGGTGCCTACCCTGAGCTGGCTATTGCCCCAAATGCCAGAGTCCCTGCCACAGACAGAACAGTCACTCTTTCATGGAGTGTCCTAACTGATGGAGAAGACAAACAATAAATGCATAAGATAAAGAATAAGTAATATGATTCTAGAGAGCAATAATACTCTAGAAAAATCAAGAAATGTTATAGGAATGGTGTGTGCTGCTTGACGTAGTTCTGTCAGGGGTGGCCCCCTGAAAAGACATCACTTGAGCAGCCCCCGAAGGAAGAGAACGTATCAGCTATGCTCAAATCTATAGGAAGAACAATGCAGGCCTTTTACTTTTTTGAAATCAAATAAGAGCTAAGGAGATATTGTGTTGTCAGAATCACACCCTCAGAATCTTAATCTTGTACATATTAGAAGAGTGATTTTATTAAATTTCTAAGTTCAATAGGAAAATATTTCAAATTTGGTAAAACATTTCCCCTAAGAAATAAGAGACAAACTCACTTCTTTCATCTCTGTCTGATACAACATATGTGTTGGAATTTTAAATATCTCATGGGGTGAGTTTTTATTGTTTCTTAAAGGCAATTGTTTGCATATTTCAAACATCCTTCTATTAAGAATTTAAATTGTAATTTTTTTTTCTATTTTAAGCTAACAAAGAGCCAGCGAGTGTATATTCAATATACGAAGTAATAAAAGGGAGCTGACCTGGGGGGACAAAAGATTGTGGTACAAATACCTTTTGAATTAATTTCTTAGATCTATTCAATTATGTTGGCCAATTTGAAAGGAATTCCTCTCCTCCCATAAAATTATTTATTTCAGGTATTTGTAGATTACTAATCTTAATCCTTTACTCATCTCCTGTCCCCTAATCCTTGTCAAAAGGAAAAAAAAAAAAAGAAGCATTGATTAGCCGAGCTAAACATCAAAGGAATGATCCTCCCCATAAATCAATCCCTCCATTCTCTTAATTGCTTTGTTGATTCTCCCAAACTTCCCATTTATCTATTGAACTGCTCATTCCTAAAGCCTTAGGTTTGTTGTCAGAAATTCTTCCCTTTTATGTTTTTCTGCTACAAGTTATTGTCCAACTAGTGATGCTTGGAAAATCAAGGACTGCCTCCCCCATGAACAGCACAGCGAGCATCAGATCTCAGAAACTCGACAACATCTCATTCGGATATGAAATTGACTAAAACTCTTTAGAGCTTTGCCTCTTTAGACTCTTTTGACTAAAATTCTTTAGAAAATGCACTCATTTCTCAATGAATGCAAAGGGAAGCAGTTTGCCTTTGTTGTTTTTATTTTTTTAGAAATGAAATTAATGTGACAATAACCTCCTTCTCACCAGACCTGAGTATTGATTTCTGCTTCATTTTCTGGCCCTTTTTCTAAATTCTGAAGACACTACCAAAGGGGGATATTGATCAGCAAGCTGCCTGTCACTTCCTTGGGCGCAAAGGACACAAGCGCTGTCACCTCCGTGCCCCAAAATAGACCTAAAGGTAAAGGGTCAGAGATGAAAGGCTTCTGATTAGTTCTTCTTTGTAATCAGCCTCCTAGGAAGAACTGAGCCTCTGTTTACACCTGTCCTTGGAGTTTAAGATGGAAAACTTTTACTCCCAGGTCCATGCATGGATGTAGGTGAAGCAGAACTCTTATCTTCCCTAGTTTCTGATTGGGAGAGATGGATTGTTTGTGGTTAAGTCAGTTTGCCTTTTTAGGCAAAAAGCTTATGTTTCCTGGGCCTTCCATTTGTTGCCTACACTGCTGAGACATCATCTGTTACAGGAATCTTAATGTTTTTAGGCATTGACTAAAGAACACCCAAATTAATTTCCTCCGAGACAAAGAATGTGCAGACCCTGAGGGACTCCTTTTTCTCTCAAGTTGCAGCAATGCCATGGATCTCACTATTAAACCAGAGCAGAGAGGGTCGGGGAGTTTCATGATGCTAGGAGAAAGAGTGCAAGAAAGAAGTCATCACTAACCCACGCTCACAGAATGGCTGACGAAATTCAGGAGGGCAACTCTGGACCATCACCTGGGAAAGGGAAGTTTTCCAAAACGGCCTTCACTTCCCTCATCACTCTCATTGTTAACTCAATGACTGGCCTTTGAACATGAACATGAAATTCTGGTAATCCTTTGTGACTTTTCGTATATATTCTCTTTTCCAGTTTTAGATTGTTGTCTTAAAGCAGGCATGCATTTCTCATTTGAACTATGCCAATATTCTCCCTTCCTTTTCTTGTCCCCCATCATGCCCTACCCATTTATATTCTCACAGATCCAGTCAGAGAAGTTATTTTCATGAGGATTTCCTAAGTTCTCTCTAGGTTTAGAACTATGAACATAGACTAGCCAACATGTCCGATAAACCACAAAGAAGGAAGAAATTGGCAGCGTTTCACTTAATCATAAAAATGACTCTTCATGCTTCATAGGCGTGTTCTGCTGCAGCATGGCATGGGCATATGCCCCGTGATTGAGGCCAAGAACACCTCTCTTTCTTTCTCCCTACTACCCTTCTCTGTTCTCTTCCTTGTCCCTTTTCCTGTGAGGAGGGAGAAAGAGAAGCAGGTTTGTCTGGTCTCGGAACAGTAGCTTTTAGTTCTCTGCCCTTCTAGAACCTGCAAAGCTGTCTCCCAAATCAGCCCAACTTCCTTACTATCTCCGTGAGGGGTTTTCTCTTCTTGTCCTCCCTTGTTCTAAAGTGGGAGCCAGGGAAGAAGCCATACCTGCCCCCACGTTAGCAGGGTGATGTTCACTGTATTGCTCTACTCCCCAGTTAGAACCCTGGTGTGCAGGAAATATGACTGGCAATTATGTCTACAATAGGAGAGTGGAATTCATTATAAACACAAGGCACCTCTTTTTGTCAAGGCTCAGATGTGGAATAAGGTGGCCCTCTCACAGCCTTGGTAGGAGTAAGAATCACAGATTTGCTGAGAAACAAGTGCTCATTTGTTCAATTCCCCTAAAAATGTATTTCATGTCTACATTGAACTTTCCTGAATATTTTAATCATTAATAAAATGTAACTCGCTTTTTGAAAAGTCCATATAGAAAGACTGATTCTGTGGGTCCCAATTTTAGACTGTGACAGTCAAACTTTGCCTAACCCAGGAAAAACGGAAGTCCACAGACATGTGATTCACAGAGGCAACGTTTCCTTCTCTCTACTCCTCCAGTGTCGATTTAACTCCATCATGAAAGAAATAGGGTGGTTTTAAGGGGCCTATCGGCAAATGCTAATCTTAGAGTGATAAGCAAGAAATCTCAGTGCTATTTGTTCTAGAGTATTTTCCATCAACATCAAGCCCAGTTGGTAACTCAACTTGTGTCATAGAACAATTCACATAGATACTGGATTAGTAGACCTTTGAAGACAGTGTCAATCAAGATATGGTCACTTTGTACCCTATTGCTCCTAAATTCTGCTAAAGGTTGGCTCCTCCTACCTGTCTGGCAATTCTAGATCACTAATTAACAACACTTGGGCAAGTGAACTCTGCTTGCCCAATGAGGGTATGATGAAATTTAAGTTCATTCCATTAAACCATGTCACCAACCAGTAAAAGACGCTGTCAGAATTAACCTCATATGGTTGGGTTAAATCAATACCGTATTTATTGTTTGCTTGTTTAATTCTTGTTTGATCTTCACTATGGATGAGAATTGGGTGGTTCCTTACACAACCCAACGACTGGAAGCCCAGCAAGGAAGACCTCCTTGGGGACACTGAAGCAGGAAATAGAGAACGAGGTTTTAGAAGACATTGAACGATCACTCCCCATGTACGAATTCCCTGTGAATGTTTATTTAATGATGAGATCTAACTGGATATATTTTTTAGGACTCTTTCATTAATTAACCAATGCATTAATTAATCAACTAGCCTTCTGGCTATTTGTCTAGTCCCTAAGCTGGTCCCTGCCTAATAAGTGCATGTACTGTCCTCCTAGGCTGGATGCTCACTCTGGATCTTCCCACAGCCCATTCTTTCCACCAAAAGGACTTACTCTGATGGCAGTGCTTCCCAGAGCCCGGGTGCCTACAGAGTTTCCTTGCGTCCCCTCTGCTCACTTGGGGTTGCACACATCCCCATCTGAACTCAGAGTGTATCCCACCGTGGGTCTTGCAGACTTGCGTTTGTTTCTTCCTTTCTCTCTTACTCATAGCCACATCCCCAGCACCAGAGAAACACCTGGTTCCCAGTGGAGCTCCGTAATCATTCACTGAATGAATGTTCAAAGGACAAAGGTGTCACTTCTGCATCATGCTGATTATTCACCTGTGCTATGACTCGCTATCTAGCTGTGCTGGTAGTTTTTCAGAATCCATAGATAGCCTTCTTTGGAAGTGTAGGTTTTGTTGTTGTGGTTTTTTTTTTTTTTTAATTTTTATTGCAAAATAATGCCAAACTTAGAGAAAATGTCTTAGTACAAAAAGAACTCTTGTATACATTTTACCCCAATCTGTCAGAAGTTATTTACTATAAACTAACATTGTGGTATCCTGAAAAGCTTCACAGGCCTGAAAGGGTGAGTAGTTCTCTTCGATGCACCGAAAGTTCAGTCTGTCAATTGCATTTATATTTTGAGACTCTATTTACCAAACTGAAAGGGAGAGAGGCAGAGAAGTCTAAGTAGTTAATCAAAGAAGCTGGACTGGTTTCTCTGCTCTTCAGTAACAAAGTACCCCCGTCCCCACCCCCCATCTTAGACATATAATTTTGGGGCACTTTCCTAAACTTTGCGTTGTCTGCTCTTGGCATTTGCCAGCAATCCTGTCCTGCTCCTTCTTTGGTGTATCTGCCTCCTTATCACTCCGTGTGAGCCTCTCTTCTACCTCGTGTGAGCCTCTCTTCTACCCCGGCTCCTTTCTCTTCTAGCAGAGTCCGGAGATGGAGGTCGGCTCCGTTCTCTTCTACCCCGGCTCCTTTCTCTTCTAGCAGAGTCCGGAGATGGAGGTAACAAGCAGACAGAATAATGAGAAGGCAACCGACACATTTATTTTATTATTATTTTTAAAGATTTTATTTTTAGGTAATCTCTACACCCAACGTGGGGCTCGAACTCACAGCCCAGGGATCAAGAGTCTCATGATCTATGGACTGAAACAGCCGGCCGCCCCGCAATGGATACAATTAATTTCTAAACCCTCTGGGGAAAGTTGAAACGTCACTGCAGTGATCTTGAAGTTCAGCTGTGCCAGGGGGTGGAGGGCAACAGAGTGCAGTGAAAAGCTGACATCCAGGGCAGAGAACAGACCTCTGCTCTTGCTGCTTGGAAGGTTGCAGCCGTGGAGTCTGGAGGTCACGGCCATCGGTAGCTCCCTTCTCTGAAGCTAACAGATAGCGTGTCACCATTGCACATTGCCATTGTTGGTTTCGCACTTATTGACCCAGGGGGACGAGCTGCCTCATCACCTCCCTTGTGCAGAAACCGCCATTTGCTCTCTCCTGCATGGGCAAATATTTACCAGCTCTGCAGACATCCAGGTGTATCAGCATGAAGGAGGCAAATGGCAGTGTGGCCAAGTCAGCCTGGGGTCAGACGCCAAGGGGCACAGGGGCTAGGCTTCTCTTTTGCTGCCGTGGTGGCGACAGGAGCAGAAAGGGAGAGAGGCTTGAACTCTTTGGGACTCAGGTCGTTGTTGAAATACTGTTGTCATTTGAACAATCAGTCTTGAAAATAATCTTGGTCTCGGGTACAGATCTGTAGACTCTGTGAATCTTCTCATTGTCAAGATCAAAGCCTAGGAAAGAAAAAGAGGGAGAAAAGAGAGAGAGAGAGGAGATGAAGAAGGTAGAGAGAAAGGGAAGAAAGGTCCTTGCAGGGGGTGGCTGGCTGAGTGAAAGATGTGTTTCCTTTTCCTAACTGACATTCCAGGGCCTCTGCAACATGGTTTGCTTTCCTGACCCAAACTAAAATCCAGGAATGGCGGGGTCCCGTGGAAAGAATCAAACACTTAGATGAAGTGAATTATTAGACCGCTTTTGCAAGCATAAACATACCTTTCAGTAGGGGTCTAGGATCCAGATAAAGCCCAGAGCCTGAAAAGAGGTGAGATCAGAAATTAGGAATACATATGACATTGACTGCACCATGCATTACGGCAGTCCTTGATTTGTGATCCTCACAGTAATCGTTCAAGGGTGGTCCTTTGATCCCCACTGTCAGAGAGGCTGTCTCAGACAGGCTCAGGGATCCGCCCAAGTCCCCACAACCAGTAAATGACATGGCCATCCATCCATTATTGTTCTGACTCCAGATCCTACGCTCTTCCCTCCACAGAATCTTTACTGCCACCTAAACCCAGAGAACAACAGATGTGGCCTGGAAACAAATCTAAAAGCAAACAGCCCCAGGTGAGGGAGCACAGGGCCAAAGCCGCCCCAGGTGGCAGGTGGTAAGTCGAAGGGCCGGGCCTCGGCCGGCCGCGGGGGCGGAGGTGGCCGGGGCCGCGGGCTCCGGGCTCCCACACAGCCTGCCCGCCCCCCGCCTGCGAGCAGCTGGTGGCGCACGCTTCCTCAGATTTCACATCCATTGTTCTGCCTTTATTACAGGGCCTCACTGTCTATCGTGGACGGAAATGAAATTGGTCTGGAATGGTTTCCTCTTCCCACAGTCTTCTTGGGTCCATACTGATAGATGACTTTTAAATGTAATGTCCTTACAGATAGGAAAATGAAGCTGATCTAGCCACTTAAGAGCCAGAACCGTCAGGTTTTTGTTTGTTTTTGTTTTTCTTAGTTTAACACCAGAGACAACGCAATTGCCTTTTCCAGTCCTCCAAGCTTGCCTTATTATAGCGTGGTCTGCAAAAGTGACCCGATTTCCCTGGGCCACCTGACCGCATCTGGGGCAGACGCGTGGTGTCAGCGCTCTTGACGTCGTCGCTGGTCCCCAGCCCCCACCTGTGGCCAAGGGATCACAGGCTTTGCCAAGGGGCGTGAAGAGGGGCGGGAGCTGGTCTTTCCCTGCACATGTGCTCGCCTTCGCCTGCAGTCTTCCTCACCGTTTTCTAGAACCCACGGATCTTTCTCCTGCTACTTTCCACGTCTCCTAGAGGGCCCATCTCCCGCGGTGTTTCGGGTTTTGATTAGGACTCAGATGGATACCACGCGCTGTTTCTTTTTGTTTTCTTACCTGCAGCCCCCTGGGTCTTTGTGGCCCTGGACGGAGCGCTTTGCTATTTGGCTTTTGTCACTGTCTTCCTCTGTCAGTGTAATTAGTTATTTCGGTGTCCCTAGAAATGTCTGTTTCTAAGATTTTAGAAACTCTGTCCCTGAGAATTTTCTTTTTTCATCAAGTTCTTTCTGCTCCTAACGTGTATCCAAGCACGCGCTCCTGACACTCCTGCCGATAATGCTTATTTTCCTTCACACCACGAATACTGGTTATCTAAATGGCTGTTATTTTCACTGTAGGAAAGTTTTTAGAGGCCCTGTTTTATGCTAGCTAGCATGCATGACCTCATCTAATCTCAGACAACCCATGAGGTAGATGCTGTGATCCTCCCACATTTTACAGATGGGGACACCAGATCTGAGACGTGCCCAATAATTTACTTGCATCCCACAGCTGGTGGCAGGCCACACTGGGATCGAGGCTGAGCCTGTCCTGCTGAGGAGTGTGGCGGCTGCCGGGGAGCTTCCCCTTGGGGCCCGTGGGGCCTTTGCGAGTGCACCCACTGGAGTCGCCCAGAAGAGCCCTCCCATCCATGCCAAGTACTTAAATTTCCACCTCGAGGACCACTGATTTCATGAACAAATTCCACCACTGTCTCCTTGGCTTCCATCACAAAATTAAATTCCTTTCCATTTGCAAAAATGCAATCGAGAGGCTGACCCATCTTAAATGATTACTTCACCTCCTATATTAAGAAATTGTTTGGAAAAATTATTTGCCCGAAAGCTTCTCTTTGCTTCTTAAAAGGCCTATTCTTTGTCGCCCTGAAGTACCTTTTCAAGACAAGAACATAGCAACCCCATGTCATATTTGGAACATTTGAATTGGAACAGAATTTTTACACTGTTTATCATCTGGTGAGGGTTCTAAGGGGAAAGTGTCAACATAAATTTGGAATTTCCTGACTCTTGCAGATTTGAGTTATAATCTTGACATGACTAGAAAGGAAATCTTAAAAAAATATTTTAGAGTGTTTTATTGTGGAAATGTCCCCAAACATTTTCATCCCATTTTCCCAGAGAAACCTGACAGTTTGGGGGGGGGGTAAGGGGGGGAGAGAACAAAACCCAGCGCCACATCCTTGAACTCTTTTGTGTATTTAGAACAATGTCCAGTTAAAATCAAACAATATTGCTGCTAAATACGTCTAAAATAGTCCTTGGTAAGTGCTCCTGCCTAATGGAAGAGCTCTGTGGGAAGGGCCGTGTGTCTAAGTGATGAGGGCAGGGGCCTCTCTGAAGCCCGGGCCCAGGGCTGAGCACTGAGGCAGCTAGGCATAGCCAGATACAGTATCTTTCCAATAACCCTGTCATCAGCTCATTTACTGCCTGGGACTTTAAATCCCCATGTGAGCGCACAGTGAATACCATCACTGCACCCAAGTGGAAAACAAAACCCCCCCAGCAAGGACTGGGGGTGGGTAAGGCTCATAAAGGAGAAGTCATGAAGTCTGGCTTTCTGGCCAGATTTCCTCTGGAAGGTGAGGTGTGGCCGGCACTGTGTGTGTGTGGACCGCCCGGGAGGGGACACACACCCTGCCTTCAGACGGCAGGACCTCAGCCTGGCCTGCAGCCAAGGAGCCAGACGCCAGGCCCAGGCTCTCAGCAGTGGGAGCGGTCGCTGTGCCTGGTTATACAATGGTATTATCTCAAGCCAACCACGGCTGCAGAAACTCGCAATGCTTCCTGTCCTTGCACCGCAGCACAAATTGTCCGATTTCCAACAACTTTCGGACACACTCACTGGCACTCGGTCGCCAAGCTCGGTATATAAATTTCTAAAGCCACTTCTTCCTTGGGAATTGCCGACGCTGCAGTGCGGTAATCCATTGTATTTTTATCCCCTCTGGAAGGACTTGCAGGATCATGAGTCACATGGGGAAAGGGATTAACTCTCAAAACATGTATGTAATGTAGGCAGATGCCTGGAACTTCTTATAGCAGGGTAAGTATAGGAGGAGAAAAGTCCTGAAAGTAATATTAACACCACGGACAACACAATTTGTTCATGGTGGCCCATCATCTCATTCTCCTTTCCGTTTCTAAATCCCTGGGCTCTTCTTGGACGAGAACAGCGAGGAGACTGCAACAGAAGAGCAAAATCTGGGTGAATGTGATGGGAAGAACTTCCTTTTGATATCTAGTAATTACCTTCCACATATTTTGGCTGAATTTGCTCTAAGTGGTTATAGTACTCTCGAACACAGCCCTTGGATGAAATTATAAAAAATTTAAAAAGCCATGGGCGCCTGGGTGGCTCAGTTGGTTAAGCGACTGCCTTCGGCTCAGGTCATGATCCTGGAGTCCTGGGATCGAGTCCCGCATCAGGCTTCCTGCTCAGCAGGGAGTCTGCTTCTCCCTCTGACCCTCTTCCCTCTCGTGCTCTCTCTCTCTCTCATTCTCTCTCTCAAATAAATAAATAAAATCTTTAAAAAAAAAAAGGAAAAAAAATAAAAAGCCATTAAACCCTGGTACTACTCATGTGTCAAAAAGGACCAGGAAAGCTTGTGTTTTTTTTTTTCTTTTTCTTTTCTTTTTCTAAATTTGTTTGGTCTTCTTGGCTGTGGAATACCTCAGTGAGGTTACTAAATATGTGACCAGGTCTTTCAAATGGCAACCTATGCCAGAAATTTGAGAACTTTTAGAAACCTACTCCCAGAAATCAGGAGTTTAATACAACAGTTACCAGAAATGCTCTTAAACCTTCTGCTTCCAGGTCAGGAAGTTTTTGGCAGGTCGTGGACTTTGCTATGGGCTGGGCTACTTAAGGAGCGTTGGCCCAGGGTGGTTTTGGGGGGGGGGGGGGGGCCCTCTGTTTTGTGCTTACTGATATCTCTACTATTGCAGCGAAACCCAGTTGCAGTCGACCTGGACACCAATAGCTCCAAGTCATGTGCCAGAGAGATTTTCTTCCTCATTTATGCATGACGATCCTTCTGTCTGGTCCTTGCTTTTGTGGAAACGGGCAGGTTTTTTTGGCCAGGACTCAGTAGAGTTCTGGGTATGTTTAACAACCAATAATGAACAGCGCTGATGGGAGGCATGCATCATGGTCTTTAATGAGATGCGCCTAGAAATGTAGAATTTTTTAAGCTATGAAATGTTTCAAGCATCTAGAAAAATATAGGGAATCATACAATAAATGTTCATGTACTCACCAACCTACTTTGATGACATCTGAACATTTTGTGATACTGACTTCAGAGTTTATTTATATATTTTTGAAAAGATTTATTTATTTATTTGAGAGGGAGAGAAAGAGCACGTGTGTGAAGGCACGGGGAGTGGGGTTGGGGGGCAGTGGGGGGCAGAAGGAGACAATGTCCAGCAAACTCCTCGCTTAGCGTGGAGCCTAACTTGGGGCTCGATCTCACAACGCAGGAGATCGTGACCTGAGCTGGACCCAGGAGTCAGTCGCTTAACCATCCGAGCCACCCAGGCGCCCCCACAGTTTTCTTTTAAAGAAAGAGTGAGGATCACTCGGTTTCCTCTCTGACGTCCTCCTCTCTCTGCATGGGGGTGATTGCTGTCTGAACTCTGGTGTTTACCTTCCCCCTGCGTGCAGGATCGATTGCTCACAGCTGCGTAAAGGCTGGTATCTCTTCTTGATGAGTCAGTATGAGTTTTTCAATGTTTAGGATACCCTTGCCAGCATGTTTGCAAACATATGTTTGTATGTACTACTGCTTTGCATATTTTAAAATTTGAATATACATGGTGTTATATGCACCTAACCTTTTGGATAACTTTTCTTGAGTTGTAGTTCACATACCATACTATTCATCTATTTCAAGTGTACAGTTAACTCGTTTCTAATGTCTCCACAGAACTGCACCACAATTAGTTTTAGAACATTTTCATCACCCACCTCTGAAAAACCCCACACCAGTTAGCAGCCACACCTCTTTCTTCCCACCACCCGCCAACCTCCCAGACCTGAGCAATCACCAATCTGTTTTTTATCTCTATGGATTTGCCTATGGCAGTCATTTCATATAAATGGCATTATATAATATGCGACCTTTTGTGTCTGACTTCTTTTAACATATCTTTATAATTCATCCATGTTGTATCAGGTATTGGTATGTCATTCCTTTCTCTTGTTTGCTATTCTGTTCTATGGAAGTATCACTATTTATTTATTTATTTATTTATTTATCAGTGGATATCTGGGTTGTTTCCACTTTTTGGCTATTATGAATAATGCTGCTAATGAACATTTCTGGGGGCACCTGGGTGGCTCAGTTGGTTAAGCAATTGCCTTCGGCTCAGGTCAGGATCCTGAGTCCCAGGATTGAGCCCCGCATTGGGCTCCCTGCTCAGCGGGGAGTCTGCTTCTCCCTCTCCCTCTGCTCCTCCTCTGCTCGTGCTTGCTCACTCTCTCTCTCTTTCTAAAATAAACAAATACAATCTTTAAAAAAAATAAAAAAAAATAAATAATGAACATTTCTGTACAAGTTTTTGTGTGAACACATTTCAATGGGGGGGGTATGTACCTAGAGCGGAATTGCTGGGTCATCTTGTAACTCTACGCTCAGTCTTTTGAGGAGCTGCCAGACTGTTTCCCAGAGAAGCTGCATCATTTTACATTCCCACCAGCAGTGTGTGAGGGTTTCATTCACTCCATATCCTTGTCAACCCTTGTTATTGTCTGACTTTTTGATTAAGGCCATCCTAATGGGTGGTGTGAACTGGTTTTGATTTGCATTTTCCTAATGACTAAGAATGTTTGACATTTAGCTATGACATCTTTCCATGTGCTTGTTGGCTATTTGTATATCTTTTTTTGAGAAATATTTAGTCAGGTCCTTTGCCCATTTTAAAAACTGAATTACTTTTCTTTTTATGATTTAAGTATAAGAATTCTTTGTTTATTTTAGATGTAAGTCCTTTATAAAATAAGAGATTTGCAAATATTTTCTCCCATCTGTGGGCTGAGTTTTCACTTTCTTGCTGGTGTTTGGTGTTTCTTGTTGTACATAATCTTCTGAAACTTTTAAGTTAATAAACTTGGATAAAACAGAATTATCCAATTAGAAACAGGAAACACTAACACATAAATTTTAACCAATTCCAACCTTTATATGGTACTCAAAGTGGTCCGAGTATTGTGTACTAAGTCATTGATTCATTCTCTTGTCAGTGCATATTGGGGGCCATTTCCAGTACTTTGCTATGACAAAAAATGCCACCTTGAATGTTTTTGTCTATGTCTCCTGAGGCATGTTTTTTAGTGTTTGTTGGGTAAATACCTAGAAGCATAGTACCTGGGGTCTGAATGCATGTCTTAAGGTTTATTAGATATTATCAAATGTTTTTCTTTCTTATAAACAGTGTATTAAAGATCTCAATTTGATAACAGTTGGCATTGTTTGACATTTAAATTGTAGGTATTTAGGTGAGTATGAAATTGAATCTTGTCACTGTTTTAAAATGTGGTCTTGGGGTGCCTGGGTGGCTCAGTTGTTAAACGTCTGCCTTCGGCTCAGGTCATGATCCCAGGGTCCTGGGATCGAGACCCACATCGGGGTCCCTACTCATCAGGAAGCCTGCTTCTCCCTCTTCTACTCCCCCTGCTTGTGTTCCCTCTCTCACTGTGTCTCTCTCTGTCAAATAAGTAAAATCTTAAAAATAAAATAAAATAAAATAAGAAAATAAAATAAAATGTGGTCTTTACTGACTGTCGAACTATGGTGGCCTGTGAGGTGAGGGACAGAAAAGCTGCTGGTGCTGTTTTATTATTAACACAGAGTTAAGAAATCGTGGCAATAATATGCCTTTGTGGGTTGACAGCTCTGGAGACTCTCATATAAGTAGAACCATATGAAAACTAGAATGTTTGTATAATAAGCAGACTGTTTGTATGGTTCCTCTGCATAGGCTGTGTTTTATCACTGACTATGTAGACTAGACTATATTTAGTGTGGAGCATATTTTAAAACTGCAATATGAACTTTTGCTGTTGATTAGCATAGAGTTCTAGAATTTACCAGTATGAGTTGTTTGCAGATTCTTTAGCCCCTGGAAGCCCTGTAAGAGCAGAATAGATTCCACTCCCATTCCTAGTCCCCAGTCTTTGTTTAGTCTTGTTGCTAATAATTCCAATTCCTTCAGTAACCCAACTATATAATAAGTTATATTTAAGTATAATTCAATATAACATAATATTTATGCAAATAAGAAAATTTTCTTGGCAAATAAAGGTTTCTTTTTTCCTTATTAGAGTTTGATTCAAAAGGAGACAAGGAATGGGGTGCCTGGGGGGTCAGTCTGTTAAGCATCCGATTCTTGACTTCAGCTCAGGTCATGATCTTAGTGTTGTGAAATCGAGTCCTGCGTTGGGCTCTGAGCTCAGTGGGGAGTCTGCCTGGGATTCTCTCTCTCCCTCTGCCCCTCTCCCTGTGCACTCTCTCTCTCTCCAGAATAAATAAATAAATCTTTAAAAAAAAAAAGGAGATGAAGAAGTTTCAGTTTGAATTGTGAGGGCTCTAGAATTTCAGTAGTGTTTTCAGCTGAGTCCTTGTATGAATGTTGATCTGTAGTTTTATTTTATTTATTTTTTTTAAAGATTTTTATTTATTTGTCAGAGAGAGAGAGAGCACAAGCAGGGGGAGGAGCAGAGGGAGAGGGAGAAGCAGGCTCCCTGTTGGGCAAGGAGCCGGATGTGGGACTCTATCCCAGGACCCTGGGATCATGACCCGAGCTGAAGGCAGACGCTTAACTGACTGAGCCACCCAGGCGTCCCTGATCTGTAGTTTTAATATGCATACGTAGAATCTACAGATTAAAACAAGCAAAAAACTAATAATAAAATGAAGAACTTTCTCATGGGAAAAGCTTCATAAATGTTTAAAACATGCTGTTTTAAAGTGTGTTTTATTTTATTTTATTTTATTTTTTAAAGATTTTATTTATTTATTTGACAGAGAAAGACACAGTGAGAGAGGGAACACAAGCAGGGGGAGTGGGAGAGGGAGAAGCAGGCCTCCCGTGGAGCAAGGAGCCCGATGCGGGGCTCGATCCCAGGACCCTGGGATCACAACCCGAGCCGAAGGCAGACGCTCAACGACTGAGCCACCCAGGCGCCCCCTAAAGTGTGTTTTAACAGACAGGTTCTCTTATAGAGGTTTATGGTAGCACTGTGCTCAGCCTTTCAAATATATTCAGTATATCATTTACCCCTCACCAAAAACCTAAGAGGCAGACATTACCCCATTCATTCTGGCTTTAGCTATTTGCTAGAATCTTCCACAGATAAACATAGTGATATTAGGTTAGGCTCTGAAAATGAACTAAACTTTGGATATTTCCCTCCAGCAAATTTTCAAAAGCCAAGACAGTTCAAGGGTTTAATTAAAGATAGTTGATCCTTTTAGCAGTACCATGGAGCAGTCTCCTTCAGAGTAAAAGGTAAAGTCAGGAAATCCTGAGATGTTCTGTCTCAATTCTACTTCACTGAAGTGGTGAAAGATTAAAGTTCAGCCTCAAAGTTATTTTTCACTGAAAATTGGGTAGACTCCAGTTTGCACCAGATTTTTTGGCCAGACTCTTTTATCTCTCTGGGCGGAGCTCAGGGCTCTCTATGTAGTTGGTGGAATCTTGCCCATGAAAGCTCCTCAAAAGAGGGATGTAGGGTGTGGAGGGGAGAGGTGCTGACCCCTGTCTCCAAGCCAGTGATGGTCCTGTGGTTTCATAGGCTTTGCATCTAGATGAGTGCGGATGTGCTGTTGGCCAGACATGGAACCGTCACGTCATGCAGGAAAGGACAAAGATGTCCTCCTTCACAGGCCCCGCAGGTGTTCAACCTCTGCTGGTGTTATCTGCCTCTTACATAGCTATTATGAAATTCAGGAGAGGTCTAGTTAGCATTTTATCTTTGTCATACATTAGCTTTGTGCTTCAAACTGGGGATAATAATAGAACCATCTCATGTCAATTATACCTCAATAATAAAAATTTTAAAAAATAGTACTATTCAACAGGGCCAATGTGAAGATGTGTATACTGCAGGAATAGTGCCTGGAAAAAAGGAAATGCTCAGTAAATGTTAGATAGGACTATGTTTATATTATTGTTAGTGGCACATCCAATAAAGTCAGAGGAAAATAATGTACACAAAATATTGTTTGGCTAAAACTTTAAACTTTTCAGAGATCACTTAAGTACATTTGGTTAGATAGATAAACAGTGTAGGTTGTCTCAATGCATGATCATTCAACTTAAAAATAAAAAGTAATTTTATATACCATATAAAAATGTAGCTTTAGTAGGTGGTTTGTAAGTCTGAATAGTTTTTATGGTTTCAGGACATCCATAGTGACACAGTAATAGTCTGTGGATTTATTTTAATATTAAAAATCAGAAAGCACATATGCTACTATATCAGCATGGCAAATATTTTTAAGTATCATAAAAATTCAGTTTAAGATAAAAGCCACAAAAATACTACTTTACCAAATGCACACTACAAAGGGAATCCATTTTTAAACAGTCTGGGTTTTTAATTTCCTGGCTATTTTTTGACATACAGTTAAGAATGGCCAAGTCAACATTTAAGTAAATAGGGTTTTAAACAATGTACGATTAATTTTCCCTATTTTTTATCAACAAAGAGAATTCAGAACACACACGCACGCACACAGTCCCCCCAAATTAAAACCGGTTTGGATAGTGCTGTTTCAGAACATGATTGTAGCAAATCTAAGTTTTATCCAAATAAATAGTTCTCTATAATTAGTGTAATTGTTACATAATTATGAACCTTCACCAAAACTCACATTGTTTAAGAGCAAGTGATCTTTCTTTTCAAGAAGTGGCTCATGAATGTTTTCTTAAGTAAATTATAATGATAAATCACCAGTAATATCTTAAATAAATATCTTCTAACATTTTCCCCTTGATTTCCATGCCCAAAGTGAACAATTTATTTTAAGAGAATTATTTCTGCTGACAAGGAAGTTAAAAAAAATCATTCAGCTGAAGAAGGTTTCCTGATAATCACAGAATCTTTGAAAGCTTGGCCCTGGACACCATTAGATGACAGTCTAACCCCAGGGTCCCCTCACCGGGAGGAAACCCGGGTGAGCACTCAGTCTCCTCATTACTGGAGGGCATGCCTGCCAGCCAGACCATTTTGGAAGAGGGGAAATCTAAAGAGAAGCATAAATAGCCACCGACAAATTTCAGGAAATAGCAGTAAGGGAGTCACCAAGGTTGTCAAATCCCGGGTTTTTTGATTTGGGAGGTGAGATGAAAAAGCAGGAACTATCCTTTAGTCCTTCATGAAATGGGAATATTTGCCAGTCCCACTAATGGAAAAACACCATGTTTCAAAAGTTTCCAGAGAGTAACAATTAAAACTATGATTTGATTAGGTTAAAAAAATTTTATATGTAGGAAAGTGTATAAATCATAAATATATAGCTTGATTAATTTTTCTCTCTCAAGAAAATTGTAATGAAAGTATACATGGCACAAAATTGACCATTTTAGCCATCTTTGGGTCTATAGTTCAGTGGCCTTAAGTGCATTCACATTTTTGGGCAACCACCACCACTGTCCACCTCCAGAAGCTTTTCCTCTTCCCCAAATGAAACCCCATACCCATTCAACACTAACTTCCCACTTCCCCTCCCCCTAGGCCAACACAGCCAACATTCTACTTTCTGTCTCTCTGAATTTGACTACTGTAGGTATAAGTCATATACTGTTTTTTTGTGCCTAGCTTATTTCATTTAGCATAATGTCTTCAAGGTGCAGCTTGATGAATTTTATCAGATTGAACACACCTGTGTAACCAGCGTGCTGCTCGAGAAACACAGCTTTGCAGAACCAAGGGAGCCCCCCCCCCGCGCCCTGTGCCCCCTTCTATTCAGTACCCACTACCCTTGTGTGATCATGAGGGCAAACACATTCTTGGTCAATGACAGGAGTGAGGCAGAAGAGGGAAACCAAGGTTCCTGCCTCTCTTCTCCCCAGTAGGAGAAACTGCATATATAATCTGTTTTATACATTAGTCTTTAGCCTACCCGCCAAGAAAAAGCTTGGAAACTATTGGTTTAGGAAATGTTCATATTTCATACCCAGATTGTCTAGAAAAGTGCCTTGAGTTTGCCCTTAGTCTACTAATGCCCACTTTTGTGACTGTTTAGGTAGCATCTCTTGCAGGAAGCCCTTTCTAATTGTTCTTGGTCCTTCCTGCCAAAATTTGGCATACCCTTATAATTGAGTATTATGCTGCCTTTAAAAATTAAAAAAAAAAAAGCTTACATCACATGCTGAAACATGGATGAACCTCAAGGATGGTATGCTAAGCAAAATAAGCCAGTCAGGGAAGGACGTACACTGTATCATTCCACTCATATGAGGTATCCAAGTGGTTAAATGCCAAGAAACAAAGAGCAGAGTAGTGGTGGCCAGGGACTGTGGGGAAGGGAAATGAGGAGTTGGTGTTTAATGGGTACAGAGTTTCAGTTTTGTAAGATGAGAAAGTTCTGGAGATTTGTTGCACAACAGTATGAATATACTTAACACTACTGACCTGCAGACTTAAAAATAGTTGAGATGGTAACTTTCATGTTCTGTGTTTTTTTAAATCAAATAAAAAAGGTTTTAAAAAATGTTAAGGTTTGGGGTGCCTGGCTGGCTCAGTGGGTAGAGCATATGACTTTTTAAGATTTTATTTAATTATTACAGAGAGAGAGAACATGAGAGGGGAGGGTCAGAGGGAGAAGCAGACTATCTGCAGGGAGCCTGATGTGGGACTCTATCCCAGGACCCTGGGATCATGATCTGAGCTGAAGGCAGACGCTTAACTGACTGAGCCACCCAGGTGCCCAGAGCATTTGACTCTTGATCTCAGGGTTCTGAGTCCAAGCCCCATGTTGGGTGTAGAGATTACTTAAAAATAAAACATTAGGAGTGCCTGGGTGGCTCAGTTGTTAAGCGACTGCCTTCGGCTCAGGTCATGATCCCAGGGTACTGGGATCAAGCCCCGCATCGGGCTCCCTGCTCCACGGGGAGGCTGCTTCTCCCTCTCCCACTCCCCCTGCTTGTGTTCCCTCTCTCGCTGTGTCTCTCTCTGTCAAATAAATAAATAAAATCTTTAAAAAAAAATATATATATATATATTTAAAAATTTTTTTAAAAAATGTTGAGCTTTCTGGGGCACCTGGGTGGCTCAGTCGTTAAGTGTCTGCCTTCAGCTCAGGTCATGATCTTAGGGTCCTGGGATCGAGACCCATGTCGGGGTCTCTGCTCAGGCGGGAAGGCTGCTTCTCCCTCTCCCACTCCCCCTGCTTGTGTTCCTGCTCTAGTTATCTCTCTCTGTCAAATAAGTAAATAAAATCTTAAAAAAAAAGTGCTGAGCTTTCTAATTCTTGATCTGTTCACCCTTGGAGAAGTCATTTAACTTCTCTCTTTGGGACTTTGACAAAATGAGTGAAGTGTCCCAGTATTAACCTGCCAAAAGAGTTTCCATAAATAAATGCCTAGGCAACTCTTAATTAGACAGAAGTATCATTACACCATTATCAAAGAGTTAGTATGCATACTTTATTTTCTTATTTATCTGAAAGAAATCACTTACAAATCTCTCACACTTACATTTTCTGATCTCTATACAAAAAAACTCATAGTTTAATTAGACAAAAGTGTACAATAAACATGAACATTTACAAAGAAATAAACCAAGTTTTTTTTCTCCTTTTAAAGCTAAAATAAGTAATAATAGATAAAAACATAATTTTCTTATTCCTAGTATGTCTGACTTGTATTTGGATGCCATTCTCTGATTTGTGGGCATTTACTATACATTCTTTTAGTCTAGGTCGCAAGAAAATCTTGAGACACAGAAGCCAGCAGTAGGTGGAGTCAAAAGTTCCCTTTCACTGGGGCACCTGGGTGGCTCTGTCGTTAAGCGTCTGCCTTCAGCTCAGGTCATGATCCCAGGGTCCTGGGATCGAGCCCCGCATCGGGTTCTCTGCTCTGCAGGAAGCCTGCTTCCCCCTCTCCCGCTCCCCCTGCTTGTGTTCCTGCTCTCACTGTCTCTCTCTCTGTCAAATAAATAAATAAAATCTTAAAAAAAAAAAAAGTTCCCTTTCACCAATCCCCCAAATGTCTGCAAGTAAGTTGTTCTCTGATGGTGTCCTCACATGCAACAAAGTGAGCATCTTTCCTCTTGTTATGTAAGAAACTATCCACGAAGCCTGGAAAGCCCCCAAATCCACCTTTTCTTTAACTTTGGATTGTGAATCAACAGAAAAGTTATCAAGTCAGATGAACAGGCCAAAATATTGAATAGACTACTCATAACTATACTTACAAACACAACAAAAATTTTAATAAGTCACAATTTGAATAATAGATAACTATGTGTGGCCTAATCACAAAACATTTTTAAAATTTAATTAGAATTATGGGTGATTTTTGCTTTCTCCTTCATATTTGTCAGATTTTTTTAAAGATTTTGTTTAGTTATTTGTCAGAGAGAAAGAGAGAAAGTGAGAGAGCACAAGTAGGGGAGTGGCAGGCAGAGAGAGAATCAGGCTCCCCTGCTAAGCAAGGAGCCTGATGCAGGGCTCGAACCCAGGACCCCGGGATCATGACCTGAGCCGAAGGCAGACGCCCAACTGACTGAGCCAACCAGGCAGGTGTCCCTGTATATGTCAGATTTTTAAAAATGCTAAATATGTACTCTTTTTATAATCATCTTACACTATTTGAGAGTACGCTGTAAACAAATGAACCCACTACATTTTGCTCATGTTCGGGAAGCTAAAGTCAAGCCAGTGGAAATAGAGCACTGAGCTGGATATGCATGGTTTTATTGGCACCTACTGTTTACTTTGTAGATACCCTGGAATGAGCATGTATTTTCTCAGATACAAGGGCAAAGGAATTGACCCAGATTCATGTGGCTTCCAGGAAATGAGCAAATGCTTTGGTGAGAGGCAGGTACCGGGGGCACAGAACAAAAATAGGAACCAAGCAGATTAGGATTCAAATCCGATTTTCACCATGGTCTAATGGAGGAGAATGACAACCAAGTAATTAATGCAGTATGATCGTAGTTGTGACCTAGGTAAGCGCAGAGTGTTGGGTTCCAGAAAGGCACCTCACCCAGCCTTGGGTTTGGGAAATGGGGATTACAGAAACTTTTCTGGAAGAGAACATGCCCAGCCTGTGCAGGGGGGCAAGGGAAGATCACGAGAGAGTCGCAGAGGTAAGAGGGAAGGAGTAAGCTGAGGGAATACAAGTCGTCCAGGAAGGTGGGAGGTGAGAACGGGGAGTGGCTAAGTGGAAGCATCTAAGGCAGGAGGATAATCATGGATCCATTATCATGGATTATCTACTGGAGTCAGCAGTTGGAATTCATCCTAAGGCTATCAATGATCCTTCCAATGCATTAAGCAGAGAGAGAACATGATCAAGACGACTTTTGGGAAGAGTATCCTGTGGTGAGGAGGAGTGAGGACTGGGAGGTGCATGCAGCAGAAGGGAAGTGTGTCAGAAGTCAGGTGGTCCTCAGGCAGTCAATCCTGATGGCCCGATGATCAGAGCTGGACGCTCCCTGTTTGTGGGGCAGCAGCAAGGGTGATACATGGCACTTGTCCCCAGCTGCTCTTCCAAGGGTTGGATGAGTTGTCACCACCCAATCTGGGGAGAAGCAGGTCTACAGGAGGAGATGTTGGGTCTGGTTTGGATGTGTTGGCTTTGATGTGTCTGTGTTGTGTCTGGCCATAAGACAGATGGTCTAGAGCCACTAAGAGGGCTCTGAGAGAGAAAACAAAAATGGGGAGGCATGAGCTGTGGGCAGGAAGGGAAACTCTGGTAGAGAATGAGATCACTCAGAGGTAGGCCAGTGAGTGAGAAGCTGGCCCAGGACTGCACTCTTGGGAGCAAGGAATGTCTGAGGAGTGGGCAGAGGTGGGGTCAGTGACTAAAGCTGACACTGAGAACTCTCATCCAAGGGGCAGGAGAACAAGGAGCCAGTGCAGTCAAGGTGGGCCACCGGCAAGGAGCTTCCTGCCATTCCTGTCCATCTTGGGAAGACCAAGCAGGTAAGCCTGAGCAAGGCCAGGGACTGTTGGTGAGGGTGAGGGCTGTGGTCCAGGGGCCTACTGGATTCACTGCAGGGCACCTGCCTGTGCAGCCCGGTGTGGTCAGCCCAGCGGGAGAGCAGTTCCCTGCTCTGTGCCCACCTGAGGCTTGGCTGTGAGGCTGTGGGGCATTAAGCCCTGGGAGCGCTTAGACCAGGGCCTGCCAGGCTCGCCTCTTCAGGAAGCCTTGGCTGGTTATATTAGCAGCACACATGGTTCTGTTTTAGGAGAGTATTTTATGACATTGGGCCTGGAATGTAAACTTCTAATTCTATGTGGCTTTAAAAGTAATTACGATGTTTTATATTCGTTTATGAAACTATATTAAAATTAAATAGGGAAATTCACAATCTATTTCTTTCTCAAACACTAGAATTTGGCTTTCGAAAGTAAGAAGTATGTCTATTTCTTCAAGTACCATAAAATTTTTTTACTCTGCTGTTCAGAAGTAAGAATCTAGTCACCCCTTATTTTATTTATTTATTTATTTATTTATTTATTTTAATCACCCCTTATTTGACCCACTGAAACAAGAAAACATCATAATCAGGTTATATTAAAATTCAGGGATTCTGAACTGAATGACTAGATTTTCTTCTTTTAGTGATTATGTAATGTCTTCTGTTATAAGCAAGATAACTACTAAGCATTAAAACAGGGCACAGATAAAATCTTATCTCTAAATAACACGGCATAAAAGAACTACATTTTAAAGAACTGGTCTGTAGGTCACCAGAGGGAGGGGATGGGGGATGGGCAAAACAGGTGAAGGGAATGAAGAGATACGGACTTCCAGTAATAAAATAAATAAGTCACAGAGATGAAAAGTACCGCGTGGGGAATATAGTCAATAATATTGTAATAATGTTATTTGGTGACAGATGGGGACTACTTCATCATGATGAGCACTGAGTAATGTACAGAATTGTCCAATCACTATGTTGTACACCTAAAACTAATACAATATGTCAACTATACTTCAATAATAAATAAATTAAATAAAGAGATGAACCATCAAATAACTTGGGAAATAGCTTTATTATTAGAATGGAAACATATTACATATTACCATTGTCACAGCATCACCTCTAACAGGCCGACCCAGAGAGATGTGTGGGCTATAAAATAGGCCTTAAAAAAAGAAATAAGGGGGCGCCTGGGTAGTTCAGTCGGTCAAGTGTCCGACTCTTGGTTTCGGCTCAGGTCATGATCTCAGGGTCTGGAGACTGAGCCCCTCCACTGGCTCTGTGCTCAGCAGGGAGTCTGCTTCCTCTCTTCCTCTACCTCTGCCCCTCCCACCTTACCCCTCCCTCCCTCGTGTGCTCGCTCTCAAATATATAAATCTTAAAAAAAAAAAGAAATCCTAGTCAACCTTTCTAGCAGTGTGGGAGGCGCCTGGCAGTTTGGGCAGAGTTGGAGAAATTTGGCCTCCTCAATTCACCAGACTTTTCCCTCACTCTGGTGGCAAAAGGTAGTGTTCCTTTTCTTTTTTTCTGAATGAATTAATAACTAAGACCCATAGGCAGAACTAGATTCCTACATATGCAAATAGGAAGGAGAAACATACAGATGTCTACGCAAGCCAAAACGCTGGCTCAGAGGCACAGCACGTTGAGTTTCTGCATAAAAGCAGAACTAAGGAAAACATCATGTTGATAATGAAGAAAGACAGGGAGGAACTGTGACAGAGGTGAGTCCAGCCTCCCTGAGGAGATTTCACAGCAGAGAGACTGGTGTGCAGGGCAGCAGAAGGAGGGCATTTTTAAAATTTTTTTTATTTACTTATTTTTTAAAGTAGGCTCCACGCTGGGTGTGGAGCCCAACACGGGCCTGGAACTCCCCACCCCAAGATCAAAACCTGAGCTGAAATCAAGAGTTGGATGCCCAACCTCCTGAGCCACACAGGCGCCCCAGGAGAACATTTTTTTATTGAGCAGCTATGATGTCCTGTGTGGTGCTCAGTGCTTTACACCTATTATCCCGTGACATCCTTACAAGAGAATGAGTAGAGCTTTTCCACTGCTGTAGTCCTATGGCTGGTAAACAGACATCCACATACAACAAAACATGGCATTAAAATTATTTGCAGAAGGTATCCTAAAACTGCTTTTCTTTGTCTCTGATTTTCAGCAGGACCTTGAAGTTTAGTGACTGAGACCCAGATGCTTAATCTGTCCAACCTGATCCTGTGCCTGACTCACTGGATGGCCTTCATGAAATCATTTTCCATTTGTTGAATGTATTTCCTTGCTGGTGAGACAAAACTAAAAATACATATTGTCTTCAAGGGTTATGGTAAGAACTAGCTGAGTAATTTTTACTAAGAAGTTGCAACTGTTTCGAGTATAGAGGGGAGAAAAAGATGTATTTCATCACACAGGAAATCTTTTTGGGAGTTGCCTGATCCTAAAGTGATACAATATAAAATAAAAACCTTTCTTCCACCTCTAACCTCTAACCTTCATTGGACTAGGAGATAAAAAGTGCCTTCAATCTGGTGCTCTTTGATGCTGGCCAAGAAACGGGGCAGTTGCAATGAGCCGCTCAATCCTTCAAGACATGGTGTGCTCGGGAGAGAGCAGTCTGTTCTTATGTGCTGCCTTCATACACAGGGCGGGTCCCCATGGACCTGGTCCAGCCGTGCCAGAGATCTCATCTCCCTGTGCTCTCGAAGCTTACTCTTTTCCAGGTGCTATGTCCACCAGCAATTTTTCTTTGTGACTCCAAGTTTGGGTTGCATTCAAACCTAGTTTTATAAGCAGTGGGTTTTCTCATTTTAAACAGGAAAATTCTGCCCCATGTGCTTTATTTCTTTTATAATTTTATTCATCTCCCTTTCATCGGAGTGACCAATTCTTGTGGCTAAGAAAGTTTTGAGAGGCAACTCAGGATAGTGGAAAAAGCCTAACTGTGGAAACCAGGAGATGAATCCTGATTTTGCTACTAACCCTCTTACAGCCTTGGACGCATTACTGACCTCTTTGAACTTCAGGGTTTTTTTTGACCGAACAATGGGGAGAATGATATTGACCTTGTGGAGTTGTAAGGATTAGAGATCTTTTATATATTTGTTTTGTGAAACAAACATATATTGAGTACCAAGACCCTTACCTGGAAATATGGCTGCAGATAGGACAAACACCCAGTTCTTACGCAGCCAATGCTTCAGTGGGGAGCTGCATCTAAAGTTACTGGGTCTAGAACTTATGTAAACAATCTGTAGACACAATGGGCACCTCCATATTGGGTGCCCATGAGTTCTTCCTTTATCCTCCAAATACAGGACAAAGGAACACTTTGGGGGTCATTTGGTCTCATATTGCTTCCATTTGCACTACTTATGCAGACAATAGTTACTGAGCAGCTGGTTCCCACACGCACAGACTTCTGTCAGCCCTAGGAACACTGAGGAGATCGGGATGTGGCCTTGGCCTCAGGGCTGATGGTCGGGGAGGAGACAGACAGGGAGGTACCCTTCAGTGTGCTGGGGACTGTGGGGGCCTTGGCAGGGAGCACTTATGAGCGGGGTCTAGGAACTGAGTCCTGAAAGATGAAGGGAATTTTGTACAACAAGGCAAAGGGGTGGCATGGTCGGGAAGGTGGAGAAGGTGTTCGAGACCAAGAGGACTGAGGCAAAGGCTTGGAGGGGACAGAGTCCTTGCCGTCTTTGGGACGGTATAAAATAATGCAGGATGGAGCATGGAGGGGGTGGAGGAGAGACAAGACGTGAGAGTAAAAACTGGGAAGGTGAGGAGGGCTCAGCCTCGCATGTGTGCTAAGGAAGTTGAAACCTCTCCCGTGAGCCTGGAATGTACTGAGAAGAGGACAAACCGGAGACTCAGTGACACTGGCCAGAGCCTGGACTAGGGCGCTGGTCACAAGGAGAGTCAGGCAGCGATGTTGGAGGAGGCGGACAGCACAGTGGAGAGCGGCTGGGGCGAGGAGAGATGAGCGGGAGAGAAGGCGAGGGTGGGACCTGGGTGCCCCCAGGGAGGATGGGGGCGCCACTTCCCCGGGGAGGCAGGAAGTGCCATCTTTGACAACAAATGCCACCTGAAGCTCCTGCTAGCCTCTGGGCCCTGGAAAATTACTGAACTACCTGTGTCTCAGATTCTTCATCTAAGATCAAGGACGATAATAATAGAACCTCACAGAGTTTTGCTTTGTTGTGTGGATTAGATAAAATAAGGCAGGTAAAACACTCAGAACGGTGCCTGGAGAATCGCCAAGCCCTCAGCACACCTTAGTTGTTCTTAGGGGACACAGCAAGATAGAGACAGAAGGCTGGAGGAGAAAGAAGGCTCAGGAGGAGCAGGAGGCCTCATTCTGCTTCAAACTCTAAAAGGCTGCCTCAAGACTTTACAAACCCCATTTGGGCCACCTCATCAAATGGAGGTGAAGTCCACAATGAAGTGTTTCCCCACTGTCTGCTAGCTCCACCAAAGCCAGGGCAACTCTCTTCTGAACAGATTTATGAACTCTGGGCCACGTGGGGCAGTGGACCCCACATTTGCTTCAGGGTTGCGGCAGGAGAAATGTTAGTGAAAATGTTAAGGCCATTGATCCCTCTAGGTTGTTCAGTCTTTGTAAGATGTTGGGGACCAAGTGGGATCCTGGTGAGACTGGGAAGTAGGTGCCCTTTGTTTTACCAAAACTGCTACCGACTTCTCTGATATTTTACTTTTTTCTTTTTTGGGGGGTGGGAGGGGCAGAGGAAGAAGTGGGGAGAGAATCCCAAGCAGACTCTGTGCTGAGTGTGGAGCTGGACGTGGGGCTCGATCTCTTGACCCTGAGATCACATCCTGAGCAGAAATCAAGAGTCAGATGTCTTTTTAAAAAATTATTTTATTTATTTATTTAATTTAATTTTTTATTTTAAAGATTTTATTTATTTATTTGACAGAGAGAGACACAGCGAGAGCAGGAACACAAGCAGGGGGAGTGGGAGAGGGAGAAGCAGGCTTCCCGTGGAGCAGAGAGCCCAATGAGGGGCTCGATCCCAGGACCCTGGGATCATGTCCTGAGCTGAAGGCAGACGCTTAATGACTGAGCCACCCAGGCGCCCCTCTGATGTTTTTCTAAAGATCTATTTCTCCTAAGTTTTTTCATGGCATCAATAAATAATACATTTTTAGTGGATTGTTTTAAAAAGTACATGCACCTTAAATGGGAAATTGATGACCAAAGTATTTCAAAGTCAGTCTGTACCTCCTCTCACGCACTAAACAATTGAGCTTTTCAAGTTAGAAAGATAGAAAGCTTTACTAAGGCTTGTCCTAGACACCGCTGTTCATTAAAGACTTAAATCTGATTCTTCCTCTTCATCCTTACGTCTGCTTTCACTCTGGACATATCTGACCCTGTGACCTCCCTGACCCAATGACCTGATTCTCTGCTGGGCCACGGCTTTCCGTTCTCACGAGGCAGAATGTGAAGTCCGAACCACATTATCTTTTGAAACTGTTCCACCTCCCAAATCATGAATCGGACATCCTCCTTGCTGGTCACAGACCTGTCACTGCAGCTTCTTGCACAAAGATTCCCAGCACAAGTGTCCTTTTGCCTGTGGGTGATGTGCACACCTCCCACTTTTTCCCTATCCATGGGCCCCTCCTCTCTTAATGTTCCTCATATCCAAGTTGGATTTTGGGGCCCATGATACAACCACTTACCACCAAGCATGCACACCTCCAGAGGCCTCCTTTGGCTGCACATGCCTGGGGAATTCAATTCTGAATGAACTCGACCATACTCACTAGCTTGCCGTGCACCAGGCAGCTGAGCGCCGCTGGAGGGAAGTTCCCCAGCTGGGCAGACGGTGATTGTTGGACACCTCTGAGCACCAACCATATGGGTGTTCCCTTTCGCTGGCAATCTCACTATGCTTCTCTTGAAAAACTTTTCAAAAATTTTCTATCTTCTTCAATCTCAACTATGTCCCATCTCTTCCTCATTGGCATTGCTTCCTATTTCCTGAAGAAATAGAAATACCAGACAAGACCTTTCTCAACTGCGTGCCACCAAATGTACACCACAGTGGGCATCTGACTTAGGTTTCCTCTCCTCTTGGTAAAACTGAGGGGCCATTTCCCCTTGAAGAAAGACTTTTCCATCCTGCTCTGGACCTGAAGATACTGAGCAGTGGTTTATGGTTGTAGAAATGTGCAGGTCCTTGGCCATATTGAAGTGAGATAAGAAGGGACCAGAGGTTGAAGAAAGCAACAGGATGGCTATAAGACCACTGTTTGAGAAACATGATGATGAAGAGAGGCACTCATTTAAGGGCTCTCTCCCCAACCTGAACTGACCTCATCTTTCCCCCGTCCTCTTTACACATTCCCTTCTGCCCTCGAATACATAAAGGCCTCTGCATCTGAACACTAGTAGCAACAGCTAGACAAACAAGAAACAGAAACCACCCTTGTACTTTGTAGACCTCAGCTACTGTCCTATCCTTTGCTTTGCTTCATAATTAAATGTATCCAGTGATTGTCTAGAGCTGTCTTGTTGCTTTTTCCACCTTCTAGTTCCTTCGAATCTCACCCTTCAATATGGCTTCTAGTAGGGTCACCAGTGATTACCAGCTTACTGAAACCCAAAACCACGACTCAGTCTCCTGAGGTGTTTCCCTGAGGCAAGTCCTCAGGGCAGAATCTTGCAGGTTTGGGAAGGTTACTTCCATAGATGATCTAATCAGTTTAACAAATGAACTTCCCACTTACTGACTGCATGTTCTTTGCGAGGCACTTGCTTAAATCATGGGACTTCACAAATATACACAAGACAAGGCCTGTTCTCAAGGGACCATGGGCGGGCAGCCATAAAGAAACACTGGTGATACACCAAGCTATAAGCAGTGAGGCAGATGGGGCCCTGAGAGCACATAGGAAGAAGGAGGGTTAGCATTCTCTGCAGTGGGCAGGAAAGGCAGTGCCTACACTGGAGTTTGAGAGGTGACTGGTGCCTGAAACATGGGGGACCACATTTCGGGAGGTGGAAGCAGATGAAGCATGGGGAGCCTCTTGCAGCAGTGACATGCTGGGAACCTTGTGTCATGCGGGATACCAAAAGCCTGGGGTGGAAGTGATAATGGGGGAAAGGCAGACAGGGCTGGTTGGGTGGTGACCAACAGGTGCTCACAGCAAGGACACTGGCCTCCAGCCAGTCTCCATCCCAGTGACATCAGAATTACTATATTTAATCTAGGTATGGTCCTAGGGGTAGCAGGTGCTGAATAAATGAAGAATGATTGAATATTTTAGCTCAGGAAACTTGCCACCTTATTGGAGTTGTTTTAATGAAAAGCGCTACTGCATCTGAACTGCTTAGAACACAATTAGGCACAGAGTTTAAGAGGCAGTGGGGCATAATGGTTGAGCACCAGTCTACAAGACTAGGCGGCCAGGGTTTATGTCCTGGCTTCACTATTTACCATGATGTTAGCCAAGTTACTTAGCCTCTTTGTATCATCTGTGGGAATTCTGATAGTACCTGATTCACAAGGTTACCCTGAGGTTAAATGAGTTTATATGTGTAAAACACTTAACTCAATGCTTTGAAACAATTGACAATAATTGTTCATATTACCGTTAATAGTAAACATGATGAGCTATTATTTTTAATCATTTAAATTGTGATTCAATAATTATTGACTGTCATGATGACATTTTCCGAGAGTTCTGATTCCTAAAGCCATGCTCCCACCCCTTACCATTGCATTTTTTTCCTGGCCTATCCATATCTTTTGCCAACTTGGCATTCATGTCATTTGTCAGGTATGTCTATTAGCAGATGGAAGAGGCATGGGAAATTGTAGCCACCATCCACAGACCTAACCATCACGATGTTCCAAAGTCTAGATAGCCCTTCTTCCTTGTTGAAAGTATGATGGAATCATTCATGTATGAGCCAGTATAAAATTAATGTTCTAGAAGGCTAATGAGAGACATAAGTGCTCAAGGTGTGCACTCTGAAAGGTTCACATAACATTCTCCCCATTTTATTTACTGTCATGTCAGCTTTCAGATTTACTGGTCAACTAGTCCAAAGAGCATGTGTTTTTATATTTTGCAAAACTGTATCAACCAGCCGTGTAAAACAACAGAAACCAGTTGCAACGCTTTCACTTTTAAAGAGTTTCCAAGCACCCTGCCCTTTTCCTAAAGGACTCTTTTCCCTTTTATGGATGAGCACCAGGCTCCAAGACAGTGTAAATAGAGCTTCCTGTTCAAGGGAAGTGCTGGCTCCTACAGGAGCCCAGGGGTCCTTTGGGAAAAGTTGATAGGAACTATGAGCTGTATGTGACCTGAGGCCCAGGAGTCAGCTGAGCCAGCAGGGAGGGAAACACATTTAACAGCCCCTTTGTGCAGACTGAGGTCCCAGAAGCACTTCTGGGAAAGTAAGTCTGGTGCCATACACACAGTCCTTGTGAAGAATGGCAGGGAAGCTGGCCGAGCTGGAGAAGGACATTCCCAGATTAGACGCCCAAATCTCCGACCTGGTTGCTCTGAAGAACCAAGAGATGTCTGGAATTCCCACCATTCGAGGATCCTGTGCTTCATACGAGTGCAGATGTAAAAATCAGAGGAAAAAAAAAAAACCACCTTGATTTTGCACTTTAGCTCAACAGTAAATTTTTTTCAGGGTGCTTATTGTTTACACCCTAAGGCCATGCAAGCTAAAATCTTTTATCCTATACTTTTAAGTGGTAATAAAAGCATTATTTATATGTGGTTGAGTTGATGTATCATCATCTGATAATTTTGCTCTTAGACTTTTGTGTGCTTCACAGTCTCATCAATGGTGGAAAGAAAGTAAACCAAGAAAGAATAACTAATCCTTTTAGACTTACTCATAATGATATTATGACAACTGTAAGTATCATTTTGATGATAGCTAACATTTACTGAGTACTCGCTATGTGTTAAGCAATGAATTAAGCCAATAGTTTCCATCAGTAAACAAAATGGTTTGAGCATGAACTGACAAATTGTGTTTGCTAATTTAATATAAAGTTTGCAAATATACCACCATACAATTATGTTATGTACACCTATAAATCATAAACAAAAATACAAATTAAAAGAGTGACGTGAATAAACAAATGGAAGTTCTTATAGTTTTGTTTTGCATGAATGGTAGTTTGTCTCTGGGCATCCCAGTTTGGGATATAATGCCATATAAACTGTCATTATTTCCATCTTAAAGATGAGAGAACTGCGGGGTACAGAGGTGAAGCCCTTGCCCAAGGTCACAAGGGTATCACCGTGGGACAGGCTATTGGCTGCTCTGCCCTCTCTGTGACCTCATGACCTCACTCATTTCTGTAGCTACTCCAGCTGTACTTCCGGGAAGCTGTACAATCATGTTAGTGTATTCAAATTTCTGCTCTTTCTTAATCTGATTATTAGATGCATGTACCTTAACAGCGTCTAGTGTTCTAGTCTTATCATCTGAGATCTTTAAAGCGGATCGAGCTAATATTTGACATTATCCTTGGGTCAGACATAAACATTTCAGAATGAAATGAGATTTCTTCATATGAAGCTTTCTTTATTAATCAAGAAATGAAGCCCAGATATTTGGCTTACTATGGTTAAGAGTAAGCCTGAAACTAAAATTGGAATTAAGAAAATGATTCTATTTGGAAAAACCTTGAAAAAGAATAAAATGCTGGGGCAGCTGGTTGGCTCAGTTGGTAGAGCATGTGACTCCTGATCTTGGGGTTGTGAGTTCAAGCCCCACATTGTGGGTAAAGTTTACTTATAAAGAAACTTAAGGGGCATCTGGGTGGCTCAGTTGGTTAACTGACTCTTGGTTTTGGCTTGGGTCACAATCTCAGGGTCCTGGGATTGATGAGACCCGTGTGGGGCTCCACATTCAGTGGGGGGTCTGCTTGGGATTCTCTCCCTCTGCCCCTCCTCTCTCTCTCTCTCAAATAAATAAACCTTTAAAACAAAAAGAAACTTAAAAAAAGAATAAAATATTTAGGAATAATGAAAGCAGTGCAAAACTTATATTCTGAAAGCTACAAAACATTGTTGAAAGAAAAAAATTTTTTTTAAAGATTTTATTTATTTATTTGACAGAGAGACAATGAGAGAGGGAACACAAGCAGGGGGTGTGGGAGAGGGAGAAGCAGGCCTCCTGCTGAGCAGAGAGCCTGATGTGGGGCTCGATCCCAGGACGCTGGGATCACAACTTGAGCTGAAGGCAGACGCTTAACCAACTGAGCCACCTAGGCGCCCCTTGTTGAGAGAAATTTAAAAGCTCTAATTAAAATGAAAAATAACCCATGTTCATGGATTGGAAGACTTACTATTGCTAAAATAGCAATACTCCCCAAATTGCTCTACAGATTCAACTCAATTCTTATCAAGTCCCAGCTGGCTTCACTAGAAGAAATTTACAAGCAGATCCTAAAATTCAGTGGAAATTCAGGAGATCAAGAATAGCCCAAACAATATTGGATAAGAAGAACAAAGTTGGAAGAGTCATTCATACCTGCCAATTTCAAAACTTACTAAAGGACAACAGTAATCAAGACTGTAGTACTGATATAAGGCTAGACATATATCAATGGAATCACATTGAGACTCCAGCAATATGCCCTCACATTTATAGTCAATTGATTTTTGATGTGTACCAGGACAATTCATAGGGGAAGTATAGTATTTTCAACAAATGGTGCTGGGACAACTGGATATCCACATGCCAAAGAATGAAACTGAACCCTTACCTCATGCCCTATAGAAAAATTAAGCAAGATTAATCAAAGACTTAAATGTAAGAGCTAAAACTATAAGCACTTAGAAGAAAACAGATGTACATCTTTATGATCTTAGATTATGCAATAGTTCCTATATATGGCACCAAAAGCACAAGCAAAGAATAAAAAAAAAGATAAATTGGACTTCATCAAAATTGAAAACTTTTGTAGTTTGAAGGATACTATCAGGAATGTAAAAGAGCAACCCAAAGAAAATTTTTGCAAATCACATATCTAATAAGGGACTTGGCTCTAGAATATTTAAAGAACTCTCACCCCTCAATAATAAAAAGACAACTTAATAACAAAACTCCCAAATAACAGCATTTTAAAAATGGGCAAAGGGTCTGAATAGATATTTCTTCAAAGAAGATACGCAAATGTCTGGTAAGCACATGAAAAGATGTTCAACATCACTGATCATTAGGGAAATGCAATTTAAAACTATGAGATACCAATTTATACTCATTAGGATGGCTATTGTAACAAACAAAACAAAACCAGAAAACAACAAATGTTGGGAATGATGTGGAGAATTTGGAACCCTTGTGCATTGTTGGTAGGAATATAAAATGGTGCAGCCACTGTAGAAAACGGCACAGTGATTCTTCAAAAACTTAAAGAATTGCAATATGATCCAGCAATTCCACTTCTGGGCATATTCCCAAAAGAACTGAAAGTAGGGACTTAAACAGATATTTGTACAAAGGTGTCCATGCCAGCATTATTCACAATAGCCAAAAGGTGGAAGCTACCCACGTGTTCATCGATGGGTGAGTGGATGAACAGAATGTGTAATATACATACAGTAGAATATTATTCAGCCTTAAAAAGAAAATTCTGACAGATGTTTCAACATGGACGAACCTTGAAGATATCATGCTAAGTGAAATAAGCCAGTCACAAAAAGACAAACACTGTCTTATTATTGTAGTATACATTTACACAAAGTACCTATAGTACTCACACAAAGTACCGATACTACTCAAATTCATGAAGGCATTCAGTAGAATTGTGGTTTCCAGGAACAGGAGGAAAGGGAAGATGAGAAGTTATTTTTTAATGGATACAGAGTTTCAGTTGGGGAAGATGAAAAAGTCCCAGAGATGTTTAGTCGTGACAGTCCTACAACACTTTATTTATTTATTTTTTATTTGAGAGAGAGAGAGAGAGAGCATGAGCCAAAGGGGCATAAGGAGAGGGAGAGAGAATCCCAAGCCGTCTCAGCGCTGAGCACAGAGCCCCATGTGGGGCTTGATCCCATCATGCTGAGAGCACGACCTGAGCCAAATCCAAGAGCTGGATGCTCAACTGACTGAGCCAGCCGGGCACCCCAGTCCTACAACACTTTAAATGTACTTAATGCCACAGAACTGTATACTTAAAAATGGTTAAAATGGTAAATTTTATGTTACATATATTATACCACGGTAAAAGAATAAAGTAAAAAAAAAAGATGCCCAATTAAAATATGGATAAAGAATCTGAATAGAAACTCCTTTAAAGAAGATATACAAATGGCCAACAAGTATATAAAAAGATACTCAGTATCATTAGTCATGAGGGAAATGGCAATCAAAACCACAATGAGATACCATCATAGCTCTAATCCAGAGACAGATAATAGATGTTGACAAAAATGTGGAGAAATTGAAACCCTCACACACTAACGGTGGAAATGTAAAATGGTGCCTCCATTTCAGATAGTTTGGCAGTTCCTCAAATAGTTAAACACAGAATTAACATATGATTCAGCAATTCTACTCCTAGGTATATACCCATGAAAAAAATGAACACATATATCCACACAAAACTTGCACGCAAATGTTCATAGCAGCATTGCAGTAGCCAAAAGTGGAAACAACCCAAATGTCCACCAAATGGTGAAGGAATAAATAAATAAAATGTGGTATACAAACAATGAAATATTATTTTGCAATAAAAAGAAATAAAATACTGATACATGTTAAAACATGGATGGAACTTTGTAAACATTATGGGTAAGGGAAAGAAGCCATTCACAAAGGACTACAAATTGTATGATTCCATTTACATGAAATATCCAGAACAAGCAAACCATCCTCAACAAACATGTTTTTTAAAAAGATAGGGAAAGGGATAATAAAATCCTATACTGTTATTTTATTTACACAAGAAAAAGTAGGAAATCTCTTTTTCCAATGGTCTACACTTCACCCCAAGAAGAGCCTCAATATTTTTTGTTTGTATTTATGTGTGTGTGTGTGTGTGTGTGTTTGAGAGTAGAATGAGATTAAGTAATTAGTTTTACTAAATTATTCAATAAGCATTTACCACTTGGTACTTTAATCATCCCATAAATATATATTAAGTATCCTGTGCTTTTACTTTTTGTTTTTTAACCATTTTATTGAAATATAATTCACATACTATACAATTAATTCACCCATTTAGAGTGTAAAATTTAATGGTTGTGAGTATATTCAGACAGTTGTGTTCATCACCACAATCCTTTTTAGAACATTTTCATTAAACCCAAAGAAGCTCCTATGTTTGGGAACATATATTTTCCACACACAAAAAAAACACCCATGTTATTATTGTTACCTAGAATAGATTTGTTAGTTTTCAATGGATTAATAACTACTTTGAAAAGTTGTTTTAATTTTTGCCATGGTTACTCTACTAATAGATCTAATCCATATATACAAAAACTTTTGGTGATTCTCAATAACCATGGAGTGTAAAGTGTTCTGAACACCAAAGAGCTTGGAAAATGCTGTTCTATATACCCATCATCCCTGACTTCCTCAAATCACACATCTCTCAACTTTCCGGCAATGTTGCTTTCCTCTTCTACTACTTTTCTAAAGCTTGTCTTGGTAAGATTACACACAAATTTTGCCTTCCAAAATCCAATTCAGTGTTTGTTTCTTATCTTATGTGACCACCCTTAAGCCTCTGACATTGTGTCCTCTCCCTTCCTAAAAATATTTCTCCCCTTGATGTTTGAGACACCAACCCTTTCATTATCTCTTTCTACCTTTTTGCCTTCCTACTCCCGTTTGCTTGCTTCTTGCCCTTACGGATTAGTGATTCTCAGGGTTCCAACCAAATTTATTTCTCCAATTGTTCTATGTAGTTCCCCAGGGGTGTCTCATTCAAATCTTTGGCTTCAGTTGCTGCCAATAAGTCAATGATGTCCAAAACTGCATTGCTTTCCTGAGCTTGTGGGCCCTATTTCCAAAAGAGTGTTAATGTCCCACAAGCATCTCAAAGTGAACATATCCAACCAAACCTCAAGAACTTCCCTTTCCCAAACTCACTCTTTTGTTTTGGTTAATAATATTATTATCTATTTATTTGAAACAAGTTCAGAGGGGCGCCTGGGTGGCTCAGTAGGTTAAGTGTCTGCCTTCGGCTCAGGTCATGATCCCAGGGTTCTGGGATTGAGCCCTATATTGGGCTCTCTGCTCTTCGGGGAGTCTGCTTCTCCCTCTCCCTCTGCCCTGCCCCCAGCTCGTGCTTGCTCTCTCTCGTTCTATCTCAAATAAACAAATAAAATCTTTTTAAAAAATTAAACAAGTTTAGAAATCCTTAAAATGATTAAAAACTTATAAAGTTATCGAGTCCCTCTCTTCCGACCCCCACCCTGACATACACAATCCATACATCCACAAATTCAGTTCTAGCTCCAGAACAGGTCTCCTATCTGTTCCTTGCTTTTCCTCCCCTTATTCATGTTCACACCGTCCCTTTCCTGAACTACCGCGGGCCTCGCCTTTCAGAGTTATCTTTCCAACAGTGTCCAACACCTGTCCATTGTCATTTTCACTTTTTAAAAACCTTCCATTCTTTCTCCTCATCTACAGAATTTTATGCTTCTTTTTTTTTTTTTAAGATTTTATTTATTTATTTGAGAGAGAATGAGAGAGAGCACGAGAGGGAAGAGGGTCAGAGGGAGAAGAAGACTCCCTGCTGAGCAGGGAGCCCGATGTGGGACTTGATCCCGGGACTCCAGGATCATGACCTGAGCTGAAGGCAGTCGCTTAACCAACTGAGCCACCCAGGCACCCAGAATTTTTTGCTTCTTAACCAGGCTATGGCACATGAAGTCCTTCATTATTTGGCCCTACTGACCTTTTCGGCTGGGTCTCTTGCCACCCCCAACTTAGACCCTATTTCTTGGCAATGCTTTGTGGTGCCTCTATGCCTTTGCTTGGGCGGTGTGTTCTGTCCAGAGTGTCCATACCCTCTCCGTCAGCACAACTCATCCTGTGTATCTTTTTCTTCGTTGTTTTTTCCAGGTTGCTTCTTAAAGGTCACGTCCTCTCTGGGATCTTCCCTCTCTCTCAGCCCAAGGCACAACTGCTTACTTTATCTTGCAAACTCAGAAATCCATTTGAATCAGTGCTTATCGCATCTCGCTGTATTGTGGATATTTGTTTACATGTCTATTTCCCCACGAGACTGTGAGTGTGGGGCTGAGCCTCCCCCATGCCTAGCACCTGTTCCGGCTCACCAACAGGGGGCAACCGGATTAGCGGGCGTGGGGGGTGCATCAACACAGTGCTCCCTTGTTTCCCCACTGAACAAACAGCAGAGAAATCCGTTCCTCTTCATACTTCAATTAAGATGGGAACATGGAATTGCTTCCTACTCGAGAAAAAGAAGCACAAAATACATAAATCGGGTGATGCAGTTGAAATGAAGTTTCCTTCTCATTGAGGGATCTAAGATTGTTCCTGTGCCTTTGTTTGCCTCCCCTCCTAGATTAGCAATGCGGACCAGGATTCCAAGGGAAAAAGATCCTGGGATGAAAGAACTCAGGGGCAAGAGAAGGAAAACCAGGTGAGGTAGTTGGCGGAAACGGTCCGAGAGGCAGATGAGGGAGATAGAGAAATAAAAAGGGAAAGCATTGTGGGAAAGAGTGTACAGAAAACAGTACCGAAGAATAGTCAATTTGCTGCCAATAAGGAGCTATGGGGAAAAAGAAATACAGGAATGAGAGGAAACCCTGACAGGATGTGGCTTCGCGATTCTTCTCAGAGCCCACGCTCATGCCGCCTTCTTTATATTGTTTCTCAAGTGTGTGTCCACCCTGACTCCAGATCCATGCAGGCTTTCTCTGAAAGGCACTTCTGGGTCAAAAGGCCAGAGCCCCCACAGTACAATAGGAAACTGTCTTTTCTGGATGTCTGCGTCTTCCTAGGAACAAAACCAGCCGACACCCCAATTGTTCCATGAAATAGTTCCAATAATTCTGAGTTTGGTTTAAGGTACTGATGAGATGTCTCTAGGACCACAGTTGTTACATTCAATTTCTTCCATCTGAGGTGTTTATATAGGATTCTAATAAGATCCTATGCCAAACTTTAGCACTCTTTGGTGTAAAACATCAGAAAAAACTCTTGTTCAAAAAACATATAAGAGATCAAGGCTACTGTTATTAATGGCTTTGGTTAAAGAGCAATACAGCTTTACATTTAATCATAGTTTTAAATTGTAGCAGAACATAAGGGTTGAGCTTATAAATCCCTCAGTTTTTTTTAAATGAAGGCTTTCTCCAGAATTGGAACTTGAAGTTGTTTTGTAATAAGCTACCTAGTGAGTGAAATAGATCCAAAGGTTGAGGAAAGTGTTACATGATAATGTTTTACAAATAAGATATGCCTTCTCCCTGGACCCACTAGTAATACTTGCCTGGTTTTGGAAGACAACACCACATGCGAACCATTTTAAAGTCAGCAGAACATACAAGAAATGAAATGTTTTGCAAAGACATGATTATAATCATCTTTATGTTCAAAGTACTCTCCCACCAATTCTTCAGGCCTATAGAGAAATCTGCAGGTCTATATCCTCATGTCAGAACTAGGTGTCTCCATTTCTGTTTTTAGTCTTCTTCCAATACCAAACTATTAACTAAGCATTTAGAAAGAAGTAGTTTCACAGGTTCTAAGACTCCAATAAGGTTTGATCAGTTCTGGCCAATGACTGCCCCTCAGAAGGAGAGGGATTTGTGGGCAGGAAATGGGACACTTCTGTCAAACTTAGTGTTTAGGTTATTAACCTTCCTTAACTGCCACCTGCTTTCTTTACACGTTGTCAAATCCCTCAAACCTTGTGCTACGGGATTATAGAGTGTTTGAGCCTGAAGGAAATGGAGGATTCTCGTGGGCCAGCTCTTTACTGAACGCACCAGGAAATCAGAGCCCAGCAGAGGCAGCAATGCCTCCATGATCACTCAGCTGGCATGGAAAAGAGCCAGGGGTGGAGCGCACGTTTCCCAGCTGAAGCACACCCCCTGCCCCATCACGTCACCTCCTTCTCTGCCCATCGGAAAGACTTTGGCATCTCCCAAAGTTCTGGACATATTTTCAGATCCATGAGCCCATCCAGTTTAAGAGAACTGGGGTTGGCTCCCCATGTTAGAACAGGCTATTCAACCATCTTTTGTGTACATTTACAAATGGTGAAAGAAGGAAGCATGTTGGTGCACAGAGAATAGACTGTACGACCCAAAAGCAGTCAAGAGCAAAGACTGGTCTCACACTGCCTGGCTTCCTCCTCCAGCCACACCATATGCTAACTGCTATGTGACCTGGAGCCTGTTGCTGGGTCTCTCTGGCCTCTGCCACAGGGTTTCTGTGAAGATTAAGGGAGCTAAAGTACTTAAAACCAACCACGGTTGCTAGCTGTTACGTAGAGTGCTAGCTGGAATTCCTTCTTATTTAGAGGAGCCCCAAACAATTTGCTGGCATTCATCTGCCAAGACATGTGGGCTTCTACTAACCTACACACAATTAAGATCCCAGCTAGGTGACTCACAGCTGCTAAGTTGCGTTTTTCAGTGTGACGCTAAGAGATCCACGTAGGAATAAAGCCAATGATAGTTTTAGGGCTGTAAATGAGCGAGCTCATCTAACCCACAGTCTCCCTCAAGGGTAAGACACCACCGTTCTCTCAAAAGCTCGAGGTAGTAATTACCTCATTCCAGCCGGCATTCCACCTGGTCATTAGTTGAACGCGAGAAGGAGATTCTGATCTTCAAATCAATTTGAGACAGAAGGACCCCAAGGTCAAGAAGAAAAATGACCTAAATCACCCAAAGATCTCTCCTTTCTCTCCATCCCCATGCCAACATTTCAGGTTTATTAGACAGTTTGTCTGTTGACGTTATTCATTTGAAACAAAACCCTGGGTGTGTGCCTTTTAGAGAACCATGAAGATCAACAAAGCTATACATAGAACAGAGTAATTTGCTTAGCAGCCAAGAGCTCCCCACAGACAGCACTTCCACGGATCTCACAGAAGACAGGAAGCGCTGTGCTTCCTTATTTTTCTAGCACCCTTGGCCTGCAAGTCAATACACATCCTCCGTACAGTTGACCATTCAAATAAATATTGACAAACCATACGGATTATGACAAGAACTTTGACTTGTAGAATTACAATATTAGTCATGGCGGAGCTCTTTTCTTTGAAATAGCAGTATCCTGTGTATTTATTAGTTTAGTCTTAATTTTAGAGATAAATTAGAAATGGCTTATGAAAGGGGTGCCTGGCTGGCTCAGTCTGTGGAGCGCATGACTCTTGATCTCAGGGTTGTGAGTTCGAGGCCCACGATGGGTGTAGAGATGACTTAAAAATAAAATCTTTTGAAAAATGGCGTATTTAAGAGTAATGCATATTTAAGTGAACAATGAATTAGCAAAAGTCAAATGTCACTCATGCATACTCTGAAAAATGATGCATGCAACTGTGGCCTAATCCATTTAAACTTAAAAACAGATAGATCAGTGGGCATTCATGCAACACTAATGGCTTTCTCACATTTCCTTGATGATGTTATAATTACCTATGGAAATACAGAGAGCCATTTCCCATCTAGCTCAACACAAACATGTTGCCTCCTGTTTTGCGTTTCCTCGTGGTGACAGGCAGCACTTCTCGGGTTTTCCGGAGAGTTTTCAGTCCTGAAGTAAACGTTGTTTTTTTATTTCTCCTTAGGTCGTGCTAAGGAGCACCTCATAAATCCCTGCCTGGCACCTCTTTGGAGATGGAGAACAGCAAAGGTTAATGGGAGCTCTGGGGTTAAATCAAGTGCTTTGGCTTTTTATAGTGCCCCCCCACAAGAGGCTCCTTCCAGCGTGCTTCCCACAGCGGCCTGGCCTGTGTAGACTCTGCTCTCCTGCCAACCAGGGACCAGCTCTCTGATTTACTCTGCTATCTTTTCCCTCTTCTTTCTGTGGAAACTGAAAGGAGAAAGTAGGGTTGGCTTTCAGTGAGCTCCACTTTTCAGGGTCTTTGGTCAGAGGAGCCCTCTCATCCAGGGATGTTCAGAGGCCTATTGCTTGAGGAGAGACATCAGAGCTATTGCTGGCTCTTTGTGCAGAAAGCCAACACTTTCAGGTACCACAAACTACATTCCTCACTGCAGTCACCCCATGGACCGCTCACCTCAACCCTGAGTGGCTGGTCCTGGTTCCCAGCCCCTTGGGAGAGAAGCCAGCTGTTATTTTTATATAGAGGAGGCCAAGTGAATAGGGAAAACACAGATTTCCAGACAACATTATGACTTACCTAGAAGTTAATTTATTCTGGGTCTCATCATCTCCTGAAGCATTTTGTCTCTGAGTGAGTCTCAAGGTTTCATCATGAGGAAAGCCTTCCCTGGTTCTTGGGGTAACTCGAGGGCAGGGGCAGGGTCTCCTGTGGGTACCCATCCTCTAGCTCTGTGGCTCTCTACCATTTGTGGACGTAGCCCTCGTCCCTTGTGACTCACAAGCTCCTTGAGAGTCAGGAATAGGTCTTCTTTACCGTTCCATGTCTTTGCTTAGCAGGGCTCATCCCAAATGAACATGCAGCCGGAGCCACTCAAGCCTGGGTCCCGCCCTGAGCTTCATACCAGGGACTCTAGGCACCAAATATCCACTGCACTCGTTGCTCCTGCAGGTGCAGTGACGTCACTGAAGGCTCCCTCCCCTCCTCCAGAGCTGCTTCTGCTTCTGGGCCCCTAGGCAGTGCTCGCTATTTCTTTAGTTGCCCAAGCTTTGCACCTGGGGTCACGCTCAACTCCCACCTCCTCACTGAGACCCCCACCCCACAGCTGCCACTTTTAATCACTTACCTAAGTTCTGCAACCTTATTGTTCACATTCAAGTATTATTTTTTAAATATTTATTTATTTGAGAGAGAGAAAAAGCGGGGGGGGGGGGAAGGGGAGGGGGGAAGGGGGAAAGGGGAGGGGGGAGGGAGAAAGAATCTTTAGTAGACTCCCCGGTGAGTGCGGAGCTGGACACGGGGCTCGATCTCACAACCCTGAGATCATGACCTGAGCGAAGCCAAGAGTTGGCAGCTTAACTGACTGAGCCACCCAGGCGCCCCTATCAAGTATTCCTTATTTGTAGAGACAGGATCTTAATTTCAGCAACAATGTCACCTGAATTAACACAACTGCTTCCAAGTCAGTGTCTTTGTCCTCTGCTGTCTTCCAAGCCTCCACTAGGGATCATCTCTCGCACACAGTTCAGTGGCCCCGTTGCCCGCTGGAAGGACCCGAGCATTGTCATATGGTTTCATGGGCCACTGCTATTTTATCCCCTCTGTCACCCATTCCTCCGAGCTCTGCTCACTGTGCCTGACTTAAGTTGGGGGAACTCCCCCCCAACACTGTCCCTCGCTTTGCTTTGATCCACCTCCTCTCATTAAGCCAGCTCCAGGGCCAAGAGACAAGCGAATGTGGTCCCTCTGGCACAGTGATTGATTCAGGCTTGGCTGTTTGTCTCCATCAGCCCAGTGAAAAATCAATCTTTGGAGCTACTGGTCAGGGCAAGCTCCTTCTGCTGGGTTTGCACCCCGGGGAATCTGAGCCTGGAGCTGCCGGTGGCCATCTGCCCTTGGACTGTAGACTCGTCAACAGAGAAGGGCCAACAGAGCACATTGAGCCACACAGACCTTGGACACATGGGAGTGCTTAGATTCACATTTGCTCAAACCACTTACCTCCAGTCTTTTCAGTTACGCAGGCCCTTTTTGTTTAAATCCATCTGAGTTGATATTTTTCATTTTCACAAGAGACTTGGCTACCAGAGGTGGCCTTATAAGATCCTTGGTGATGGGCTTCTCCATGTCTTTCAAGGATTCCCTAAAGTCCATGCTTTTTCTTACCTCCAGACTTGCATAAGGTACCTCCTTTTCTGGAATTTCCTTTCTTTTTCTTTACTTGAATAATTCCTATTCATTCTCCAAGAATCAGCTAAGACTTCACTATCCAGAGAGACGTCTGCTCACTCCCCCAGGCTCCCTGATCATGAGCCTTTTGCACCCTTGGCCTGCAAGTCAATATACATCCTCCACACAGTTGACCATTCAAATAAATATTGACAAACCATATGGATTATGACAAGATATGTGCTATATCTTCATCACCTGCATACTTTGTGGAGACTCCCTCTAGACTAAAGCTCCCTAAGCTGGGATCATGCCTTTTCATTGTTGTGTCTCCAGAATCACATATATTCACTCACATGTATAGAAAATCAAAGCCTCAAAGGGAGATAAAAGAGAAATTATTATCTTGGTTTAATTTAAAATGTGATCATGTATATTAGAAAGATCATCCCCTTTGGTTAAATCATAGGGAACAAACTGGGCAAGGGAAGGATTGGAAGCATGGGGACCACTTGCGGTCACTGGGTGAGAAACAAAAGCATTATGAGTCACAATAATGTGAGTGGAGATGGAGAAGAAGTGAAGATGCAAGATATTTGAAAGATATAAAGATGGAGGGAATGTGGGGTAAAGAGAAGAAAGATGTCCACATGACTCAGAGTTTCTTGAGACAGAAAAACATACAAGAAGGAAGAGTTTTGGAATTAGGGAAGTTAGTTTTCCTTCTCTTTTGATTTTTTTAAAAACTGAGGTATAATTTATGTACCATAATATTCATCCTTTTAAAATATACAATTCATGGCTTTTAGTATATTCACAAGGTTTTCCAACCATCACCATGATCTAATTCCAGAACATTTTATCATCTATCCAAAAAACCCCAATCCCATTAACAGGTCACTCTCTGTTGCCCCATGCCCAGCCTCTGGCAAGGACTAACCTATTTTCTGTCTCCATAGATTTGTCTATTTTTGATATTTCAAATAATATATGGTCTTTGTGTCTGACTTCTTTCGTCTAGCATGTTTGCAAGGTTCGTCCACATTATGGCATCTATCAGTACTTCGTGACTTTCTATGGCTGAATAATATTCCATGGTGTGGATAGACCACAGTTTGCTTACTCATTCATTAGCTAATGGACACTGAGTTGTTTCCATTTTTTGGCTAGTGGGAAGAGTGCTACTATGAACGTTGGTATACAAATTTTTGTGTAGATATATATTTTCAGTTTTCTTGGGTATATGCCTACATAGAGTAGAATTGCTGGGTTATCTGGTAACTCTGTTTAACTTTTTTTTAAAGACTATTTATTTACTTGACAGAGAGAGAGACAGTGAGAGAGGGAACACAAGCAGGGGGAGTGGGAGAGGGAGAAGCAGGCTTCCCGCTGAGCAGGGAGCCAGATGTGGGGCTCAATCCCAGGACCCTGGGACCATGACCTCAGCCGAAGGCAGACATTTAACGACTGAGCCACCCAGGCGCCCCTCTGTTTAACTTTTTAAGGAACTGCCAGGCTGTTTTCCAAAGTGGCTGCTGTAAAATGAGGCCTCCAACTTCTACACATCCTCACCAACACTTAGTATTGTCTTTCATTTTGATTATAGCCATCCTAGTAGTTGTGAACTGGTATCTGTTTGTGGTTTTGATTTGGATCATCCTAATAACAAATGATATGGAGTTTATTTTCATGTGCTTTTTTGGCATTTGTATATCTTCTTTGGAGAAATGTGTATTCAGGTCATATGCCCATTTTATTATTTTTTTTTAGGTAGAGAACAAAATTTTATTCTAAAAATGGGTATCAGTAACAACATAATACCAAGAGCTGGTAATTATAATAAAAGGAGGGAAAAGTTAACAGGAATTTGCTTTAATTTTTTTTCTAAAACATAGAGAATTGTTGTCATACTGCCAACCCTCATTTGTCAGTATTTGAATTATTCACTCTATGAAATATCCAAGAAAATTTTGACATAATAGGTTGGTTCCTGCCTAGTATTTAGAAATACACATGGATTGCTTTTAACATAAAATAAATACATTCTCAGGGAATACAAACATATTTTCTTAAAGATTTTATTTATTCATTTGAGAGAGAGAGAGAGAGAGAGCATGAGTGGGGTGAGAGGCAGGAGAGGGAGAGGGACAAGAAAACTCCCTGCTGAGCGTGGAGCCCGACACAGTCACAGGCTTGGATCCTAGGACCCTGAGATTATGACCCCCGCTGAAGTCAGACACTTGACTGAGCCACCCAGGTGCCCCAGAGTACGAACACGTTTAAAACTACATATGCCTATTTTAAATGGAGTTGTTTTTTTGTTATTGAGTTGGAAGAGGTCTTTATTCTCAATTCTGACCCTGATCAGATATATGATTTGCAAATATTTTCTCCCATTCTCTGGATTGCCTTTTTACTTTCTTTATAGAGTCCTTTTAAGCACAGAAGTTTTTAATTTTCATGTAGTCCAATTCATCTATTTTCTTTTGTGGCATATGTTGGTGCCATATCTAAAAAACCATCGTCTGATCCGAGATCATGAAGATTTAAGCTTATGTTTTATCTAAAAATTTTACAGATTTAGCTCTGACATTTAGATTTTTGATCCATTTTGAGTTAATTTTTATATATGGTATGAAGAAAAGGTTCAGTTTCATTCTTTGGCAGGTGGGTATTCAGCATCATGTGTTGAAAAAACTATTCTTTCCTATATGGAATTGTCTTGGCATCTTGTCCAAAATCAACCAACCATAAATATATGGGTTCATTTCTGGATTCTCAAGTTTATTCTATTTATCCATAAATCTATTTTCATGTCAGTACCACACAGTCTTATTTACTTATTAGCTTTTTAGAAAATTTTGAAATTGGGAAGTGTTGAGTCCTCCAACTGTGTTTATCTTTTTTTTCAAGATTGCTTTGGCTGTCTGGATCCTTTGAATAGCCATATGAATTTTATTTCTTTATTTTTAAAATATTTTATTTATTTATTTATTTATTTATTTTTAAATCAGAGAAGAGAGAGGGAGAGAGAGAGTGACCACAAGCAGGGGGAGTGGCAGGCAGAAGGAGAAGCAGGCTCCCCCCCCAGCAAGAAGCCCGATGTGGGACTCGATCCCAGGACCCTAGGATCATGACCTGAACAAAGGCAAACGCTTAACAGGCTGAGCCAGCCAGGCATCCTTATCCATATGAATTTTAGGATCAACTTGTAAATTTGTGCAAGTGAATCAGTTGGGATTTTGAAGTGAATTGTGTTGAATTTTTAGATCAATTTGGAGAGTATTGCCATCTTAGTAAAATAAATCTTTCACCCATGAACATGAGATATCTATTTATTTAATCAATTTCTCTCAGTAACCCTTTGTAGTTTTCAGTGTACTTGTACTTCTTTTTTTAAATTTATTCCTGAGTGTCTTGTTACCATTGATGATATTGGAAATGGAATAGTTTTCTTAATTTCCCTTTAGGATTATTCATAACTATTGTATAGAAATACAACTGAGTTTTTATTTTATTTTTTTTTAACTGAGTTTTTAAAAATTGACCTTGTATCCTGAGATTTTGTTGAACTCATTTATTAGCGCTAGTACTTTTTTTGTGTGCATTGGTTCCATTTTTGAAAAACTAACATGGAAGTGTCTAGCATGCTGTTGAACACAACAATTCAGGCCTCAGGAAAGAGTCTGGGTGGGTTGGGAGTTCTCAGCACTCATGGGAGTAGATGAAACAAAGCAGGGAAGAGAAGGTTGTGACAGGTCCTCAGGAAGCACCACCAGGCAGAGAAAGAGGACTCGGAAAAGTAGCACACTAACTTTATGTTCATCTAACAATTAAGGGTAACAATTTATGGGTCTTCTTCCCCCCAGAAATCTTCTTATATATTTCTTCTGACTCTATTGAACTCAGATGAGGAGCCCTTTTAAGAACCTTTATCTCAACACTTCCTTTTTCCAATAATACATAAAAATATTTAGATAAATATTGCCAAACATTTTGAAAACTGACTACTTCCTCATAACAGCATGCATTATCAGTGGCAACTATGACCACTTTAGGCCAAATTTGGGGATTGAGGGCATGTAACTATTGATCTTTTAAAATACCTCTAACCAGATTTGGGTTTAAGGGAATGGGACACTGAAAATACCATCCTAGAATTGTTTCTGAGGCCACATTAAAACAGAAAAATTAATGTAATTAATGGCAGAAGTAGAAGAATTTGGAATTTTCTATCTCCATTTCCTCTTGATTTTTTTTTTCATACTTGACATTCCTTCTACCCCCAGAAAGCAGGATCACATCTGCTGTGTGTTTTGCTGTTATTGATATGGATGCTCCAAAGTCAACAGATGTTTTCTGATGTCAGAAGTCTTTCATGTTTCCTTTGGATGCATTCCAATGCTGGATAAAGATATGTTTGGCTGAAATGGCTTATCTCTTTCATAGGACCAACTGGCTAGAAGATGCCTGGGGCCCTGTTGCCAGGGAACTCTCCATCAGTTTGTCCATACAATTCATCAAACTTCCAGGTCTGAGTTCCAGAGAGTGTGTATTGTATGATGTGCACCGTGTCTACATGGAAACATTCTGATTCAAAACTTTGGTCTCTGGCACTATCTAGGAATTGTTTTTGAAAGGAAGTAGATATAGTACATGGTAGCCTTTCCTCTTTGATTTCTTACTAAATTTTTGGTTAGGAGTTCCACTAAGAATTTGAAGTTTGATTATATATTGTTATGCTTAAACACATAGTTCAAAATATTTAAATAGTTTACATTAGAAAGCCATGTTGGAGGTGGGCCAGTTTATGTATTTCTACCATGAGCCAGTCATATTGAAAGAAAGTTCTAGATCCATTAGGAAAGTAAATAAATAAAATACTCAAGTATATTAAGACCTGCATGTTCGCTGAAATTGCTTCATGTGCTTAATTACCTATCTATTTAAAAACTTATTTGGGGCACCTGGGTGGCTCAGTCAGTTAAACATCTGCCTTTGGCTCAATTCATGATCCCAGGGTCCTGGGATCCCACCCACGTGTCTCATACACACTCTCTCTCTCTCTCAAATAAATAAAGTCTTTTAAAAAATAAATAAAAATAAAAAAATTTGGATTTTCATTAGATGAAGCTCAATTTTTCTAAATTCTTAAGTTGTAGATTATATTATTTTCCTTTTCAAAGTCATTAAAGATCTTTCCAAAGCAGGAAAAGATTTTTGGTATGTGGGGTTTTTTTTTTTTTTGAGATTTTATCTATTTATTCGAGAGAAAGAGACAGAGAGAGAGCATGAAGGGAGAGAGAGCAGGGTGGGGAGGGGCAGAGGGAGAGGGAGAAGCAGACTCCCCACTGAGCAGGGAGCCTGACATGGGGCTCCGTCCCAGGACCCTGGGATCATGACCTGAGCAGAACACAGGTGCTTAGCGGACTGAGCCACCCAGGCACTCCTTGGTGTGTTGTTAAAAGTAAAATGCTGTAGGGGTACCTGGGTGGCCCAGTCAGTGAAGTGTCGGACTATTGATCTCAGCTCAGGGTCGTGAGCTCAAGTCCCGAGTTGGGCTCCACGCTGGGCGTGAAGCATACTTAAAAAAAAAAAGGTAAAATGGTCTATACATACAAAATTGATTTGGGGGATTTAAGCATTTTTCTCATAGTCTAAGAGGCCATCCCTTTTGCAAGCAAAGAACCCTAAACTCCCCTTTTTCACATCAAGAATTATTTTACGCAATTGCTCAATGACAATCATATTGGTTTTCCTTTCATAAATACAACTGAAGTCTGACACTATTATAATAAACATCAAAGTTAGACTGTTTCCAAAGGTCGAATTTCACCAATTCTGGCCAGGAGTTCTACTGAGGGAACAACAACAACAAACCCCGGCCTTTCTCCCAGGGTGTTTGAGGCAACCTGAGGTGAGTCCACACACGTGTGAATTATGGAGAACAAAACCAGGCCAGGCGGGACTGTAACACACAGTGTGCAAAAATTAAATCAAAAGGCATTTATCAGGGCTAAGAGGGGATGCAATCTGTAGACTCATTGGAAGAAAAAGAAATGTTCTTGAGGCTTGGACATGTTTCAGCAAGAGACAGGTCTTATTTCCAGATTCTGATTCATTTCTGGCTGTGATCAGTACCTTGGTACTGGTAAAGGACGGTCCCTGTCTGGGCTGCTCTTAGAACAAATCAACAGAGAGCTAAACAGCCCCTCTGTGCTCAGTGCTCTTGGTGACCAGCCTCCCTCTCCACCCAGCCGGTCTTCCTAAGCCAGGGCGTGTCTGCCATCGTTCTGTAGACTCCCCTGCTCCCAGCTCGGCTGCCCTCACTAGCACCCAACATAACCATGTCTCTGCAGTGAGACAGGCCAGCTCCTCTCCTTTCCCCCAGAAACATCAGGACTATGGCCTCGATCCACTGCCCCACCTCCCCTCATCCCCCAGCCTGCGGCACCTACCGCAAGAGCAGCTTGAAATGAGCCCTGTCATCTCTTAGATTTAGTGACCTCTCTTAGTCCTTTAGTGACCTGCCCTGTCACCACCCATGCCAAAGTCTGGCAGTCTATACCTTTTAAATCTTTAAACATTCCTCAGATTGATTTTGATTGTTCAGAAGAGGTCTGCTCTAACTAATCTCTTATCCAGCAGGCTGAATAGCGCAATTTGGCTGGGTTAGGCTGGGGATTATCTGATTGCTTATTTTAGAGAAAGTAGATCACGCAGTAGTAGAGAAAACCTCTCCTTATGGGGAGGAAGTTGAGATACTCAGATGCTATAGCCACCTCCACTTAAGGGCTTCTTGGATGAAAACCATAGCCTTTAGCAATGAACACAGTAAATATCACGATGAAGCTGCCAGTGTCCCTTAAGTGCCACACCGCTCCCTTTCAGGGGTACTTTCTAGCACATTTGCACCTTGGATCTCCATTCCGTGTTTTTTTAATTCACAGACAAGGCCCAGCAGGCACATTCCATGCTATTGCTCCTCCAAGGACAGGAAGCCCTGCTCCCTTGCCCCACTTTACCCTCGGCACTGAGAACGCGAGATACTCTTACCTCTGCAAATTCAGACATAGTCAGGCAAGGAGAGAAAGCAACTGGGATTTTCTGTCCCTCCTCTGATGCGGGGCAGGCAACAGGGACACGTGGAAGCAGAGCGAATGGCTGTTCTTTAGGATTCAGCACCTTTTCTTCCTTTCTTCCTCTAAACTCTTTCATCCACCAAACTTACCAAATTTGTACCTCTACAACTCCTGACTTGTATTGCCCCTTGAGAAATAAGGGAAGACTGCAGAGAGTCTGCTGAGAAACGGCTGGACTGAATTTCCCTATATCACTGCTCTCCTGATGTACTTGCATGTTTTCAGAACATGCGTTTTTTTGTTTGTTTGTTTTGTCTTGCGGTGTAGTTATTTTTTTTAAATATATAGGAGAAGGTATTTAAATATATGTCTTCTTCCAGGTTATTTCATTTTAGTGAAATAACTAATAATACCCAATGGAAGGGAATCAATTAGCAATATCTTGCAACATAGCTGAAATACACTTCTAAGCCCCAAGTGTTCCCAGCATTGAGGAGCCCACCCAAGCCACTGGAAGTGGAATAGAAGGAAGAAAGAAAGGAAGAAGGTAAAAAGAAAGAAAGGAAGGAAAGAATGAAACTGTGGCCTCAGAGAGCCTCTTAGTGATACTTTAACCAGCTCCTGCTGCAGACCACCTCTTTGGGAGAGGCTTTGATGTGGAGCTATTCATTCGAGAGGTTGCTGTGTTTACCTTTGTGAACTGCTCTCCCTCCAAAGGGTAGCTAAGGATACGACAGAATGACTGGAAGGTTTACTCTCTTTAGTTAGATGTTTAGTTTGAAGTCTGCCATGGTGAACATTAGGGTCAGTGCAAGTGCACAGAAGTACCACCGCTGGGGCGCCTTAAGCATCTGCCTTTGGCTCAGGTCATAATCCCAGCGTCCTGGGATCGAGCACCACATCTGGCTCCCTGCTCCACCGGAAGCCTGCTTCTCCCTCTCTCACTCCCCTTCTTGTGTTCCCTCTCTCACTGTGTCTCTCTCTGTCAAATAAATAAAATCTTAAAAAAAGAAGAAGAAGAAGAAGAAGAAGAACCACTGCAGGCGAGCACCGCAGGGGCCTTGGGTCCAGGAGCTCTGCCTCCACCATCACAGTGAGTGTCACCACAACCACATCGAGGGAACACCATTGTTACCTGTTTTCAAGATGAGAGGCTCAGGGGCGCCTGGGTAGCTCAGTTGGTTGAGCATCTGGCTCTTGGTTTCAGCTCAGGTCATGATCTCAGGGTCATGGAATCAAGCCCGGAGTTGGGCTTGGCACCCACTAGGGAATCTGCTTAAAGATTCTCTCCTCTGCCCCTCCCACCATGTGCCTACTCTCACGCTCTCTCTCAAATAGATAAGTAAACCTTTCAAATAAATAAATACAGACACGAGGCTCAGACTCATTTGCCCGATGTCACACACAATAAACAGCAGGTCAAGATTTGAAATGAGATTTTTATTTTTTTATTACTTTTTAAAGAGATTTTATTTATTTACTTGAGAGAGAGTGAGAGCTCACAAGCAGGGGAGTGGCAGAGGGAGAGGGAGAAGGACCCTGGGATCATGAATGACTGAGCCGAAGGCAGATGCTTAACCAACTGAGCCACCTCGGTGCCCTGACATTAGACTTTTAAACATCATGGTACCTAAATGATACTTATTGCTCTCTCACTGGCCCCTTTCCCCCTGAGCTCATAATCCATTATTTGTTGAGACTGGAAGGCACGGGAACTAGGTTGCTTCTTACAGGACACTGTCTTGGTACAGGAATTATTTTTTTTTTTTAAAGATTTTATTTATTTATTTGAGAGAGAGAGAATGAGAGATAGAGAGCACGAGAGGGAAGAGGGTCAGAGGGAGAAGCAGACTCCCTGCTGAGCAGGGAGCCCGATGTGGGACTCGATCCCGGGACTCCAGGATCATGACCTGAGCCGAAGGCAGTCGCTTAACCAACTGAGCCACCCAGGCGCCCCTTGGTACAGGAATTATTGACAGGGATGGAAATGGCCCCTATCGCCCCCTACAATCCAGCACAAAGAGTGCCAGCACTGTTTATCTTGGCCCTCCATCCAGACTCTCCATCTCCAGACTAGAGTAGTAAGACCCAATTCCCCCACATGAACCCTGCTTCCTCTGCTTCTTCACTGTCTGTACTTCCTGATGTTTCACGTTCAGCTTGTCCTTCAGGCTTTTTTAGTCACCCATATTCCTCTAATCCATTCCCTTTTTTGCTTAAATTAGCCAGATTTGATTGCTGTAGCTAGCACTCAAAAAACCTGCATCTTTGGAATTTATGCCCAGAGAAACCCTCTCTCTCTGTCCTCAGTCCAAGGAACACCTGCATGATAGCTTGCTCTGTGGTGAGTGCAAGTGTATGCTGGTGTGAGGCCCACCTGAGCAGGATGGATCCTTCTGCTGGCCCACAGTCCCTCATCTGAGATCCTAAAATCAAAATACACAAACAAACCACTGAAAATCAAAATGATTTTGTGCCAAAATTTTAGTGTTTGCTTACAGGGAGCTGTCCCAGACCTCTCTGGGTTATTAAATATTGTATGGCATATGCATTATATCCTCTTTCTACTAAGCCCCAAGATTTTGAAAAAGGAATTTAAAAAATCCTGTAATTTCTTCATGCAGTACAAAAAGCCCAAGTAATCCTCTTAATCACTACCTATCTTAAACACCACAACATTCACCAACAAAAAATTAGGTAGCACACTTTATTCTAATTAATGGATACATTTTGGGCACAGATTTTAGTAACATACTCCCTCCTAGCCATTTCCACAGTGAAGTTTCTGATTCAGGTACCAGAAATGCTAGCTAACCACACCTGTTATGTACATGAAATACAATTTGCATAGAAATGATCATCATGAAAACATCGCAATTTTAAGAAATGTCAACTATTTAATATGGGACTATTTTAAAAATGTATTATAAACCAGCCGTATTTTAAAATGGAAAGGTTTAAATGATGTTTAGAAAATACAAAGCATCATGTAAATTGTATTTGAAGACCTATGGGAATATGATTTGAACCAGAGAAAAGCATTACTAACAGTGCTCCCTACCTCACTGCCCCACCCAGTTTCTTTTATCCTTAATGTTTAAAGTAGTATTGCTTGGTGCCATTGTGCATAAACACAAATCCAGCCTGAGCACTGAAACTGAAAGTGAGTGTCAGTGATTGGTTATAAGGTGGTTATCTTCATGAGATATATAGACACACACACACACACACACACACGTATGTATTTTAACCAATCAAAAGCAAAAACTATTATAGTGCATAGAAAATCCATAGATCTCCAAGAATGCCTGAAGTTTCCTAAGGCCTATGAACCCTACTTTGAAAAACACTAGATAAGCATGTGAATTTATTCAGTGTACCAAAAGCTCTCCTACCTTCAAGTAGTTCCCTTGGGTATGATAAAAATGTGAGTATATTTGGTGTCCAATGGAGTCCTTCCCAGAACGACAATAGTTTCTTATAAATGCTAAATAAATGAACAAACCTAGCTTGCTAAAAATGAGTGGAAGTAAATTAAAAATGAGCCAATACAATTTTAAGTGAACCAAGAAAATCTCAGTGTATTTGATTGGAATTTAATTTATTTGAAATTTTAAATGTTTAGCTTTTATCACTGGAAGGAAAAAAATTGTGAAGAAGCTTCATGTATTGCATTACCTGGAACTATTAGAAAATATTTTGCTGATTCTATCCATGTATTTTCCATGTATTCTATCCATGTATCCAACATAATGGATACTTTCTACTATAGGACGCTATGCCTGAGAATATTCCAAATGGTGTGTGTGGGGAGTGGGGTGAGGTGTTGCGGGGGTGGGACGTCTACCTCGGTAGTGAGTTGTACTTCAGGAAAGACAAAATAAACGCAAGATTCTTTACCGTCACCAAGGATGCTGAGATGTAGGTAAAGAAAGCTTGCTCTCTTTCAGAAAAGTCAGGAAAAGTTTAAAAAAAAAAAAAGGTGGACTGGTCTAGGACTAAGGCGAGGTCCTAGAACTAAAAATGTTCAGCATTTGGTTCAGGACCCTGGGACAATTCTCATAGTATGGCAAGTTTATCCAAAGCCAAGACTTTTACAAAAAGAGTTGAACATACCCTAGGGATGGGTTGTAGAGTACAGGGTTGTTTGCTTTGTGGCTTTATCTTCCATATTAGACTTCTGTTCTGTGGGTTAGATTAAATGACAGCATGGGGCTTACTTGTTTGAAACAAAGTTAAGCCCTAAATGGTCTAAGGCATCACAAATAAAAATGCAGTTGATCCAAAACACTGTGCCCAATATATACATTGCTGTAATGTGTAGCATTTTAATGTAAAAAGTCAGTTTTTAAACTATTTCTGGGGCTCCTGGGTGGCTCAGTTGGTTAAGCGACTGCCTTCGGCTCACGTCAGGATCCCGGAGTCCCAGGATCGAGTCCCTCCAGTCCCACATTGGGCTCCTGCTCAGCAGGGAGTCTGCTTCTCCCTCGGACCCTCTCCCCCTCGCGCGCTCTCTCTCACTCAAAGAAATAAAAAAATCTTTAAAAAAATAAACTATTTCTGTTTTTCAATATTAATATAACAACAATCAATAGGATGTGTGTATTTATATAGGCATAAACATATGTATAACATTTAATCCAGTGATCAAATTAACAAGTGTTGTAATAATATAGGAAATAACAAACAAACGATTGAATTCTGTCCTGCTCTCATTTGTTTGGTTCTGTAACTACCTAGCCTGGAGTCAAATGTAAATGTAGAGCTCTCTCTGCTGTTACTACATTAATTTTCTTTTAAGTCTTCAAGAAATAAAGATAAACACCTCCAAAGTTTTCCTGACTCTTTCCTGGTAGATTCCAGAGGGTTTGATTATATCCTTGGCCTGAAGTGCTCTCTGGATAGCAGTAAGAAGGACTTTTCTTATTGGATATTGTGGCGACTCAAATCTGTAAACATGTCCTTGTTGGTATCAGTTTCATTGAAAGCTGCTTTCACTTATTGTCAATCTGAGTGTGAGTAGGGGGAAAAAAGTCCTTTTTCTCCCAAAGATTTTAGGTCACCTCTAGACACAGTGTCTCTTTCCCAGTGGGAGACTTTATAGTTCTGTATATTATGGTCAACGTTAAAAGGAATGAAATCCTGACTAAATGTCTAGCGCCACCTATTGGTAGCCAAGTATACATCGACTCTTGGTGACTGACATTCCCGCTCAAGCGGAAGTAGAAATGATTTTGATTTCCTAATTTATAATGTCGATATGCGTACTTTATGATAACTGTTCTATTTAAATATTTATGATGATGATGATAATAATAGGTGAGTTCTTTTAAGTTATGGTTTGTATGATTCATTTTCACAATTCCCTTAAAGCAGGACGTGTAGTGGCAGTTAAATTTTCAATAGTAAAAGGAAAAAAGTAGAAAGATCTAGAGTATGAGGAAGAAACAATAATGTGACATCTTCATAGTTTGTTTTTTTATACCTGTCCTGAAATGCTATCGTCACCCACAATACAAAGTGCCCTGATTATGCCCTATATCTTTTAAAAAAGCCTTTGGATTCCCCCCCAACACGTAAGAGTTTGAAATAATAAAGTTATTTAAATACAATTACTTATCTGTGCTAAGAATAAATGGGCCACAAATGGTGCTGAGACAACTGGATTTCCACATGAGAAGAATAAAGTTGGACTCTACTTCACACCATAAAGAGCAATAATTAACTAAGAAATGGATCAAACACCTAATCAAAATGTGGCACATACATACAATACAATATTATTCAGCCTTAAAAAGGAAGGAAATTCTGACACATGTTACAACATGGATCAACCTTGAGAGCATTATGCTAAGTGAAATAAGCTTCACTTAGGAGGTAGTCATATAAAATCCATAAAAAGAAACATAGGCGTAGATCTTCATGACCTTGGATTAGGCAAAAATTTTTTATTTGTGACACCAAAAGCACAAGCAACCAAAAAAATACACAAAATAGACATCACAATTAACAACTTGTGTGCTTCCAAGGATTCCATCAAGAGAGTGAAAAGACAACTGGGGAGAAACATTTGTAAATCATATGTCTGATAAGGGACTTGTAGCTAGACTATAAAAAGAATTCTTGCAACTCCATAATAAAAAGACAGCCCAATTTCAAAATGGGGTGAAGAGTCTGAATAGACATTTCTCCAAGGCAGATACGCAAATCACCAGTAAGCACAGGAAAAGATCCTCAATATCATCAGTCATGAGAGAAATGCAAATCAAAACCATAATGAGATACTGGTTCACAACCACTAAGATGGCCCTAATCACAAAAGACTGCTCATAACAAGTATTGGTGAGGATTTGGAGGAATTGGAAATCTCATATATTGCTGATAAGATTTTTAAATGGTGCAGCCACTTTGGAAAACAGTTCGGCAGTTCCTCAAATGGTTAAACATAAAGCTACTATATAGGCTAGTAATTCCATTCCGAGAGAACTGAAAATATGAATCTGCACAAAAACTTGTTTACAAATGTTCATAGCAGCATTATTCATAATAGCCCCAAAGCAGAAACAATCCATGTGTTTATCAACTGATGAGTGGGTAAATAAAATGTAGCACACCCATATAACATCATATTAATCAATCAGAGAAATAAATTAAGTATCGATACATGCTCCAACATGGATGGGCCTTCAAAACACCTTGCTAATCAAGAGAAACCAGCCACAAAAGACCAGAGAGTATATGGTTCCATTTATATGACATATCCCAAACAGGCAAAACCATAGAGACAGAAATTGGGTTAGTGATTTCCTAGGGCTACAGAGGTCTGAGGGAAAATGAGGGGAGACTGCTAAAAGTTTCTTTTTGGGGGGACGAAAACATTTTAAAATTGATTGTGGTTATGGTTGCAGAGATCTGTGAATATACTAAAAGCTGCTGAATTGTACGTTTTAAAAGGTATGTAAGGAATCATATGATATACGAAACATTTCAAAAACTGCGGTTGTTTAAAAAAAGTGAATGGATAGGTCAATACAAGATTCACCATTATTAATCTGTGAGATTGATTAAAATGAAAGTTTGGAATGGGTAAAGCTCAGAAGAGAAATGCCAAACACCCTTAATGGTATTAAGGCATACAAAATGATTAGTTTATATTTAGTAAATGTGAGGTTATTATAGTGCTTTATAGCTTGAATGTTTATTTTGTTACAGTAATTTCCACTAAAATCGAAAATAGAGACATTGTTCTTTTAATTCTTTATCTCCATTCATTCTTTACAACAAGTAACAAGAACCAGTGCTTAAATCTAGAAGTTGTCCCCCAGCTATGACAACTGCCCCTCTTCCTGAGATTGTCTTTTATATATGTTAATTTCCTAAGTGCACAAGGTTATTTTCATTCAGAATGTTAAAGTGACCCCTAGGTAAACTCATTTAAAAAGTCTTGATTTTCACAGCCTTTTCCTCCTTCGAAGCTTAAGGAACTCCCTAAGGCAAGGCTTCACCAAGCCAGGTCTTAAGATCCATCTAGGTGAGAATTTCCTCGGCTGCTTGGCAAAAATGCAGATTCTTGGAAGTTACCTCAAACCTACCATACCCCCAGGTGATTTTTATGCATACTAGAATGTGTAGGTTTAGAAATATTTTACTTCCCTACTTCATCAGAGAGGTAGGAGTTTTGAAATCTCATTGCCATATGAAGAATTACAGAATCCCAGAATGTGAAAAGTGAGAGGCGCTCAAGAGTCATCTTGTGTAACCGTCTCATTTTATGGAGGAAGAAACGAGATGATTAGCCCAAAGCCATACAGCTAGTTAGGGGCACAGCCAGGACAAGATGGAGCTTGGGCATTCTGATGCCCAGAGCTGTGTCCTGCCTCAGCTGGGGCAGAACTAGGTTGATTGGGCACCTCTCTGGCGCACACACCACATCCATCCACGATTAGCTAGAATCCTGAATCTTAGTTCTACATATAAGTAGGTGATCCCGAGAAGAGAGGAATGAATAGCACAGGAAAGGGGCCACTATAAAGATGAGCTCTGCCAGAGCTCTTCCAGATTCACCAACATAAATTTAAAGTTGAATATGTAGTCTCTGAAAAGCACTTCATGCTGTCTCCTAAAATATTATGTAGGTGTAGGTAGATAAGAAAGCTTACTTCTGTATTTGTAGAGACAACGATTTCTCCTTTTCTTGTTGGGCACTTGTGACTCCCCATTAAGAATTTTCTAAATGTTGAGGTTCCTCAACAAAGCCATTTCATAAGATAATTTCCTCTCCTTTCCTCCCTCTTCTCTCTCTCTCCCTCTCCTTCTCGCTTTCTCCTTCCTTCTCTGGTCCTGGAAACTGGCCAGCAAGATTATTTATGGCTCTTAGTTCACCTCACACCTTAATAATAAACAGGAGCCGTTTTCCTTTGTTTTCACATTTCAACAGCACAGTAGTTACAATCTGGCTTCCATCCGAAAGCTCTCTCCAGGTCTAACATGCTGTGCCGAGTATATACATGATTAACCAGTACAATACGTGCGGCAAAGAAACCAGGTAAGAGATTTATTGATTCTGGCTGAAACAAATTGAAAAGTAACCTTGAACACTTTGTGAAGTCCATAATGAGTTCCACAAATCAACTCTGGAGCCAGTTTAGCGTGTCCATTTAGTTGAGGCAAAGAGTCCATGTTTGATCTAACTTAATAAAGTAATTCCAGTGTAAAAAGTAGGTCAAAATGGTGACATTCTAAAATTGCAAACTTTTTCCCTAAGAGAAATGCATTTATTTCAAATAGAATTAAAAAGTTTTGGTAAAAGATGACATTTTGTTAGATATTTGGGGGTACCTTCTACTAATGAATACTTTGTGATCGATTTGTGGAATGAATAGGTATCCCCAAGTAAAGCTGACTACAAGTAAAACTCAATGATTTGGCCCTTCTAGAAAATTTCTCTGCCTCTGATGAGTCAGAATGCAAATTGAGACTGTAAACTAGAACATATCATTATTGAGTGTAGTTGATACTACAGAACAGAATTTTGCTCTACTGATGTTCACCTCATTTGAGTTAAATATGTTATCTGACACTATTAAGAGGTTATGTCTTCTGAAATTAACTATAAGGTTAAAAAATCTAAGTCATCAGAACAGTATAGAGAATAATAATTATTAAACCCTCCTGCACCAATTAACTACATGGAATCAGAAACGGAGAGACTGCATGTGTCTGAGCACATATGAATAATTAGGATGGTAGAGACACAATTTTGAACTCAAATTTTTCATTGTTGATGTTTTTATTGGTTTGTTTGTTTTGTTTGGGAACCATAAAAGGAATATATTTTTCCTCGGATCTTAAATTTTATTCAAAATGTTTTTCAGTTTAGGTTAGGAATTATCTTGTTCTATAGCAGTAGAGAATTCCATTTTTATAGGAAGATCATGAGTTGGTTAAAGTGGGTACAGGTAAATCATCCATTTAGCTATCAGGAAGTCTGATTCTTTTATAAGCCTGCAACCTCTCTTTTTTCCTGGCCAAAAATAAAAATGACTAAGTTCCCCCAAAGTGTGGGGTGATAAAAAAACCAAAAGTGAGTAAAAGTTCTTCATTCTGACTGCAATATACTACTTGTTTTGGCAGAAAACCCCCCAAGAGATTTCAAAACTGAATAGTAAGCCCTTGGTTTATTGCGTACTAGAAGAACGCTCACTATCTGTTCTAATAAATGTTTCCAAACAGAAAACTTACTACAATCAATTTTAGAAAAATATTTCTCTTTGAGGCCGGAAGGACAAATAAGATGTTTAAACAGAAGCTGGTAAAATCATTTGCTAACCTTCAGTGTGGTAGGATGAGGCCAACCTGACCCACAGCTGTGATGCCTTGCTTTGCAATGAAACAGTAGTGGTCTTGCAGCTGGTTAGAACTCTCTAGCAAATTCCACATCAAGGCATGTTGCCACTCATGCTTAAATTTGAAATCACTCTGGTTAGTATACAGCTCAGTTTGGAGAGAAATAACTATTTGGTCATTTTGAGTCCTCAGAAAACTAAAGAAAGCATTTTTTGCACAGAACATGGTCATGTACCTTTTAAATCCACCTGTAAAATTATCTTCTTATATAAGAAGATGACATATTGACTACGGATGAAAATTTTCTCTTACACAAATATTTTTCAAGTTCATGCAATCTCCAACCTTAGTTAATATCACTGAACATTAAGCTAATTTTTTCTGGAATATTTTTATCAAGTCCCAAAATGAACAAGTGAGAGAATACCTGGTAAAAATACACAACTTACACATATTAGGGAAATGGAAAAGGGTTGTATGTTAAAATTTTCCTCCCATTGGGGCACCAGGGTGACTCAGTCGGTTAAGCATCTGACTTTGGCTCGGGTAATGATCTCAGTGTCCTAGGATCAAGCCCTGAATCTGGCTCTGCTCATCAGCAAGGAGTCTGCTTTCCCCTCTCCTCTGCCCCTCCCCGCGCTCATGCTCTCTCTCTCTCTCAAATAAAAAAAAAAATTCCTATCTTACTATTACCCAAGTGTCATTTTAAAATAATTTTTTAAAGTGTCATTTTTAAATTGATTAACTTAAGGTAAACTTACCTTTTTTTTTTAACGTTCATCAATATTCTAGCCATATAATGTAACTGCCATTTAATCTGAGAAAGAGGGGGTGAAAACTCATTTTACCCATTCCTGGTAGGAAGGTGGAAAGAGAGAAAACACCTCATTTAGGATTCTGAGGTAGATTTGTATAATGCTTTAAGCAAAAGCTCTTTCATAAGTATCTCTGAATTCAAGTTGAAAATAAGACAAAATAATAAACCAAGTTTAAAATCAAACTTGTCAGATGTTAAAATTACCCTATGACTAATCCTAAATCAATCAGTTTATGTGCTAAAACATTTTCCTATTAACTACTGTGGGAGAGAAAATAATTCATTTACTGCTAATGTGGAAATGTGCCTGTTGGGGGGGAGGGGGAAGACAGAAGGAATATCCTGATTGGTGTTACCCAAAGTGACTATTATCTTCCAGCCAGTTTTCAATTTCAAACAAAACTTTTAATATCGGTGTCTTTTCCAGATTGTCTCTGATTTCTAATTTTTTAAATAACAGCTTTATTGTGGCATGATTGACATACCATACCATTCACCCATTTAACAGGTACCAGTCTGTGGTTATTAGTAAATTCAGAGCTGTGCAGTCATCACCTCAATCAAGTCTATAACATCTCCATCACCCCACAAAGAAACCCTATACCTTCTATACATCACCCCCATATTCCCAGTTCCTCCATACCCCCCAGCCCTAAGCAACTGATCAGCTATTTTCTGTCTATGGATTTGCCTATTCTGTACATTTCATGTAAATGGAATCATGAAATATGTACTCCTTTATGATTGGCTTCTTTCACTCAGTATAACGTGTTTTCAAGGTCTAACTACAAAAAGAAAACTCTTTCATTTGGGAATAATTTCAAACTTACAGAAGAGTTACTAAAATAAAGCTTGTACAAAAATCCATTTATCCCATATCTAGATTCATCTCTTGTTAATCAAATGTCTAAAGAGTTTCAATGTCCTTGTTACTGCAGCAATACAACATTAAAAAAATTATGTCACATCTATGTATGAATGCTCTGTGATTGCTTATAAATAATCTGGATTGCCATTTTGAACTTTCTTAATATTACTTGAAATTCCAGGGTTAGTTCAGTTTGGTGGTAGATATGTATTTGATACAAGCCAATTGATTCTTTCTGTATGTGCCCAGAAATACATGAAAGCTTAAGCCTCTAGCAACTGAAATGAACTGAACACACAAGAAATAGGATTTAAGAAAGCTGAAAAGATACCAACTTCTTTTGCACCATTCTTATCAAATTGCAATTATAATTAATTAGTATTTATTAGGCACCTTACTTTGTGTCCCGAAGTGGTATAAGGAGGTAAAAGTGGCATAAAGAGGAATATGACTGCTGGCCAATTTTAACAAAAATAACCAACTGCAATATACTGTGGCCCACACTCTGTCAGCATAATTTTGAAGAACAGCAGGGTGCCTGGTGGGCTCCTTGGAAGAACATGCGACTTTTAAATCTCGAAGTTGTGAGTTTGAGCCCCATGTTGGGTGTAGAGATTACTTAAATAAATAAATTTTTGAAAAACAGCTATGGAAGATATAAATAATTCTTTCTGGGAGGAAGACTCTATGGGAATCACAGAAGGGGATGTGCCTGAAGAAAACTTCGAGTCATAATTTGGCAAAAGGCTTCAAAGATGACCAGGCTATATCCGTTTTATGGAAAAATTGTAAGATGAGGAGGATCATCCCCTCTGAAGTTTTATTTTACAGATAATCAGGGCCTAAGAACCTAAGGTATCTTTTTTGCTTGTTTGTTTTTCAGGAATAATAGTACTCAAGGTACCATATATTTAAGCTAGCATGTGTTGTGGTTTTCCTCTTTGTTGGAACAATTCTATTGCATATCATTAACACTTTATTGCTTTTAATATGTAAGCAGCATTCCTCCTCAGGAAGAGGACCTCAGGGTGTTTATAACACAGATTCCCCCTGCCCTCGCAAAGAGTCTGGGAGTCGCTGCTTGGAGCATGCTACCCTTGCAGTCCAAGATGGTAAGCTAAATTTAGGACACTGTGTTACCATATTAGTCTATGGATATAAAGTATCACTGCAAAATATTGAATGAAAAGCATGTTGACCTCAATCTTCAAGCCAGGCTCGCAGTAATCTAAGGCAGCTGAAGTCCTTCCAGCTCTGGGAGAATAACACACAAGCTAACAAGAAGGTGGTAGAATTGGCCTCTTTACATGTGGGAAGCCATCTTAACGGTGTGGAACAGTAAAAAAGCATAAACTGTGGGATCAAAGGATCCAGTCCTTCCTAGATTTGTGACTCTGGGTGAGTCATTTTATCTCTTTGAACTTCATTTTCCTCTTGTGGGGGGTGGGAAGGAAGCAGTTGGAATATCTAATGGGTAGGGTTATTTTGAAGATCAATTTGAAGTATGTAAATAAAAATACTTTGCAAAGTACTGTATAAATATTATATTTTGCAAAACAACAAAGCACTTTTCCACATTCATATGCTTTAAAAGCAATTACTCCCCTTTAAAAAAAATGAACCAACATACCAGAACGGAGGTGGGTGGGGAATGGGTGAAATAGGTGATGTGGATTAAGGAGGGCACTTGTGATAAGCACCGGGTGTTGTACGGAATTGCCGAATCACTGTATTATACACCGCACACTAATATTACACTGTATGTTAATTAACTGGAGTTTTAAAACTTTAAAAAAATTTAAAAATGAACCAACATACCATTTTAAGTGTACTATGCAAGTCCATTATATCTGAAAATAAATCTACAAAAGAAATCATTTTTATCCTTTGTGTATTACTCAATGGTGTGGCAATTTTGATAGTGTCACAATTTTAGATCTTTTCCTTATAGACAGGTCTTGCTCTAAAAAGCCCTTAAAGACATTTGCAGATGCCTGGCTTAGAGAAAACCTACCAATACATGAAATAGTAAAATAAGATAGTTTGAGGATTATTTGAATAAGATCATTTGAATTCAAGAAAGCTATTTATAAAGAATTTTAAAATGGAGAGAATATGACTAGGCAATTTAAGCATCTTTGGGACTACTGCTAATTGCAATTTAGGATGGAAAGAATTTTGGATAAATAGTTCAAATGCAATTTTCCATCAAATAACAATTTCAAACCCTCTGAACAAAGGCCTTAGTATGGTAATAATAGGAAGTGATACAACAAACAATGTTATAAGTGGAGGGCTTTGCAGCAGCCAGAGTTCCAAGTGAACTACATAGAAGTTAGGGAGAGTGGGGGATGGTGTGGAGTTTGCCCCAAAAGTCTGATCTTTTTAAAAATTTTTTTTATTTACTTATCTATTTTAGAGAGAGAGAATGTATAAACAAGGGGAGGGGCAGAGGGAGAGAGAGAGAGGGGAAGCAGACTCCCCACTGACCACGGAGCCTGACTTGGGGCTCAATCCCACAACCCATGAGATTAAGAACTGAGCTGAAATCAGGAGTTGGACGCCTAACTGACTGAGCCCCCCAGATACCCTAAGTCTGATCTTATTAGAAAGACACATGGCACCTCACAAGTCATGGGGCTATTACACGCCGTCTTCAAGAGCGGCACACTTAGGCACCTGTGAGGTTATAGCTCTAAATGCTTTAGGTAAAGGACTACATCCTTTAGTTTTGGCTTCTGGTACCAGAGTCTCCAGAATGACTATTAGAAAACTTCACATCAGTTTCTTCATTGGTAGAACAGAAAAAAAATTATATGTATATTCTTTATATTTGTATAATAATTTATATATTTTATATAATTATATAAATACAAAAATTTATATTAAATATAAAAACTTTAATAATATAAATATAACATATTTATATATACATGTGTATATATAAATATATAATAATTTATATAGATGATGTGTAGGAGTAGCTATGGTTAATAACACAGGTTTAAATTTGGCAGCAGGAGAAAAATTCAAGTCTGTGACTCAGAAGCAGGAGATTAGAAGGTTAGGTTAACTGAAAAGGCCCAACTCCCCCTTTCCTCTTTGCTAGAGTTTGCTTTCCAGGCCTTTCACTCCTACACCCACAAGAAATCAGAGAAGCTGAATGCGTTCACGTGCAAACAGCCTCGTTGTTCAACAGTAAACAGTGTCAGGAATGGGTGGTTGATTTGGTGCTTATTAGTGATACAAATTGTCATCTAATTTCACTTTTATAATCAGTTTGATAGCTCCTTTAAAAAAAATTAAAGAAGGACTAGGAACACAAAATTGCAAGAAATGATAAAAGAGTTGCTGTTTTAAGGCCCCGGGCTTTCGGGAGAGGCTCTTGGGAGGTCTGTGCCCTTTCCTACCTGGCCTGAAGGGCCCTCGGAGATCTGCAAAGTAAGCAGGACAGGAACTTTGGTAGCAGTTTGAAAGTTACCAAAGTTGTAAGACAGGCACAAAGGACAAAAAATGTAAGCATGTGTTTTGCATGACTTTGTTATTTCGTTTTTCTGGTGATTTATTTTATTGTATTTTGAAAGGATCAGTGTGTGACAGATTGGGAATAAAGGAAAAACCTGATCCTTCTCCACTGATGGTTTGAGAAGCTGTGCTTTAAAGAACATTTCATTTTTTTTTAAGATTTTATTTATTTATTTGAGAGAGAGAGTGCAAGAGCAAAGTAAGTCAATCAGAGAAAGACAAGTATCATATGACCTCACTGATATGAGGAATTCTTAATCTCAGGAAGCAAACTGAGGGTTGCTGGAGTGGGGGTAGGTGGGAGGGATGGGGTGGCTGGAAGAACATTTCATTTTGATCCACATTTCAACTACGGAGTCATTTTCTCCTTAGAAATAGCGCCCTGGACATAGAGAGAGGGGGCAGGGAAGGGGTTCCTGTCCTCAGATCTCTCTGTTGTTTGCTATGGGCGTAGGGGCCTTTCTTAGTCAACCTGCAGGTGGCTTGGTAGAGATTCCTTCTTCCCAGCTCCTGGCTCCAGGTGATAGCTGTGGTCTCATCCCCTCAGCAAACACCTTCAAAGAGTTAGCTGTAGATATGAAGTGGGCAGGAAGATTGGCTTTCTCCAAACACAGGGAGATTGGGTTGGGGGGGCAGGGGTAGGTGAAAATCATATTCTTAATCACAAACAAACACAATTAACTGGCAACTGGATTAAGATACCTAATCAGGCAAAATTATTTAGAGGCTCTTATAACCATCACCCTTCTTTTGAAAGTTCTTAGTTACTTTGTGAGATAATACTCTGTTAATGAAATACATGTCCATAGGGAACATTCCTCCTCTTAAAGTGACATAGGGAGGATTCTGTAAAAGCAATAAAAGCTCTAAGGGGGAAGAGTGTTTTAAAGAAATGACAAGACGTGAAAATGCATAGTAAGGAGACTAACCAGCAGTCCAAAGTGTCCCCAGTTTTGGTCCAGCTGAGGGCATAGGGAAATCCTCTAGTGAACTCCGTCTTAGGCAATCTTTCATTCACTCAACAAATCTTGCTGAGTTTCCGTAATGTGCCAATCACTGACTGTCCTGGGCACAGTGGAGCCAGCAATTCACGACACAGGTAACATCTCAGGGAGCTAGCAATTTAACGGGGAAAGGGATAGATGGTAGACAAATAAATATAAAATACAATGACTGCCAATAATAAAATTATAAAGCAGGTGAGAGAACAGAGTGTGACAAGTTTGAGGGGGAGGTGGCAGACATCGGCTATTTTAGGTAGAATGGTCTCAGAGCAGGTGTCATGAAATGAGGGAGCTTGCCATACGAAAATACTGGGGACCTGGGTTCCATGCAAAGGGAAGAGAACGTAGGCTCTGGGGAGGAAGAATCGTGGCTGATTTTAGGAACATCGAGAGGCCGGTTGGCTGGAATATAGCGATGGAGGCAGAGAATAGTGAGAGGTGGGAGTAAATAGGTAAGGGCTAGTTTATGTGGGACCACATAGGCTACCATAATGGGTAGAATGCCTACATAGGGTTGAACTGGAATTGGTGATTATATGTGATGCTTGAGCACTGGAAATGTTCACTGTCAAAATGTACCCAAATCAAATGCAAGCAAAGAGTGTTGAAAAGTATTTACATTACTCATCTTTATAAATATGCTCTTATAATATAATATTATATAATCATATATAATTACATATAATTAGCAAAATCAAATTAGCATAAGTCCTTCAACTATTAAGGACTTAAACTGCTCAAGAATTGAAGCTTCAGTTGGAACAACTGTCCTAAAACTCAATCGGTATATTAGATATATTTTGGAAGTCTCACTACATGCAATGATCAAACCAGTTAATACATACAAATATGATTAATATCTGTTAAATCATTCATGCCCATGGTCTTTGCTTAACTAGAGTCTGCCCCTTCCAGCTCTGGGATGTTTGATCATCACATTTTCTGAAGAAATAGCCCAGTAAGACTTTCCTCCTTTAGTTTTGGAAAGGGAGAAAAGATTTGCCAAGCAGAGAAGAGTGTGTTATGTGCCCTGGGCTGTCGGTTGCATTTGAACTTGTACCAGCTCACTGTGGGTTGCAAGGTGCCAGCAGGGCAAGTCCTGAGCTATGGTGAGAGAAAGCAGCCATGGAAGATGCAGGTTAGGGAAGGGCTGAGCCTGATCTGGAGGCTCCGTGGTTGGTCTTCATTTTAATATAGTTCCACTGAACTTTCTCTCTCATGCTGAAGATGGAAATGACTCATGGGAATTCAATCATGCATAGAAGCCGTGTAAATGAGATTGGTCAACCTCTGCACTTTGGGGAAGTCATGAAATCTGCCCTGTTATGCATTATTTTCTTCATTTAAGATCATGAAGAGTAATGTCTGTGTGGGCGTGGCTGACAGAGGGGAGAGGCAATATATTTATGAAGTATTTCCTCAAAGCAGCCACAAATTCTATTAACACTTCTGGAAAAATATTATTTAATGCTTATTCCTCTTTCTTCCTTATGGTTTTTTTTTAAAGATTTATTTACTTATTTTAGAGAGAGAGAGAAGGCGCTCGTGCATGCATGGGAGGAGGGGTAGGGGGAGGGGTAGGGGGAGAGGGAGAAGGAGAGAGTCTCAAGCCAACTCCTTACTCAGAGCAGAGCCCATCATGGGGCTTCATCCCACGACCCCGGAGATCATGACCTGAGCCAAAATCAAGAGTTTGATGCCTAACTGCCAGAGCCACCCAGACGCCCATCTTACTTACAAGTTTTAGTAAAAGAAATGCTACTAGGTGAAGCCAATCTCTAGTTTTGCTTTAGCTTTGAATGAAAGCCCAAGGAATATATATTTTTTTAAATCTTATCTTTAAGTAATCTCTACACTCAATGTGGAGCTCGAATTTAGAATCCCAAGATCAAGAGTCCCATGCTTTCTGGACTGAGCCAGCCAGACACCATATTTTTTGGGTTTTAAAGGTACAGTCCTGTAGTTCCAAAATTATGGGTGACCTCATTCAAAAACAAGCAAAAATAATGCTTTGCAATTTTGTTTTTAATTTATTCCTGAAGAATTTGCCAGCAAGTAAAGATAGTAAAGAAAACTGATATTATAGTTTATGGTCACATTTTATACTTGTTATGAATAATTTTAAACTAAAAATTTTTAAAGATTTTATTTATTTGAGAGAGAGAGAGAGAGAGCACAAGTGGGAGGAGGGGCAGAAGGAGAAGAAGCAGGTTCTCCACTGAGCAGGGATCCTGACATGGGATCTATCCCAGGACCCCGGGATCATGACCTGAGCTGAAGGCAGATGCTTAACTGACTGAGCCACCCAGGCGCCCCTAAAATAAATTTAAACAAGTAATTATTTATTTCCCTTGCTTCTAAACATGGAAAAGTGGAGCCCTAGTGGAGATGTACACAGAGGTATTTATGTGCCTGGAAGCCAAGAAAAGAGGGGTCAAGAGCAGGCAGGTGGAGCAGTAGGAAGACTGATTCCAGTGAGCAAATATGCAGATATATCGAGGGTAATGGGAACCAAGGAAAAGGGATTTTCAAATATGGAAAGGGAGTGGGCTAGCAAGAACTCTGAGATGTTGGACTGGAATTGGAGGTACCTTCAATTAACTCACGGTTTTAATAGATTTTAGAGGTAGATAAAGACACAGTTGTAGATCTATGTGCATGTGTACATGCACACATGTATGCATGTTTCCTAGCTCTGTCTGTTGAATGTATGTAGAAGCAAGGATATCCCAGTATCAGTGAGAACCCAGATCCTGGTTTCTAAATCCCATCCTCCACTGAAAGATGCTCTTGACTCCTTGGAGAAATGATTAAATCAGGACTGAGGCAGGAGAAGTTCAAGATGATCCCGGAATATCCTGTTATGCCAGAAAGTAAGGAAATGGTCAAAGATTGATAAGGACATAACAAAAGGATACAGGAGCCAGCTTTAAAGGTGCCCAGATATTTGACACCAAATCTTTGCTGGCCAAATCTTCAACAACTTGAACACCTGAACAAATAATATTAGTTTAGGATGACTAACCATTGACTGAAGAAGGAATTCATGAGTCCATCCTGATATAAATAAGTAAACAAATAAATGGAAAAAAGGAAAAACTTCCACATACTAGAAGGAATGATGGGGATAGAAAACCACCATTTGTCATCCATCTAAATGGATGCTAAGGCAGGTAGGTGGAGGTTTGATGAAGAGTAGGATATTAGTATAATGGCAGAATTCCCCCTACAAAAAATAATTATCAGTTGCATAGGGGAAAATGATGATGTGTAGGTGGAGGAACTAGGCAGATATCAATGTCATCAGGTGATCAAGGCTAACTCACCAGTGATGATATGAGCTGACATCTAGCCTCCCTTGTCATGCTCCAAGAAGAGCATGTTACCATTTTGGTAGTTTTCTTGCCAAGAATGCATGAACCCATATCAGACAGACTTAGTTGTGGAACATCTTTTGAATGAAAGCCTGGCCTCCTTCAAAATTATAAAGGTTATAAGAGACAGGAAAGACTAGGAATTGAGGAACTGTTTCAGATGGAAGTCTGAAGAGATATGATAACTAAATGTGATGTGTGATCCTGGATTGAATGTTGGACCAGAAAAAAGAGAGAGAGTTTGTTGGAGCAGTTTGCAAAATTTGAATTGGGTGTGGGGCTTAGATGGTAGTAATGTTAGATGTACGGCAGTAATGTTAATTTCCTGATTTGTTTGGTTATTTGGTTGTTATATGGGAGAGTGTCCCATGAAGTATTTAGAATGAGTGAGAAATCATGTCACAGCTTGCTCTCAACTGGTTCAGAAAAAGGCTAATGACATATATACATACATACATGTCTATGTTTTAATATATAAGATCTAAAATAATACATTGATGTATTACATATTTATAGAGTATAATGTATGGTAAATTTTAGTATGTTAATGATAACTAATATATGTATTATATATTTATACTGTTCTACACATTGACACCTTTTTGGAGAGGGAGAGTGAGATAAGTAAATGTGGGGAAATGTTTTTATTTATTTAGATAGAGATGGAGCAAAAGAGATAAAATGTTACCAAAGTGTCTCAGTGAAAATCATGCAGTTCCCTATAATACTCCTGCAATTTCTAAGTTTGAAGTTGTTTCAAAATAAATGATTTTTTAAAAAATACCTGCATGTTTATGTAGCTGTATAAGTATATACATGTATGTGTGTGTCTGTGTATATGTACACTTATACACACACATGTACAGCTGTAGAAGTAACAAATGCTTTCATATATTAGTGTAGTATGTGATATTGCCTGCGTAAGACATTTCCATGTTTCCAAATTCTCACTAGGGTAATTGTATGGAACTTGGAAAAAAGCAGGTGTGGGTTATACAGTCCCTTTCTGTCCTAGGATTCTGTAAATGTCAGGTGAGTTCCAGGGAAATGTTATGTAAAAAGGAAGTGTCAAAAGGAAAGAGTTGTCTATTTGTCTCCAAATTCCAGTTTTAAATTAACCACTGAAATAATCTATTAGCTTTCCTAAAATAATGGCTATCCAGTAAATCCATAGTCTTAGTTCATAAAAATAGCATCTGCTTTGTCCTGGATCAAAGGTGAGACCTTCTGCATAGTAATTAGTTTAAAAACAAGACAAAACAAAACCTTTTGCTCTAAAAACAGCAGTATTCCATTATAGCCCAAAGTAGTGTACAGTCTTCTCCACAATCCCTTGTTCCATTATACTCAATTTGCTATATATATATATGTATTTTTTTTTTTTGTACAAAGAATCTTCTCTAAATGCATATATACCCAGACATTCATGGACACACACACACACACACACACAGTTTCACTTAGCACTTTTACTTTGTAAAAATCGTTGTGACTTTCATTCTTATCTTTATCTGGAAAAGCTGGGAAGACTTGAGGTATTATCCTCTTCTTTTTCTGAGAAAGCTGAGCATGAGGAGTTTAACAGACTCACAGTTTACCTAGTGGCAACTTATTGAACAACCACAACCAAACTTTAGAATCTTTTAATTATACTACACTGAAAGATCCAGGCAAGGTTGGTGGGTTACTCTTCCTTTAAATATGTGTGTGCCAGGCATAGTTATCAAAACTGAACTTTGTCTCTGTGACTTTAGGAGAAGAATCTAGACCTACCCAGGTAAGTACTGGTTGCAAGGTGTCTCTTAGCATTTCAGAGATGTTCTAATGGAATACTGAATGTCTTATGATTCTATGTATTTTTTTCCTTGCCAGTCTTAACACAATTTTAGAAGGCTGACATGCATAAAACAAAGATATTTTTTACCACCAAAGTTAAAATGTTCATATTCACATGTAATTGGAAAATGCACAATAGTTTATAGAACTCTCTAAAAGCTTCTGCCAATGTAATAGACAATTTTGATGAAAGCAGGATGTTAGTTACTACTAGTTATAATAATGCTACAATATTATGAAACGCCCTTAATTTTTTTCTTGAAAACATTTCTTTAGTTGTTATAATGCATTTATAAACCTTCAGTACTATGGTAGCTCTTTAAAATGTATCCAACATGTCTTCACATGCTGGCAATTTTATATTATTTTATTATTAAATACCTGTGTAGCACTTACCATGTGCTAGATCCTATTCTGAGCAGTTTATGAACAATTAACTCATTTCATCCTCATAAAGCTCTGAGGTTATTACTATAATTATCTTCCACTTTACACAGGAGGCTTACAGGATAAGTAATGTGTCCAAGGACACATAGTTGATAAACAGTAGAATGTGATTTCAATTCCAAGCAGTTCAACTCCCAAATTTGTACTCATAACCAATGTACCAGGATGCACTGAGCCTCAGACTTACGGGTGCTAGAGAATTATTTGTTGATTAAAGAAATAAATTATTCTGTCTTTTAGACTGGTTTGGAAACATTAAGCAAATTACCCAATGGCTCTGTGCCTTAATTTTCCACTTCATAAAATAGAATTGATATTTGTCATCCATTGCTCTCCCAAACAGCAATAAGAATGGAGAAAATTTACTTTACCTAGATGCTACGCGTATGTAGTTATGCATTAAAGACTTGGTCAGCAGTAGGTCTAGAGACTAATAGCATAAACCTTAAACATGTCACAAGACCCCAAGAGTTTCATGTAATTCACTGAGTCTCTTTCTGTTTGAAAGACAGATGTCCAGGGGCAGAGCTTTGAAGACCTCAACTTTCTTGTATTTGAACTTTATTCCCATGTAACTTTGAGCTGTTTTCATTTTTCCAGTGGGATTAGAATGTGTTCACAATACACAAATATAATACTCAAATATTGCTCATTCAGTAATACTCAAAATAAATGAGATGTCCGCTAGGGCTTCGATTATGTGATCTAATAAAAATACCTCTAACTATAGATCTTCCAAATGAAAATGCTTTCTTGTTATAGCCCTGCATCCCTGATATTAAGGAAATGATCACAACCTGGTTAGGGACCACACCGGAAGCTTCTGTGCAAGAATCCTAATCCATTTCTACCTGTCCATTGTCATTAGTTAGTCCCTACAAACACCATTAGGCCCTTCATGGGTTGTAGACATGACATGGAAAATTCAGACCAAGACCCACCACTGAGAACAAGGGCAAACAGGCAGTCCAAGCATCCTGTCATGTGACCTTGAGCAAGTCCCCTATCGTTCCATCTCAATCTGCTTATCTGAAAAATGGGGATTATAACAAAGGCTTCGTACCTCTAGGGCCACCATGAGAATCAGGTGAGTGAATGTATGTGAAACTTCTTTCTCTACGATTATGAAGAAATAAAGACTCAGGGTTTTGGCTGTGCAAAATGCCTCAAGATAGAATTTTGCTTATGCCTTATATCCACATGCGAATATGTACATTCTTGGGCTGGACTTCCATGCTGAATGGGTTCAGAAAAGCAACAGGACTGGAGTTCATCCTCAGAAGAAGTGAGATTTCAGGTGCTCGGTGATGGAGACCCAGCTGATGAAGGAGAGGGTGAGAGAAAATAGTGCAGGCCTTAAAGAGTACTGACGACGTTTTTGGCAAGGTAAAGAAATGGGAGAAGAAAATTCAGGCCACAGAGGTCTAGGAAAGACTGACTGCCAAAGAAACCAGCAAGGAGTCCCGATGTTTTTTATCCTGCTTAGAAACTTTGGAAGCCAACTCAGGTGCCTATTTCAAAATCTGATATGCTTCTGGCTGAGGTTGCACAGAAGAGTACAGAATGAGTGCTGTCAGGAATGGCCTGTCCTATGACCTATTAATTTTGATCACTTCCATGATCACAGAACACACACCTCACCCTCACCAACCACCTGCCCAAACCCAGCCCTGCTGACTAGGGAAACTTGGCAAGCCAAAGTTTTCTGGGTGGAAAGGAAACTTTTTACCTCTACTAAAAAAAAAAAAAAAAAAAAAAATCTCAAGAGTACTTGGCCTACTGATGTCGGCATCCCCTTTACAAGCCAGGAACAAATGATCGCAGGAGAACAGGCCTAGAACACCCAGCTGGAAGTGAATAAATCAGAGAGGAAGACTAATGGTACTGCATTGCACATTCCTCCAAGGCAGGGGCCGTGACTGCTCACCTTTGGGTGGTAGTGCAAGTGTTCTGCTCACCGTGGGCTTGGGGCTGATAAGACGGGTCAGTTGAAAATACAGCTTTACAAGGAAAGCCCTGGCCTCTTCTAGGGTGTGAGGAGGGTGGGAGCAGGAGGTGAGCAGAAGCGGATGCATAGAAGCCATGCCGCTATTGAAATTCCCTTTCAAGTCGCAAGGCAACTATGAAGGGGACAGCAGGACGGTGTGAGCATGGAAAATGGAGAAGGAGCTGGGCTGCCTTCTCCTTCATCCCAAAAGCCGCCTGCCCTCCAACCCCCGGGAGTCTGAGGTTCTTTCTGACAGAGAATAAAGGGAAGGAGCCCACACTTCTACCAGGACCACAGCTGGGGCTGGGGGTGGGGGATCTCAGAAACACCCCCGCGGACAAGTTTCTGAGCAGGGAAGTGGACCGGGAACAGCGCATTTCCTGCTTCGCCGGTGCAAACCCCAGGCGGAGCCAAGCGGGAACAGGGTTACGACCGAGGAGTCGCCAGCTGCCAGGGCGCGGTTCGCGGGCGGCCTCGAGGGCTGCGCGTACTGGGGAGGGATTCGGACCGACCGAGTTCGACAGGGCGTGAAAGCAAAACACACGCGTCCATCCTCGTGCAGAACAGGCGTCCCCAAAGCCCCTCTCGCTGTCGCTTTTTTTGGGCTCCCGCACAGCCGACGGGTTAGGGCCGGGAGAGAACAAGGTGCCAGGTCCGCGGGGCTCCAACTCTGGGGAAGGACGGGGAAGGGCGGGGGAGCGGGTGGCCCAGTCTTCCGGGCCACTCCGTCTTCCCCACCTCTCCCATCCCGCCCGCGACCTTCGACCACGCATCCCGGACCCACGGGGGACTGGCCCAGGGACAGGGAGGAGACGCGCAAGGTATCGAGACGCGCGGCGCCGCCGCCCGGTCGGCGCCGGGGCGCGCGATGCGAATCGGCGGCGTCCGGCTGCGCGGCCCTACCTGGGAGGTGCGGAGCCTCGCCTGCGCTCCGCCGCGGTACGCCGCCTCCCGCGGGGCTCCCGTAGGCCGCCGCCGGCGCGCGATTTATAAATGCAAAGGCCTTATTGTTGTGCTTTGTTCCAGGGATACCATTGTCTATTCAACGGCGGGCCTCCTCGGCGTTTTCCCTGGGTTTGCGGCGCGCACTCCCCTCCCCGCCCCCAAGGACTTGCTCTCCAGAGCCAACCCGGATCTGTCTGGGTGCCCACGGCCTTCCCTAACGTGAAAGTCCTTCGTCCGGCTCCCGCTTCCCGAGCATCGAAAACACAAAAGCCTGCAGGAAATCACCCAGTCTTTGCCTGCTCACTCGGGCCCGGGGAAAAGCGCGGCTCCGACTCCCCCGGGTCTGAGCCACAGCTCGTCACCTACCCGGGTTAATTTCTGCGCCCGCGGGCCAAAGGCCCCAAGTGGCAGTGGGCACAGCTTCTTGCTGCGCTAGTCGCTTCCTCGCCCAGCCTTTCGCGAGCCTCGAGTCTGGCCTGGGGACCGTGAGTGCAATTAGTAGCCAGGAACCCAGAAATCCTAGACTGTGCGGTGCAAATGCACCCGGCCGCCTACCCGAGCGGGTGTACGAGGCTCTGACTCGCGAAACTAGCTTGTCGTCCCCCACCCCACCCCCGCCCGAATCCCCCGCGTAAATCTCTCGTGTTGAGAAAAGCAAGGCTTGCAGGAAACCACTCCGGATGTTTGCTGCTTTTCATGTGGCATTTGTGGCTGGCTCTGATAACGTCTAGAGCTCGACTTCCAACACCGCGTTTAGTAAAGAGACCGAAATAGAAGGGTCCACACACACTACGGACTGGTCTGCGGCGCCACAGCCCCCCACACCCTCCCCCCAAAATACGTGACAAGTGAATGATCAGAAGAAATTAGATCTAGGTAACGGTAGGTAAAAGGGACTAGTCTTAAAAAGGCACCATAATTCCCAACTGGCAAATATAAGTAAACTCCTTTATAACTGCCAGGGAAGGCGTTCTAAGAAGTGGGGGGAGGGACGCAAAATCTGAAGCTCCCGCTCCATCCTGTGGATGCTGTGCTCTCACCTGAGTTCTCAGTAATCTTACCCAACAAAAATTAGTAGTCTGTCTCCAAGAACACGTGCAAATAATAATGGAGGTTCTCCAGGTTGTCTCCCCCATCAGTTTCTCTCTGCACCTCTCGCTGGAATGGTGTGGGCCAGGAAGAAAACGAGGACGAAGAAAGTGTACAGGGGTAAACCCATGCATATACATTTTTTTTGATTCACACTTGGATTGAATTTCCTGTACCCTATTTTATTTTATTTTTTTACAGAACTAATCAAATAGATTAATATAGGCAGATAAAATGGATTCTGGAACGGGCAGTGTTTTTGTTTGGTTTTCAATCTCTAGTCTAACGAAACTCCTGTTCATAAAAACTTTTTCACTAATACAAAATCTGCTTCGAGATCTTTGCAAAGATATTGATTATTATCCAGAAAAATTAGAGAAGATCGCCAAGAAAACAAGGAGCAAGGCACTATGGGGTAAACTTTTTCTCTCCTATAGTTTCCTTATTTATATAACCATTTGCAAAGCAATTATGCTTAATTTTCAAGCCCATATTTATTTCAGAAAAAATAAAGCTTTAAAGAAAAGATACACAATCAGTTAAATTTGTTTAAGATCAGCTCCTCCAAAACCACCCATTACAAATAACACTTGTCTATGATTTTCTTAAGCAGATTAAAATTTTTTTTCTGGGTTGAACCTCAGAGACCCAGGAACTAGAACCACTTAATTTATCCTGTGTATGAAGACTGGCTTCTAACAGTGAGGGAGGGCAGCCGAAGCTTCACAGATTCTCACAGAGTCAAAGTAAATTTGGCTTAAAACCCGTGTGAAGGAGTTTTTTTTTTTTTTTTTTTTTTTTGGTGGTGGGGGGGGAATAGCAATGTCAGAGAAACTGTAGGCCAGAGGTTTCCTAAGGCGTTGTTTCTTTGATTTTATGAATGCCACCAATAAGCAGACTTGATAGAATACTTTTGTTACTTTAATTTAACAAAAATGCTGCAGCATTTACCTCCCAGATCCCGGATGTAAGCCTTAGCTTGTCATCACACCTTCACAGTAAACAAAGAAAATCTGTTCTGGACAGTGATATATTAATTTCTTTGCAAAGTTATGGAATTATGCAGAAATGGCTGTGTTAATTGCCTTAGAAAACACAAATATACAAATGCACAAACACAACAGCTTGGTTTAGTGACTAGGAGCTCAAAATCAGGGCAGAGTACTGGAGATGAATTCCACTCCTCAACGCTGTGACCTCAGGAAAGTTCCTTAACCTCACTGTGTCTCAGGTTCTTATCCTGTAATATGTAACAGTGTCTACCTCACAGAATTGTGAGGATAAACTAGCTTACTAAATTTGGAGGGCTGTACCATGTAAGTGCAATATGAGGGCTTGTTTAAAATATCCCACTGAAAAGGTTTCAGATTTAAACACAAGTCCAATACTCACTCAGATTTTCATTTCAGTCTAAAGAAATGTATAGAATCCCATAAGAGCTACAGTTACTTTGCTGAGCAACGGGATAGCTCTTTACTCTATTAGACAGGCTTTAAGATAAATATTGCTGCTAGTGTTACCACATTTTAGAAATCAAAACTAAGTCTTGCCTCTTTTACTGAACACGTATGAGAAACCTTTTATGTTTATCATACATTTCATGCACAAATTTTCAAGGGTTCCTTCATTGTTATGAATAAAGGTTTTAAATTCTTCAGGATGACGGAATATTGGCTACAGGATGTCATTCCGTATTTAATCTTGTTTTAGAAATTAGAATTTACCTCGGACATAGCATTTTGAATGTAGTACCACAAGCAAGTTGAGTTCTTGGAGAGAGAATGTATTTTTAATTTATTAGCAACAGTATCTACTGCATTTAATAAAACACATTTCAAGAAGACACCCATGGGGTTCCCTGAAGATAGGTCGCCCCCCGCACACTGAAATCCTTAGCTCCCATAATAAAGTGTATGCTCAAATGTTAACTGACTCTTTCCACTTAATATAAAAATCTTTCTGAATATGGTATATAGATACATAGATTTATTCTTTTTAAATAGCTGCATAGTAACCCAAATTATAGAAGTATCATATTTAAGGGGGAAAAAAGAGTATGCTTAGTGTGTTCATCTGAACTATCGTGGCCAAGTACTTTTATCCAGGGTACAGTCAATATTCCAGAAGGTTTCTCAGGAGTCCCCCTTGCCGGGTCGGAGGGAACGTGGCGCCAGAGCCCGGCTTCAGCCAGTTTTTCCGGGGGCAGGTGTAGCCTTGGGCGCGGGGCCGGGGGAGGGGAAAGGGCGGGCGTGGGGTTGAACTAAGGCTTGGGACTCGGGCGGCTGGCTGGGCGTGGGCCTAAGGACGCTCGCCCGGCCCGCCCCCACCACTCTATTGGCCACATCAGTGCAGAAAAGGGCCTGCGGCCCGGGGCGCCCGCAGTGTCACTGGGCCGGCGGGGACGCTGGTTGCGCGGTGGGCTCGGACTGGCGAGGGACGTCGGCAGTGGGGTCGGGCCCGGGAGACTTGGGCAGCCCACGGGGCTTCTCCGTCCCTCGCTCCCACCCCCTCCCCCGGGTCGGGGGAGGCGGTGTGTCCGGCGGAGGGTTGTGGGGCGCGGGGCAGGGCTGGAGCGCCATGAGCAGCCCGGATGCGGGGTACGCCAGTGACGACCAGAGCCAGACCCGCAGCGCGCTGCCCGCGGTGATGGCCGGGCTGGGCCCCTGTCCCTGGGCCGAGTCGTTGAGCCCCCTCGGGGACATGAAGGTGAAGGGCGAGGCGGCGGCGAGCAGCGGGGCGCCGGCGGGGGCTGCGGGCCGCGCCAAGGGCGAGTCTCGCATCCGGCGGCCGATGAACGCCTTCATGGTGTGGGCTAAGGATGAGCGCAAGCGTCTGGCGCAGCAGAACCCGGACCTGCACAACGCCGAGTTGAGCAAGATGTTGGGTGAGTCCGAGCTCGCGACCCAAGGCGGTGCGAATCGCGGAGCCGCTTCCTTGAGCCTGAGAGGGGTGGGTGCGTGCCTTGCGCTCGAGGCCAGTGGTGTGGTGCCTCCAGGGTCCTTCCCTGTGGCCCTCGGTTCCCCTTCCGCATGCCCTCTCCCGACTCTCCAAATGGTCTGGGTCGTCGGTGCCCGTGTAACCCGGGTGACCCGGGGCGCGGCTACAACGGCTCTGGGGAGGTGGCTTCCCCGCCGGTCTGGGCCACTCGAAGGTATGCCGGGAACCAGGCGGGTTTGGACCTGCCCGTTCCCCCACTCCTTCTCCGAGTAGGGGACATTTTCAATTCCTGAAAGGCCGGGAATGAGTGAGCTGGGAAGCCGCTTCTTGTAGGCTAAAAGAAGGGACGGTTGCCCTTAAGAGGACCCAAGATGTCCAGTCTTCCCCAAGTGTTTGGACTCCGCTCGGCCTCTGGAGTCGCAGCCTTTCACTCTTTAACTTGACCTCTTCCCTCCCTCTAGTTGCTCAATAAAGGTCGGAGGGGAGAGGTAGGGCCAGGTGGGGCCCTGGGGCCTGGGAGCGGGAGTTCGGAAAGTAAGCCCGGCGCCTCTCTCCACCTTCCTACGCCCATGCAGGCAAGTCGTGGAAAGCACTGACCCTGGCGGAGAAGCGGCCCTTCGTGGAGGAGGCTGAGCGGCTGCGCGTGCAGCACATGCAGGACCACCCCAACTACAAGTACCGGCCGCGGAGGCGCAAGCAGGTGAAGCGACTGAAGCGGGTGGAGGGCGGCTTCCTGCACGGCCTCGCCGAGCCACAGCCCGCCACGCTGGGCCCCGAGGGCGGCCGCGTGGCCATGGACGGCCTGGGCCTGCCCTTCCCGGAGCAGGGCTTCCCGGCGGGCCCGCCGCTGCTGCCCCCGCACATGGGCGGCCACTACCGCGACTGCCAGGGACTGGGCGCACCCCCGCTCGACGGCTACCCGCTGCCCACGCCGGACACGTCCCCGCTGGACGGCGTGGAGCCGGATCCCGCCTTCTTCGCCGCGCCGCTGCCCGGGGACTGTCCGGCGGCCGGCCCCTACAGCTATCCGCAGGCCTCGGACTACGCGGGGCCACCGGAGCCGCCCGTCGGCCCCATGCACTCCCGGCTCGGCCTGGAGCAGGCGGGCCCAGCAATGCCGGGCCACGTGGCGCCCTCCAGCGCCCTGCAGCTGTACTACAACGCGATTAGCTCGCCGGCGGCGGGTGGCGGGCGCGGCTTCTCTATGCCGCCGCAGCAGCACCCACCCGGCCCGGGGCAGCCGTCGCCCCCTCCCGAGGCCCTGCCCTGCCGGGACGGCGCGGACCCAAACCAGCCCGCCGAGCTCCTCGGGGAGGTGGACCGCACGGAATTTGAACAGTATCTACACTTTGTGTGCAAGCCCGAGATGGGTCTCCCTTACCAGGGACATGACTCTAGTGTGAATCTCCCAGACAGCCACGGGGCCATTTCCTCGGTGGTGTCCGACGCCAGCTCTGCGGTATATTACTGCAACTATCCTGACGTTTGACAGGTCCCCGATCCGATCCAGCCTGCGGGCCAGAAGCACAGTGTTACACACTTCCCGGAGGGGCTAAGGAAATCCTCAGCCTCATGTTGTTTCGTTTTGTTTTTAAGTTGCCTAGGCATATAATTTATGGTAATTTATTTTGTCTGCCACTTGAACAGTGGGGGGAGGAAAATGTGAGGTGGTTTTAAGATTTGTTCAGATACTTGTTTCCCACAGTTGTGTTGTCAAAACCCCATTTCCCAGTTCAAGCTTACCAGTTTTGAATGTGTCCCAGAATAACATGCTCCATTTTCTGAAAATTTATTGATCAAAAACAATTTTGTCCTGGGTGTGTTTTCTCGATCTTTAAAAAAATAAAATCTGGAATCCTACTTTTTCACTCTACTAGTGCCTCTGTTACAAAAGCCAATTTTTAAGATGAATGTTAAGTATTGGTAGCATTGGAATCATTTTAATGATATTTAATATATAGTTGCTGCAGATTTCTCATTCTTTTATATTGGTAGAACTAAATAATTCAAGGCTAAAACCTAAAAATGAACGTTAAGATATCTAAGGTTTTGTTTTTTGCTAGGTAAAAAAACCTCGGATGAGCCTATGTTATACATTTCAGTGATCTTGGTTTCTAAAAAGTAATGGTTAATCTTAACACTAAGTATTTTCAATTTTAGTATATCCCTCCCACCAGAGGAGAACATCCAAGGAATTTGGGTTTTCTAGTTTGAATCTTGAGAGCGGTCTAAGGAGGTGTTTGGATTTTCCTTTGTTTCCATTTCATCAAGAGTCTGTACACTCTCAACACTGAGTTTGCCAGTCCTCGCATGTCTACACCTTGGGAAATAGTGTTGCAGGGTTAAAAATAATTTGAAGGAGTCATAGGAACAAATCAAAAGAAAATGTGCATTGTGACCTTAACTTTGAATGAAACTCAGCATCTGTAATTTAATAGGATGCTCTCCTATAAACTGCATACCTGGTGCATTGCATTTTCTGAAATGAGCAGTTCTTAAGCTCTGGAGAGTCCCAGTGAAGATTTGTAGCTAGTGTTCTTTGGAAGTGCAACTAAAGCTACAGCCCCAGGGTATCACAGACTATTTTACCCTTGTAGGGAAGAAACAGAGTCACAGGCCTGTAAAAGTGAGGAGTTAGCCCCTGCTGTGTGCTGCAGCAGTAACTGCTGTGGACCTATCCATCAGATTTTGCAGATTGAGACATAATGGATACAGATGACTAGTAACGGGCATTTCCAGTGCCAGGTGTTTGGGTCAAGGTCATTCTGTACCAAGTTTGAGCCTGATCAAGCCTGTGAGTTGAGGTGCCGTTTTTTCCCCCTTTTGCAAGTGAGGAAGGAGGTACCGGAGCCATCACCTGCCACCTATGTGGTGAAAGCTTGGCGTTAAAAGTTCTTAATACTTTTTTTTAAGATTTTATTTTTAAGTAATCTCTACACCCAATGTGGGGCTTGAACCTGCAACCCCAAGATCAAGAGCTCCATGCTCCACTGACTGAGCCAGCCAGGCGCCCCTACAAGTTCTTAAAACATATTTAATCACTTTTCCTTCGTGCCAGGGTATATTTGTGGGCACTGGAAGAACTGGCATGCTGGTGGTGAGAAACTATATAATTCTCTGTACTGATAAATGCTATAGAGAAAAGGGAAGGGTAGGAGAATAGCTTAAAGCATTTATCTTGAAGACGGATATCTGAGCTGAAATGCTTGGCTGATTCTCTTGGGAAATGGCAAGGTGTGTTTTTCAGAGGGGGTCCCTGGATGCTAGGAAATGTTTGGGACAGAAATTTTCAGTAAGGAAAGGCAAGTCTATTTTTTGGGCATAACAGAGGTTACATTTAAAATTTGAAATTCTGAAGTTCACTCCTGGGTTATATCTACCACCTAATCCAGTTTACTTGTCTCTAGTACTCTACCCTTTCCACATTCTTTATTCCTCTGCCCCTAGACAGGTTCTGCTTCCAGTCTGAGTTCCTTCCCCAGGATGTCCCGAGTTCCTAGCAGATAAAGTGAGCAGAGGGGCCTCACTTGCTCAGGTTCAAGGCCATGTCTCCAGTTGAGATCACACTAGGCATTTGGCACATACGTGGCGCAAGAAGACTAAATTGTACCCTTGGCTGCTACATCTTACAAAATAAAAAGATAAAGAGGGAAAAGAGGAAAGGAGAAAAGTAGAGTGCTAGGTGGGGTTGGGGGCAGAGAATCAAAAGTCCTGTTAAGTTACATTCTTAACTATTCACCAGGTACAGGTGGAAAATAGTAAGAGCTAAAAAATTTTAGGCAATTCCAGGGCCTTTAACCCCGACCAAGGAGAATTAGTGCTCACAGTAATTCTTGGTACAGGCATCCAGCCCATTCCTTCTCTTTTCTCGGGCAGACTCCGATGAAGTTGTCTCAGGTGGCAGCTAGAGACCGCTTTTTGTTTTACTGTAGAAACAAATACATAAAAGACACATTGCTTTTCCCTTACTGAGAAGTAAGTCAGGAGGTAAAAATGCAGAGCTGCGCCCCCGAAGTTGTAAACACTCTGAGGTCTTGCTAATTTGAATTCACCTTAGATGATGGTCTGAGGAAAGCCAGAAAGCCTCTCCCCGAGAGTGCACTCATGCACGCACGCATGCACACACACACACACACACACACACACACACACACACAATTTTAGACATAATTTTAGGCAATTCATGACCCCTGGCAACCCATCCAAGGGGTGTGGGAATCTGAAACCCTCAGGTTTAGAAGCTGTGATGGTAAAGCTTCGTTGGAAAGCTTGGCGCTGCAGCATCGAACCAAAAGCAGTTTCCCTATATTGGAAAACACAAAGGAACACATCAAGAAGTCTCTCATTTTACTGAGTTCTGCCTTCCTGAGACATGGAAATCAAGGAACATGGGGAGTGGTACGTCCCTTTCTCAAAGTATAAAGGAAACCCCTGATGCGCTGTCAAGGTGAACATATGATTTTCGCCTTTGTGCATTTGGGGTGGCAGGAGTGAGTCCTCAGGGTTGGCCCCCATGGACCATATCTTGGGCATTTATATCCTTGTATAAATTCCTTGTGTGATCTGGGTTGGTCTTGCTACTCTAACCCAAGAGAATGGACCAGAAGTGATGCAGTGTCAGCTGGGGTAAAAACCATTAAGATGGCCTAGCAGGTTCTTCCTTGTACTCCTGGGAGCTCTGAGCTACTGAGCAATTACCAGGGTGATGAGACCACTTTTGGAAAGACTGCATGGAGAGGAGAGGCCCTGTGACTCCCTGCAAAGTTAGAGAGCTCAGCCTTACTGAGAGCTGACTCCATCTCCCAGCCATCAGCCACTTTTAAATCAACAGAGGCTAGAAGAATAAATATCCATATGAACTCGGGCAATGCGCAGGTGGCAAAGATTTTTATTTGTTTATTTAAAATTTTTTAAAAGATTTTTAAAGAATGGTTTTTATGAGCAACAGTTTTGGGGGAGCTTTGTTACACAGCAACAGGTTATTGAAACAGATGTTATCCTTAAATAACCCTTTCTTATTTTTAACTATAGGGATGTGGGCACTGGTGGAAAAACCAAGAAAAGAGCATTGGGGCCTGTCAGAGACACCAATATAATTTTAGATTTTTTTTAAGATTTTATTTTTTATTTATTTGAGAGAGAGAGAGAGAGAGAGAACGAGCCAAGGGGAGGGGCAGAGGGAGAAGCAGACTCCCCACTGAGCAGGGAGCCCAATGACAGCCAGTCTTGATCCTGGATCGCAGAACCCCGAGATCATGACCTGAGCGGAAGTCAGATGCTTAACCGACTGAGCCACCGAGGCACCCACCAATATAGTGTTAAAGTGAGGGACAGAATGTAAAACTTGGACAACTCTGTGTTATCCCCAAATGCATACAGCCCTCTTTCCTCAGCCAACTCAGTGAAGTGACCACAGGTGACAGCTAGTAACTGGTTTGTAAAGAAATATTAAATTTGTCTCAGTTTTTTACTACTTAATTTTGGAAGCAAATACATAAAGGATACATTGCTTGCCTCCAACACTCACACCCCACCCTGGCCCCTGAGTACTTTAGAAGTGTGTCAGGAGGTAGGAATGGACTGGGATATCCTGACTTGATGACAGAAGAGTCTACACACCTTTGAGAGACCCAGATAGAAAGTAGGAGGATATTTTCTTTCATAAAGACACTGACTGCATCTCTATTAAAGCTACCACGGTGGGTGTAATAAATTACAAATAAACTTGTTACTTTTACAAGCAGCTAATAGATGATATCACAATGAAACTATATCTTTCACTTATTATTCTTACCTCTGAGGATTATTGTACCTTTCATTTGAATCACACCGCAAAAGACATTGGCTTGTTCTTTACCAGCTGGCTGATATCAGGAAAAGCACATAGACGCAAAAGGAATTCAGAACAGATGGACTGGGGTGCTATGAACGAAAATGTATCATCTGTAACATTTTAGTAAAAGGTGAAAGATTTATGTGATCTGAAGAGAAACCAGAGTATGATCTCTAACATTTTAAAATGTCCCATTTCATTTTGTTTTTAATACTCAGAATTGTGCCTGTCATATAATAGATGTTCAACATTCCCGTCCCCCCCCATTCCCCTTTGATTTGTTTTGACAATACTGGACAGTGAGAGAGATTTTACACCCATTATTTCAGCATAAATTTATTCTTCCTGCTTACAAGGTGCTTCCCTCTGAGTCCAGAATACTCATCTGAAGAAAAGTGGTATTTATGTCCCTACCCATCTCCATCCGGAGTAGGATGAGGGATGTTTGATTCTTGTTCCTCCACATGATGAGCCTGTGGCAGACAAAGCATTTCTTCAGGGCCTCTGGCCTGGGAACCAGCTGTGTCTCTTTAATTTTCCACTGTAACACCCACCCCTCTCTTCCTTCTAATGAGAAAATTGTTGCGTGCTTGCTTCTAAATTATTAGGCAGCTTTATGTGAATCAACAGTTCAATTTGCACTGTCCCCCTTGCACAAACACAGAAACCTCACCACTGGCTTTATTCAAGATTCTGGATATTAAAAATTCTTAAGGCAGTATAAAACAGTATTTAAATAGTGTAATAGTATTTCTTAGTGCAGTATAAGATTGCTTAATATACAGCATACAGTATACAGCAAATGCTAAATAAGTTTTTGCTATGATAACCATGATGTTCTTCAATATAACTTTCTCTACAGCTCAGGTCCAAACAACAATTTGGCTTAATAAAAAAAAAACAACAACAACTTTTAAACATCTTATTCTTGCTAAAGACATTTTAGCTTGGAGGGTCTTGTTTCCACTTTAACCAAAGTCTTAAAAACTTTGCCAAAGTTGAACTCATAATAAATAGTCCCCAAACTGATGTTGCTCAAAAAGGCAGATGAGCACAAATAGCAGTAGATATGTTGTAGACCCAGCCTTTTCCAGGGTCATGGTCAATGCTCACTTTGCTGGGAATCAGTGCCCTCCCTTAAACCTGATCTCTTGTTAGGCAAGGAAAAGAAGAATTGTGGCAAGCTTGCAGTAGGCTGAGCAGTTTTCTGGTCTGCCTGATTCTTCTGACTACCAGGAGAGCTCCTGGGGCAAAGACTGTAGGTTTTCACTTTGCATCACCTGACCAGGCACCTCGTAAGTACTCAGAAAATCACCCGAGTACATGTTTGTTAGTTTGCACCTTAATTTTCCACTGGGGATTCATGAAGAATTCAGGAGTTCCTGCTTTGCCTCTCTCCTATAGTCACCAGTGGCTAAACTCCTTTCTCCTGAAAAATGTGTTTGAACTTCAAATTTAAGAACACAAGAGAATAAGATATTCTGGAGCAAAGAGTAGAGAAGGTCAGTGTTCTAAAAGAAGTCTTTGCATTTTGAGTCATAAGTTCATCTGGTTCAGTAACTTAGCTTGGTGAGTTTGGAGAAGTCACTAATTTTTTTCTGCACTCCAGTCTGCTCAACTGAAAAAAAAAATAGGAAAGATGATAATAGCCCTGTTTTCCTCACTGGATTACTGTAGGGACCAAATGAGATTGCGCTAAAAGGATTGCTTTAGTGTCATAGAAAATGCTCTCTCCTCTCTCTGCCCTTCTTTAACTTTGGATTTTGTGTATCTTTATCTATCCCAGCAGAGTTGAAGAATTTAATTTCATTATTCCTTTGGAAAAGAGAAGACAACAGGAACTCGCCTCCCCTGGTGCTTTGATTAGTGGAATGAGAATTTTACAGCCTTTTAAGACTGTCCATATTAGCTGGAAACACAGATCATCTATGTTTTACTCTGAACTTTGGACAGCTCAGCCTATTTGATTATAAAATGAGAATAGGAATAATTGTCACTTTGATTCATATAAATTCCCATTTCACATGAAAATCTCAAGGTCTTTATCAAGGGACGGGTAATTAGGACATACTGAATGCAATATCAAGTCTGCTAACATTCATCATTCAGGCTAGCCTTCTTCCTACCAATCATAGTTTGTCAAGTACTGAATCATATTTGCATGTATTTTCTTTTTTAGGACTGAACAGAGTTGGAATTCTTGAGGGTGAATAAGCAGACTGGTATGGGGAAGGACAGCAAATTGAGAAATAAATTCTCACTTCCGGCAGTTCCAAGTAACCCTGAAACTTGATACTCAGGTTTGTGAATCACTCAGTCCTCAGAAGTTCTTTCCTCAGGGCTATGGTAGAGGGAATGAAGAGAACAAAATTCTGACATCCTTGAAATGAATGAACAATTTTATAGCTGTTCCCTAGGTAGTGGATTTTTCTGTTTATTTTAATAAATCCATTTGGATGTTTGAAAACATTAGTAGGGCTTGCAGATGCACACACACAGACCAAAAACATTAAACTGAAAAAGGCTTAGTGAGATTATAAGAGAGAGAAATAAGAAAAAAAAAACTACGAGTTTGTAGTTTCAGTAAAGAGATTGTGAGTATAGAAAGTGTAGTTTTTATTTATTCATTTAAAATAATTTAAAAATTTTAATGATGCACTTGCTTACAAAAGAGCAACATTGGGGGGTGGGGGGATGGGTTAGCCTGGTGATGGGTATTAAAGAGGGCACATTCTGCATGGAGCACTGGGTGTTATGAACAAACAATGAATCATGGAACACTACATCAAAAACAAATGATGTAATATATGGTGATTAACATAACAATAAAAAATTTAAAAAAAGAGCAACATTATAGATGGGCTAATAACATAAACAGAGCTGTAGAAAGATTCCATCTTTCCCTAGCCCCAATTCCACAGTCAACCTATCCTTTTGGGGGAGGGAGGTTCTACTAAGTGTTATCTACAGACGTTAATAACTCTTCCTCTGGAGGTTAATCAATTAATGCGCCTGCTCAACTCATTCTGTGCTTATCAGTTTTAGACACTAACTTCCTACTCTAATAGCTAAGCATTTCCTCTATCCACCGAACGTAATTATACCCTTATTTCCATTTCTTCTATTGATTGCCATTGCCTTTTAAAGTACTAGGATTACACACTCTCACAAAGGCGGGGAATTCTTTACTCCCCACTGTGAAAGGTGAGGATATTGATGCTCCCTCCCAGCTATACTCCTCTCTTCTGCAAAAGTGGGCATTGGTAAAGATTCTTTTCTCTTTTCCTTT
>NW_027397067.1:7519613-7537493 GCF_003265705.2 Callorhinus ursinus
TTCTTTCTTTCTTTCTTTCTTTCTTTCTTTCTTTCTTTCTTTCTTTCGTGGGGAGAGAGATGGAATACTGATGCACGGGTTATACGGAAAGCTATCCATTTTTATGGCATTTCAATGAATCCAGACAAAAGGCACTACTTACCACCCTGGTTGTAATTTTAAATTCACACACTTCTTACACCCACTGAGAAAGAGAAGAGTGTCCCCAAAGCTTCACGCGAAGAAAAACTACAATCATGTAGGGGGGCATCTCTTAACTCCGAGGTCGGCTTCCACCCCCATCCCCACCCCTCCGCCTCTTGTCCTTCTGCGTCCGGGGGAGGCTGCGGCGCTCCCCTCCTGCGCGGGCGTCTCGGAGCAGAAGAGGCACGGGAAGCCCAGGGTGCCGCGCTGCCCTCGCTGGGAATCGGCACCCTGGCTGCCATTAATTCAGGGGAACATTTTAGCAAGGCTCTGCAATGGTTTTAACTTAGAAGGTAAAAGATCTTAGGTTTGGTGCTAAAAAAAAAAAAAAAAAGCCGGGAGTGTGGGTCAAGGAGAGCACCGCCAGCGAGGCCACCCTTTAACAAGGACAGAAAGACTGCGATGTCGTGCGCTTTGCCTCCGGGAGTTTTGAGCCCTTAGCTTTGTGGCCTTGTGCCCGCCCAGCGCGGGTATACTCGGCCTAAAACGAATCCGATTCGAAGGTTGGAACAAGGGCTTCCCTTTTGTACTGGTTCAGGAGCCTGCCTGCCGCGAGGAATCTTCAGAAGGTCATCTGGACGTGACATCCGGGACTGATTTTCCTCCGACTAGGGGAGGGGATTGGGGTCTCGGCATGCTATTTTCTGCTTAGCGTAAAATTAAACCCAATATCCGCTGGCTGCGCTTTACCGGGCGAGTGGCTGCGCGTTCCGACGCTCGGCGCCTGAGTTCGCCGCCGCACGTGTGGAGCTGGGCGTACGGAGCAGCGGTTCTCAATGTGTCACATCAGTGCAGAGAGGGCCCGGGGCGCCCGCAGTGTCACTGGGCCGGCAAGGGACGCTGGCTGCGCGGTGGGCTGGGACTGTCCAGGAACGGCGGCGACGGCGGGCCCCGCAGACCGGAGCAGCCCCCGGGGCTCTCCCACCCTCGCTCCCAGCCCCTGCCCCCGGTCGGGGGAGGCGGCTTGTCAAGGCTAAGGGTTGTGGGGGCAGCGGTGGCGACCAGAGCCAGACCCGCAGCGCGCTGCCCGCGGTGATGGCCAGTTTGGGCACCTGTCCCTGGGCGGAGTCGCTGAGCCCCCTCGGGGACAGGAAGGCAAAGGGCGAGGCGGCGGTGAGCAGCGGGGCGCCGGCGGGGGCGGCGGGCCGAGCCTAGGGCCAGGCTCGCTTCCGGCGTCTTCAAGGTGTGGCCAAGGCTGAGCGCCGTGGGTTTGCGCTGGGCCCGACCCCCGCAGGCCGAGGAGCTGCGCCGGACGCCAGGCTAGACGGAGAGCAGGGGCGCAGGCACGGATAACCGAGAAGGACGTGGGAAGAGTGGGTTTCTGCAGGGGGGGCTCCGGGAGAACCCGCGTGGGTGCGTCAGTGGCTTTACCTTTGTTCGTGTAGGTAGTTTTACCTCTGGGGAAACAATTGGCCGGCAGGTGCACAATTATCTTGGGGGCGGGAGACGAAATTAAACAGAGGGTCAAGAGCAAACGCTACCATCTTCAGGTGTAAATGATAACACGAAATTTTGCGCTATGGGGAAAGGCTTTAAAGGTATCATCTAATCAGGCAAGGCTCCCTAAAAAAGAAAACTCGAATGCTCTTATAAGAGAGCCGATTCCTTCCTTCTTCATTTCTCAGGTAAGAAATTGAGAGATTTATACAGATAAAACGGCTTGTTATTAATTGGAGCTGGAAATGCATTCAACAGCACTTTTCAGAAAAATTTTCAAAGCTTTAGAATTTCAAGCGAGACAAGCTGCAGTCTTGAGCTCTTTTTTTGTTTTGTTTTGTTTTTTGATGCTGAAATTTGTGTTAGAAAAGCCGGGGACGGTGGCCTTTAGTTGTGAGGAGTTCCAGCTCATTCCGCTTTCAGTCTTTTGAAGTTGAGGGAGGGTTTTTTTTTTTTTTAACAGAAGGAATAAAATGGCCGAACTTTATTATCATCTTACCAATGTAAAATAATTGTCTTCGGCGTAAATAGCTTTATTAAAATTTTAATTTCCCATTTTAAAATAAAAATTTAAGTACCACACCAAGGGAAAACTATTATTCCTGTCCCAGTCCGAACTTCAGAGCTAGTGACTGCTTACAAATCCTGATTTCCCTTGGGCACGTTTTCTCCGCATCTACAATCCTAAAGACATGTAGGATTTTTCTCCTTCCCCCTCCCCCACTAATGGGATCACATTTTTCCTACTATTCTGCAGCTTGCCTTTTCAGTTAACTGTATATATTTGGCGTTCCTGTATTCCTAGAAGATAAACCTCTATTTCCCTGGGGGTGGTTCTCTGCACTCTTCAGTGGGGTCGGCCCCACTTGTCCTATTTCCAGGTCAATGTAAGTTTGTATGTTGACTTAATCCTTTCATGTACAGTTAAGAGTCATCAGACTCCATTTCACACTTGCAAAATCTGTGTTCACGTGAACGGAAAATACTTGCACTTCAAATATAGGGGATTCAGTGGGGGCGCACGTTTCACTCGAAAGGGAAGAAAATGCACGCCTCAAATGCCATCTTTTACATAAAAGAGCAGTTCTTTCCGTGTCCCATCTCAGCCAAATTGTCCATAAATTCTGCTGGCGGTACTCATTTCTGGAGACTGTCCTTAAGTTGCCTACCTTACTGGTGCAGGTGTTGGCTCTTCCAGGAAGCTTTGTCCTTCAAGGACCCTAATATCGCAAGACTGAGACTGCGTCCCAACACGCTGAGTTGGTCGAAGTGGTGAAATCTGCCCCAGTAATCGTTGGTTGACGGACTTCCTGGTGTTCATGTTCTGGCATAATGGTTAATACTAACCTCCACTATCACACTCCTGTGGTTTGGCTGAAAAAGCCCGTGGGCCGCCGCTTTTTGGGCTTCCCTCGGGTTGGAGAGATGTCCGATCTCTGAGAGCTGGGAAGCAGCTCTGTCCCCATCGAGGCGGGCTTGGGCGGGAGGAGCGGCCTTCCCGGAGGAGGCGGCGCGGCGCTGGGCCCTTGTAGGACCAGCCCGGTAACTGGAACTGGCTCTCCCCAGCCCCCGACCCCCGACTCCTAAACTCAGGCAGCCGCGTGGCCATGTGCTTGTCCTTCCCCGAGCAGGGCTTCCCCGCGGGCCCGCCGCTGCGGCCACTAGCGCGACTGTCAGGGACTGGGCGCGCCCCCAGCCGACGGCTGCCCACGCCGGACACTTCCCCTCTGGACCTCATGGAGCCGGATCCTGCCTTCTTTGCTGTGCCGCTGCCCCGGGACTGTCCGGCGGCCCCTACACCCTTCCTACTCCGCGGGGCCCTGGGAGCCACCCGTCGGTCACGGGCACCCCCGCTCGGCCCCGAACCCCAGGGCCCGGCAGAGTCGGGCCTCCGGGCGCCCCCCGGCGCCCTGCAAGTGTACTACAGGGTGATGCGCTCACCGGCATCTCTCCCCGCCAGGCTCTGCCCTGCGGGGAGGGCGCGAACCCGAGCCAACCCTCCGACCGGAGCCCGCCGGTCCATCCGCGCCACTGTCTCCTCCTGGACAGCTCGGGTGCGGGCCCGGGCCTGAATCCTCGCCTCTGTCCTCTGAGTTCCGTTGCCAGTTTATGGTGTATTGCTACAACTGTCACAAAATAGAAACTTTCCTGTCTTTCTCAGAATGAACATTTTAGTAAGAACAACGTTTAACATTTTTTAAAAAAGATTTTATTTATTTAGGGGCGCCTGGGTGGCTCAGTCGTTAGGCGTCTGCCTTCGGCTCAGGTCATGATCCCGGAGTCCTGGAATGGAGCCCCGCTTCGGGCTCCCTGCTCAGCGGGAAGCCTGCTTCTCCCTCTCACAAGCAGGGAGAGAGAGAAGCAAGACTTCCCCGCTGAGCAGGGAGCCCCCTGGGGGGCTCGATTCCAGGACCCTGGGGTCATGACCTAAGCCGAAGGCAGACGCTTAATGACTGAGCCATCCAGGCGCCCCAACATTGTTAACATCTCAACGGATGCGCAAAAATGTGCTCTGCTTAAACATATATAAAATCCATCTTTTCCCATTTTCTATATATGTACTTATTTTCACATTAACGTTTGATTTAAAGAAACAATAGGCTTTTACAATTAAGTTTTTGTTTTATAAAATAATATATTTTTTAAAGATTTTATTTATTCACTTGACAGAGAGAGAGAGAGAGAGAGAGCACAAGTAGGCAGAGCACAGAAGAGGGAGAGCAAGAAGGAGGCTCCCCCCTGAGCAGAGGGGCTGGATTTCAGGACCCTGGGATCACGACCTGAGCCAAGGGAGATACTTAATTACCTGGCCACTCAGGCACCCCTAAAAATGTTTTTTTTAAAAGATTTTATTTATTTGACAGAGAGACAGCTGGAGAGGGAACACAAGCGGGGGAGTGGGAGAGGAAGAAGCAGGCTCACGGCTGAGTAGGACCCTGGGATCATGACCCCCGCCCAAGGCAGATGCTTAAGGACTGAGCCACCCACGCAGCCCTAAAATTTTTTTAAAGTGGAAAAAAAATGAGCAGTAGTAGAAAGCACTTTTTTCCTTCTAAAGTTATCTCCTTCCAGCTAGTTCTAAACATCTAATTAACATGTATTGCATATCTTCTACATTTCAAATCATTGTTTCTAAAGTTCTTGGTTATTAACATCTTTGTAAATTTGGAAATAAAGCTCTAAAAATATTCTGTGTATATGGAGATTTTATATTCTTTTGCAAAATTAAATAAGATGTGTCTGTGTCAGGGTCCCACAGGAAACAGTTGGTATACTTAAAATGGGTGAATGAAGAAAGATCAAGGAACAGAGGGTCTGTATAAGGGAATCTGTAGTGGGACCAGAAGCATCCTAAATTTTGCTGTAGCTCAGAGCATAGTCCCATCATAACTGGGAATGGGAAGAGGCAGTCACTGGAACCCAGGATAACGGTAGCTTTAAGGGTCCTGCCAGCCACGCCTGTGGCCTTGGGAAGAGGAATGAAGTCACTGTCAATGTGAAAATAGTCCCTGGAAAAAAAAAATCCTGTTCCTCTCCTGTTGCTGACTTTCTGATAGTGCCTTGCATTGGCCAAAGCTGACCACAAAACTAGAGGACAAGTGTGCCTGTTGATGGTGCCACAGAGAGGGGTGTGGAGAGCCCATCTACTGGGGTAGAGAAAGTCCAGGCTTTTCTATAAAGGTTCCACAGAAGGGAGTTCCCCACAGCCCTTCAGACTTGACTGAATAAAATTGATCACCATACTTTTTGTGTGACAGGTAAAAGGTGGTAGGAAGGGATGTTATCTGCTGTTATTCTCAGCCTCAGAAGTTTTGCTCATGAGTGGAAGAAAGCCTGGAGATCACTGACTAGAGAATAGGCATGATGCCACTGTGGGGCGAGGTAGATCAGAGAGGGACAGGAGAGAACATGGATTCCAGGTGATGGTATCTGGGTCCCTGTAAATCAAGGCTCCTGGAGGTGGGGCGGTGGTGGTGCATACCTCTGAACTCCTGTTTTGTGAACAAATGCAAGTCATTTACTGTTTAAACCACTTGGAGGGGCACCTGGATGACTCAGTTAAGCATTTGCCTTTGGCTCAGGTCATGATTCCAGGGTCCTGGGCTCCTCGCTCAGCGGGGAGTCTGCTTCTCCCTCTCTGGCTCCCCCTGCTTGTGCTTGCTCTCTCTCTCTGTCAAATAAATAAATAAAATCTATAAAAAAAACCAAAACACTTGGAGTTGGTTTTCTCCTCACTCAATACACAAGGATTCATAACAGATAACCAGGGATAGAGCAGGCTGTGATTGCTGATTCCTTTGGTTGTCACAGGGAAATGTCAAATGTTGGGTATTTGCTTGGACCAGCAGCATTTGCATTGCCTGAGAGATTGTTAGAAATGTTGAATTTCAGGCACTTTTACATCAGATTCTGGTCTAGCACAGTGTTTCTCAAACTTGAATGTGTATGCAAATCATCTGGGGATCTTGCTAAAATGCAAATTCTGATTGAGTAGGGCCAAGATTCTACATTTCTACCAAATTCCTGAACGAGGCAGACCCCAGATCCCTTATCCATACTGACTTCTTACAGACTGTTCTTGAGCAAAAAAATGCCAATTTCAGGAACATACGCCATAAAGCCATTTCAGAAGGGCCACTAGACTGAACAGTTTTTGGGTCATTTTTGCCTGATGGCCATGTCTGCCCTGTTCTTTATCCCTGCACAGCCTGCCTTTCCAACTCTCTGAGGTTATCTTGCTTTTCTCTAAGGTCCTGTAAATGTTCAGATTAGAAGCACAGGTGTGATAGCACTGGGACATTATGCTGCTCGTTGAGGAAAGGAACCAGGGAGATGAACAGTGAGTATGTGTCCCTCCAAACCTGACAGACTTGAGCTGGCACAGCCTGTGTTGGTGCTGAGAGAAGCCCACTGCCCCACCCAATGGGCACCTCCACTGATCTCACCCAACTTCTTATTGTTTAATGTTTCATGAATTTTTTTTCTTTTTTCTAAAGATTTTATTATTTATTTATTAGAGAGAGTGAGCACAAGCAGGGGATCAGCAGGCAGGAGAGGGAGAAGCAGGCTCCCTGAGGAGCAAGAGCCCAATGCGGGACTCCATCCCAGGACCCTAGGATCATGACGTGAGCCAAAGGCAGATGCTTAACCGACTGAGCCATACAGGTGTCCCATGAATTTATTTCTTGTTTGCTTGTCTCTCTTATAAGATCACAGTCAGGCATGTCCTGTAACACAGCAGAATAGGATTAGATATCTGCTAGGTCTTCTGAGTCTCGCTACCTCCCATAAAGCAGTGATTCTCAAAGCAAGCTGTGGACTACAATCAATCTTTATTTTTTATTTTTAAAAATTTATTTGTCAGAGAGAGAGAAAGAAGAAAGAGCACAAGAAGGGGGAACAGCATGCAGAGGGAGAAACAGGGTCCCCACTGAGCAGGGATCCCAATGCAGGACTCCATCCCAGGACCCTGGGATCATGACCTGAGCCAAAGGCAGATGCTTACCCGACTGAGCCACCCAGGCATCCCTGTAATCAGTCTTTAAAAGCAAAAGTTCTGGTCTCTTCCTAAGAGATTCTGACTTCATTGGTTTGGTCTGTACTCAGGGCATTTCAAAATTGAAAATCTCTTGAAGTGATTCTAATTGCAGCCATTAAATAGAGGAACATATTGGTATCACAGAGCTATCTGAGAAGTCAGTTGCTTATGTATTTATTTCATCAAATGTTTACTGAACATCTATTATATGCCAGACACTGTATTATTTTCCCTGTTCTTAAGCAGCTGGTGGTTTTACACGAGGGACAGGCATGTAGATAAATAATCACTGATGTGTGGTCAGTATAATAAGAAGTTCAGTACAAAAAATGTTCTGGCAGAAAGCAGAGTGATGGATTCTTTGTGAAAAGACATGGGATAAAAGTAATAATGGCCAATATTTATTGAGCATTAACTATGGATCAAGAAGTCCTCAGGGAAGTGCTGATGCTTACCTGAGGCCTTGAAGGAGGAGAGAGCCAAGTGGGGAAGGTGGGTGGGCGATGGGGGCAGGTATTTCTGGGTCGAGGTTGAGGGAGATGGGGATGAGCAGATGAGGAAACTAAAGGAGATTACTTCTGTTTTCTTTGTAGAATTAGAGTGAGTGATAACCTAAGAAGGTGGTGGGGGGTGGGGGTGGGAGAGGTGGAGCCTGGGACTTGAGAAGAGGAGTTCCAGCCTGAAGGTCTTTGGTGCATTGTAGAAGGTTGTTAGTGCACTCTGGAAGGCCCTTGGTACAGTGTGAAAGGCCCGATGTTTTGGGGGAGTGGATTTCATAGAGTGATTCCCATCTTCGGGGTTGCATGGTCAGCAGCTCCAATGTAGAAACAGAGAGATGGGACTGTAGGATTCTTTCAAAGCTGGAGTTTTAAGAGCAGTGGAAAGATAGACAACAGGGCCATGGAGCATTGGTGAGATTTTGGCTCAGGAGTTTAATGGAGATGGGCGTGGAGGAAATCAGTTCTGGATTGTGTTAGGCTTGGAAAAAAGGGAGGGAGAAACCAGAATAACAGGAGAATGCATCAGAGGGGGATTTCAGAGATGATATGGGTTAGGGGGCTGATAATGTGCAAGGTGTGGCTGCTGAAGGGGTCGAAGGTGAAGATCACCAGAGTTGGGCAGCCAGGGAAATGGGATGGGTCCTGCAGTGGGTATTGTACACCGCATCCCCCCCCACCTCCGTGGGAGGAGAGGAGAGTAGGAAGACTAGAATCTTCTCTGTGCATATTTCATGAGGCACCCCACCAGTGTGAGTGGATTTAATCAAGTCATTCAGGATATAAAGGAGGGGGAGTTAGACCAGAAGGCAAAGGTCAGGCCATTGAAATGCAAAATGGAGCAACAGTGAAACAGGAAAATCTCACTCAGACTGGAAAATACAGAGGAAGAAGTGGCAGAAATTTCTAGTGATAGAAGGAAGTTATGTACATCTTTCTGGAAACCAGGAGATTGTTTTCAGCTTAGGGTAAAAGACCTGGAGTTCAAAAATTTTGCTTGTGGTGACAGCAGCTCAAGGCCAGCAAGACGGCAACTCTTGTCAACTTTGTAATCAATGGTAGAGTTTACAGGTAAGTGTTACTAGCAATACTGGGCTTCTGAGAATTTCCAGTTTGAATTAATTGCTCTTGATCACCAGGTGCTACTTAAATCTTTTTTTTTTTTAGATTTTATTTATTTATTTGACAGAGAGAAATAGCAAAAGAGGGAACACAAGCAGGGGGAGCTGGAGAGGGAGAAGCAGGCTCCCTGCTAAGCAGGGAGCCTGATGTGGGGCTCCATCCCTGAATGCTTGGATCATGACCTGAGCTGAAGGCAGACGCTTAATGACTGAGCCACCCGGGTGCCCCTGAAGTCATTCTTAAAAAAATTTTTACCCCCTTCAATCACCTCAATATTGATACCCTGAGGCAAAGCCCTAGTTACCCGGCATTAGTTATGGTTCTGCCCAGCCTGGAAGGGTGCCTGGCTTCCCACAGTTGACCTTCCCTTCCCCCAGATCCTAGAGAGCTCCTTTTATCTTAATGTTGAGCAATACTGACTAGACTTCTTATCCAACAGTCACCAGGACAACACCCTCTGTCAAGAGGGGTACTAGATAGTATAATGTATTTGGTGTATAACTGGAACTCCACAAGATGGCGGGCTTCCTCAGAATTTCCCCTGAGGGGAGGAAAGCTGTGAATGGACATAAAGACATGGGTGCTGGAGTCCTCCCAGAACTCTCCTTTCCCAGAGAAGTTTATCTCCAAAAATACAGCTATGGAGACTGTGAGATGCACCCCCTATGGAGAGAGACAGAGCCTCCCAAAGACCTTCAGAGACAGATGCCATGTTTCACCAACCCAAGGACGCCTGAGCACCTATACCCTCTGCAGCCAGGTGATTGTGTGGAGGCAGGAGTCAGCTCTCATTTAGGAGTTCATTACCAATGGCTGAGATGTCCATGTTTGCAACGGAAGGGAGGCCTTCCTCTTCCCAAGTGGGGCCTACATCCTGTTGCACTGACACCACTCGGAAGAATCAAAAAAGGAGAAGGTTGAGTTCCTGGCTTTCCCCCCAGCAGTCTCCTGGGCTGTACCACTGGGCCTGTTGTGGACCAGTAGAACCTAAGACTATCTAAGGGGGGCCAGACTCTTTCCCTAGTGAGGGAGTCTCTAGGCCTAGCTATATATAGTGAGGTTCCGCAGACTCTCTCTCATTATTCATTTAGTTTGGCCCGGGTTTAAAGCATGAACAATCTCTTCCAGGCACTCCCTGTTCTCACTTCCCTCTGACCAGAGGGCCCCTCCTCTTGTCTGACCCGTGGGGGTCAACATCCTTTCTAGCTGATCCGCCCCACTTCCTCCCTCAGGCTGAGCTCGAGGCTGTTTTTTAGCTTCAGGGGTTCCTGGAGAAGTGTTTCCTCTGCCCCCTTGCAATATCACATCAAACGCACTGGACTCAGGGTCTTGGGTTATTGGAGATTTGAAAGCCGGAAGATCAGTGTGAACCGTGGGAAGAAACATTCTGGGAGAAGTGGGACTTCAAAAATCCATCTGTGACGGTGGGGAATAGGGAACCGCCGAAAGTAGTGAAAGAGACAGAAGTTCTTCGTGCTCTGGACACTGTGGAGAGACCAGACATAGGGTTTTGGAGAGGGTTTCTGAGGGCCTCCCAGGAGGGCTAACATAATTGGCATACTGTGGTGGGCCGGCCAAGGGCCCCACAGGCAGATAGACATGGTTGTGTGTTCCAGAGAGACCATTAGCTCATTTACTGGCCCTGTGACTTTGCCAGCCACTCAGAAAATCTGTTTCCTCATCTACAAAATGTGGGTAATAATAGCTACCTGCAGACTCTTTGCAAGGATTGGAAGTATTTTTACAGTGCCTAGCTGAATGATGCTATGAGGAAGAAATCTAAATTCCTTTGGCCTGGTCTTTCCATGGGTGGGCACGAAGGGGAGAGTTTCTGCCCCACTAACCCAGTTGTGTACCTAACAGTGCAGCCTGAGCCTGGAGAGTAACCAGTTTACTGGCCAGTCTTATTCACTGGCACATAAACACAAAAAAATTTTGTGTGGCTCTAACTATCTATGTTCTCTTAAATCTCCCTATCTTGCCCTTTAATGAACTCTTGAGAAGAGTTTATTACTTTCTAGTTACTTTTAGTTGTTAAAATGTAACTCATCTGAATTATTTTGAAAACTAAGAATGTAAAAAGTCAATTCACTGTAAAGCCTCGATCTTAGTTCAAAGCTTATGCCTTCCAATCTCCTCCCTGAAGGCTTAAGCAGAGACCCTATCTACTAGTCCTGGAGGAGGAGGGATACTGCCTGTCTTATAGATAGCCCCTCTCTCCTCCCTTTTTAAGGCCAGCTCCCGCTGTGTGTGGGGGGTTGGTGGTGGTGGTGGTGGAGCTGTGGAGGAAGGACAGGGAAAGGAACAGATGTCTTTATTTACCTGGCCGTTGTTGATCTCTCCAGTGTTTCTCTGAAAAACATTTACTGCCTTCAAAGCCACTATGTGACAGGGTCTGGCTCTCTCACGGGCCACATGTAAGTGCCTTAGAGCCTCCACACTGCCTCCTTCCTTGAATGGCAGATGAACTGTGGCTGGACTCATCCATATCTGTTTTCCTTTCAATCCTTGCCCTGGGCTGTGATCACACAGGCTCTGGGCTGAGGTGCCTGTACCTCAACTCAGCTTTCTTTGCAACACACCTGCAAGATGGTGGAGACCTGGCCACTTTGCATGGTGTCCACTTGGCCCCAGGGAAATTCATGCATTCATAGGGGTGGTGAGAGTATCCTGGGCTGCCCTGGCTGCCCTCTCCCTGCCCTCCCACTTCCCGCGGAATTCCCTTTCTCTCCATCTAGGTGGAATCATCAGAGCTGATTCCAAGCAGATGTCAAACCAGGGCCTAAAATTCAGTGCTCCTTTATTGCATCCCTGTTAACCTCTGTCTTTAAAAAAATTTTTTTACAATGTATTTCACTTAAAATGATTTATTATTTAATATGTAAGACATTAAAAATTGCAGAATATAACAGTATACATCAGATAACAAATCCTTGTTCACCACCACTCATAAGAAACAAAGCAAGACAGCAGGTCCCATTGCATGAGTACTTTTCAGGCCTGCACTGGGTAACTGTGGACATCCCTTTCTCCAGTTTAAAAATAATTGGAATTCTAGTGCATTTGTAGCTCACTTTTGGAAAAATTTATATTTTTATGATGCATTTCTAGCTGGTATTGCCTAAATCGATCTACAGATTTAGTGCAATCACTATCAGAATTCCAACTGTCTTTTTTGCAGAAGTGAACAAGTTGATCCTAAAATTCATGTGGACATGCCAGCATTCCTGAAAAAGAATAACAAAATTGGAGGAATTACATTTCCTGACTTTCAAAACTCACTACAAGGCTATAATCTGGTACTGGCATAAAGATAGACCTATAAACCAATAGAATAGAAGTGTAAGGGCTAAAACTCTAAAACTCATTGGGGGAAGTATAGGTACAAATGTGTATGATCTTAAAGTAGGCAATGTTTTCTTAGATATGACATGAAAAGCACAAAGAAACAAAGAAAAAATTGATAAACTGGACTTTATCAAAATTAAAAACTTTTGTGCATCAAAAGACACCATCCAGAAAGTGAAACAAACCACCTGGGACAAAATATTTGCAAATTGTATATCTGATATGGGTCTAGGGTCTAGAATATATACAGAATACTTACAACTCAGCAATAAACAGACAACCCAGTTTCAAAATGGGCAAAAGATTTGGAGAGCTATATTTGAATATCTGAACAGACATTTTCTTTGGTATTGTCTTTGATTTTGGTATGAATAATACTTTCATAAAATGAATTGGAAAGTCTTCTCTTCTCTTCTGTTTCCTGGAAGACCTTGTATAGAATTGGTGTTAATTCTTTAACCGATTGGGAGAATTTTCTAGTGAAACCATCTGTGCAAGGAAAGGTCTTCTTTTTTTTAAGATTTTATTTATTAATTTGTTAGAGAGAACAAGCAGGGGGAGGGGCAGGCAGAGGGAGAAGTTGGCTCCCCACTGAGCAAGGAGCCCAATGTAGGACTGGATCCTAGGACTCTGATCATGACCTGAGCTGAAAGCAGATGCTTAACCGACTGAGCCACCCAGGCATCCCAGGCAAGTTCTTTTTTGAGGGAAGTTTTTTTTTCTTTTTTTTTTTAATTTTTATTGTTATGTTAATCACCATATATTACATCATTAGTTTTTACTACATGGAACATGTAGTGTTCCATGATTCATTGTTTGTGCATAACACCCAGTGCTCCATGCAGAATGTGCCCTCTTTAATACCCATCACCAGGCTAACCCATCCCCCTACCCTCCTCCCCTCTAGAACCCTCAGTTTGTTTTTCAGAGTTCATCGTCTCTCATGGTTCGTCTCCCCCTCTGACTTACTCCCCTTCATTCTTCCCCTCCTGCTATCTTCTTCTTTTTCTTTTTTCTTAACATATGTTGCATTATTTATTTCAGAAGTACAGATCTGTGATTCAATAGTCTTGCACAATTCACAGCACTCACCATAGCACATACCCTACCCAATATCTATCACCCAGCCACCCCATCCCTCCCACCCCCCACCACTCCAGCAACACTCAGTTTGTTTCCTGAGATTAAGAATTTTGAGGGAAGTTTTTAGTTATAAATTCAGTTTCTTCAACAGTTAGTATTCAAATAGGTCTATTCAAATCATCTATTTCAGGGCTATTCAAATCATGTATTTCATATTGGGTGGTAGTATGTGTTTTTCAAGGAAGTGGTCCATTTTAAGTTGCCAAATTTATGTGTATGAAGTTGTTCATAGTATTTCCTTATTATCCTTTATTTTTTTTTGATTTTTAAGTAATCTCAACACCCAACATGGGATGGGGCTTGAACTTACAACCCTGAGGTGGAGAGTCTCCCGCTCCACTGACTGAGCCAGCCAGGTGCCCCTCCCTTATTATCCTTTTGATATCTGCAGGATCTGTAGTGATACTTCCTGTTTTATTTCTGATATTGGTGATTTGTGTCTTCTGCCTTTCTTCATCAGTCTCACTAGATATTTTTAATTTTATTGATGTATCAAAGAACCTGCTTTTTGCTCATTGATTTTCTTTATTGTTTTTCTGTTTCAATTTCATTGATTTCTTGTTTCCTTTTTTCTCCTGGCAGTAAAGTATTATTATTTTTTTTCCGGTTTCAGTTCTCCTTTCACGAAATTTCTTTGTCTTAGTTTTTCATTTAATTCTGGTGTGTCTTAGCCTGAATATCTTTGAATTTATCCTGTTTTGAATTTGCTCAGCTTCTTTAATCTATAGATTTATGTTCTTGACAAATTTGGGAAATTTCAGTTGCTGTTTCTTCCAGTACTTTTTCAGCCTTGTTGTCTCTCTTTCTGGGACTCTGATTATGTGCATCCTAGCCTTAAGTTATAGTCCCACAGATCCCTGAGATTCTGTTCATTTTATTTTTTTAGTCTATTTTCTTTTGTTCAGATTGAGTTATTTCTATTTTTTGTTTTCCAGTCACTGATTCTTTCCATTCTGCTTTTTGTTTTGTATTGTTATTATATTTTTTAGCCAAATCCACTGAATTTGTTTTGTTATTGTATTTTTCAGTTCAGAATTTCCTTTTGGTTCTTCTTTATAACTTCTTATTTCTTTAATGCAGCTTTTTACTTACTTTCTGAGGCTTTACACCTTTTCATTTGTTTCAAGCATGTATATAATTACTCATTGAAGTATTATATCATGATTGTTTTAAAATCTTGGTCAGAGAATTCTAATATCTCTGTCATCTTGGTGTTGACATCTATTGATTGTCTTTACTCTGTTTTGGAGGAGGTAATTGATAGGATGTGACTGCCAGTTCACCCTCGAGCTGGACCAGGGCAATCTGAGGCCCCCCCACCCATCCCCTGTCCTTGGAACTTACACCCTGCTCACATTCCCACAGTAGGAGCTATTTGCAAGGATGCAGCCTTGAGAGAGAGCAATGAGTTGTTGAGACCTTCTGGACTGAATATGTGACGGAGCCCATTAGAGGCCTCTATATAACATTTTAAGATTCTGGTGGGCAGGTACTAGATCTACTCTTTTTGCAGACCGTCCCCCCCCCAGATAAGTTTTATATGTAAGTTCCCTGCTATGTACCTGGAGCGGTTTGTTTCTTCATTCTCTCTTTGCCCTCTGTATGAAGGGACTAGCTTTTGAACCAACATTCAGTTTAAGATCTTCCTAGTTCTTGGTATGATGAATGATTTTCGGTTAAAACCTGGATATTACATATCATAGTATGAGATTGGATTTTATTTAAAACTTCTGTTTTAGCTAGGCTTCTTTGGTACCACTCTGGGAGGAAAAAAGAGAAACCCTCTCATTAGTGCTTAGTGGAGAAATAAGTCCAGGTTTTCCACTGGGCTTCTGTTGAGGAGACCCATTGCTGCTGATTGGGGGTGAGAGTTCTGGCTCTCTATGTGGACCCCACTGATATTGTAGTGGAGGAAATTGCCTTATTTCTACTGGGCAACTGAAAGTCCTGACTATCTAGCAGGCCTCCTCTAACACCACTCCAGTAAGAGAGGGGTGCTTTGTTACTACTAAGTAGGGATGGAAGTTTGTCCACTCCAACTAAACTAACTTCCTTCCTTCCTTCCTTTTAATTTTAATTCATTTTTTTAAATTTTTAAGTAAGTTCTAAGCTCAGTGTGAGCTTGAACCCATGACCCTGAGATCAAGAGTCGCATGCTCCACTGACTGAACCCGCCAGACGCCCCTGTCCACTCCAGCTTTCTGCAAGTGGTAATCACTGGCCTAAATTTATTTTTTCCAGTTTGTCATGTGATCATCTTTTAGTGGCTGCTTATTTTCAATGATCTAACTTACACAGTAATGGTAGTAATAAAAATAATAAGTAACACTACTACATTTCTTTCTATATGCAAGTAGCCCCAACATCAACTCCATTGGAGAGCTCCTATATTATATATGCACACATGGAGGACGAGAGCAGTTAACAGAGCTCACTCAGGATCTCATAGCATAAACAACAGAGCTGGGATTCAAACCCAGGCAGTTTGGCTCTGGATTTCATGCTTTGTTTTTTGTTTGCTTAGCACCTAGAATAGTGCCTGACATGTAGCAAGTGCTCTGTAGATATTTGTTGAGTGGATTAGTTGTGACACTCTTGTAGGGAATGTTATTCCATCCCTTTGACTCCTTTTTCTCCGTGTGTTCATCGCATCTCATGCCCCATTTTCTCCTTTTTCTTTCTACCTCACTATGTTTGCATAATTTCTATAATGCTTCTTTTTGTCTTGTTCAGGTTTAGGTAACTCTTTCCAGTCATATTATTTATTTTGATATATTGTGAATGCTTTTTTTCCCCATAATTTCCTTTCCAACATTTCTAAAACCTGTCTCTCTTCCCTGTAAGCAACTGTGTGGCAGATGAATATTTCATGTTCATCTTTATTTGTGGAGTCTGAGGGCCTCCAAATATACAGAGGGAAAAAGAGAGCTCAGCTGAACTGTAATGTGGTTTGTCCTATGTTGGGTTTACTGCAACTAGTCTCAGGGCTTTCCTCCTCCTATGGAAAGGAATTTCAGCCTTCACATCATTTCCCAGCTCAGCGTGAAGCTTGAAGCATGAATTTCCATCAAAGTTGAACTCTGTTGCTTATTTCTTCAGTTGTACCCAAGACATCCCGGGAGCAATTTCTACTGCTCCCACATACTAAAATCCCATGGTTTTACATATAATATGTAGGCATGGGATTAAATATATACTTAATCTGGGCTTCTTGTCTGAGATCCAAACTTACATAGCAAGCTGCTTATCTGATATCTCAACATAGATGTTTAATTTTCTCTGTATCAAAAACTAATTGCTCTGGTGTTATTTATTTGGATAGTCTACCCTTTCTCATTTTAATTTATAAGGCAGCACTTTTAATATGTAAATTTTCTTGTTAGTAGATCCTTTTCAGTTTCTATTTTTTCCATTCATCTGTTTTTGTACCACTATCTTACAGTTTTAATTAGCCTTCCTTTACAGTAACTCTTGATTTCTGGTAGACAGTTTCCTCCATCTTGTTCTTTTCCAAAATCATATTGGCTATTTTTGTCCCCTTCACATTCCATATGAGTTTCATGATTGCTTTGTCCAATTCCAAGCAAGACTTGTGGAGGTTAAATTGTTTTCAGCTTTATTAAGATATAAATTTACATACCACAAGGGCATCCACCTTAAGTTTACAGTTTGATGAGTTTTGACAAGCATATATATCCACATTCCCTTCACCTATCAATGTTTCTATTACCCCAAAAGATTCCTGGTGCCCCTTCCACAGCAATTACCTCCCAACCTTGGGCCCAGGCAACCACTGGTATGGTTTTATGTCAAGTAGATTAAGTTCATTTTTTTCTGGAGTTTTATATATGCAGAATCATGATAAATTTACTTTTTAAAGTCGGCATTTTTGCTCAATGTAATGGTTTTGAGATTCATCTGTGTTGTATGTGTCAGTTGTCTTCATTTTATTGCTTAATAGTTAGTATTCCATTTTACAGATGTACCACAGTTTATCCCTTTATCAGTTGATATTCACAGGGGTTGTTTGCAGATTTGACTGTTATGAAGAGACCTCATATTCATTAATTCATGATCAAATTATGTGAATATATGCTTTTGTCTCTTTGGATTAATACTAAGAGTGGAATTATATGGATTATATTAAAAGTATATATGTTTAACATTTTAAGAAACTGTGAAACTATTTTCTAATATGTTTGTGCCATTGTACTTTCCTACCACTAATGAATAACAGTTCCAGTTGGTTTAAGTCCTTGTCAACAGTTATTATGATGGTTTTAAATTTTAACCTTTCTAATGGGTATGTAGTGGTATCTTAATTGATATAATTTGTACTTCCCTGATGCCTAATAATGTTGCACATTTTTCTTATGTTTATTTGCCATCCATGTATTATACTTTTTTATGTGTCTGTTCACATCTCTATATCCTTTTTCTTGGGTTGTTTGTTTTCTTATTATTGAGTTGAGAGTAATTTTTGTATATTCTAGGTACAAGTATTTTGTTAGGTGTTTATATTGTACATATTTTCCCCTAGGATATGCCTTGCCTTTTTCTTTCTCTTCCTTCCTTCCTTCCTTCCTTCCTTCCTTCCTTCCTTCCTTCCTT
>NW_027397067.1:7537503-7541701 GCF_003265705.2 Callorhinus ursinus
CCTTCCTTCCTTCCTTCCTTCCTTCCTTCCTTCCTTCCTTCCTTCCTCCTTCCTTCCTTCCTTCCTTCCTTCCTTCCTTCCTTCCTTCCTTCCTTCCTTCCTTCCTTCCTTCCTTCCTTCTTTCTTTCCTTCTTTCCTTTCTTTCCTTTCTTTCCTTTCTTTCCTTTCTTTCCTTTCTTGTAGGCTCCACACCCAATGTGTGAATTGAACTCATGACCCTGAGATCAACTGATCCTGCCAGGTGCCTCCATTGCCTTTTTATTTCTTAATGGTGGCTTTTAAAGAACATACATTTTGGAGCACCTGGGTGGCTCAGTTGGTTTAGAGTCTGCCTTCAGCTCTGATCCCAGGGCCCTGGGATCGAGCTCTGAGTTGGTCTCCCTGCTTGGTGGGGAGCCTGCTTCTCCCTCTCCCTCTGCTGCTCCCCCTGCTTGTGCTCTCTCTCAAATGAATAAATCAAATCTTTTTTTTTTTTTAAAGAACTATCTTTTCTCCATCTAATTATATTGGCACCTTTGTCAAAAAAATCAATTGACTATACATGTGTGTGTCTATTTTTGGACTTTCTATAATGTTCAAATGATCTATAATGAACCAATGCTACACTGTATTAAATACTGTAGAATTATAGTAAGTGTTGAAATTAGGTAGTATGAGTCCTGCAACTTTGATCTATTTTATCAAAAATTGTATCAGCTGCTCTAGGTCTTTTGCTTTTTCCCATATAAATTGTAGCATCCAGTTGGTCAATTTCACTGAACTTGAGTTAAATCTGTAAATCAATTTGGGGAGAATTGACAGTCTACCAATATTAAGCCTTTCCAATCCATGAACATATCTCTTCATTTATTTAGGTCTTTGATTTCTCTCAACAGTATTTTGTATTTTTCAGCACAATATTGCACATATTTGTTAGATTTATCCCTAAATATTTTGTTTTCTGAATAAATAAAATATTGTTATATTTTAAATTTCCATTTCCAATTGCTTGTTGATAGTTACAGAAATACATTTGCTTTAAAAAAATTAAGCTATGTCTTGTGATTTTGATAATGCACAATTCGTTCCAGTAGTTTTTGTTGTTGTTGTTGACTATTTGAGATTTTGTTTATAGGCAACTTTGTACTCTGTGAATAAAGTTTTATTTCTTCTTTTCAAATTTGTATGACTTTTGTTTCTTTTTCTTTGCTTTACTACACTGGCTAGGACTTTCTGTACAATGTTGAAAAGGAGAAGCACCTAAGAGTCTTTCTTCTTTCTCTTGTGACATGACTTATTGGCACATCACCTCCCAAGGGGACAAATGGACATTTTGTGTTTCTAGGATCTGCCTCCATTACACACCACCTTTAGAGGCAATCTTATTTTGAGAAGAGAGAAGAATTAATTTTGCTGGTTTGGGAGCTGAAGAGGAGAGTGACTCAATAATTGTGGTAACCCTTCATCCTGGAATGGACCCCAGTGATTATGGGTCCCTAGTGGGTAGATCCTAAACATATCTCTGGGACAGCTGGGCTTAGAGGAGAAAGACCATGAGATCAAGCCCCGAGTTGGGCTCCACACTCAGTGTGGAGTTTCCCTCCTTCTCCTTCGGCTCCCCCTCACCCCCCCCCGCAACCTCTGTGTCTCTCTCTCTCTCAAATAAATAAACCTTAAAAAAAAAAAAGAATTTCCCCACAATGAGTTAAAAACAATTCAAAGACCTGAACATATTTCCACTCTTTTTCTTATCAGACTAAAATGCACTTCAGTGGCTATTTCTTGGAGTTATCAAGGGAATAGACTTATTGTGCATGCAGGGGGTGGCAGCACCATTTACCAGGGAGAACCTACTTAAGAACCCACAGTTTTGGGCTCTTTCCAAGGCATTGTAAAATTACTTTACAGTGTCTGATTTACTTTAAAGCTTCTTGTTATTGCAGTTTAGAAACAAAATTTCTCCTGCACACATCCTGTTTAAAACAGAATTTTCTCCTCTGTTACACACAGATAAAAAATGCAAGAATATGCATTTCCTAGCATTAGTTCTTGATAGTAGAGAAAAATGGGACATGGTGCTTTTATTAATCAGATTTATGGCAGAAGGGGGCACAAATCAAATATACATTTGAAAATATAATTTGATTATGTCTTGAATAATTTAATGTGACAGTAAATTCTCAAGAATATAAAATGAAGGAAAATCCATTTCTTTTCCCCTCTTCCTCACCCTGTTCCTTCACTATTTCTTCTTCTTTAGAAGTGCTGCATGTACAAGTATTTATGTATAACATCATGGCACTACCTAGACATTTAGAAACTGTTTTCCTTCAGAAGACACCAGTACACTCCTCAGGCTGCAGGAGCATATGAGGAACACACCACTCCCTGTCTGGCATAGAGACATGAGCGGGTAAAACCAGTGTCTGCTTTGGTGAGCAGCTCAGGTGCAACTGGGACCCTCATGGGTCCCAATTTTTTTCTTTTGCCAACTTGCAGCAGATTTATCTCTTCCTGAAAAATGTATATACACTATATACTCAAGGGACCCCTCATGAGTTTTGTACATGTTACCACGATGTCATGAGAAGACCAAGACAAGAGGGTTACTGAACCGTGCATGCCTTTTTTTTTTTTTAAAGATTTTATTTATTTATTTGACAGAGAGAGACACAGTGAGAGAGGGAACACAAGCAGGGGTGAGTGGGAGAGGGAGAAGCAGGCTTCCCGCAGAGCAGTGAGCCCGATGCGGGTCTCGATCCCAGGACCCTGGGACCATGACCTGAACCGAAGGCAGATGCTTAATGACTGAGCCACCCAGGCGCCCTGTGCATGGCTTTCTTTCTCTGATAGGGCCCTGGGCATTTGGCCCACACCTTTACGGTTTCCAAGAATGCTTGTAGAACAAGAGTCAGGTTTTCTAGCTTATGGCTTCTGAAAGACACATATTCGTATATGTTCACTCTGTAGATGGAACTAGTTAACAGTGGCTAACATTGACAACAAGTAAAACAAAACAACACTAAGGAAATAATATTTTGTTGGGAGTCTCAAGGAGTTTTAACATAGTCTTGATGATGGTCTACTAAAGTGTAATGAGAGCTAGGTTTGATTGCTTTTTAGGTCTTTTTGTGATGTCCTTTCTTAGACAGTCCTGAGGGAAATGCTAATGTTGTGTTAAGAATCAGCATACTTCTTGGTCTGGAAATAGGATCTCTGTGTGAGAGAGTGACTTCTTTAACTTGTTGTCATTGATTTCTCTCTGGTGCTCTATGATGTCTCCCTTCACTTCCCTGGGAGGTCTCTGTGATTTTCACCTGGGAATATCTTTCCTCTGCCCGGTGCAACTGCCTACGCTGGTCATCACAACCACTAGTCAGTTGCTAGCAAAGTTTCTGTTCTTAAGTAAACCTTGGAACTGGTCTTATTTTGTGTTAATTCTGGTTTCAGGACAAAGGCTGCCTGTCTCACAACAGTTTTCTTTAAAACTATCAATTAGAGGGACGCTTGGGTGGCTCATTCGGTTAAGCATCTGCCTTTGGCTCAGGTCAGGATCCCAGGGTCCTGGAATCGAGCCCCGCATCGGGCTCCCTGCTCCGCGGGAAGCCTGCTTCTCCCTCTCCCACTCCCCCTGCTTGTGTTCCCCCTCTCACTGCCTCTCTCTCTCTGTCAAATAAATAAACAAAATGTTAAAAAACAAACAAAAAACCCCCCAAAACTCCATCAACTAGAATTGTGTCACCATCTGTTTGAAAGCTTATGGTTTTTGTAGAACCTATGACGAAGTTTTGGTTTTGATGCTTTTATGTTCAGATAATTTTTAAAGTGAAATGATTGACACACTTTACTGCTGACTGTGCAAGTCTTTCTAGGCAGACTACTGCTACTGCTCATCCTCCAGACTCTCTTTGAGTCATTTCCCTCATCATTCAAGCACTCTTCTTCTCTATCCTCCCCACCACCCATCACCTTAGCTATGGTCTTCTACAGTATTTAAATATTCTAGTTTATAATTTGGTAACACTCTTAGTTTTGTGTAACAAAAAAATCCATCCCAAATTTCCTTAAGTGACAGTGATCTGATTGACTCACATAACTAAAATGTTTAGGAGTAAAACTTGTTTCAGGCATGGCTGGATCTAGAAGCTCAATAATGTTTTCAGGACCAAATTCTTCCTTCCTTCCTTCCTTCCTTCCTTCCTTCCTTCCTTCCTTCCTT
>NW_027397067.1:7546701-7709203 GCF_003265705.2 Callorhinus ursinus
TGAAACAAATAATATATTATATGTTAAAAAAAAAAAAGAAGAAGAAGATAGCAGGAAGGGAAAAATGAAGGGGGGAAAATCAGAAGAGGAGATGAACCATGAGAGACAATGGACTCTGAGAAACAAACTGAGGGTTCTAGAGGGGAGGGGGGTGGGGAGATGGGTTAGCCTGGTGATGGGTATTAAAGAGGGCATGTACTGCATGGAGCCCTGGGTGTTATACACAAACAATGAATCATGGAACACTACATTAAAAAAAAAGAAGAAGAAGATTGCTCTGAAATGATGTATAAATGCACAAATGCACTAGAGAAGTGGTTCTGAATCCTGCATAAATCACCTTAGGGTGCTTAACAAAAATATAGATTCTTGAGCCTTGTGCATGGTTTCCTGAACTGGAATCTCTGGGTTGGGAGATTGGCTCCCAGTTGTTTTTATTGTAACCAGCCTAGTACCAGTCCAGTATATTTGGGGGAATAGATGGTTGGGGAGGGATCAACAAGATATAAAATGACAGCTGTATAGTGGCCTGGTTTTTACAAGACTTTATTGTTGCAAACATTTTGATATCAGTGGAGCTAGACAAGGGGGGATACTGAGCTGAAAATTTTTTAATTATTTTCATGTGAAAGAGAAGATGTTTTCTTTGTAAAGTCAAAACTACATATGTGGGGAATCTTTAGAAATGAGTTGGCTGATAATAAACACTGATGTGGAAAAAAACATTTTGGACAGATGCTAAGCCAGCTTTCTCGTATTTAATGAACCTAATTTAAATAATTTCTTAATATTAAGATTTATTATACTAGATGAATTATGAAAATGTTTATCTGCCTTGCTTTCTTCTAACCAAGCTGAGATTAAGAGAGGTCAGTATTTGTTGTTGCTTCATAAAAAATTCTAAGTTGGAGAGAGCGCTGGAGTAAGCCCAATTTATTAGAAGCCTCATGCTCTGTTTCTGTGTGGTAGAATAGAATGAGGAGAGCCTGGCCCTCATCATTTCCCATGATCTTGGGACTCCCTCAGCAGTCTCATTCAAATACCTACCAACTAAGCCTTTTGTTAGGAAGGCATAAAAATGGAGATGCTTCCATGGAACTGAGTGAAGTATATGTGCTCACATAACTTTAGCTTGTATCTTTCCTTTTCTTCTCCTGCAGCATGCTTTTATTCTTTTATCTAAAAGCATTTCATAGTCTCCTTTTGTAACCTCAGGGTTAGACCAAGAGAGCTTGGATTTTGGGATTTATATAATCTCAGAATTACTGGATATCGAGGTGCTTTTAGCCCAGGAATTTTTAACCAGGTATGGCTTTCTGAGAGCAAGTGGAGTCTCATAAGTTGTATGCCAAATTTTTGTGTATGTGAGATTTTCTGGGGGAGAAGATTTAAATATTTCTTAGGTTTTCAGAGGGGCATTTGGCCTCAAAATGATAAAGAACTAAGCAAAAGTTTTGGTGTCAAGTACCAGTTCTCTGGGAATTTGACAGTGGTAATTGGTAGTTACTATGGATTCCAGATAAAATAACAGTGAAAAATAGAAGGCATCAGATGACACCCTGGGAGTGGACCTTCCCATGTTGGGTCTGAGGGTTGCTCTGACTGACTCCTCTCTCTCTCTCTCTTTTTTAAAGATTTTATTTATTTATTTGAAAGAGAGAATGAGAGAGAGAGAGCATGAGAGGGGGGATTGTCAGAGGGAGAAGCAGACTCCCTACCAAGCAGGGAGCCCGATGCGTGACTCGATGCCGGGACTCCAGGATCATGACCTGAGCTGAAGGCAGTCGCTTCACCAACTGAGCCACCCAGGCGCCCCTCCTTCTCTCTTAATAATGCTTCTGTTGCTTATTTTGAAATGTGGGCTGCTAAAGGAATTGAAGAAGGTACTGGATTAGGAGGGGTTCTCAAAGATATTGCAAGGCAGAGAAGGGTCATGACTCAGATAACCCTTCACCAAAGCCTCTTGTTTTCAGCCAAACTTGGGCATCACATTGCATGGTCTCATGAGGCAGGCATATACATTCAGATCTGACAAACAATAATCTGCAAGACTAATATTGCTTTTTTTTGTGTTATCTTGCAGCCTCAGGGAGGCTGCCCAGAGGGGTTTTCCTAATAGTGACATAATAACTGAATTTATAAGAGACCATATATTTTTCCCATGTTGACTAAAAATTACTTTAAAATACTTCCTTCTCCCACTTCGTTTTTTGTTTAGTATATGTGCTCCTGAAGTGAGCAGTCCTTACCCCACTTCTTAATATATGTGAGTATGAATAGTTATTTCAAGGGGAGGTCAATGGCAAAAGTAAATAATTCTTGAGCTTTTTGAGATATCTTAATAAAATTCTTGAGTATATCTGAAGGATTATACTAGAAGATTTCCTATAGTAATGAATATAATCCACAAAGAGCTCTGTGAAGTAGTGTTATGGCCATTTTATGGATGAGAAAGTGATTTCCAGATTTGCCTAATGCCACCAGCTTATAAATGGAAACTTGGGATCAAGACCAGATCGCTGATACAATTTCCACAAAGCAAATGTGTCTCTGAGCAGAAGATGCCATGGGGCTAAGAGTATGAGGCTTCCCCTTTATTAATTATCCCTCTGCTATTGTTTCTCAAATCCCTTTCATGACATTGTTTCTCCCTCTTGCCTTCACATTCCTTATGTCTTCCCCAATCTAAAACCAACCCATTACTTTAAGCCTACTTCCCTCCTTAAGTCAGTGGGCTATTTCCTTTCCTTTATGATCAGCTATAAAAAGTTACCTTGACTTTCTGTCTTTTGGCATGGATGAGGCCATTAAGAAAATTCCACATTAAGACCTGTGTTTTGTTTATTGACAGCTAAGTTGCTGTACCTATTCTGTAATTCTTCATTTCCCTTTGGCTGCCTTTTCTTTGTAAAAATCTTTTTCTTGTGCTAATTTTTCTAATTAATATATTATAGTATTGCAGCACTTGAAAGTTCTCACTAAAATGTCTTAAACCAGAAGGGAAGCAGCCAAATAAAAAATATTTCACCATGGGTGACATTAGCAAGATGGTAAAATAGAAAGGCCTGGAACCTCCTTTCCCCCACAGACAAACTGAATCAACAACAATACATGGACAATTCCCTTTGTGAGAAATCCAGGCAGCAGCTGATAGGCTCCTGAACCTGATGTAAACATGAAACCAACTACTTCCAAGCAGGTAGGAAAATTGGAGACATTCTCTCATTGTAGTCCCCTTCTCCACTGCCCCCAGCATGATACGACTGGAAGGAAACACCCAGCTCTCCATGGGGAGGAAAGAAAAAGCCCGGACTACATGTCCAATATTCTGATTTTTCTGGGGATTACCCAAGGGACTGACTTCTGTTGGTAGTTTGGACTAGCATGCAACCACTCACATAGCCCCTCCCACCAGCTCAGTGCAGAGCAAGTCTAAGAAAACCCCTCAGATCCTAGCTTATACCTAGGCAGGGAAAAATGTGGGCCATATGTCCAGTGTTCCAACTATTTTGAGGGCTGACTGAGGTACTGGCTTCTGTCTTGCCTGTCTCAGAGCACTGATGAGACCCAGTAACCTTTAGATGCCTGAGGGCCAGTAGGAACAAAGGCAAAGATTTGGGCTAGTGTGCAATTACCCTTGTCCTGGCTCAACACAACACCATCGGCAAAGCTCCCAGCCCCTGGCTTATCCTTGCGGAAGGAAAGAGAAGATTGAAACTAATACCCAACTTTTAGACTTTTCAGATGGTTGCCTGAAACCAGCTTCATTGTTAACAGTCTCAGAATGTAGATAGGACCTGGCACCCTATAGATGGCTGGAGGCTACTGAGAATAAAAGTAACAAAAATCTTGAGGTTTGCCACTGCTTCAGAAGACCCATTGTATAATGGACAGACACCAGAGGGAGCAAGAGATTATGAACTCCTGGAAAGAAAAAAAAAAAAAAGAAAAGAAAATGCCAATTATTGTGACATCAATATCATAAAGTGTGTGTGTGTGTGTGTGTGTGTAGGAGAAGTACAATTGTAGAATTGTATGCAATTGAAATTAAATTAAATTAAGTTGTTATCAGTTTAAAATAGGTTGTTTTAACTCTAAGGTGTTTTGTGTAAGCCACAGTGTAACCACAAAGAAAATACCTACAGCAGATACACAAAAGAAAAAGAAAGGAATCAAAGCGTATCACTCCCCCCCTCCAAAAAAATCAACAAAATATAAAAGAAGACAGTACAAAAGGAAGAGAGAGACCAAAAAGCTACAGGACAGATGGACAATAAATAACAAATTGGCATTAGTAAGCTTTTCTTATCAATAATTACTTTAAATGTAAATGAATCAAACTCTCCAATTAAAGGACATTTTTTTTCCTCAATGAGATACTGCCTCACACCAGTCAGAATGGCTAAAATTAACAAATCAAGAAATGACAGATGTTGGCGAGGTTGCAGAGAAAGGGGAACTCTCCTATACTGTTGGTGGGAATGCAAGCTGGTGCATCCACTCTGGAAAACAGTATGGAGGTTCCTCAAAAAGTTGAAAATAGAGCTCCCCTATGACCCAGCAATTGCACTATGGGTATTTACTCCAAAGATACAAATGTAGTGATCCGAAGGGGCACATGTGCCCCAATGTTTATAGCAGCAATGTCCATAATAGCCAAACTATGGAAAGATCCTAGATGTCCATCAACAGATGAATGAATAAAGAGGATGTGGTATATACATACAATGGAATATTATGCAGCCACCAAAAATGCAATGGCATGGATGAAACTAGAGGGTATTATGCTAAGCAAAATAAGTCAATCAGAGAAAGACAAATATCATATGATCTCACTGATATGAGGAATTTGAGAAACAAGACAGAGGATCATAGGGGAAGGGAGGGAAAAATGAAACAAGGAAAAACCAGAGAGGGAGACAAATCATAAGAGACTCTTAATCTCAGGAAACAAACTGAGGGTTGCTGGAGTGGAGGGGGGTGGGAGGGATAGGGTGGCTGGGTGATGGACATTGGGGAGGGTATGTAGTATGGTGAGTGCTGTGAATTGTGTAAGACTGATGAATCATAGACCTGTACCCCTGAAACAAATAATATATTATATGTTAATAAAAAAATAAAAGACATCATTTTTCAAGAGTAGCTAAATGGATTGAAAACAAACAAACAAGATCCAATTCTATGCTGTCTACAAGAGACTCACTTTAGATTTAAGAATATACATAGGCTGAGTGAAGGAAATATTCCATGCAAATGTAACCAAAATAGAGCAGGGGTGACTACAGTTTTATCAAACAAAATAGACTTTTAAGTCAAAACATATCACAAAAGACAAAGAAGGACATCATATGATAAAAGGATCAACTCACCAAGATATAACAATTATACATCCACTGAACATCAGAGCCCCTAAATATATAAAGAAAACATTGACAGAACTGAAGAGAGAAATAACTGGCAATGTAATAATAGTAGGAAACTTCAATAATGGATAGGAGTAAGTACCTGGAACATAATGAATGTCAAATATATACTTGCTTTTTCATCAGTCTCTCTTTTTCTGCTTAATCCCCACAATTCTCTCTTTAAGCAATTTGTTTAATACTACTAATTATCTTTTTCTTAAAACCTTCCAAAGTTGGTTGGGTGGGGATATATGACCCTCCTACTGGAAAAGAGATAGTGAATAATTGCCAACAATAACACAATCTACCAAAAATGTAACAAGCAGCTTATTTTAAACATGAAACACATATACTGCCCATGAGTCCTTTGTGAAAAATTACTTGGTAGTATGAAGTCAAATCAAATAAGAAATGAGTCAAAATAAAGAATTAAGAATGGAGAAAAAGTATTTCACCATGTTAATAATTCTAAAGTTATAGCAAAAATCAAGTTTTTCTTATAAGCAAACCAAAAGCAATTAAAAAATGCAGTAATTTCATTTGTAACAGTAATACAAAAAAATATATAGGAACTTTATAAGTAATATAGAGACTATATGAAGAATACTTTAGAATGCTATTTTGGAAAATGAGACTCAAACAAAAAGGAAATATGCCTTATTTTTGGAAAATAAAATTACACCTTAATTTTCTTTTTTAGAGAGAGAGTGGGGGGAGGGGCAGAGGGAGAGGGAAAGAGAGACTCAAGCAGACTCCATGTCCAGTGTGGATTCCCAATGTAGGGCCTGATCTCACAACCCTGAGGTCATGACCTGAGCCAAAATCAAGACTCAGTTGCTTAACTGACTGAGCCACCCAGGCACCCACATCTTAAAATATTTTTTAAAAATATTTTATTTATTTATTTGAGAGAGAGAGAGAGAGTGAGCAGGGGTAGGAGCAGAGCCAGAGGGAGAGGGAGATAATCTTCAGCAGACTCCTCACTGAACACAGAGCCGGTTGTGGGACTTGATACCATGACCTTGAGATCATGACCTGAGCTTACACCAAGAGTTGGACACTTAACTGACTGAGCCACTCAGGCTCCTCCCCGCCCACATCTTAAAAATTTTTAGACAGCTTTATTGAGGTGTAATTGACATATGATAAACTGCACATAGGTACCATATGATTAAAATATTCATACTCCTGTGAAACCATCACCATAATCAAGATAATATTCATAAAATCTAGAAGTTTTCATGTGCCTCTTTGTAGACCTTCATTCTCGCCTTTCACCTCATCTCCAAGCAAGCAGACTCTGCTTTCTGATACTACAGATTAGTTTGTGATTTCTATAGTTTTATATAAATGGAATCACATAGTGTACACTATTTTTCTTGGTTTGACTTATTTCACTCAGAATAATAATTTTTGAAATTCATACATGTAGTAGTTGCATGTATCGGTAGTTCATTCCTGTTTTTATTGTTGAGTAGTAGCCCACTGAATTAATAAATTGCAGTTTGCTAACCCATTCATCTGTTGTTGGATATTTGAGTTGTTTCTAGTTTTTGGTTATTACAAACAAAGCTGCTATAAATACTCAAGTATAAGTCTTTGTATAGGCATATACTTTCTTTTAGCTAGGGTGAATATGTAGGACTAGAGTTGCTGGATCTCAAGATGGTATATATTTAACTTTGCAAGAAACTGACAAACTTTTCCAAAGTGGTTACAGCACTTTTAATTCCTACCAGCAGTATATGAGAGTTCTGGTTCCTTCACATTCTCACCAATACTCAGTATGGTTAATTGTTTTAATTTTAGGCGTTGTAGTCATGAATGACATAGATATGTAGCATCTCATGTTTTAATCTTGGATTTACCTAGTGGATAATGGTATTGAATATCTTTTCATATGCTCCTGTGCCATCTATATATCTTCTTTGGTAAGTGTTTGTTTAAATCTTTGCCTTTTAAAAAAATTACTTCATTGCAGTATTAGAGTTTTTTACATATATGTCTTTTATCAGCTATTTGCTTAGCAATGATTGTCTTCCTGTCTGTGGATAATATTTTCATTTTCTTAAGAGTATCTTTTGAAGAGCAGAAATGTTAAATTTTGAAGAAGTTTAATTTATCAATTTGTTTTTTCTATTTTATAACAGCTTTATTGAGATATAATTGACATATATATAATCTACCTATTTAAACTGTATAATTAATGGTTTTTTGTATATTCACAGAGTTGTGCAACCATCAGCTCAACCAATTTTAGAACATTTTTATCACCTCAAAAGAAGTTTACCCATAAACAATCACTTCCCATTTCTCCTCAACTTTCCCAGACTCTGGAAACCACTAATTTACTCTCTGTCTATAGATTTCTTGTTACTGTCTCTGTGCTGTGGATTAGCCTAAGGTATAATCTTAATGTCTTCTCAGGTCTTTGCTGAGGTTTTCCCTGGGCACACATGGTCACTTCCTAATTTTCCACATAGAAGCAGTTGATTTTGAGTGTCCTAGTATTTAATGTCTGGTTCCCCAAAAGAGGAAAAGCAAGAAATTATGGGGATCAGAAAGGGCACTGGCACCTTAAATCTCCTGGAAGTCACTTCAGCCAGAGGGGAAAGGGCTTATAACAATGGGGGAGGTGCATAGTCTTGATCTGCTTCTCTGTAATCAAAAGCAGCAATCAGTGATAAGAGAACAGATCCCCCAATATTTAGAGGACAGAATCATTTTGCCACCCTAGCTCCCATAGGCTGTGTGTAAGCTCCTCCAGGAACAGGTGCAGAGCTGCTACTGTCCTAAGAAGTGAAAATGATATTAACTGCAACTTACTCTCCAACTCTTCCCTTGGAAGTAACAAGATTTTAATAGACTTCACTCTTCCAAAAGTTACATCAGACAGATTCTGCCATGCAGTTGTCTAGATGGGGAGAAAGATTACTGATGCTTTCTACTCCACAGTCTTCCCAGAATCCTTTCCCTCAGTTTTTTTTTTTAATGTCTTATGCTCTTAGTGTTGTATCTAAGAAATCTTTGATCTAACTCATGCAGATTTTCTCTTATGTTTTCCTCTAGAAGCTTTATAGTTTTAGATGTTACATTTAGGGTATGATCCATTGTGTGTGTGTCTGTGTTTTGTATAAAGTGTGATATGTGGATATCAAATAGTTCCAACACAATTCCTGGATTCTCTATTTGTTCCATTGAGTTATTTACAACAATACCATGCTGTTTTGATTAATGTAACTTTGTATTATATCGTGAAATTAGACTATGTTAATCTTTGAATTTTGTTCTTTTTCAGAAATATTTTAGTTATTCTAGGTCCATATGAATTTTAGAATGAACTTATAAACTTCTACACACTAGTCATCTGGAAATTTTTTTTTAAGATTTTATTTATTTGACAGAGAGAGACATAGCGAGAGAGGGAACACAAGCAGGAGGAGTGGGAGAGGGAGAAGCAGGCTTCCCGCTGAGCAGGGAGCCCAATGTGGGGCTCGATTCCAGGACCCCAGGATCATGACCTGAGCCGAAGGCAGATGTTTAACGACTGAGCCACGCAGGTGTCATCTGCAATTTTGATTGGGATTGCATTGAATCTGTGGATCAATCTGGGGAGAATGATACTTTAACAATAGTGAGCCTTCCACACCATGAAGAAAATACATCTCCCAATTTATTTAAGTCTTTAATTTCTGTCAGCAATATTTTCTACTGTGTGGTACAGGTTTCTCACATGTTTTATCAGATTTATCTCCAAGTATTTAATATTTCTGATGCTATGGTAAATGATATTATTTTTTAAAATTTAAAGTTCTAATTTCCATTGCTGATATTAGGAATATAATTGTTTTTGCATATTAATTTTGTAATCTGAAATCTTGCTAAAGTCACTTATTAGTTCTCTTAGCTTTTCTGTAAATTCTATCAGATTTCCTACATAGATTGTGTCATCTGTGAATAACAAAATTGTACTTTTTTTTTTCTAATATAGATGACTTTTATTTCTTTTTCTTGCCTGATTGCACTGGCTACAACTTCAAGTATAATGTTGAATGGTGGTAGCAAGAGCAAATATTCCTGGCTTCTTTATGATCTTAGGGGAAAAACATTCGGATTTTCACCATTAAGTATGCTGTTAGGTGTAAGTTTTTTTGTATGTGTCCTTTGTCAGGTTAATGATGTTTCCTTGAACCACTATTTGTTGACAGTTTATATCAGAAATAGACCCTGAATGTCATCAAATGGTTTTCTTTTCTTTTCTTTTCTTCTTTTTGGGGGACATCTGTCATGATAATGGTACAGTTTTTTTTTTTTTAGTTCAATGATCTCATGAATTACATAGGTTGATTTTTAAATATTAAGCCAGCTCTGTATAACTTGGATAAACCCCATTTGATCATATGGTTATAATGTATGATGCATTTACTGTATTGTTGAATTCAATTTGCTAAAATTTTATTTAGAAGATTTGCATCTGTGTCTATAAGGCATATTCATTTGTAATTTTACTCTCTTATAATGTCTGTCTGATTTTGGCATTGGGTAATGATGACTTCATAGAATAAGTTGAAAATAATTTCTTCTTCAAAATTTTTTTTAATTTTAATTTTTCTTTTTAAAGTATTTGGTAGATTTCACCAGTGAAATCATTTAGTTATGTAGTTTTATTTGTGGGAGGTTTTTAAACTATAATTTCAATTTCTATGAAATATTTAAGGATATTGAGGTAATCTATTTCTTCTTGAGTGAGCTTTGGAAATTTGTGTCTTTCAAGAAATTTGTGTATTTCATCTAAGTTATCAAATGTATCGTCATAACCTTATTTGTAATATTTCTTATTATTTTTTAGTAGAATCTGTAGTGATATCACCTCTCTCCTTGGTATTGGTAATTTGTGTTCTCTCTCTCTCATTCTCTCTATCTTTTTTCCTGATAAATCTGGCTAGAGGAGTATCAATTTTACTGATCTCAAAGAATCAGTTTTTTTGTTTTATTGCTTTTTTTTCCCAATTGTTTTTCTGTTTTTTTCTTAATTTCATTAGTATCCACTTTATTTTTCAGTATTTCTTTTCTGCTTACTTTAGGTTCAGGTTCTTCCCTCTCTCTTTCTTTGTAGTTTCTTAAGGTAGGAGCTGGGGCCATTGGGTTGAGACCTTTCTTCTTTTCTTCTAAGTGCTATGAATTTTCTTCTAAGTACTGATTTAATGGTCTTTCTACAAATACTGACATGATGTATTTTATTTTTGTTCAATTAAAATACTTTTAGGGATGCCTGGGTGGCTCAGTCAGTTAAGCATCTGCCTTCAGCTCAGGTCATGATCTCAGGGTCCTGGGATCTAGACCCGCATCAGGCTCCCTGCTCAGTGTGGAGCCTGCTTCTCCCTCTCCCTCTCCCCTGCTCATGCTCTCTCTCACTCTCTCAGATAAATAAGTAAAATCTTAAAAAAATAAAATAAAATACTTTTAAATTTTCCTTTTGTTTTTTTGATCCATGAGTTTAGAAATATGTTATATAATTTCCAAGTATTTGGAGGATTTTTAAGGATCTCTCTGTTATTAAGAAAGTGGTATTGAAATCTCTGACTACAATTGTGGATTTATCGTTTTCTCCTGCTATTCTATGAGTTTTTGGTTTATGTATTTGAAGCACTCTGTTAGGTGTATTTGCACGTGGGATTCTTATGTCTTCTTGATGAATAAACATCTATCATTATGAAATGAACTTCCTTAGCCTCGATAATATCTTTTTCTATGAAATGTACTTTTTCTGATATTCATGCAGCCTCTGCAAATTTCTTCTGACTAGTCTTAGCATGATGTATTTTCCCCATCCTTTTAGTTTTAACCTCTTTGTGACTTTCTAGTTAAAATGAGTTTCCAATTGGTACCATATAGCTGGTCTTGTTTTCATATCAAACTGATAACCTCTGCATTTTAATTATGGTGTTTAGAAGATCTACATTTAGGGGCGCCTGGGTGGCTCAGTCGTTAAGCGTCTGCCTTTGGCTCAGGTCATGATCCCAGGATCCTGGGATCGAGACCCGCATCCGGCTCCCCACTCCGCGGGAAGCCTGCTTCTCCCTCTCCCGCTCCCCCTGCTTGTGTTCCCTCTCTCGCTGTGTCTCTCTCTCTGAAATAAATAAATAAAATCTTAAAAAAAAAGAAGATCTACATTTAATGTGATTATTGATAAGGTTAAGTATGAGTCTATCTCTAGTTATTTGTATTCTATGTGTCTTTTCTCTTTTTTTCTGACTTCTTTTGGTTAAATTGATTTGTTTTTATGACTCTATTTTTATCTTCTTTTTCAGTTATTAGCTATAGCTCTTGGCCCTTCTTTTTTTTTTCCAGATTTTTCTTTATTGGGTGCACAACCATGTACCATGTTCATAAATATAGTTGACCCTTGAATAACACAGATTTGCACTTCATAGATTCACTTAGATGTAGATATTTTCCAGTAAAGATGGTATAGTGCTGTAAATGTATTTTCTCTTCCTCATGATTTTCTTAGTAATGTTCTTTTCTCTAGCTTACTTTATAATAATATAGTATAGAATACATACAACATACAAAATATGTGTTAATCAACAGTTTATGTAATTGGTAAGGCTTCCAATCAATAGTAGGCTATTAGTTAAGTTTTTGGGGAGTGAAAAGTTATACATGGATTTCCGGCAGCATGGGGGGTTTGGCACCCCTAAATTTTGCATTGTTCAAGGGTCAACTATAATTTGTAGAAATAACTTGAGGCTAAAATAAATTTTTTTTTCTTAGAAGCAGTTTATGTTGCTTCCCTAAGTCCCCTGGTAAAACTAGCACTTTGAGACAATTTTAGTCTAATTTCAGTCATTAAGAGGATTTGAACCAAAGCTTTCCAGTGTCTACAGGTTCTCCAGTTTACCTTTATCCAGAGTATTACTGTTTGAAGTCAAACTCAATACATGGTGGCGGTGGAGGGGAGGAGCATTCACTAGGGGCCCAAAGAGCCCTGGACTCTATCTAATACTTTCCCCTCTAACCCATGAGCCTTCCCAAAACACAGCTCAGGACTTCAGCTTCTCCTCTTTCTCTGGAACTGGCAGCTTTCCCCAAGGAAGATGAGCTCAAGCCCCTGGTCCTCTATACTTGCTTGATTTCTGATTTGGAAGTTCTCACTTTCTTAGCACTCTGTTGCCTTCAGGCAGAAGTGCTGTTTCCAACTTAATTGGTCTGCTGTTACCAGAAAATGGATATCTTAACTACTATCTTTCCATATCTAGGACTTCATGTATTTGAGGAGTGAGGTCTTTAGGGTTCTGTGTCTCAGGAAAAAGTAACAGAATTACATTTCCAGATGATACAGAGTGATGGAGATGCCTGATTAAGGCAAAAGTGGAGATAAAAGAGGAAGTTCTGTTGTTGTTGATGACCAGAAGCTCTGGCGTCTTTGCCTGCTGCCAGGGAGGAAACAGGTGGAAAGAAGGGCAATCCTTTCCTGTTCCGGGTTGGAACCCGGCCTCTTTTAGGCATATATTCTCACATTCATCTAGCTGTTGGTTGGTATCTCTTTCATATAGGCTGGTGGTTATAAAAGAGAGTTTGAATGAAAAAATATTCTGAAAGCTGCCGCTTGCCAACTTTTGTTAACAATGAGAGAAACTTGCAGAAAATTTTCAACATAAGTTCATTGTTCAAATCATCTGCCTTTTTGATTCTGAATTCTCAACTCACACATAAGAGGTGATCCCTCCTAGACCCTGACTGAGGAAGGGTAGATGGGATAAAAGTGTGAACATATAGGTCAGCAGACCTTTGAGATTCACCCCAGCCCCTTGATTTTATGTTTCTGGATACCTGGAACCACACAGAGAGCTGTGTCTACTGGAATCTAACAGTGTTTTGCCATTGACTAGTCATGAAATGGGGAGGCAGAGAGCAGATAATCTCATTTTAACAATCTCATTTAACAATCTTTAGTTGTTTTCTGACCTGGCTGCTCATTTAAAATACCTAAAGATCTTTTGAAAAATACAGATGCTTGAGACATATCTTCCTCCTGCTGTCTCCAACCTAAGTCCTAAGATCCTGCTTGAAACTAGGAATATGTGTATGTGTGTGCTTGTGCACATGTGCATATATTTATATTAGTGGTATATAATAATAATTTATCATCATCATCATCATCATCTTTCACAGTTCTCTGGGTGGACTGGGCCTTACTAGGCAGTTCTACCTTTGGGTCTCATTCCAGGCAGTAAAAGTGTAGTGGCTGAGGCTGGGGTCATTCTAAACATTGCCTCTTTCACATGTTGGGGCTGTCAGTCAGAGCACCTTTGCTTGACCTCTCCACGTGGCTTGGAAGGAACCTATATTTTTACCAAGACCCCAGGGTGATTTTTAGTAAGCTAGGGAATGATTTATGGTTACTTTTGGGAATTACTGGACAGCATGATCTTTTTGGCCCCATAAAGTTGTAAAATTCTAGAATTCAAGACATTGCATTGGCAACTTTGTGCCACCCACTTGACAGGCATCTGCTTCACTATAACTACTTTTAGCATTTAGAGCCAGTTGATATCATCACTGTATAGACATTTTGTACCTTTCTAGGAAACATTTTTAATTAGTCCCTAATTAACATATCATAAGGCAAAATCTGATTCTTCATTGGGTCTTCTGGACATTTCAAGAATTAAAAGGAAAAATTTAGGTAGTCAATTCTTACTTTCCATCTCATCATTCTTTCCAAACATAAGTTGATGGCAATGCCATAAACTTTTTTAAAAAGATGGACAGTCTCAAATTGATTCTTACTGAAATGAGTTTGTAAAAAGAGAAACTAAATGTTTCCTCATATTAAACAGAAATAGGCCAACTTAGTAAAACCTAAAGCTTAGTAAGAACAAATGATGAATAACAATATTGTGGTAATTCATATAAACAAACTACTATGTTGTTTAATGCTTCTTATTTCCTAGTTTAGAATTATAACAATATCCAGGAATTCACATTTTCTGTTGTGGAATGAGAAATTTTTATGGGTTTTCATGATTCAGTTTAAAGCAAAAGGAAATGTGTTTCAGACATTTTCCTTGAACATTTTCCTTCTAGGCAGGAAATAGGCAGTGTCAACCAAAAATGTGGCCATCGATGGGAAGTAAACCTGTCAGTGTGACAAAATATCTAGCCCCCTACTTGATGTGTTTTCTTCTTCTTTGGTTTACTTGTGTATAATTGAACCGAAGCTTAGTAACACCTCGGTATCAGGGAGAAAGTAAGTGAAGCTACCATTGAAAGTGATTAGGGATGGGTGCCTGGGTGACAGTTGTTTAAGCTTCTGACTCTGCGTTTTGGCTCAGGTCATGATCTCAGCAGTGCAGAGTCTGCTTGGATTTCTCTGTCCCCCTCCCTCAGCCCCTCCCCACCCTGCTCTCTCTCTCTCTCAAATGAATCAATATATCTTAAAAAAAAAAAGTGATTAGGGAATGAATTGTATGCATAGAGCAAGTCTAAACTATTTTTACTGAGTTAAGAGCTTCAGGACCTGCCTTCCTTTGCAGAAATGAAAGGCAATCTATTCTTCAGGAGCAAAGGTTAGATGACAATCAAGCTCTGCTGTTCACTCATTGGGTGCCTTTAGGTAAATTTCATATGAGCTTTTCCATCTTTAAATGGAGGTAATATTGAAATTTCTGTAACATATACATGAGATAATCTATTGGAAATTTTTTTTAAATTATCAGAAAATACTATACACATCTAAGACAGTGGTACTAACACCATTCTAATTGAAATGCATTTCTATTTTATTTGGTAACAGTACTCATATTTGCAAATAATTGCATATAAATTCAGGCCTCTGAAAGCAATACTATATTTGAGGAGCCCAGTTTGAGTGTTTCATTTGCATTTCTTTGCATTCTTAACTCTGCCGTTTTGTTTCTTTTTTCTTTTATTGTTAAAAATACAACTATTCATTAAATAAATATTGTTTACTTACTATTTGTAAGGCACTGTATAGTTTCTTGTGGGACAAGCAAAATTGATAAAACACTGTTCTGTTCTTCACAGATCTTATACTATTCACATTATCTTGGACATTTACATTTTAGTATTATTAGACTGATTTGTGGATTTTATAGGTGTGTTTCCTGAAATCATTCCTTGTATGATGAACAAAATTGATCATAGCTTGAGTGTTGAGATTTTCAATGTAACAGCTTTTATCAGATAACATAATGTGTTTCTTAGAAAGGAAGTTCAAAAGGACCAATTCTGTTAGATTGCTGACCTTGACCTCCTGTGGCCAAAAATCCTGTTTCCCTGTGTTTTTAAAGGAAACACGTTTGAGAAAAAGTCCTAATCCCAGATTCAGTGGTTTTCCTTAAAGCCTGTTTGGAGAGACAACAATGGAATTCTGGGAGAGATCTGACATAAGCGGATTCATCTGATCCCTCTCAGGAGAGAGAGGTGTTTGTTTATTCTGCACAGAGCACTATATTTCTATGCATGTGCTATTATTAGAGACCTTTGAAGTAGAAAAGTCATATGTCATAGACCTCCTTGTGATTAAAAACTTTAAGGTTGTTTATCTGATGCGTATGTAGGGTACATAGAAAAAGAGAAACACCTGTTTGTTAAAATGGACTCTGAGGAATTAGGGAGCAAAAGTTTGCAAGTTTTGATTCTCTATATAGTGCTGCATTTGTTTATTTTACATCATAGGCCAATTTTCAAATGTTTGGATAGATGGCTTTAAAGAGGAAAATATGATTGCATCTGGAGCCCAAGAAGTTTATATAGAAAATTGTGTGGTATCTAGAAATTGTGTGGGACTGGACACTAACTGGGAATAACACCTACCCTGACTATATACATTGTGAACATCAAATGAGATAAGCTATATGAAATTGCTTTCAGAGCATAGCTGTTGAAAAACTAAGACATTTCTTATTTCTTTTTTAAAAAATATTTTATTTATTTATTTGACAGAGAGAGATATAGTGAGAGCAGGAACACAAGAAGGGAGAGTGGGAGAAGGAGAAGCAGGCTTCCCGTGGAGCCGGGAGCCTGATGGGGGGCTCGATCCCAGGACCCTGGGATCATGACCTGAGCCGAAGGCAGATGCCTAACGACTGAGCCACCCAGGTGCCCCTCTTATTTCTTTATCTCAAGCATCACTTATTTTCAAAGATCTTTTAGAAATTCAAAACAAAAAAGCACAAAATATTAAAGAAATGATATGCAATTTGTTTTTACCTCATGGCAGTATATTGTAGACTTTTTTTTTTACACATGAACTTACATTGCATTTTTAAAATTAGTAGCTAAATACTATTTCCTTGTGTGAAAGTAAAATGTATGTCCTGTATTGATAGATATTTAAATAATTTTGTTGAACTACTAAAAAGTAAAAGCCATGTCAGCATTCATGTCACATATACTTTTATTTATTCTCAAACATCTCATTGAAGATAAAGAATATGAAACAAAAGGAAAGACTCATGCAAGAGGATATGTTGTTGAAGATATGGGCTAATTATAACTATGGAATAAAATTTTACATCAGACAATGAGGGAATCAACTGTGAGGGTAAAGTCATTTCAAAATTATAAGAGACAATCCACCTTGGCTTCTGAATCTAGGAAGATGGAGTAGACAACCTTTTCCTTATTCCTCTTGTTAACTAAAAGCACTGGACACTTTATGTACATAAAATAAATGTTAGATGACTCTGAAAGATGAAGAACAGAAGGTAGACTGGTTAGGGACATTAGAACCTAGATTTTGTTTTGTCTCATGCATCCTAGATTTGACATTAGAGAAACTGGCAACCTGGAAATACCAGGGGACACAGACTAAAAAAGCCCCAAGATAAGTCTTCAATCTCTAATCAAAGGACCAAGAAAAGGACATCCTAGTAAGAAAACTTTTAGATAATATCTGCTCTACTCCAAGCAAACACCATAGAAAAAATTGCAGTGCCATCTCCTCCCATTGTCCTGCCAGCAAATACCTAGACTTTCATCCTTGCCATGATGTAATGAGATGCTCCTACCCCACTGATGTGGTTTCAGTGAGCTGAGTGGGGAAATGAGACTTTCACACACACACACACACACACACACACACACACACACACACACACACACACACCAGCCCCGCCTCCCACAATGTCAGTGGAAACAACATGACTGGACTTCCACCCTTCTCTTTTGCTAGTGTCAGAGGAAGTCAAGTGAAAGCCAGGGTTTTGACTGCTACTAAATAGTAAGAAGGTCATCCTCCACAGTGTGAATGTAGACCACCTGGGCAGCAGTAATGAAGAGCCTTCCCCAGGTGTCAACAGAGGCCAAGTGGAAAACTTGGTATTAATGAGTGGCACCACCAGAATGGTGTTAGAGGAGACCTGCTAGAACATAAGATTTAAATAAGATCCAGACTCCATAAGATCATGCCCAAAATGTCCAGAGTTCAGTTGACTATCACTCAACATATCAAAACCCAGGAAAATACCAATGAGAATAAGAAAAGTAATTAATGGAAACCAAAATTGAGATGATACAGATATTAGAATTATCTAACAAAAATTTTAAAGCAGTTATCATAAATGTGCTTTAATGAGCAATTATAAACATATTTTGAAACAAATGAAAAAATCAGAAAGCCTCAGCAAAGAAATAAAAAATGTCAGAAAAGAAATAGAAGATATCAAGAAGAACCAAATAAATTTTGGAACTGAGAAATATGATAACAATTAAAACAACCAAACAAACAAACCCCCCCCCCACAAACTTAATGGATGGGCTCAATAGCAGAATGTGGACTATAGATAAAGGAATACATGAAGACAGAACAATAGAAGTTATTTAATCTGAATAACAAAAAAAATGCTAAAAATAATGAACAGGGCCTCAGTGGTATGTGGGACTATAAAAAAGATCTAAGATTCATGTCCTCAAAGCGCCAAAGGGAGAGAAGAAGTCAGGTGACATTGAAAAGTATTAAAAGAAATAATAGCTGAAAAGTCTCCAAGTTTGGCAAGAGACATAAACCTACAGATTAGAAGAGCTGAGTAATTGACAAACAGGAGAAAATCAAATATTTCTGTGCCAAGACACATCACAGTCAAACTTTTGAAAACTAAAGACAAAGAATAAACTTGAAAGCAGGAAGAGAGAAAATGCTGCATCACCTATAGGGGAAAATCAATTCAAATGATAGTGGATTTCTTGTCAGAAACAACGAAGACCAAAAAGAAGGGGCACAACATTTTCAAGAGCTGAAAGAAAAGAATTACTAACCAAGAATTCTGTATTTCTTGTACTCTTAAGCAGGGGAAAGAGAAAAAGAATCACCCAAGGAGGGACAAAAAAAACAGAAACACTTGTGAAGTTCATAGTAGAGAGACAATGGCTTAGTAAAAGACTGAAACCTAATCATAGGACAATAAAACCCTTCTCTGCCCACATTCCACCCCCACTTCACCACTAAAGGTCTATTTATAACAGTTACTTTTACCAACTACATCATATCCAGCTATCAAGAAAAAACCTACAATGCGTACTAAAAGGCAAAATATGCAATTTGAAAACAGAGCGTCAGAAACAGACATAGCAGAGATGTTGGAATTATCAGATCAGGAAGTTAAAACAATTATGATTAATTTGCTAAGGGCTCTAATGGATAAAATAGACAACAGGCAAGAACAGATGGACAATGTAAGCAAAGAGAAAAAAATCCTAAGAGAGAAATAAAAAAAAAATGCTAGAGATTAAGAAAAAAAAACACACACTATAATAGAAATGAAGAACGCCTTTGATGAGGTTATTAGTAGATTGGATAAGGTTGAGGGAATATCTGAGCTAGAGGATATATAAATAGAGTCCTTGAAAACCAAAGGAGAAAGAGAATAAAGATTGAAAAAACAAAACAGAATTTTCAAGGATTGTATGAAAAATATACATAACATACATGTAATGGCAATGCCAGAAGGAGAAGAAAGACAGAAAGGAGCAAAAGAAATATTTGAAACAATAATTACTAAGAATTTCCTCGAAATTAACATCAGATCCAGGAAGCTCAGAATACACCAAGCAGGATAAATATCTAATCCCTTCCCTTCCCCAAAAAAGTCTTCAAATATATGGAGATTTGAAAGCACACTTTTAAATAACACATAGGTCAAAGAAGAAATCTCAAGAGAAATTTTAAAATATTTTGAACTAAGTAAAAATGAAAACAAATTACTAAAATTGATGGGCTGCAGCTAAAGCAGTGTTTAGAGGGAAATTTATAGCACTGAATGCATATATCAGAAGGGAAGAAAGATGTAAAGTCAATCATCTAAGCTCTAGGAAACTAGAAAAAAAAAGCAAATTAAATTCAAAGTAAGCAGAAGAAAAGAAGTAAGACATAAGCAGAAATCAAGGAAATTGAAAACAAGAAATCAATAGAGATAATCAGTGAAACAAAAAATGGTTCTTTGAAAAGCTTGATAAAATTGATAAACCTCTAGCAGACTAAGGAAAAAGAGAAAGAACACAAATTCCTAATCTCAGAAATGAAAGAGGGGACATCACTACAGATCCTATGGACATTAGAGGAGGAAAAAGAAATACTATGAACAACTCCATGCCCACAAATTTAATTATCTAGATGAAATGGACAAATTTTTGAAAGATAAAATCAGCCAAAACACACACAAGAAGAAATATACAATCTGAAAAGGCTTATATCTATTCAATATATTTGATAAATAATTAATAATCTTTCAAAACAGGAAGCACCAAACCCAAATGGGTTATTTCATGAATTTTATACCAAAAATATAAGGGAGAAATTATGTCAATTCTCTACAATCTTTTTCATAGGACAAAAGCAGAGGAAATGTTTTCTAACTCATTCTATGAGGCCATTGTCATGCTAATACCAAACCAGAAAAAGACATTGCAAGAAAACTGCAGACTAATATCTATGATGAATATAGATGCAAAAATCCTCAACAAAGGATTAGCAAATCAAATCCAACAATCTATAAAATGACACACTCCAACCAAGTGGGATTTATTCCAGGTATGCAAGTCTGGTTCAACATTCAAAAATCAATAAAGCATACACTTGAAACTAATATAACAACATGTCAACTACACTTCAATGAAAACAAATTTAAAAAGTCAATAGTGAAATCTATCTTGGGACACCTGGGTGGCTCAGTCGATTAAGGGTCTGCCTTCAGCTCGGGTCATGATCCCTCGGTCCTGGGATCGAGTCCCACATCGGGCTCCTTGCTAGTGAGGAGTCTGCTTCTCCCTCTCCTTCTGCCCCTGTTTGTGCTCTCTCTCTAACAAATAAATAAAATCTTAGAAAAAAAATAATGAAATCTCTCACATCAATAGGCTAAAAATGAAAAAACACATAATCATATCAATAGATGCAAAAAAAATTTGACAAAATCTATTATCCATTCATGTTAAAAACTCTCAGTAAACTAAGGATAGAGGGGAATTTCCTCAACTTAATAAAGGTTATCTATAAAAACCCTACAACTAATAGCATATTTGATGGTGAAAAACTTGAAGCTTTCCCACTAAGATCAGATACAAGGCAAGGAAGTCTTCTGTAATCACTCCTCTTAAACAATGTACCAGAAATCTTTGTTTATGTAATAAGAAAAGAAAAGAAAAGTAAATAAAGCATATACAGATTGAAAGGAAAAAATAAAATTGTCTTTGTTTGCAGATGACATGATCCTCTATGTAGAAAATCTGAAAGAGTTAGCATAAAAAACCCTTCTGGAACAAATAAGTGATAATAGCAAGGTTGTGGGATACAAGATTAATATACAAAAGTCACAACTGCTTTCCTAAATATTAATAATGAACAAGTGGAATTTGAAATTAAAAACACAATATCATTTATATTAGCACCCAAAAAACAAAATAGATATAAATAGAAAAAATATACATAAAATCTATATGAGGAAACTACAAAACTCTAATGAGAGAAATAAAAAAAAACCAAAATAATTTTAGGAAGACTCAATATTGTCAAGATGACAGTTTTTCCCAACTTGATCATCAGATTTAATGCAAATCCCAATCAAAATCCCAGCAAGTTATTTTGTGGATATCAATAAACTCATTCTAAAGTTAATATGGAGAGGTAAAAGACCCAGAATAGCCAACACAGTATTACAGTATTGAAAGAGAAGGACAGACACTACCTGACTTCAAGAATTACTCTAAGGCTATAGTAATCAAGACAGTGTGGTATTGGTGAAAGAATAGACAAATAGATTAGTGAAACAGAATAGAGAGCCCAGAAATAGACTCCCATAAATATAGTCTGATCTTTGACAAAGGAACATAGGCAATACAATGGAACAAAGATAATCTTTTCAACAAATGGTGCTGGAACAACTGGACATCCATGTGCAAAAAAATGGATCTAAACACACATCTTACATCCTTCACAACAACTAACTCAAAGTGGATCACAAAAATAAACATAAAATGCAAAACTATAAAACTCCTAGAAGGTAACCCAGGAGAAAACCTAGATAACTTTAGGTAAGGTGATGACTTTTCAGGTACAACACCAAAGGCATGATTCATGAAAGACATAAATGACAAACTTGTCCTCATTAAATAAAAAAATTATGCTCTGCAAAAGATAATGTCAAGAGAACTAGAAATCAAACCACTGATTGGGAGAAAATATTTGCAGAAGACACGTGATAAAGGATCATTATGCTAAATATATGAAGAAAACTTGAAAATCAACAGTAAAAAAATAAACCTGATTAAAGATGGGCCAAAGACCTTAACAGACAACTCACCAACGCAGGTATACCAGATGGGAAATAAACATAAAGATAGTCCATGTCACATCATCAGGGAAATACAAATTCCAACAATAAGATACCACTATACACCTATTAAAATTGCCAAAATCTGGAACACTGACAACATCAGATGCCAACCAGGATGTGGAGCAACAGAAATTCTCACTCATTGCTGGTGAGAATGCAAAATGGTACAGCCATTTTGGAAGACAGTGTGGCAGTTTTTTACAAAACTGAACATACTCTGACCATACAATACAGCAATTGGGTTCCTTGTTATTTATCCAATGGACTTGAAAAGATGTGTCCACATAAAACCTGCACATTTATAGCAGTTTTACTCATAATTGCCAAAACCTGGAGCAACCAAGATGTCCTTCAACAGGCAAATGGATAAATAAATTTTGTTACAACCAGACAATGGGGGCACCTGGGTGGCTCAATCACTCAAATGTCTGCCTTCGGCTCAGGTCATGATCCCAGGGTTCTGGGATTGAGCCCTGCATCGGTCTCCCTCCTCGGAGGGGAGCCTGCTTCTCCTTCTCCTTCTGCCTGCCACTCCCCCTGCTTGTGCTTGTTTTTGCTCTCTTTCTGCCAAATAAATAAATAAATAAATAAAATCTTTAAAAACAACAACAACAAAAAAACCAGACAATGGGATATCACTTAGTGCTGAAAAGAAATGAGCTATTAAGCCATGGAAAACATAGAGGAAACTTAAATGCCTATTACTAAGTGAAAGAAATCAATCTGAAAAGGCTATGTAATATATGATTCCAATTATATGACATTCTGGAAAAGGCAAGACTCTGTAGACAGTAAAACAAATCAGTGGTTGCCAGGGTTATGGTAGAGGAGGGGAAATTCTGGGAGGGGTGCATAGGCAGAGCACAGAATATTTTTAGAGCAGTGAAAATATTCCATATATACTACAATGATGGATATATGCATGTTTGTCCAAACTCAGAATGTAAACACCAAGAGTGAACCCTAATGTAAACTATGGTCTTTGAGTAATTTTGTTATGTCAATGTTCATCAGTTGTAACAAATGTACCACTCTGGTGTAGGATGTTGATAAGGGGGTTTGCTATGCACATGTTGGGGCAGAGAGTATATGGGAAATCTCTGTACTTTCCTCTCAATTTTGCTGTGAACCTAAAATGGCTTTAAAATATTATAGTTTAATAAACAAAAACCTGAGTCACCATTTGAAGCTCAGGGTATTTCAAATAAAGATTTAGATTTTCAGTTTCTTTTTCTAAATTAGAGAAGTCTGGTAGCACTGGCCCAGCCTTGGTCATAACTATAATCAGGTGAGCTGAGTAGTGTGTACTCCCTTTAGGGAGATCTGCTCTGTTATGCTCATTTCCCCACTGGCTTTACTCAGTTCCATTTCCTTCTTGGGCTCTATGTGATTAAGAGGCAGACCCATCCCCTGCAGATTCTGAACCAGTTACCCCACTAAGAACTCAGTTAAAGGGAGCACAGCAGGAATTGTGTTGTCAGAAGTAAGTAAAAGGAAGAGACTGAGTGGAAGCAACCCAGTGTCTATTAGCAGATAAATGGATAAACAAAAGTGACATGAACATAAAAGGGGATATCATTCAACCTTTAAAAGGAGGAACATTCTGACACAATATGGATGAAACTTGATAGCATCATGCTAAGTGAAATGAGCCTGTCACAAAAAGGTAAGTATTATAGGATTCCACTTTTAATATGAGATACCTAGAGTAGTGAAAATCATAGAGACAGAAAGTAGAATTGTGGCCAGGGGGCTATGGGATGGAGGCAATGCAGTAGTGACTAATGGGCATAGAGTTTCCAAGAAGAGTTGTTGATTTTTCAGTCTGTTCTACTTTTTACTTGTTGTTTGGGAAGACTGATGACTTCCAAGCTCCTTACATTTGGAACTAGAAACTGGAAATCAGAACTTCCTACTTGGTTTTTGAAAGCACTGACTAAATAAAATGAGTCTGCAAACCTCATTTGGCTGTCAGGCCTTCAGTTTGTGACTTCTACTCTAGGGTTAGGTGTCCAATCTTACTCTCACAGGATTAGTTAGTGATACTTCTGAAACCTACTCCTGACATGGGCATGGGCAGATCTTCTCAGTTCCATTTCCTGGTTGGAGTTGAGAACTGAGCCTGGTGCCTGCTCCTGGGTTCCACACTGCCATGCTCTGACCATAGCAATGAGATCCAGTGCTGGAAAGGTGGACTTGGGGTCACCCCTCAGCTGTGGCATCACTAACTAGAGGTTCCCAGGGGGCATTTTGGAAAATGGAATGAGTGTGGACTTTGAAGTCACATCAAAGAAGAATCCTCTGAAAGTGATAGTCTTAAAATTATGTGTGAAAATTCTTAGTTTAACATCAGGCATCTGGGAAGCACCACTTTTATAGGGATAGTGGTAGTCATCTTTTAAGGCTGGGATAAAGATTACATGAGGTCACATGACAAAAAGCATCCTACACCATGCACTTGACATAACACCCAAGTTCAAGAGAAAGATCAGTTGCTAACTAGATCCTGGTACATGAGCCCTAAATGACTACATTCAGGAATTTGATACATTTCTGAAAAGAAAATGAATATAGTAATAAATAGTTGACAGTTGTTTTAAAAGGGTGACTTCCAATAAATTCATACATATTTATGAATGCCTACTATAAGCTCCCAACTATGATGATGAGAAGAATAATAAGATGCTAACATATAGCTGAAGGTTTAGGTGGGGCAGAAAAAATTAAATATAAAGTACTGATAAACAATTCAAGGAAATACATAGTGAATCTTTCTATCATAGGGTATTTTATGGATTTTGCAGGCTTTACTGTATAACATGAGTGTTTAAGAAATTGTAACAATTGACAACAGCCCTCTTTCTTTCTTTTTTTTAAAAAATATTTTATTTATTTATTTGAGAGGGAGAGAATGAGAGATAGAGAGCATGAGAGGGAAGAGGGTCAGAGGGAGAAGTATACTCTCCGCTGAGCAGGGAGCCCGATGCGGGACTCGATCCTGGGACTACAGGATCATGACCTGAGCCAAAGGCAGTCCCTTAACCAACTGAGCCACCCAGGTGCCCAACAGCCCTCTTTCTAACATAAGAGCTGAATCATTCTTCCAGATTGTATGTTAGGTTGTGATATGCCTGTCAAAAGTAGCACTGTTCAGGGGCACCTGGGTGGCTCAGTCAGTTAAGCAGCCGACTCTTGATTTTATTATCTCAGGGTCTTGGGGTTTAGCCCTGCATCAGGCTCCCTGCTCAGGGGGAAGTCTGTTTGTCTCCCTCTCCCTCTGCCCCTCCCCCCCACCTCTGGTCACACGTGAGCACTCTCTCTCTCTCTCCCAATAATAAATAAGCAAATCTTAAAAAGAAGTAACACTGTTCAGTATGATCAATACTATTATTTATATTTGAGAGAGGAAAATTTTCTTTATTTTTGAGCTCTTAAGTAACATAGAACACTAAATCTAATGAAATATTTAAATATTTTGACTCAGAATTAGGTATGTAACATTTTTACGAGGATTGTTTTTAGTGGTCACATAATATTTCATAGTGTTGCTATCCCATTAATTTATTAAACTATTCCTCAATTACTAAGAAATGGGTGGTTTCTTGACATTCAGAGTTAAATTTTAATACAATTGCAACTGACATATGACTGTTTAAATATAGCACAACTGGGTAGGGTTTGTGGATGAAATATAAGGTGGCTCATCATTAGAAGGTATATTAAACTTATTATATTTAAAATTTAAGGGAAAAATCATGATTATATCAACAGATGACATAAAAAGCAAATAATTAAATTTAGGAGTAAGTTCTAATTCCTTTTTAAAAAAAGGTTTGAGTAAAATATGAATCAAAGAAAATTACCTTGAAAATAAAGAAACACAGTTATTAGGTGGAGATATGACAATATTCCTAAAAATCTAATGAATTCAACAGAAATTGTTAAGCTATTAAGAGGATAAGGTGGCTATATGTAAGACAAAATACAGAAATAAGTATTGCTTTCCTTTTTATTAGTATTGGACAATTAGAAACTGAAATAAGCAAAGTCATATTTAAGATAGAGTCAAAAGTAGTCTGTAAAACACCTAAGAATTTATTAATAAGATAATTATATTTTTATTAAAGGATGTATAATAGGACTAAAATAAATAGATAACAATAATTCCTCATGGAAAGATGAAATAGCTTACAGGTGCTAGTGCTTCTCAAATTAATGCACAACTATAATGCAAATTTGATTAGTATTCCAAGAAATTATTTTGGGAAGTAAGCAAGTTGATTTTTTTTTTTTTTAATTTGAGAGAGAGAGAGAGCACATGCACAAATGGGGGGGAGGGGTAGATGGAGAGGGAGAAGCAGACTCCTTGCTGAGCAGGGAGCCCAAGTGGGTGCTCAACTGAAGGACCCTGGGATCATGACCTGAGCCAAAGGTAGACCCTTAATCAACTGAGCCACACGGGTACCCCAAGCAAATTGATTCTAAAGTTTATTTGGAAGAATAAAGTAAGAGTTTGAAAAAGAAGAATCATGAGGGAAAATTTTCTCTTTAAGATATTAAAATATATAATTATTTAAATCAAAATAGTTGAGTAATGATACAAAAATAGATAAATAGATCAGTGGTACATTACAGAGAACGCAGAAACAGACATATTTGTATATATTGGTTTAATATTATGATAATGAAGGTATTTTAAAGAAAAAAAATTTCTCCTACATTGCACACTGTTATAAAAATTATAGATGAACTGAGCATCTAAATGTAGAAAAAATTATATGGTATTATGTTTAGGTAACTATGTGTAATAGCAAAAACATCTTAGGATCACAGTAACTTAACATAGGAAAGAGTCTTTTTTTTTAAGATTTATTTATTTATTTGAGAGAGAGATTGAGAGGTGGGGGATGGGGCAGAGGGAGAGGGAGAGAGAATCCCAAGGAGACTCCCTGCCGAGTGTGGAGCCCAATGTGGGGCTCAATCTCACGACCCCAAGATCACAATCTGAGCCAAAACCAAGAGTTGGATCTTTTTTTAAAATTTATTTTATTTATTTTTATTTTTTTAAAAGATTTTATTTATTTTTTGACAGAGACAGCGAGAGAGGGAACACAAGCAGGGGGAGTGGGAGAGGGAGAAGCAGGCTTCCCGCTGAGCAAGGAGCCTGATGTGAGGCTCGATCCCAGGACCCTGGGATCATGACCCAAGCCGAAGGCAGATGCTTAATGATTGAGCCACCCAGGCACCCCAAGAGTTGGATTTTTAACCAACTAAGCCACCCAGTCACCCCAAGAAAGGGTCTTAATTAAGCAGAGTCTGAAGTGAATCTGAAGACTCCCCCTTGGCAGTTCCTTCCAGGTAATGATTGTTCCAATGGTTCCTGTGCAATTTGGAATATTTGGTTTTGAGGTGAGAAGAGAGGGATGGAGGGTCAGCCAGAGGTATTCATGGTCAAGAGTAGAAATGACATAGACTGTATGTGTCACTTCTGTCCTCACCCCATTAGCTGACAGTAGTGATCTACTTATAACCTAATTCTAAAACAGGCTGGAAAATGTGGTAAAACACATGGAAATTCAGTCAACATTAAATGTCTCCATCAAAAAAGTATTACAACAAATATAGATAACACATTTTTATAAACTCAGGGTTGGAAGAATTTCTTATGATTGTCTAGGGAAAAAAAGCAATAAAAGGAAAAATAGATTTGACTACAAAAATGTTTAAAAGCATTAAACATTAAACAGTGAAAGATACCTACAACAAACTTAAAAGGAAAGTGACAGATTGAGAGAAGCTATTTGTCACATACATAAATGGCAAAACATTAAAATTCCTAATGTGCAGACTTTCTATAGAAAAAATGACAAACCAATAGAGAACATAGCAGAAGATGTTAAAAATTCAAAGTATGGATGATCAGTCACGTATGCATAAGGAAGTACATTGCAGTATTGTGGTAATAGCATAAAAATTGAAAACAATTTAATTTTTAATAGGAGTCTCACTGAATTGTATATGGTGTATCCATACAATAGAGTACTGTGCAGTCATTACAAGAGAACGAGGTAGTTCTCCACACTGATATGATCACATGTGTATGATACATAAATGAAAACAAAAGAGATGTAGATCACTATAGACAATGTGACTATAGAAATTAGTGACATAGATAGGTGATTGATAAATAATCTAGATAAATAAATAATATAATATGATGAAATAGGGAAGAATATGGACAAAACTGTGAACATTGTTTTTCTCTGAAAAGTAGAGAAGGTGATACTCACTTTGGAAGTCACATAGTATTCTAAGTAGCAGCTTTTATCTTTTTGATATTTACTGCATTATTTAAATTAAAAAAACATCGATAATTTTAATTCATTTATTCATTTATTCCTCCATTCATCTACCTACCCATACATTCAACCATCTACCCACCCATCTATTATTCACTTATGCATCTATCATTCTATCCATTCAGTCATACTCAAGCAACATTCAGTAAGTACCTATTCTCCGACATTGTGTTTGCTGTGCATATTACAATTAATATTGTTTTGCTCAGCTTAGAATAAAAAGAAGGATAACCAAATGTTTTTTCCTCCTTCTAGTTGACTGTTTATTTAAAAACAAACCAACAAAACATCAAGATTCTGGCCCCAGATTCCTTGAACACACCATCTGGCTTGGCTTCCCTAGTTTCTGGCCCTTGTCTGCCCTGTAGATGACAGATTAGTGAGGAACATCCTTTATAGTAGGAAATGGAGGTCAATAAAATTTGCACCAGGCTTTCCAATTTAGTATCATCCCTGGCAGGACATCCCAAAATAAAATTTGTTTCAAAAATAGATCTAGGAGGAGAAAAAGTCAGGATTGAAAACAAACAATTAATCCTCTTATGTCATTGATTCTGTGAGAAAACTAGATTTAAAAAAAAATCAGTTTCTTGTTCAGGTGCAAAGATTCTGTTGGTAGAAAAAAAGCAAAACAAAAATAGTGCAGTCAAAGAGTCCAGTGTGATAAATGATACTATAGAGCAAAACAGGAAGTTGTTTAATGGAAGAGAATAATTGACCTCAGAGCCTGAGACACAAATAGATCCTTGGATGCAAAGGTTTTTGCATTTGCAAAGCATCATATTGAAGCTTTATTGATCAGAATTGACTTGTACACCATGTATTCTTTTGTGGTGATCCATTGACTTACCTACCAGGTGAAGAGGTGGCATCCACAATGTTGAATGATAAAGCATTCCAAGGTCATTACATTACACATTGGTTTCTATTCTAATACATGTAACTTCCAGATACACATATCTGCGTGTGCATGCTAGTGTGCATCATAGGCATGTGAGATTTTTGTGCAATAGGGATTTTAATTGATGTTATGAGCAATTGGACAGGAATCCCAAATCAATCTGATTTTTCTTCTTGCTATAATCTTTAAAAAGTAAGAGCTACATCATAGAAATATATATTTTTTCTTAATTTTTTCAAACTGTTAAGGAATGTATGTTCAAAGTATCTATGCTCAAAAGGGAGAAAATTTTTTCTTCCTGATATTCCATATGATTGGTTCATGTAGTGCTACTCTGGGAAAATACCAATCTAGAGCCGTTTCCTCTGGGAGAACTTGTCTCAATGCCAAGACTGTTACACTTAAAAATTCTCTTCATATAACTTAAATCCATAGCCTGATAATTCGGGCAGAACTTCTCCTTAAATGAGGTAAAGGAAAGTGGTGGAGGCTGCTCCAGAGATTTTTTTAATCTCCATTTCCATTTTACAGGGGAGGAAATTAACATTCACTGAGATTCTGTAACTTGTTAGAGATAGAGCCGTGGTGGCAGCGCTGATCTCAAACCAGGTAACACCAACCCCCAAACACTGGCAAATGTGCTCTTCACATGAGATCTAAAAAGCTTATGTATGAGTCTGTTGACTTGCTGTCTTCTGTGATCCTAGCTGTCTGTAGCGACAGCCTCATGTGCCCCTCAAACTCATGCAGACAGCAAGGAAATAATTCCAAGACTGAGGACTTAGAGTCCTTGGAAGAGAAGAGCATTGTCTTGTTTTGTTAGTTGTTGTTTTCCTGGGATAGGTCCTTGTCAACACGTTCAGATACATAGCGGCTGTTTCCTGGAAGTTGGTCCCTGAAAAGGACCTGCCTTTCTACCCTTTTGTGGGGGCTGCAGGCTGAGCCTCTGCCCCATCCAAGGAGAGCGAGCTGAACAGATGGCAGCTGACACCGAGAGGGCACGTGTAGGAACACCGGCCCCAGCAGGCTTCCTGAGCTGCAGTTCAGAGTCCCTCCCTTGCCAAGGCAGCCGGGGGAACCTGATGACTTGGCTTGGGACCAGTGGACTGGTAGCCAAAGGGCAGTAAATCAAAGTGAAAAAGGGGTGATATTTTAAAAGCAAATGACATATTTGTTTGTTTGTTTTAGAGGGCAGAGAGAAATAAGTTATTGTAGTGGCAAAATGGTAGATGATATAAAACAACACTGTTTAGAAGAACTTAAAGTTGTTTGTAAAAGCCCTTTCTTGAATGAGTATGTGCTATTCTTACTAAGCGAGATTCCTAATATTTCTCTAGATGAGGATGGAAAATGCATACATTCTGGTTTTACCTGGAAATTGGTGATCTAGTGTTGTGAGGTTCTTATCACTCTGAAATAAATAGAATATTCTAGTTCATAATCTCCACCGGGGTACTAAAATGTTTTCTGTGTAAAATTTTTGGCCCCCAAATCTTTCTTTCTTATCCTAATTCAAGTTCTGTTTCCTCTGCCCTTGATGAGTTTTTTCACCTGGACACTCAGACACAGAAAAATGTTCCTAAATTCTCACCTCCTGCAATCAGCTGAGAATGGCTTGGCATCCCCAGAGAAGGATGTGTGGGGAAGTCAGAACTGGAGATCAGAAAGCAATATTACAGGAACACAGATCTGGGGGTGCATTTCCACAGAACCCAGGGGACATCAAGGCATTTGCTTGTTTATCATGATTGTAACTTTAATTGTTTTTACTTAAAAGTATAAAATGTTTCAGAAACATAAAAAATGTATAAAGAATAATATTATGAACACCCAGGTACTCATCAACTTGATTAAGAAATAAAGATTACACTTTAATTATAGGGGAAAAATACCATGTCACCAAAGCATGAATTGAAAGCAATATATCATGACAAAGTGGAAAGAATGCTAGATTTATTGTTCCTTTAGATTTACTAGCCACCTTTATTGAGCTCCTGTTTCTGCCCGGCACTGGGGCTACGATGTGAAAGATACTCTTGCTGACTCAGATGTGATGGGATAATGAAGGAAAAAAGGAAAACCCATAACACAATATACTCTTGGAAGGGCTGTGGCATATAGAAGCTCCTGGAGCTAAGGGCTACAAAGAAGGAGAATCTAGGGTCACCTGGGTGCTCAGTTGGTTAAGCATCTGTCTTCGGCTCAGGTCAGGACCCTGGGATTGAGCCGCACACGGGGCTCCTTGCTCAGCGGGGAGCCTGCTTCTTTTTTTCTAAATTTTTTAGATTTTTAAATTTTTTTAAATTAACATATAATGTATTATTTGTTTCAGGGGTACAGGTCTATGATTCATCAGCCTCACACAATTCACAGCCCTCACCATAGCACATACCCTCCCCAATGTCCATCACCCAGCCACCCCATCCCTCCCACCCCCCTCCACTCCAGCAACCCTCAGTTTGTTTCCTGAGATTAAGAGTCTCTTATGGTTTGTCTCCCTCTCTGGTTTCTCCTTGTTTCATTTTTCCCTCCCTTCCCCTATGATCCTCTGTCTTGTTTCTCAAATTCCTCAAATCAGTGAGATCACATGATACTGTCTTTCTCTGATTGACTTATTTTGCTTAGCATAATACCCTCTAGTTCTATCCATGTCGTTGCAAATGGCAAGATCTCATTGTTTTGATGGCTGCATAATATTCTTGTGTGTGTGTGTGTGTGTGTGTATACACACACACACACACACACATATACATACCACATCTTCTTTATCCATTCATCTGTTGATGGACACCTAGGCTCTTTCCATAGTTTGGCTATTGTGGACATTGCTGCTATAAACATTGGGGTGCACATGTCCCTTTGGATCACTACATTTGTATCTTTGGGGTAAATACCCATAGTGCAATTGCTGGGTGGTAGGGTAGCTCTATTTTCAACTTTCTGAGGAACCAGGGAGACTGCTTCTCCCTCTCCCTCTGCTGCTCCCCCTCCCCCTGCTTTTGTGCACATACTCTCTCTTTCTGTGTCAAATAAATAAAATCTTTTTAAAAAGAAAAAAAAAGAAGGAGACTCTAATTCAGAATGGAAGGTGGGGATAGGGGTGAGTGATCAGAAAAAGTTTCTCAGGGAGAATGATCCTTGAACTGAGTATGGAAGTGGAGGGTTGAGCCAGGCCCCCAGGAGAGGAAGGCTGTGTCAGGCAGGGGAAGTGCCATCTACAGACTGAGGTGTACAGAGCACTGGCATACAGGGCAACTGTTAAGGCTTTGGTTAGCTGTAATAAACTGTGTTAAAGACTGGGACTTTCAAGAGGGGATTTCAAATGATCACATCTGCATTTTAGAACAAGCCCTTTGCTCAGAGACTAGGGTAGGGTTTCCTAGCTAGAAGTGTCTGTGGAGGGCTTTAGGGGTTCTGTGAGGCCTTTGAAATCGTATGCCGTGGGGTAGGAACATCTGAGAGTGGGTATGCACTCATGTATCCATGTTTGCCCCTCAGAAAGTCCAGCTTTCTTTCCATCTTAAAATGTTTCCTTAACTCTCACAAGGGGTAAAAATCTCTACTAGGGTAGAAGACGGTGGTCAGATTGGAAGATGACTGCAATAACTGAGATTACAAGCAATGGAGTCCCGCATTGAGAAAGTTACTCTAGGGGGCCGCCTGGGTGGCTCAGTCATTAAGCGTCTGCCTTCGTTCGGCTCAGGTCAGGATCCCAGGGTCCTGGGATTGAGCCCCGCGTCGGGCTCCCTGCTCCGCGGGAAGCCTGCTTCTCCCTCTCCCACTCCCCCTGCTTGTGCTCCCTCTTTCACTGTGTCTCTCTGTGTCAAATAAATAAATAAAATCTTAAAAAAATAAAAAAAAAAGAAAGTTACTCTAGGGATAGAAGGCAAGGGGAATTTCTGAGACCCCTAAGAGATGACGTGATAGGATTCATTATCCAGTTGGATTTGCAGCAGGAGTGAGGAAGAACAACAGTCCAGTGCAAGGCCTCTCAAACTCTAACATGCACTGAATTACCTGGGGATCCTGCTGTAATGTAGGTTCTGACTGACAGGTCTGGGGAGGACCAGAGATCCCACATGGACAACAAGCTCCCTGGTGACAGAGATGTCATGCTGTGGTTGGGAACTACATTTTGAGTAGCAAGGAATGAGGTAACATACTCTAGGTCCATTTTTCTCAACCGCAGTTGTTGACATTTTGGGGCCACAAATGTCTTTGTTATGAGGGGGTGGGGAGATGGGGAGACTTTGTAGGATATAGCATCAGGCCACTAGATAACAGTATCACTCCCCCAGTGGAACAACCGAAAATATCTCCTGTATCACCAAGTTGCAGGTGGCTGTGGTGATGGGGAGATGGGAATAGGGGGTGGTAGCCCGTCCTGCTCTAGTGGTTCACAGCCCTGCTAAATATTAAAACTATTAGTGCCTGACCTCACCCAGATTGATTATATTCTAATCTCTGGTGGGGGCGGGGCAGGACACCAGGCAGTTTTTGGGAAACCCAATGTGCCAGGAACTTTGCTGTGTAGCCTGGCCAGGGGGCAATGCTGTTCCTGGAGCCAGAGCTGGGAACTTTGCTGGTAGAGGAGCAGTGGGGGCAGGGAGGTGGAGTGAAGGGTAGAGATAAGATTACAGATTCAAATGTTGATGAACTTGGTGCGCCTGGGGGTCCTTTAGATGGAGATGCTTACTTTGATTTTCTAGGTCCTGAAAAGCTGTGTGTCCTTGGGTCAATCAAATATATTTCCAGGTTTTTATTTTCCTCATCTGCCAACTGATAATATTTACTCTATCTTAAAAAGTGATGAAAGGTAAAATAAATTAATGGTGTAGATACAAGTAAAAGACATCTCACACTTTACACACACACACACACACACACACAAACACACACACACACATACACTCTCCGCTCAAGGTAGATCTTAATTTTTTTTTTTTTAAGATTTTATTTATTTATTTGAGAGATAGAGAGCACGAGAGGGAAGAGGGTCAGAGGTAGAAGCAGACTCCCTGCTGAGCAGGGAGCCCGAGGCGGGACTCGATCCCGGGACTCCAGGATCATGACCTGAGCTGAAGGCAGTCGCTTAACCAACTGAGCCACCCAGGCGCCCAAGGTAGATCTTAATTTTATTGAAAAAAATATTTTGAAAGCCTTGGAAAGAATGGGGCAACATTTTATAAAATCACAGCAATGAGTGATTTTTGGGGAAAAAGAACAACAAGCACACAGATCACAAATTGTAATTAATACATTCAACTTAAAAATAAACTTTTAGTGTAGTACTCCCCATTATCAGCTGTTTTGCTCTCTTTGGTTTCATATACCGGCAGTCAACTGCTGTCTGGAAGCAGATGCTTTTACTTGACACAAATCATCAGAAGGTCAGTAGTAGCCTAGGGCCGCAGCACAATGCCTACCTCATTGACTTCATTCACCTCATTCCATCTCTTCGGGTAGGCATTTTACTGTGTCACATCCTCCCAAGAAGAAGGGTGAGTATAGTACAATCGGATATTCTGAGAGAGACCACATTCATATAACTTTTATTATAGTATTTGTTATAATTGTTCTATTTTATTATTATTGTTGTTTATCTCTTACTGTGCCTAATTTATAAATTAAACTTATCATAGTAGGTATATATAGGAAAAAGCAGAGTATATACAGGTTTGGTACAATCCACAGTTTCAGGCATCCACAAGGGGTCTTGGAATGGCTGTATCCCCTGTGGATAAGGAGGGACTATTGTACATCAAAAGGTACCTTCAGCAAAGTTAAAAAACAAAACACTGGAAAAAAATATTTCACTGAATAAATGGACAAAGCTTAACTATAAAAAAATAAGCAATAAATGCCTAAAAATTAAGAAAGACAAACAACCCAACAGAAAATAGGCAGAAGATATATATAGGCAAGTCACAGAAGAGGGAATTGGAATGGCTATAAACATAATACTTAGATGCTCAACCTCCCCGTTTATTAGCCAGTTGAAGCTGTAGTATATAGTATTTCTCACCCACTACATAGGCAAAAATGTACTAAAATTGTAAGGCAAAAGAAACTCATGCTGCTTGCAGGGAGGGGAATATAGATTGGTATTACTACTTTCTGGGCAATTTGATAAAATTAAAAATCCCTAATAATCTGTTACACCATAATTCCATTCTTAGGTAAGGTATATATGCATAAAGATGATCACTGTAGCAAAATAAAAAATTGGAAAGGTTCAAAATGTCCATCAGTAGGAGAATGGATAAGTAAATTGTGCTCCTTTTTATATAATGGAATAATATATACTTTTATGAAAATAAATAAACAGAGCTCTAATTATTAACATAGGTAAATATCAAAGGTGATGTTGGACAAAATGGTAAGTTACAGAAGTATGCAGAGTATCCTCTGTTTAAAGTGTAAAAAATACACAACAGTACTATACTCTAATTAAAATTATATGCATTCTTACTTCAAAAAAAAAAAAAAAGACCAAATGAGTGCATGGGAATATTAAAAACCAAATCCAGGATGTTGATTCTTTTCAAGGGAGGGAAAGAAATGAGACTGGGGAAGGTTGCGGGAACGGAGAGGTTGAGTAATTTGACCCTTCCCCTCCAGCCAATGGTTAGAGAGTCTTGAGCCAGGTTTGCTCCCAGAATTCAGCAGTGGAAGAAGTACTGCTGCTCTTTGCTCTGCATCTCTTTGCTCTATGTGCATCTTAAATTTACACTGTCACCTCCATATCCGGAAGAAGTTTTTCTGGATGAGCTGTTGTGTTCAATCCATTTATGATGATTTAACTGGGGATTTAAATTTTGTGACTTAGTTTTAAAATATTTAAATATTTAAAATATTCCTAGCACAGCATATCTGTATTAGCATATGGTGTAATTATGTAACTACTTCATTTTTTAAAACTATATTTGCTCTATAACATACTGACAAAAATATAATTTTCTATCATTAAGGGTCAAGGATTCAGTACAATTATTCTTCTTAATTTTAATTTTTATTTTTTTAAAGATTTTATTTATTCATTTGAGACACAGAGATACAGAGAGAGAGAGAGAAAGAGCGTGAGCAGGGGGAGAGGCAGAGGGAAAGGGAGAAGCAGGCTCCCCACTGAACCAGGAGCCTGATGTGGGGCTCGATCCCAGGACCCTGGGATCATGACCTGAGCCAAAGGCAGACACTTAACGGATTGAGCCACCCAGGCACCCTGATGCTTCTTAATTTTTAAATCAGCTATTTATTCCTTTTTTTTTCTTAAAAAAAAAAACTAGTTTTCTACTCTTAAAAATTCTAGTTTAATGAGATTACATTTGGTGAGCTTTAAACAAAATTTCTTTATACTAAAGAAAGAGGTCCATAATTCTTGGGTTTGAGCCTATGTTATGGTTGTTTGGCCCCTAGAATTGTTTGAAATAGAAAGCAACAATCACATGGAACTTCACTATTTTGAAAGTTCTCTTGAATATACGATTCTAAATCCTTCAACTTGAGGACTTTTTGGGGTCAGTAAGTGCATATTGCTTCTCTCATCAATTTGCAATTGAGACTAAAGAGCAGTGGTCTTAACTGATTTGCTCGGAGACCCACTAACCTTGTAGGGACTGGAGCCAGCATTCTGATAGGAAGGGCCTGGCATGACTACTTGGGCTCAGTCCATGACAACCTGCTACTTAGCCCTCACAGACCATGGCTTACTGATCTGGTCCCCTCCTCTGAACTGGAATGGCTCTTCCAGGCCACTAGTGGCATGCCCTGCACACCCTCCTTCTGTGTAGAACAGCAACAGCTCTTGGCACAGTTGGTCACTCCCACTTCTGTTCTTGCCCTTTCCTAGTCTCTGCCACTTGCAAACATCTAAATATTGTACATGTAAGGGTGTTATTTTTGAATTGCTCCTACACCTACATGCATTTGTTATTTTCTGATCTCAAAATATCATAAATAAATACATAGTGAATAAAGAAGGGAAGTATATGAAAGATCTTGGCTTTTGATTTGTGTGCCTCACCACTACCATGATGTTGAGAGCTAAATTATTCTCAAAAAACAATCAGTGGCTGATTTTTTTATTATACTTTGGATGATGTCAATGCCAGAAGTGGTACTATAAGAGTCAGACTTAGTGAAGCCTTCGGAAACTAGTTTTTCCCCTCTAGCTGATCCCAACCTCAAGTTACGGGCCAGCTTAGGAGCTGGAATACTAGGCGAAGTTCAAACGGCTGAAATTCAGCAATTTTACCTGCAAGTTAAGGGGAGGGGGGAGAGCATTAAATGAGGCCTTTTCTAAATCTTTGGGAGACTGTGTCTTCACCTTCAAGTTAGGCAGCAGATAAGAAACCTGGAATATACTAAGCACCATTCTAGGTGCTGGGGATACATAGCTAGCAAAGTAGATCAAGTTGGAAGAGACAGACAATAAAATAGGTAAATAAATTTATACTATATCAGTTGATGGTAAGTCCTAAGAAAAACAAATCATGGGATTGACCATGATGGTGTGAAAGTACCATTTTTTAAATAGAGTGCTCCTGGAAGGACTAAAGGTGATGTTTGACAGAAGACTTGAATGAAAAGAGGTTAAGCTAGGTTTGAAATGCCCATTAGACAACTATACCGAGCTTCAGGAGGCAGTTTGACATGCATATCTGGTTAGCAGGAGGGGTCTGAACTGGAGACACAGATTTAGGAGTGGTTGGTAGATAGCAGGTATTAAAAGCAGTGGGGCAAGATGAATGAGGTCACCTAGTGCGTCTGCAGAGGCTGAGAAAAGAACAAGGTCTCCAAGAGAAAAGTGGGGCATCTCAAAGGAAGTGCCCCAAAGCTGACTACAATGGAGGGACCAAGCAGGGAGGTGAGAAATATAAGTGGAGTGTCAAGGAAGGCAAAATAACAGTGTTTCAAGAAAGAGGGCCTAGTTACTTTGTTGTTGCTGTTTCCAGTAAAGTAGAACTGTGAACTAGCCAAAATAGCAGATAGCTTCAAAGATGGCCTCTGTCAATTTCTTCTTTCCCGTGTACACGTGCTTCTCCTTATAACGAATAGGTGGACTTTGATTTCCCATCCCTTGAATCAGGGCTGGCCTTCCTGACTCATCTGGACAACAGAATGAAGGAAAATGAGATTGTGACTTGCAAGGCCAGGTTCTAAGAAGACTTGCAGCTTCAGCCTGGATTTCCTAGAGCACTTGCTTTTGAGAGCCCCCTCTTGGAAGTCAGCTGCCATGCAATGAGAAACCAAAGTCACATGCTGAGGCCACAGATAGGAACTCTGATGGACAGTCACAGTTGACCTTCCAGAGAAAAATCAGCATCAACTGCCAACTTGGTAAGTGAGCCATCTTGGTTGTCCAACCCTGTAGAGCTTTCAGATAATTGTAGCACAACTGCAACTTCATGAGGGACCTCACAGAGAGCCACCTGGATGAGCCCAGTCAGCGCACAGACTGTGAGATCATACGGAATTGTAATTTTAAGACAATATGTTTGCGGGTATTTTGTTAAGCAGAAATACATAACTGGCAAAATATGGTGGCCTAGGGCTTGCAGACCAGAACAATGTCAATGGACTAGTGGGCACCTCGGAGGAGTGGAGTGAGGAGAGATGAGAGGTGAGAAGGTGGAGGCAATAATTCTCTCAAGGATCTTTGCTCTGATGGGAACAAAGAAATGGGATGAGAGCTGAAGGTAGATTGGGGGAAAAGGAGGTATTTCTTTTTTTCTTTTTTAAAATAGGAAGTTCTGGAGTATGTTCGATACAATCGAGAAGGAACAATAGATGATATAGGTTGTCGGTGGAATTCAAAAGTGAAAGAGCACAAGGCCTTTGATGGAGTATTTAATGTTAGTAATAGAATGGAGTGCACAGTATGGGTACAGAAGCAAGTGGATGGCTTTTTGGCAGATGGAAGATGAAGGCTCTCCTACCTGATGATTCCTATTTTCCCCATGAGGCAATGTTAACATCTGTTGGGGAAGGGTATGTATTTTTTTTAAAGATTTTATTTATTTATTTGACAGAGAAAGACACAGCGAGAGAGGGAACACAAGCAGAGGGAGTGGGAGAGGGAGAAGCAGGCTTCCTGCTGAGCAGGGAGCCTGATGTGGGGCTCTATCCCAGGATCCTGGGATCATGACCTGAGCTGAAAGCAGATGCTTAAGGACTGAGCCACCCAGATGCCCTGAAGGGTATGTATTTTTATAAGAGATTTGAGACAAGAGAAACAAACAGAAGGAAGAAAAAACCCCAATCCCCAATCCCCCATTTTATTTTCATCATATGAGAAGCTCAGGCTCATAAAATATTAGTACCCATTTTTATATCAAGCAAAAATATTTGAATTTGAGTCAGAGTGCAGATCCTTAGAATTTCACTGTTAGGTTTTTAAATTTACTTTCCTGTTCTTAACACTCACTTAATTTCATTTTTATGTTCAATGAAAAAATTTAAACACATTCCAAATCATAGTGTTATTAATTTTTTAAAAATATAGCTTATTAAGAAATTATCACATAGAAGTGCTTGTCATTTATGTTTAGTAACTGGAATGCCAGTCCCTGCTCCCCTCCATTTTGGGAAGAAAAAACTATCTTATGGGTCTTAGAATGAGATTTTCATGAGAGCCAACATGGTGTCCATACTTGTTTATGGACATGGTTGAAGTGTGTAAAGAAAGTATCCATTGAGGGGCGCCTGGGTGGCTCAGTCGTTCAGTGTCTGCCTTCAGCTCAGGTCATGATCCCAGAGTCCTGGGATTGAGCCCCACATCGGGTTCCCTGCTTAGTGGGAAGCCTGCTTCTCCCACTCCTGCTCGCCCTGCTTGTGTTCCCTCTCTCCCTGTGTCTTTCTCTGCCAAATAAATAAATGAAATCTTAAAAAAAAAAGTATCCATGATAATTTATCAGGATTTAAAAAAAATCATGTGTGTTGGAAATCCATGGTGGAGTCAGCTAAAACATGCTACAGGACATCAGGTATGTCTTAGGAGTATTGGTTTCCCCTGTTTTGTGGGATTTGAGCTGTAGAGTTTTGTCTGATCACTTGTAAGAATTGGTTAGGGTATAAGAGTGTCAGGGTAAGTAAGAAAATGTTCATGAAACAATATTCATGTCCTTGCAACTTTCTTTTTAAAATGTTTATTAGTAGTGATGAAGAATTTAACATGCTTTATTTTGGAAAGAGGAAAACAGAAAAAATTTATTTTAGATTTCAGTTAGTATTCACAGTGAGGGAGAGTTTTCTGTGCAATTATACTGTTGTGGTCACCAAATAAACTCCTCAGTGAAGAGTTTCATCTGTGCCTGATACTAGAGTCCAATTTTCTGGTGGGCATCTTGTGTTGTTTTTCTTCATTCAGGGATATCCACATGGAGGAGGTTTGAGAAAATCAGAATCGACACAAATGTTCTGAACAGTTTTTACTGCCAGAAGTTCTAAATGTTCTAAAGCCTGTTTTTCCTAGTGTTGATGTTTAGGGGGAAATGGGATAGGGTTCTAGTTTTGACTCCATATGTGATGTTGCACAAGCCATTTTGTAAAACAAGAAGGCAGAACTAATATCTCATGTCTCTTCCAGTTGTGTGATTCTAGTTCTGTATAAATTATGTTTCCATATGTCACTCAAATATAAGAATTAACTGCTAAAGTTATTCTGGATTTGCCAATCTTACTTTATCATAAAGTCACACTAAAATATTAGAAACCAAAAGTTCAGCGAAAGTATTCAAAATAAAAAAGACAATACCTGAAAATGAAGGGAAAAGATATCTTGACCAGGTTCATTAGGGTAGCTCCAGTGTTCCATTTTGAAGGGTATAAAAGGTAATAAAAGATGTCTCACTGATATTCTCTCACATGATTTTGAATTAGCAAAATTAAGAAGGACCCATGTGTCTGACAGTCTATGTACCCAAATGTGACTTCTATAACGTTTCTGTTTGAGAGAAGCAAAGACCATGAAGGCCTACCTCTCACCAGACACATGAGTAAATTGTTCAGAATTTAAATTTACTGACTCAAAAACCTGAGGAATGCACTAATATTGTCCCTGTTTTAATGTTGCAAATAGGAGGATTTCCTAGTATGTTACTTAATTATTTCTTAGTTTTTCATCTGAAAAATTATTGTGAGGCACCTGGCTGGCTCAGTTGGTAGAGCATGTGACCCTGGATCTCAGGGTTGTGAATTTAAGGCACAGAATACAGAAAAAAATTTATCGTACCTACATAGGACTATTTGGAGGACTATTTGAAGATTAAGTGAATATATGTATACTAGGACTATTTGAAGATTAAGTGAATATATGTATACTATAGGTAAGTCTTTAGTATTAAAGTCATTTATTATTATTGACTCTCCCCCAACACTATTTCCTGTGTCATTGCATCATTCTTGTGGAGGCCTTTGTGTATCCATAAATAATAGTATGTGCTTTAAAAATTTATATAGTTGTTATACATTTTTTATAACTTGTTTTCTTTTTTTTTAAGATTTTATTTATTTATTTTAGAGAGAATGAGAGAGAGCATGAGCTGGGGGAGAGAAAGGAGAGGGAGAAGCAGACTCCTCGCTAAGCAGGGAGTCCAACATGGGGCTCAATCCCAGGACCCTGAGATCATGACCTGAGCCGAAGGTAGACACTTAACTGACTGAACCACCCAGGCACCCCATAACTTGTTTTCAGTCTGCAAAATGTTTTTGAGATTTGTTTATGTTGATATATATACGTCTATATTGATATATGTACATTTGTTGATTTTCACTAATGTGTGACATGGAATTTACTTGTTGCCAATTGATGCACATTTAGACAATTATATTTTTTTCTTTTAAAGATTTATTTATTTATTTATTCATTTTAGAGAGATAGAGTGAGAGCATGAGCAGGAGGGGTAGAGGAAGAGGGAGAGAGAATCTCCGGCAGACTTTGTGTTGAGTGCGGAGCTGGACACGGGCTCAATCCCAGGACCCGGAGATCAGGACCTGAACCAAAACCAAGAGTCAGATGCTTAACCAACTGTACCACCTAGGCATACCTAGACACTTTTTTTTTTTAACTTAGTGAGCCAATAATGATCTTATACATTTTTCATTGGGCTCTCTAAGGTGTTTAGCTAGATGTAGATTTCTTGGGTCATAGGAATTATACATTATCAAACATAATAGATACTGCCATATGCTCTCCAAGTTAGTTAAACAAAGTTACAATTCCAACAACAATGCATGTAGGAGAGTTCTATTTTCTCCAACTTTTTGTCAATGTTAGTACTGTATTTTTGCTAATTTGGTAGGTGAGAAAAGACATCCCATAGCTTTATTTTGCATTTTCCTTGGGAAGAGGGAAGTTGCGTATCTTTTCATATTTATTGGCACTTCAGATATTTCTGCATCTTGCCTTTTTGCATACTTTGCCATTTTTCTATTAGATTGTTTATCTTTTCTTTTTGATTTGTAGGTCTTTATTGACTCATGAAAGTACAGCTGATTCTCAATATTTTCAGTAGCTGTGTTCTACAAAGTCACTGTGAGCACTGAATTAGTGAATATTGAACCATTGCTCCTAAGGGGGAATACAGGGTTAGGTTCCTGTGAGTCTTTCACCACTACATTTTTGTCAACTGATCAATATGTAACTTTGTTTTATGTGTGTTTTTGTTTAAAGACACCTTATTTAATATATATTGTTGATTCATTAACATAAATGAGTCAGCACTCTAACCCAAGACCAACAGCATTATAATTTATGCCTGAATGAATCTTCTCTAACACATGTGTTTTCTCCATAAGGCGCATCATAGCCTTCTTGCACTTAGAAACACTAGACAGCACTTCAACACCATGCTCAGGGAACATCTGAAACAATAAAACACCAACAATCCCCAAATTGGGAAAATGAGGCAATAGAATCTCAAGGACACTTATTTACAGTATGAGAGCTGAAGAAAGAAGGCAGAACATAGCCTGGTTGGGAATGTCATGTTGGATGATTCAAAATTTTTACTTCTCTGTGCATGACTGTGAATGACTATGAAAGTGCCACAGGTATTGATTTGGGGTTACAAATGAATTTTAGCAAGCATTGGTGAATTCACAAATGTGGAATCTACAAATAATGAGGATTGACTGTAATTCTTTGTCCATTACACACAATTCAAATATTTCCCCCCAGACTCTAATTTGTCTTTTAACAATATTTATGGTGTCTTTTGTTACATAAAAAAATTTATTTTAACTTTGTCAATTTTACTAATCTTTCTTTTTCTATGGTTTATGGGTTTCGTCTTGTTTTGACATCTTTCCTTACTTGGGTATCAGGGAAATAGTCTCATATATTGTCTTCTAGAAGTTTTGTAGTTTTGCCTTTCCCATTTAGATCTTTAATCTATTAACATTTTTTTTTTTAGTAAAAGATGAATAGGATTCAGATAAATGACTTTCCAGAATTATTTACTAAGTAGAGATTTGATTTGATTTATAATATGACTTCCGTTATATACCACATTCCCATGCTTTGTTTCTAGGCTCTCTTTTGTTTTCCAACAAGTTTGTCTGTGTGTTCTTCCAACAGCCCTAAACTTACAAAAAATATTATGGCTTTATAATAAGTTTTAATGTTTGGTGGGAAATGTTCCTTATTCTTTCTCCCGCTTTACTATTCTTCAAAATTGCATCTTACTTCTTCAAATGAATTATAAGATTTGTCAACTTCCTTGAAAAATATGGTTAGTATCATGATTAGAATAGCATTAGATTTACAGGTCTACTTTGGGGAAATTACCTTTGTAGAGATAGTGAGTTTTCCTGTCCATGAACGTAGTATTTTCCTTCCTAAGTCTTCTGTAATAGCCTTCAAAAAAGTAATTATAATTTTTCTCAATATAGATCTTACACATCCTTTGTTAGATTTCTAGGTACCTTGTATCTTTGGTTGTACTTTGAATAAAATTTTTAAAAGGTGACATTCCTGATAGATTTTTGCAGGTGTATAGTAAATTATTAACCTTTCTCCAGCAACCTTGCTGAAGAACTCATTATTTCTAATCATTTGTCTATATATTCTCTTGGATTTTTATATAGATAATTATATTATCTATCAAAAATAATTTTGTTTTCTCTTCAGCAGTCAAAATTATTTCTTTTTATTATTTTGTTGTGTTGGCTAGTATTTTTATTTTGGTGCAGCTGTGTACCTGCACTGTAGCAGCTCTGTGTCCTTAAATGACCAACTGGAACCAGGTTTATTCTCCATTCATAGTCTGCATGAGGCTTCCCTATTACCAAAGTCTGGAACACTGCCTGGTTTCATATCATGGGCAAATAGTAACCACTTTACTGTCCTTACTATTATAGGCATAATAATAGTATCCTCTTGATGAGGTTGTTTTGAAGACTAAGTAAGTTAACACTTATAATACCCTTATAGCAAGAGAAATGGGGAGCTGTTCTTCTATTGGTATAGTTTCAGTTATGCTGAATAAATAAGTTCTAGAGATTTGCTGTACAACATAGTGCCTATGGTTAACAATATGGTGTTGCACACTTCAAAGTTTGTTGAGGGCAGATCTCATATTAAATGTTCTTAACATGCACACACACACACACACACACAGAGAGAATAAAAAGACTAAAGGACACAAGAAGAGTGGGAAGTGTTGGATATGTCTGTTACCTTGATTATGGCAATGGTATCATGGGTGTTCACATATGTCTAAACTCACCAAATTTTATACATTGAATATGTGCAGTTCTTCATATATCAATTATATCTCAATAAAGCTGTTAGAAAACAACAATAACAATAAAACATGTTATAGTGGTGCCTGAAATGTATAAAGAACTAATAGATTTTCTCAATTAGTACTACTACTACTACTACTACTACTACTACATAAAAATGAGATTGGCTGATGAGCTTCCTTTCTCATACTATTCCATCTGTTTTTGGTATCAAGATTTATAAACTTCCTAAAGTGAGTTGTTTAGTTTTCATTCTCTTTCTAATTTCTTGAATGGGTTAGTGTAAAAAATAGGAATTATCTGTTTCTTAAAGTTCTGGTAAAACTCACATTTAAAACTTTTTAGTCCTGGAAATTTTCTGATATTGATAATTGATTCAATTTCTGTAATGTTTATGTCTACTCATATTTTCAATTTCTTTTTGAGTTATATTTGGTAGTTCATATTTCCCATCCCACTTAAGTTGTCAAATTTATTGGCATAAAGTTGTTCAGGGTATTCTTTTATGATGTCTTAAAGTTTATTTTACCTTTAATGACCTATTTTTTATGGAAAGAGTCATTTCCATCATCATTTTTCATTAAGTCGATATTCAGTGTTTGCCTTATTATATAGATATGTAAGTATTATTCACAGAAGAGCTATGTAGCATACTGTGATTACATTTCCTGTTTTGGTGATCTTTTCCCTTCTTTTTAAAAAGATTTTATTTATTTATTAGAGAGAGAGAGAGGGAGGGAGGATAGGAGACTGGAAATTACCCAGTCAGAGGAGCAAAGAGGAAAAAGAATGAAAGAGAGTAAAGAAAGTTTATGAGCACTATGGAACACAATGAAAAGAAACAATATTCACATTATGGGAATTCCAGAAGGAGAAGAAAAAGAGAAAGGGACAGAAACTATATTTAAAGCGATAATGACTAAAACTTTCTAAACCCTGGGAAAGAAATGAACATCCCCACCCATGAGGCACAAAGGACCCCAAATAAGTTGTGTGCTTGCTTTATAGTTTCTAAAATGTGTGTGTGTGTGTGTGTGTGTGTGTGTGTGTGTGTGTGTGTTGGGGGGTATTGGCAATCTTTTTGTTACTGATTTTTAATATTACTGAATTTTGATCAGATAATGTGATCAATATATAATTTTTAAAATATTTATTGTATTTCCTTTTGATATACTGTGTGTTTTTCTTAATATCTCATGTGTGCTTGAAACAGAGGAATATTTTCTATTCATTGGGGGCAGTGTTTTATATGTACTTCCATTAGATCAAGCCTATTAATGGGGAGAAACACTTTATGCTTCACTAGTGATTTGTCATTTTGATCTATCATTTGCTGGGAGAGTTGTGTTCAGTTATCCCAGCCACATATTCTCTTGTACAGTCTTTTTTTAGTCAACCACTCCTTGCACCCTTAACTCCTGATCCTCTTTCTGTACAGTCTTGCTTTTCAGAATGTCATATAAATGGAATCTTACATTATGAAGTCTTTGGGGTCTGGCTTCTTTCATTTAGGAAAATTCATCTAAATTTTATTGTGTTGTATGAATCAACAGTTGTTCCTTTTTATTGCTGAGTTGTATTAGTCTACTGTGGATGTATCATAATTTATCAGCCACCTGTGGAAGCACATCTGGGTTGTTGCCACTGTGGGGGGTATGAATAAAGGTGTTACAAATATTTACATAGAGGTTTTTAGGTGAACATAGGTCTGTTTAGCTTTGTAAGAAATTGTTGAACTGTTTTCCAAAATGGCATGTCATTTGCGTTCCCACTGATAAAAAATGCAGATTCCTGTTGCTCTGTATCCTTGCAAGTCTTGGCATTGTTAATTTTAAAATTTTAGCCATTCTAGGTATGTGATGGTACCTCTTTATGATACTAATTTAACTTTCTTAATGACCATTAATGTTGAACATCTTTTCATGTGCTTATTTTCCAGCTGTATATTTTCTTTGGAGAAATTTCTTTCCATATGTTTTGCTCACATTTTTAAAAAAGATTTTATTTATTTATTTGACAGAGAGAGAGAAAGCCAGAGAGTACAAGCAGGGAGAACAGCAGAGGAAGCAGGAGAAGCAGGCTCCCTGTTGAGCAGAGAGCCAGAGGTGGGGCTCGATCCCAGGACCCTGGGATCATGACCTGAGCCAAACACAGACGCTTAACTAACTGAGCCATCTAGGAACCTCTGTTTTGCTCATTTTTATAAGGGGGTTATTTGTTTCTTATTGTTGAGCTTTAAGAGTTCTTTATATATTCTACAAGGGTATAACTCCTTTATCAGATACCGGATATATACGTTTTTTTCCTCCAAGTCTGTGGCTTTTCTTCATTCTCCTAACTGTCTTCTACAGAGCAAAAGTTTTTAATTTTTTCAAAGTCCAATTTATCAATTTTTCTTTTATGGCTCATGTTTTTAGTGTCATACCTAAAAATTTATCACCATACCCAAGGTCACACAGATTTACTGTTTTTTTCTAGAAGTTTTAAAGTTTTAGATTTAGAATTAGGTCAATGATTTATTTTGAGTTAATTTTTATAGAAGGTATGAAGTATGTGTCCACCTTCTTTTTTTTTTCCTTTTTTGCACATGGATATTCAATTGTTCCAGCAATATTGTTGAAAAGATAAAACTTTCTCCATTTAATTGCCTGTGTACCTTTGCCAAAAATCAACTGACTATATTTGTGTGGGTACATTTCTGGGCCCTTTATTCTATTTCATTGTAATATGTCTACATCCTTTCACCAATATTATACTGTCTAGATAACTGTAGCTTTATAGTAAAAATTGAAATCAGGTACAGTGAGTCTTCTAACTTTTTCCTTTTTTTCTCATAATTATTTTGGCTTTTCTTGTTCCTTTGCTTTTCCATGTAAATTTTAGAATTAAGTCATGTATATCTCCAAAAACCTTGCTAGAATTTTGATTTGGATTGCACTATGGATAGTGCATAAATGGTATTTATTTAATCATAATTTCTTTTATTAGTGTTTTATACTTTTCAACATCCAGACCTTGCAAATATTTTACTATATTTATACATAAGTATTTCATTTTTAGTGCTATTGTAAATGGTATTTTTGAATTTCAAATCTTGATTGTTCATTGCTATATGTAGCTCATTGCTATGTGAAGACAACTGACTTTTATATATTGACCATGTATCCTGCAACCTTGTTAAATTCACTTTTGTAGTTTGAAGAGATCTTTTGTAGATTCTTCAGGATTTTCTCAATAGACAATGATTTTCCATTTTTAATAGTCTTCATTTCTTTGTGTAGACCCAAGTTTCTGACCTATATTATACTCCTTCTGACTTAAGAACTTTTAACATTTCTTGTGCATTTGGACTGCTGGTAATGAGGTTGCTGCCCACTCCTTGCTCCCATGTCATCTGTAGCCCCCAGGGTTTCAAACTCATTCAGCCTCTGCACTTGGCTTTCAGGAATTCATTAAAAATTTCTAGCCAAATCTTCTTATTGGCTTATATAGCATCTGATGACATCTGCCCCAAGTAGGAAAAGCTTGGGTCCTGTTTCCTCCTGCAAGCACCTGTCTCTGAGGATTTCCAGTTAGTTGTTTGCTCTTGTGACCCTGGCTGTCTCCAAGGGAGATTCAAGGAAAGTCATTAATTTGCAGTTTGTCCAGCATTTTTCTTGTTGTAAGGGTGGGTGTGCCTGTTCCCCAGCTCTCTGCATCTCCATGCTGAATCTAGAAATTTAAAGAATCTGTTTTAAAAATGTCTACATATCTGCTTTTTTCTCAAATATTCTTGATTTTTAAAAATGCTGTCCTGCCTTTTGTTATTGTTTATGTTCCTTTTTTAGTTTATATAAGTTTAAATTTATCTTTTTAATGGTGTTTTTCAGATTTTCCTATTTCGTCTCATTCCTAAGCTCTAATTCCTTTCAAGGTGGTTCCTCATGTAGTTTTTTTTTTTTTTTTTTTTTTAAGATTTTATTTGACAGAGAGAGAGACAGCCAGAGAGGGAACACAAGCGGGGCAGGGGGGGGAGTGGGAGAGGGAGAAGCAGGCTTCCCGCTGAGCACAGAGCCCGATGTGGGGCTTGATCCCAGGACCCTGGGATCCTGACCTGAGCCGAAGGGAGACGCGTAAGGACTGAGCCATCCAGGTGCCCCCCCTCTTGTAGTTTTGATGGTGTTTGCATGTGGGGTTTTGATTATGTCACTTTGAATGTTGATTTATGGTCAGTAAGAGTTCTTCTGTGGGGGATCTATATGCTCTGGGCTACACAAGTTTTCCTAGGGAGCAGTTTTATATTTGCTTTCCCTAGGATCTCAGAATTCAACTCTCCTGAACCAATCTTCATGTTTAAATCTCAAGTTGTGATTCCTGCACCCTGCAGGTGGTGTAAATTCACATTCACACATGAGATAGCCTGATGTTTTGATTTCTTAGAAGCAATTTGCTTTATACAAGGTGGCTTAGACTGAAAGTTTCCTTGCTGCTTTTTTTTTTTTAAGATTTTATTTATTTTATTCGACAGAAAGAGACAAAGTGAGAGAGTACAAGCAAGGGGAATAGCAGAGGGAGAGGGGGAAGCAGGCTCCCTTCCTGGGCAGGGAGCCTGATGTGGGGCTTGATCCCAAGACCCCGGGATCATGATCTGAGCCGAAGGCAGATGCTTAACCTACTGAGCCACCCACGCGCCCTCCTTAGGACAAGTGCACAGAATTTTCTTGACTGATCTTCAGTCTGGCCAGCCCTTCAATACATCTGGACATTATGCAGATGGCACCATCCCAGCTCCCTCCTTTTTTCTTCTCCTGTCCTTCCCTTGGCATTAAGATCCATGTTCTCAGGCCTAGTCTGAAATCCTTGTGGATCCCCATGGCAACAGCTTCTGCACACTGTTTTGAGTCTTCTTTTCATTTCTGGAGTCTAGGGATTTCCATTATTCAAGCACATTGTTAACAAAAAGTGGTATTATATCCTACAATTCTATTAGTGTTTTTTGGAGAACCCCTCCTCACCATTGCCCCAGTGCACTCACTCTGCCAGTCAGTCAGCCATGTTGCTGGAAGGTGGACTAAGCACAACTTCCAAATGACTAGAATTCTGATGTCAGCTAAAATGCAGTGTCTCCCTCCAGTTTCTTTAAGAAAGAGAGCTTTATGTCAAAGCCAATTTTAAACCTCTCCCTCCTTAGTTACTTCGAATAAAGGTATAGAATTTAGCGATATTTTCTTCTTTCTTCTTTCTCACTTGAATGATTTGTAAATACAATGGTTATACTTGATTTTTATTGTTCACATAACAATGAAAAGCCATTTTGCTTTATATTTGAGGAGTTTGGACTAGATCCTTAGTTTATTTGAATGCACAGGCAAACACTACCCATGCTTACTTAAATCAACCAGCTTGCTACTCACATTAAAAAAAAAGTCACCTTCCCAAGATCACTAGCAATTCCTATTGGTGGTGCTTTTTCAAATTCCCAAATAATTAACAGTAGAGGAAGATTCTGAATCAAGTGTCTCAAATTTCTGCTCTTTCGGTTTCATGAAGTTGCTTTGCAGGAGTTTAGGCATGCTTCCTTTCCTTGATAATGTCCTCAGGAGGGATGTGACCAATGGAGATGAAATGGAAGAGAGACAAGATGTTCTTATATCATTAAATCCTTAAATTATCCTAGTGAAATAAAAATATAAATGTTAAGTAGAGACAGTCTCTTTGGTAAGGGATTGAATTTCCTGGTGTTTTACTAATTATTAACATGCTTGACTATATATTTTTACTTTATTGACTTTCTTCCAGTAAAGGACAGACCTCCAAAGGGAGCTTGACTTGGTAAAGCAGTGTGTCTTTAATCTGTAAGATGTGGTTTATTAGGACTTCATATTGTATTTCTCTGGCCCTTTAAAGCAGTCTCATCCAGCAATTAGCTTGGAGATGAGTGTCATAGACAGAAGAAAGTGGAAAGGCTTTGCATGAGGATGCACTGCTTAGTTGGCCAGGGTTTTTCTCATCTGTAAAATAAGGTGCTTTATTAAATTGGCTTTTAGGTTGTTTCAAGGTTAAGAAAGAACTATAGTCATATATCAAAAGTCAGAAGCATTATGGGGTTGAGGTGCTATAATTCTGGAGTTGATAGACTAAATTGATAAAGATTACCAGATAAAATGCCTCCGTTTGGTTCCTGAAAGGGACACCAGGGAGAACTTGCCAGATCCCACTTCTGCCTGCTCTCTCTCTCTCTCTCTCTTTTAAGATTTTATTTATTTATTTGAGAGAGAGAACACAAGTAGGAGTGGGGTGGAAGGGCAGAGAAGGGAGCCTGATGCGGGGCTTGATCCCAGGACACTGAGATCATGACCTGGGCCAAAGGCAGATGCTTAACTGACTGAGACACCCAGGCACCCCTCTGCTCTTGTTTTAGGGAGTCTATTTCAAGAGTTTTAGGAACAGGTTTAATTACTCATTTACATATAGGCAGACAGTAACTTCTGTAGGATTCAGGTCTCATTGTTTTCTTGAGCCTTAAAACTTACCACAGTACATCTTTATTGACTGAATAAATGACAGTACTGTTTTTCTCACATTTGTACTGCCAGATCATGAGTTCTAAGTTTGGTTTGGGAAACACAGTCATACTCCTGATACTGGTAACCCCAGGTGACTATTGCTCCTCATAATTTTCAGCTCTCTCTTACCATCCTTAACCCTAACAGGCCCTACATGTGCACTCCTGGCTGATCCTTACTTTCTAACCCAGATTATTAGTCATCATCATTAAAACCACAATGAAGACTTGTACCTGATTGTGTGTTTGAATTGTTTCCTTGGTCCTAACTGTCTTGCATCCTAGAAGGAAATAGAAACTGAGTCACTTGGGAAAGGCAGCACCACCGTATAGCTGAAGGAGATCAGATCCAGGTGTGGGAGAAGCAGGCCAGAGTGACCAGGGCATCAATGCCAGCATCAGTCAAGATTATGAGGAGGCTGCTTGGCCAGTATAGCATTGCTTCCCTATTTATAAATACTCATATTAAATCCAAGATTCCTTAAAGATAATTTCCAAGGCATGGAAGAAGAGGAATTTTTTCTTTCAAACTGGCAACTATGGATGGAAGAAAGGACTAAAAAAATTTTCTCTTTACCTTTGTAGCTCATTAAAACATTTTTTCCAGGCCACTAATTAAATACAGATAGGGTGTTACATTTATTCATTAACAGTGGTGAACAAAAGGAACAAGGTCAGTCTGATTTTACTTTGAGGCATTATGAGAAGAAAAGCTCCGCTGGGCAGATCAAGAGAGTGATGCCTGTGCTCCCTAAGCCCCTTTGTGCCACTGACCTACCTCTCCATAAATGCCTCCTCTGTTTTCAGTCATTGAGGTGCACTGCACTGATGCTTATGCACCACAAGATGGAGCCTTCAAAGCAGCTTATTTTGCAGTGCTTCCTTCCCATTTCCCCCTTTGGACAGTGAAGATCTGGGTCTGTTTGGGAAAGCAGAGCCAATACAGCAGTGAGTGCGCGCACAGACTTGGAGGGGATCTAGAGTATTGTTCTAGTCATTGTCATAATGAAAACTGATTGGGCCTTGGTGCTATCCTGATGAACATTGTTATCAGCATCTTACAGGAAGATGCAAGAGGCATGCTTAGCAAGCGTGTGATTGACACAAAGCTAGGGAGGATAATTGGTGCATTTGGATGATATTGCAAAGATTCTGAAAGTTTTCAATGGGCTGAAATCTACAAGATGAAAGTGAACAGGAATAAGTCATTCTAACACAGTGTTACTTGGAGTGTGGTCCACAGACCACCATTTGCCGAACTTCTTGTTGCCTATCCTTGACAAGATAAGGAGCTCCTGCCAGGGTGTCAGTGAATTTTATTACAAAGCACATTGTTCAGCAAAGACAAACAAACAAAACTTCCCTGGTGAAGGAAGCGGGGCACCGGCCTACATTCCAGCATGAACTCTTCATCTCATGGAGGGTATGCCCGATGAGTGGCATGTGCCTGGACCAAACTGCCTTGGTCTCTTCATCTGATGGATGGTAACAATCATATTTAACATAAAGGGTTGTCACGGTGAAGGTTAGAAGTATCATGCACATTATGTTTCCTCACACATGGTATGTGCTCACTACATGGAAATAAGTATGACTGTGTTTCTCCTTAAATACTTCTTTGAAGAAAATACTGTTGTTACCCCTACTTTGTAGGTGAGGCACTGAAGTGAGCATCAGTGAAGCTTAATCATGTCCTGTGGTCATGCAATTCCTAGGTGCCAGAGCCAAGACTTGAAACCAGTGATTTCAAATAAGTGCTTATCTGTTATATAGCACATTGCTTGTTTCTGGTTGGACTAGACCATTGGCTTTAAAATTTTTTGACCAAAACTTAATTATGATCATAATTTAGTATGTACATGTGTGCACACGTACATAGAAATGTGCATATATAAATCTGAAACGCAAGTTTCATGAAATAATACTTGCCATTCGTAGGTGCAATGCACTCTGATATGTCTTACTCTATTTTATTTTTGTTTTATTTTTAATTTCAATTCATTTTTTAATGTTTTATTCATTTTTAAAAGAAAAAGCTGGCAGTGACCTATTGATTTCATGGCCCACAAATGTGCTGTAACCCACAATGCATACTAGCAATATCAACAGACTATTTAGTTCTAAAGTTCTCTGATTCTCCTAGAAAACAAACAAATGAAACAAACAAAAGCCTTCCAACCCAATTCCTTTAGTCTAAAACAGAAGACATGGGCTTGGGAGAGGTTCATGTGAAGAAAGGGTAAGGATTTTATTTAATTAATTAATTTATTTTTTAAGATTTTATTTATTTATTTGACAGAGAGAGACAGCGAGAGAGGGAACACAAGCAGGGGGAGGGGGAGAAGAAGAAGCAGGCCTCCTGCTGAGCAGGGAACCCGATGCAGGGCTCAATCCCAGGACCCTGGGACCATGACCTGAGCCGAAGGCAGATGCTTAACGACTGAGCCACCCAGGCGCCCCAAGAGTAAGGATTTTAGCCTAGGTCAGTATATGGAAACACAGCAGCATGGGGGCAAAAAACTCACTTCAAGTCTCTCTCAGGAGTCCTGCATTCCCTCTTGGGTGCTGTACTTTGACAGAAATCAACAACCTGACACAGTCAAGGTGGGGAAGGGTCTGAAACTATTTAAGGAGCCAGGAATGTTTAATTCAATTTTGAAGGAAAAGAGTCTGTAAAGAGTTATTTATATATACACCTACATCTGTCTATCTATCAACTATCAACTATCTATCTATCTATCATTTATCTATCTATCTATTATCTATCATCTATCTATCTATCTATCTATCTATCTATTATCTATCTATCTATCTATCTATCTATCTATCTATCTATCTATCTATATCATCTGTTTATCTAGATACAAAATAGTAATAGATCCCTAAGTTAGTAGAATTATCTTGCAGGACTCAATAGGTCTTGGCCAGTCTGATCATTATCTCACAGAAAGCTTACTTCCATTGCATTTTTGGATTTTGGTGTCTAAAGTGAGAATCCTGCAGAATGATTGTTACTCCACTTCCCTCCTGTAGAGGCCACAAAAGGCAGGAAACTGCTCCTCCCAAGGTGAGAGGAGGAGCTCCCCTGCTTGGGGTTGGCAAGACTTTTGCTCAGCCTTAAAGGGGTTTGCAAGGGTGATGGCAGACTCCAGCCCAGGTTGTGCTTTGGAACAGGGACATTCCTTTGCCTAGAGCTTGGCCTGGCCTTGTGGGAAAGCCCCCAGTTCCTGGTACTTTGAGCTGGTAGGAAGCACTTGCTGGTTGTTTCCCTCCCTTGTCAGCTCTGCAGAGAGCTGATTCTCCATGTGAGTCAGGAAAGGAGGCGCTGAAAGGCTGGAACAGTCCCTCTGCAGGTTGCATGGGGCCTCAGGAATGCCTGGAGCTGGAAATCCCCCTGGAAGGTGGTTACAACAATAGAGGTTTGCACTGCTGCCACTGGGGTAGGGCATCACATTGGAACAAGTAGCAGATTTGTTGGTAGTTTATTCAGGAAGGAAAATTCAGGAAGGAAAGGGGAGAGGGGAGTCAAGAATGACTCAAAGGTTATGTGGTTGGGAAATCAGGGAGCAATGTAAGGTCACCAAAACAAAGTGGAAAAACAGAAGTGGTGTAAATTGTGAGGAGAAAGGATGGATACTTTTGATGGCACTATGTGTGTGATTTAGAGTCAGAGCTGTGTTTGTGAAAGTTTGAAATGAAGCTGGAGGGGTTAAAATATATCAATCTTGCTGTTGAACTGCCTACTATCCAATGTTAAGTTCAGACACTTGGAGCCAAATGTGATCATATTTGTGAGGTGACTCTTAACGATGTTGAAACTGCTTGGATAACATATTAATTAATTCATTCATTCATCCATTCATTATCTGTTGGCATCTCACATTAACTTTCAGAATATATAACTGACACATTCATTTTTGGTGGTTCTTTACATAGAATTAAACAGGCCAGGGGGCACCTGGGTGGCTCAGTTAAGCGTCTGCCTTTGGCTCAGGTCATGATCCTTGAGTCCCGGGATGGAGCCCCATGTTGGGCTCCCTGCTCAGCGGGGAGCCTGAGCTCTCTTTCTTACTCTCTCTCCCTCTCTCAAATAAATAAAATCTTTAAAAAAAATAAACAAGCTAATGAGATGCTTTCTGAAAATGACTGTCTACATTTTATTTCTGATCTCTCAGGCAGATGGAGTCAAATGACACTGGTTATTCTATCTAGACTGAGTCATGTCAGGTGACATGGAGGGAGGGCTGCTGGAGCAGAGGAGGTCTTATGCATGTGTGCCTTGTGGACAAAGTGGGGAGAGATGAACTGATGGATATAATGATGATAAAAGCAGCAGTTAACATTTATCAGGCATTCCTTATATGCTCAGTGGCATTCTAAGCACTATATATAATTATCTAATTTGATGTTCAACAACCCAATTAAATAATTACTATTAATACCCTCCTTTTATAATTAAGGGAACTAAAGCACAGAGAGACTAGTGCATTTGCCCAAGGTTGCAGAGCTGGGATGGCCTGACCACTGAGCCACACCATGAACACTAAGTAGGAAGGTATTGTTTTTGCCTGGCTTGATAAAGTGATGCAACTAGAAGGTCAAGCAGTAGTCAGAAGAGAGGAAAAAACTTTTTTTAAGATTATTTATTTATTTATTTGACAGAGAGTGAGAGAGAGTGCACAAGCAGGGGGAGCAGGAGAGGGAGAAGCAAGCCCAATGTGGGGCTTGATCCCAGGACCTGGGGATCATGACCTGAGCTGAAGACAGATGCTTAATCGACTGAGCCACTAAGGCGCCCCACATAAGGTGCCCCAAGAAACTGTTTTCTTAGAGACAGTGTTGCTTCGAGTACCCAGCTGAAAATGTGTGATTCAGCATTGAGGAGACGGACATTCTCCTCTCTTCCAAAGATCGTAGGCAGGTTGTGGGCTTCCAGCAGGGAAAGCCATAGCCCTTTGAGAAACCGCACACGTACAGAGAGCCAGCAGCCCAGTCTCAGAAGGAGCCTCTTTCAAGTGCTCCTGTGCAGTGATTTCCATTAGGAAGTGAGGATTCATTGATTCGGGCCTGCGTAGCCTTACCCTGGACTCACCTCATAAACCCAAGGGGACCATGGAGGAGGACAGTTAGAAGCTTGCCAAGAACTAAGATTCTGTAGCCACTAAAGTAAGGCCTCCCAAGCTAGCAAACCTCAGGAAAATGCGACTCAATTGTACCCACAAGCAGGTGAAGTCTAGCTGTATGCTGAAAGAATGAAGACTATGCATTCTAAAAATAAATCTTTATTCAATTTTATTCTATTATTCTAAGTTCCTAAAGCCTGTTCAAAAGAACAAATGAGAGACTACTTTCTATTGGGAAAATAACCTTGCCTTAGTTGTCAAATGTTTTTGGAGGAGCAGGAACTCTTTACAGCCTGTTTCTCTACCATGTGTATGTGCCCAGAGCCTAATATGCCATAGTCAATGGCACATAACACGTGCTCAACAAATGGCCATTAGCCTGAACGTTTCACATATAAGTGGAATATGAAATATAGTTGTTTTTTTTTTTAAGTAACCTCTACCCCCAACGTGGGGCTTAAACTCATGACCCAGAAATTGAGAGTCTCACGCTCTACCACTGAGCTAGCCAGGCGCTCCTGAAATGTAGGTATTTCAGGGGACAAATGTAAGGTTCTTCCCTGAAGCTTTTTAGATGCTACACGAGGAAATGCTAATAGGAAACATCTGGACAGTGACCCAACAAGCAGTTATTACATAAAGATGAAAAATTCAGTCACTGTAATAAAATAGCAAATAGAGATGAAGAGACACAACACTTTTAAGCCAGAGCAGGGGGAGAGAAGGCAATAGCACATTTAAATTCTGCAGAGAAATGTCTTTGAGAGATAATTCAGGTTTTAAAGTTTTCACCAAAAATTCCAATCTCATTTTATAGGGGAAAAAAAAGTCCATCAACCAGGATTCTACTACTCCAACACATCAGCTAAATTTAACCATGTTTTCTTACTGGACAGGTGCCCAATCAGTTTGGGTGGAACCTCTAGTTGTAAAATTCTATTTACCTTCTGAGCCAGAATGGCCACTCCTGAAAACCAGGTTTCTCCGTGAAGACAGCAGAACATCTTCAGAAGGTGATGCTGGGTGGCAGAAGCCCCTTCCTGTCTAAGGGCTCCTTGCAACTGCCAAGGAGGGGATAGCTAGGTGCCCCACTGTTTCACTCCCCACCACTGGCAGCTGTCCCTGGCCCCATTTGAGGGAGTGGAGAAGGGAAGCTATTGATTAAATTGGAAAAGTGTCCCTCCTTGAGCTCAGATTAAATTAGTCCACAAGTGACCCAAGGGAGCTTTCTTTTTTTAAATTGTGGCAAAAAAGACACATTGCATAAAATTGACCATCTTAACCATGTTTAAATGCACAGTGCAGTGGCATTAAATACACTGCCATTGTTGTGCCACCAACACCCATCCATCCCCAGAACTGTTTTCATCTTGCAAAACTGAAACTCTGTCCCAGGGAGCCTTTGGTACCACTGTCTCTTAAACTTTTTTTTTTTTTTAACCGAACTTTGCTTTCTGGTTACTTTCAAAAAATCTTGCAAGAAAAGACGGTAGCAATATGAAATGTACTGTTTTTCATAGATGTGGTTATCATGTTTGGAACAAATGTATTTGTTGAGACCCATTTTAAGCCTGCACACTTACAAATGAAACATGATTTCTAAAAAGGCTCAAGGATACCTTTATTAAGAGCCATTCAAAATCAACCAAAGCTTCCAGGGGTTATGGTAGTGCAAATGCAACATTTCCTGTGAAAAGAACTGTGTTATACTAAAAAATTTGTCTGGTCTTTGTCCTGGGTTTCTGATTGTCGGGGGTTGTCTTTGTTATGCTAACGAGATGACTCACAGGAGCTCCTAGAAAGCTTCAGAATGGGGGCTAGTCAGCAGAAAGACCAACCTTCTGATTAGTGGGTTGGGATTCTCAGCCGCCTAACCTCTGGCAGGGAGAGAAAGGCTGAAGATTGAGTTCAATCACATTGCCAATAATTTAATCATGCCTGCATAATGAAATTCCAATAAATAACACTGGACACGAAGCTCGGTGGCATTTCCTGGTTGGTGAACATGGATATGCAGGGAAGGTAATGTGCCCTGACTCCACAGAAATGCAAGGCTTCATTACTTCCTACCCAGAGCTTTACACGTGGTATGTGTATTAGTCTGGGTTCTCCAGAAAAACTGAACCAATAGGAGATTATACATACATACATATATGTGTAATGAAATTTTCTGGAATTGGCTTACATGATCATGTAGGCTAAGAAGTCCCAAGATCTGTAGTTGGCAAGCTGGGTATCCAGGAGAGCCAATGGTATAGTTCCAGTCTGAGTCCAAGTCTGATGGGAGGAGAGAAGACCCATGTCCCAAGTAGAAGACAGGCAGACAGAAAGAGTGAATTCTACCTTTCTCAGCCTTTTTGTTCCATTCAGGCCTTTAATCTTTAAGGTATTGGATGAAGTACACCTACATGGGGGAGTGCGATCTGTTTTACTCAGTCTACCCATTAAAATGTTAATCTTATCCAGACACACCTCACAGACACACCCAGGGTGATGTTTAAGCAAATATCTGGGCACCTGATGGCCCAGTCAAGTTGACTCATAAAATTCACTACCACAGTAGCCAACTGTTTGCTATTGCTGCTGTAATAAATTACCACAAACTTAGTGGCTCAAAACAACATAGATTTATCATTTTACAGTTCTGGAGGTCAACAGTCCAAAATGGATCTTCGTGGGCTAAAATCAAGGTGTCTAAGGACTGTATTCCTGCTGGAGGCTCTAGGGGAGGATCAATTCCTTGCCTGTTTTAGCTTCTAGGAACTGCCTGCCTTCCTTGGATTGTGGACCCTTCCTCCATCTTTAAAACACAGCATCTTCCAATCTCTCTCTGTCTTTGGCCCTCCTGTTTCCCTCTTATAAGAATTCTTGTGTGGCACCTGGGTGGCTCAGTCAGTTAAGTGTCCGGCTCTTGGTTTTGGCTCAGGTCATGATCTCCAGGTCTGGAGATGAGCCCCATGCAGGCACAGGGCTCTGTGCTCAACAGGGAGTCTGCTTCCCCTCTCCCTCTGCACTGCCCCCCATCCCCCACCATGTACTCTCTCAATCTCTCTCTAGAATAAAGAAATCTTTAAAAAAAAAAAAATCCTTGTGATTACACAGGGCTCACCTAGATGACCTAGGATAATCCTCCCATCTCAAGATTCTTGGCTTAATCATGTTTGCAGTGTCTCTCTGGACATCTTTTGGGGGCTATTCTTCTGTCTACCACAGCAATCAATAAATACTGTTGAATTAATGAACGATGAGTATAGTCACTTAACTGGTTTCTTTATATTCAGTTTCACTGCCTTCAAGCTCAACCATATCATCAGAATGGTAGCTATAAAAAAAAAAATACCATGTACCTCCTCTGTTGAAATTCTTTAGTGGCTTCTCAGAGGCTGTAGTATAAATCCAAACTCCCATCATGGGGTGGCCCCTGCTTACCTTTCTAGCAGCCTCTCTCATTGCCTCTTTATATGTAGATAATGTTAAATGACATGAAATTACTGGAAACTGACGATTTTTGACTTAACAAAAATCAGAATTTATACAGTTCAACCTAATACCACCATTAGCCACACTGATATACTGTACTTAATTGTCTCAGTGCACCAAGCTTCTCTGGCTCCCATGTTTTTGCAGTTTCTGTTCTCTCTTCTACCTTCCCTGATATAAATATATCCCAAGCAAATTGCTGCACAAATTATGAGTACCTAATGTGGTAAGATTGTGCATTTTTTTTATTTGAGCTTCAGTACACAATACAGTCTGAGCATTGCTTTATCTGTACTATGTCTTTAAATATTATAATTGTGCCTCCTATGATTACATCAGGACCCTTGCCCTCCTGTGAAGACTGGGGTCAGGCTGGCCTTCAGTAACTATGCAGAGAGCAGGAGGAGGTTGATGGAGTTTTTTCAAGCATCTATAGATCTGTTTGGGAGCCCATTGAATTTGTAATCCTCAGAATGTGTGTATCCAGTCAAACAGGTCCTCAATAAATGTTTGTTGAGTGAAGGAATGAAAATAATTTCCTTTGTCCCATTGTTTACTTAGATCATGAACCGTGACCACGTGGGTATAGTAGCTGCTTTTCAGTGGATTAAACAGTCAAGGCTTTGAGATCAGACTCAGCTACTAAGGGGTGTCTGATCTCAGAAAAAAGCTCTATCTCTCTGGGCCCAATGTCTGTATCCGTGAGGCCAAGTGCCCTTCACTTTAACCCTTTGTATTATTCTTTAGTCTGCCAGCTAGTCAGTGATTTTTTCTGTTGCCTGGAGCTATTGGGGGGTGGGGGGTGGGGGTGTCCCTCAGCACCCTCAGTGCCTGGCTGTTGTGTAACTGGATCCTGAGGAGGGTGGAGGGAGTGGTGTATTTTTGGTCCCTGTGTGCTTTCTTTGCTTGATGGGGTTGTAAGTATAGGCTGGAATGTTTTCTGTGTACACTGCCCCTTGCATCATTCTTTGTTGTGACACACCATTAAGAATCTGACTCTATTGTCTGGCCATGTAGCTGTTTTCTAAAGTCAGAAGTCATGCTTTGTATCAGAGTGCACCAAAACGTATTATTGGAAGCTTTTCCAAATATTCACTAAACTCTAATTCTAATTCATGACGATCTAGTAGGCATATCCTCTTTATGATTGATACTTTTCTGGGAGCTATCAATTATCCTGTCTAAGAATCAGAAAAATATCCTACCAGGAGGGACTATTAGCCCCATTTTAAAACAGAGGTTTAGAGAAATTAAGGGCATTGTCAAGATAAGAGACAAATTCCTGGTGCATATATGTGATTTCTTTTACAATACGTAAAATAGACAAATAGATAAACAAATCAAAAAAATATGTTCAATACCTACCACTCATTAAAAATATTCTTCAGAGGGCGCCTGGGTGGCTCAGATGGTTAAGCGTCTGCCTTCGGCTCAGGTCATGATCCCAGAGTCCTGGGATCGAGTCCCGCGTCGGGCTCCCTGTTCCTTGGGAGCCTGCTTCTCCCTCTGCCTCTCTCTCTCTCTCTCTCTTTCATGAATAAATAAATAAAATCTTAAAAAAAAATAAATAAAATATTAAAAAAATATTCTTCAGAACATCCTTGGAAGATAGGTCAGAAATATATATTTTTTAAGATTTTATTTACTTGAGAGAGAGAGAGAGAGCACAAGCAGGGGCAGAGGCAGGTGGGAGGGGGAGAAGCAGGCCTCCCGCTCAGTAGGGAGCCCAAAGAGGGGCTGGACCCCAGGACCCTGGATCATGACTTAAGCGGAAGGCAGACACTCAACTGACTGAGCCACCCAGGCATCCCAGAAATATTTTCTTCATTCTATAGTTTGTGGGGTGTTTTGGACAAGGTAAAAATGAAATCATTTGTCCACCTGCATGTCAGTTAAAAAACCTGGCTATTTAGAAATTACATTCTTCTAAGTAAATTAGTAATATTGTTTTAGACAGTGCTAAATGCCCCAAATGAAATAAAACAGAGTGACATGCTGTTCAGTGACTGGGGGAGGGTGAGGCAATATTGGCCAGGGTGGCCTCAGAGGAGTGACGTCAGAGCAGAACCTTAACTGGGGAGGAGGCAAAAAGCAACCCAGCATGTGCAACGTCCTTGAAAGAGTCAGGACTAGTAAAGGAGAGGTCAGGCAGAAGGCCAGTGGTGGTTTATTTGTAGTGTTCAGCACTGTCTGAAACAACATGACTCACGAAATGACTTGTAAATTGCCTACATCCCTGTAAGAACATAAACTCTATCTAAATGGCCAGGTCTGTTCCAGCACCTAACACAATGTCGGGCAAGTAGGTATGCAATAATATTACTGAATGAAAGAAAAATATGCTGGGTGTAGGAAAGTCTATCCAATCCAGCTCCTTACTTTGTATACTGGTTTAATAGGGGCAGCAGAGGGGAAACCAGTCCTAGTTTTCGGCCGGTCAGCCTCTGATCATTCTTGCTGCACCATCCTGCCCCCTGCTGCTTAACTTATCAAGAACCGCCAAGTTTTTCAAATGCACGAGTTCTATCAGATAGAATTTCTTGCTCTCTGGAATTGACATTCTGTGGTCACCTTTGAAGGAACTTTGCTTCTTGTTTGTTCCACCTCACAAAAAAGATAATTTTTGCATTGAGGAGAAAACCAAACAGATTGTGTCTTTGCTCTAAGCATTAAAACAATATGAGACTACCACTAAATAGCAAAAATATCCAAATAACCCAATAAAGAAATGGGTAAAGGACTTGAACAGACATTTCTTCAAAGAAGATATACAAATGGCCAATAGGGATATGAAGAGATGCTCAACACCATTAATTATCAGAAATCTGTGAATCAAAACTACAATGAGACATCACCTCACATCTGTTGGGATGGCTATTATTATTATTATTATTATTTTATTTTATTTGAGAGAGAATGAGAGATAGAAATCACGAGAGGGAAGAGGGTCAGAGGGAGAAGCAGACTCCCCGCTGAGCTGGGAGCCAGATGTGGGACTCGATGACGGGACTCCAGGATCATGACCTGAGCCGAAGGCAGTCGCTCAACCAACTGAGCCACCCAGGCGCCATGGGATGGCTATTATTAAAAAAAAAAAAAAAGAACAAGTGTTGGTGAGGATGTGGAGAAACCGGAACCCTTGTACTCTGTTGGTGAGAATGTAAATTGGCATAGCCACTATGGAAAACAGTATGGCGATTTATCAAAAAATTAAAAATATAGAACTACCATCTAGGCCAGCAATCCCACTTCTGGTTATTTATCCAAAAGAATTGAAATCAGGATCACAAAGAGATATCTGCACTCCCATGTTCACTGCAGCATTATTCACAATAGCCAAGACATGGCAACATTCAAATGTCCATTGACAGATAAATGCAAAAAGAAAATATGACACCTATACACATATATAAAATGGATTATTATTCAGCTTTAAATTTGCAACAACATGAACCTGGAGGACATTATGCTAAGTGAAATGAACTAGTCAAAGAAGGACAAATAATGCATGATTCCACTCATATGAGATAACTAAAATAGTCAAACTGATAAAAGGAGAGAACTTGATAGTGACTGCCAGGGCCTGGTGGTGGTGGTGGGGGGAAATGGAGAGTTGTTGCTCAGTGGTGATAGTTTCAGTTATGCTAGATGAATAAATTCTAGAGATCTTTGTACAACATAGTGCCTACAATGAACATATGGTATGGTGCACTTCAACATTTGAGGGTTAAATACTTAACATGAGATCTACCCTCTTAAAAAACAAACTAACAGACAAAAACAAAGGGAAACAAGGGAACTTCGGGAGGTGGTGGATATGTCTGTTCTCTTGATTGTGAGGAATGTTTCATGGGTGTTTGTATATGTCCAAACTCATCTAATTGTGCCCATTAAACATGTGCAGTTCTTTATATATCAGTTATACTTCAATAAAGGCGTTCAAAAACCCCCAGAAAACAATATAAGACCTTCGACCAGGGGTTCTGGTGACCAAAATGAAGGTAATGATGATGACAAGTGATTTGATACATTTATCACCTTCTGGGGCCCCTCCTCCTTCAGCTGTAGCATTGCTCAGAGTCCATCTCTGCCTGGCCAGAATAGGTACTTATATAGTTGTCGAGAGAATAAGTGAAAATAGAGTTAATATGTGCATTTGGTAGTCATCTAGAACAAAAAGTAACTGACTTGTGAACTCTTTGAAGTCAGACTTTTCTTTTTTTTTGGCAGACACATGTCTTAAATGGAGCAGCAACTCACTTATTACGGGGACTTACCTCTACGTCGTAGTGTCTAGATGAAAACATGCTTTTCAAGATAAATATTCAAAATATCAACTTCAAAATAAGGTAAAAAGCTCATAGGCTCATATGCCAATTATATTTATATGCCACAAAAGATCTATTGATTAGGGGCACCTGGGTGGCTCAGCTGGTTAAGCGACTGCCTTCGGCTCAGGTCATGATCCTGGAGTCCTGGGATCGAGTCCCACATCGGGCTCCCTGCTCAGCAGGGAGTCTGCTTCCCCCTCTGAACCTCTTCCCTCTCATGCTCTCTACCTCTCATTCTCTCTCTCTCAAATAAATAAAATCTTAAAAAAAAAATCTATTGATTAGAAAAAGAACAAAATAGTTTCTTTTGTGGCCATTTAATAAAATTGAATTTTATCTAGAATGGGTTATTTACCTGATATTATAGGCAACTGGAAAGACAAGGGAAAACATTTATGTGTGCTGTAGTTTGTACAATTTTTTTTTCTGTCAGAATAAGGGAATCTACTCACTGATCCATGATAACAGTCCTGAATCTCAACCCAGCTCTATCCTTTGTCATTGCGTGGCTTGGGAGTTATGTGAAGTGTTTGCTGTTGCTACAGATTATGCATGTGACAGTGCAAACATTGCTCTTTCCTTTGACCAGCACAAACGAAGATCAGGTTTACTCCTAAGCAGCATCTGAGCAACAGGGTCCCTGTGATGCCAGGCCCTTTGCTCTGATTCTTTTAAACTGTAGCCATCTTGATTAAGACATTCTGGAAGCAACTGATGACTTTCTACATACACTTTGGATGTTACAGGTAAAGTACATGATATTTTTTCTCCGTTGTTTTTTTTTTTTTTTTTTGGTGGGGAATGATAATTAAAATTTAAGTTTTATAAAACTTTATTAGGTTTTTAAATGGGAGGATATCTTTAACTTTTATTTAAATGAGGAAGATTGCTCACTGGTGTGGAAAATATGCCAAAGATAGGCAAAGAAAGCAGGAAAGGCCTGAGCTAAATAATTTTTAGTCTTGGTTGCTGTGGCGGAGGTGAGTGAACTAATTTTTCTTGTGAAGCATTTTTGCAGATGTTTCTGAGATATTCTAGTTTTGAGAGACTGTTTGGACACTTCTCCTTAAGTTCAAGAGCCTGTGGGCTAGCACAGGACTTGGGAGTTAATCCTTAAAGCCCTGGGGATAACTTGGAGTGTGTAAGGCAGAGAAATATTATGAGCAATCTTTGTTTTTAGAAGTAACAACTGACATTTATTAACTATGGAGGCAAATAGGAGAGTAGCTTATGATGGGGCAGGACTAGATATATGCCTGAAGACCACTTAGGAGGCTATCCAGATATGTGCAGATAGTCTAATATGGGATGACAGGGATAAAATTAAAGAATAGGAAAAGAATATTCGGAGAACAAGATGGAGTGGGGTTATATTTAGGAACTCAGTCCCCGAATGGGAGAAGGAGTTTAATATGGCTTCTCACGTGGAAATTTCTAACTTGGTGTGTAACGTGGATGACATTAGTTTCTCATATTCTTGCAATTGCAATTTTTCATGTTCAATAAGTTAACATTCAAGCTGCAAACATCTTCCTAGTTTGCAGAATGGGTAGACTGGGAAGAGAAGCTTGGATGCCTCATGGCAAATTCACAGGAAGTGGAGTCAGAGCATGTGGGCCGGAGCTGGAAGCCCTGGGATGTGACTGCAGGCAAGTCCCTCCGGGCTCCTCACACTCTATAAACTGAAGTGCTGCATGAATGTTAGTTATTATCTTAGTTTTTTTTTCCTTATCAGTTCAGGCGGAAGTTTGTTTTCATTTTGATAAGTGACTAGCTGTTCTGACAGCTGTGGAGGTGGCTGGAACAAGGAGGGTTGCACAGGGGCCACCAGGCTCAGTCCACTTATTTGCTAGATACGCAGGCGAGAAGCCTCTCCTACCTCGCTCAGTGCTGTGTTCCCTGTACATTCTCCCTAGTAAGAAGAATGCAGCTGGCCCCACGGTCTCTGCACCGAGGTTTCGGCTCAGAACGCCTGCTCCAAGTCCTCCAAGCCTGTGCAAATTATTCCACCTCCTCCTTCCTGTTTCCATCTGTAAATTGGGAATAGTAAGGGCAGGGCTGTGGAAGGCCACCACATACAGTGCTTAGCACATTGCGAGCACCCAATATATAAACAGATCAATCTTACTTGTTCTGGGTCTGACATGCTGACATCCTTTGAGCAGGGAGACCCACACTGTCTAGCATATTTGGTGTCATCCCTATGTGGGTAGTTTTCAGTGGCTTTATGTGGGGCTACAGCTGGAGCCTCCATGTAGGGAATGTGGGCACATTGCTGGCTCTGGGCACATTGCTGGCTCTTACACTCCCCATAGCGCTGGAGAGAGGGTTACTCTGTAGCCTCAAGACCTATGACAAAAATTTGGACACTAGAGAGACTGGACCTGATTTCGAGAGGACCACATAGTGAAACTGCTTGAGATCGGAATGGCAGGACCAGATGAGCCCCATTAACCCAGAAGGTGGATCCTCAGAAGAAGGTTCTGTCAGTCTGACCCCATAGACTGAAAACCCAGTCCAGGTAAACCTTTTTACTGCTAAAGCTTCTTAATAAATCCCCAGTCTCCTTATTTCATTTGGTATATTTGAAATTAATGGCATAACATTTTCATAAGAACACAGTGTAACATCACTTTCTTCCTTTTGGACAATCACAATGTATGTATTTAAAATTTGTAATGTAGATTCTGAGGAGACTCAAAGTGATCGCTAAATTACTTGTCATTGGTGCCATAGCAATAGGTGTTTAGTTTCTGTTTGTATTTACTTTATTCAGTATCTAAGAATCATTTAATAGCAACATAACATAAAAGCCAAACAGCACCCTTAGAAACATAAACACGATGAAGACTGGGGCAATACTACAGGGATTCCTTTGGTACAAGCAAACGCCAGAGAGGTTTGGCAGGCATGACTTACCTGGTCAAGTCAGACAGAAAGTGATCAGCACAGACCATCAGCTTATAAAAAAAGAAGTTGTGGTGTTTCAAATATTAGTGCTAGAGTGTATAAAGTCCGGCCAATGGATTATTTTATTCCAGGTTGACTTACTTAGTCACAAAAGAATTTTAGTAACTAGGAAACAGAAAAAGGATCAACAGCCATCATTGCTAGAACAATCTATGTGTACACTTCTGCTTTCCATGCATGGTTGGTGAAAGCCAAATTCCAGTTAATTATACACCCTGATAATACATGAATTAATATCAGAATATCATACATGCAATAACTGTACTCAAAGGAAATACAGATCAGTACAAATGAAAATTTTTCCTTTGAGAAAGCATTTCAAAATTTTATAGCATATCAGGGACATTAAAATAAATATCACTTATCACAACAAAGTACCATAGCTAAGAAGGTATATGAGATTGCCTGTCAAATGAATGGATGGTTCCCAACATGTCTAGATAAAGATGAGACCCTAATTGTTAATATTAAGTAATTTAAAATGAATCTTCCTAAAAAACTCAGCAGCTTTTCTATTATTCACAGGATTCAAAGCTAAGAATTTCAAATTTCTTGTCTTACATTCATATGTAAAACTAGTGAATATGGGTGTAACATTTTTATGCCCATTAAGAAAATGAAGACTGACTGATGAGTGCTTTGTTTTAAAGTATTTTTGTTAAGATTTTATTATTTACGTGAGAGAGAGAGAGAAAGCAGAGGGAGAGGCAGAAGCAGGCTCCCCGCTGAGCAGGGAGCCCAATGTGGGGCTGGATCCCAGGACCCTGGGATCATGACCGGAGCTGAAGGCAGACACTTAACCGACTGAGCCACCCAGGCGCCCCGAGTGCTTTGCTTTAAACAATTGCATTCTTCACATCTGAAGTTACTTGATGTTTCAGAGACGGCTTTCCTAAAGAGCATATTGAAATGATAACATTTACTTATTATACATAAACTGGTTTCTGGAGTGAGTTAAAAGAAACATTTTTAGTAATATTAGGGTTGCTGAATTTAGAATTATTCAGATATCAATATTAATTGATTAAAAAAATTAAAACCTATAGGCAGTAATGTTGGCCATTTCATCACAAATGTGGGTAAATGCATTCCAGGAGGAGCTACCTCAAGATAAGCTGATATGACAGATTCGGTGGCCATGGTGGCTTTTCCTCACAGAAATGATGCCTCTCCCCAGAACATTTCAGTCCTGTGAGTAGGGCTTGGCAGCTTTCCTCCCTGTCCTGGTATTCTTTTTTTTTTTTTTTCTTTCTGTCCTGGTATTCTTGATAGGACTGGTCAGCTCAAGGAACAGATATTTTTCGAGATTGACAGCAGTGGTCTTCAACTTGTGGAGGCCTGTTTTCTTATCGTAGTCTTCTTTACCAGAAGGATTTCTCCGATTTGGTCATGACAGGGTCTGATGGTGATACTAAAATGAATGCTACCAAGTGCCAGGTACCTGCCACGGTTTATGACAGAGGTGGGGGTGGAGTATGGAGCCCAAGCCTGGCCTGGGTTGGAAAGATAGACCCACACTTCATGGTGCAAGCACGGAGAGTACCCAAGCTCTCTAAACCACAGTGTCCTTTATGTAACATGGAGAGAAGAGTAGGAGTGGCCTCAGAAGGTGGTCATCAGGATTGCCTTATTCTTCCCATGGGCATGATGAGAGACAATTCACAAAGTCCTTCAACAGAAGACTTGTGGGTAAGGATTTGAGAGGAACACAGCCCTTCACTGTTACTCTCTGGGGGGCACAAAGCCAGGCTTGGAGGGCCCTGGGCTCTATTTTATTTTATTTTTTAAAATTTTTATGAGACTGATTTTAATTTTTTTTAAAGATTTTTATTTATTTGACAGAGAGAGAGACACACACAGCAAGAGACGGAACACAAGCAGGGGGAGCGCGAGAGGGAGAAGCAGGCTTCCCGTGGAGCAGGGAGCCGGATGCGGGGCTCCTGGGATCATGGAGGGCCCTGGACTCTAAACAGGCCTGACTACTTGGCTTGTTCAGGGCCTGTGTCTTGTTAGTTAGACACCTTCTGTAGTAGTGTCCTAGGGCTGCCGTAATGAAGCACAGTGAATTGGGTTGTTAAAGCAACAGAAATTTGTTATCTCAGAGTCTGGAGACTAGAAGCTGAAGATCAGGGTATAGCAGCGTTGGTTCCTTCTGACCGTTGTAAGGGAGAAGTCTCTTCCATGTCTGGTGCCTGCTGGCAATATTTGATGTACCTCGGCTTATAGACTATCACTCCAATCTCTGCCATCATCTCTGGCGTTCCTGGTTTGTTTGTGTGTGTGTGTGTGTGTGTGTGTGTGTGTGTGTGTGTGTGTGTGTGTATCCAAATTTCCCTTTATTATAAAGTACCAGTTGTATGGGATGAGGGGCCCACCCTATCCAGTATCACTTCATCTTGACTAATTATATCTGCAATGACCCTATTTTCAACTAAGGTCACATTCCAAGGACTGTGTGTTAGGCCTTCAACAATATATGAATTTGGGGGTGGGGACAGGACACAATTCAACCCATTATGCCTTCCCTTTTCTTAACAATAATCTTTGACTCTTTTCAACACAAACTTAATCAATGTTCTCCTGATAAGGGAGGGAGACAGAAAGACTTGAATCTCTACTTCAAGAGGCAGTGAGCTTACCCAAGGCTCTCCTAGAGGTCGGTGAGGATGCTAAAACTTAATATAGGTCCTCTGCATTCCTCTTTCCAAATCAAAGGAAAGCTCATGTGTTTCCGGCTGTGCTCTCTAGGAGAGTGAAGGACCTCACCAGGCAGAGCCCTAACCCTCTTATTTCCTTCTCCACTGTGGGAAGGATTGACCAGAACAGGTGCTGGTCAGATGGAAGCCATTCAGTTTGAGAATCTCCATCTGGTGGCTGCCTTGTTCTGCCTTTCTCATTAAGTGCTGCCTCAGTTCAGTTGGCTTTGCCTCTCCTGTTTGAGCTGTAGTTTATATAACCTAAGGCTGGCTCCAGAGAGCTATGGTCAGTGGGCAGTAAAGAGCCAGAGCTGAGCTCAGAGCTCTTCTATCTCCTCAGATTCTGGCCTCCACCCCACTTGTCTGGAAGTGAAATAAAGGGAAAAGATAAGAGATTTAATGCTAATTATTTACAAAGGGCTCAAACCTGCAACCACTATAAGCCACAAAGACAAAACCACCTTACAGGACCAGGGTCAGTATGCTGAATTTGACAGAACCGAGTAGGGGTGTTCACAGGGCTTGAAGTGCGCTGTGGGGAGCGCTGTCTGAGAAAAACGGCGAAGGTGAAACATTCAAGCTCACTTGGTCCTGCACACCCTCTGGTCTGACTCTACTGGGAGCTCTGGGAAGGAGGGGAAACAGAGCTGACCAACCCTCTTGCAAATCCTGGTTGCCTCTCTGGGTTCACCCTCAGCCTTGGGTGTTCCCGGCTTTTCTTACAGTTGATTTGAATACTTAAATCCCTGTAGCTCAAAAGGCAATCTGACTTTTGCTTTCCAAAGAGAAATCTCCCATCTTCGGTATAGGCAATTATTTTGTCTCCTTACATCTCAATGCCTGTTTGACATATTTTGTCAAACTTCCCTTTAGTCACAGAATGTACTATTGTTATTCATCAGTTAAGGGCTTTAGATTACAGAGGGATGCCTACACTGGGCAAAATGAGTAGAGAACTTCCATTATATTCTTGTAAAAGGGCTAATTTAATATGGGCATCAATATCTAAGCAATTTTTTTTTATACCCTCAGATCCAAATACCCTTCAGGAATCCACAAAAGGCTTTATTTTAACAGCATAATTCAAAGCTTATCAAGGTCACAGACATTTCACTTACTCTCAAGAGGCTTTCTGAGGAAAAGTAAAAATATAGGCATGCAGGCTTCCAGAACTTTATTTTTTAACAGGTAGGATGGAGAAGGAAAAATGTTACCACTGGTTTTGAGGTAATTATTTTCAGCATAATGGTCTTTAAATGCAGTAAGCAATGGGAAGCTAGACCTCACTTTGTAGATTCAGGGAAAAAAAAAACCATTGTGTGTGGCAGAAGAACCTATTAAAAAGTCATGGATTTGAGAATGTTTCACAAAATTTCAGGGTCCTCTGAGCATTTCTGTACAATTTTTAGAAGAAATGTTTAAGGTCAGTGTGATCTATTTGTGATTGCTTCATTAGATCAGGCATTGCTGAAATACCCAAACTTTATTTTCTGTCTGTATGTGTGTATTGGGGGTGGGGGAGGTGGAGGGAGATTTGTTTCTAGTGTAATGCATGGCAAATAGTAGGTGTTTTTCTTAGATTATTTTTGCTGCACATAACTAAAACATGAAAAATAGACTCAAAAGCATTTCTTTCTTGTTAAAAAATGTGACTATACAGTCCAGGGTTGATATAGTAAATCTATAACGCTGAGACTCAGGGTTCTTCTAACTTATCATTCTACTGTGACTGACTACCATTCCCAGGATCACCCTGTGGTCCAAGATGACTGCTAGAGCTCCACCCATTGAACCACATTTTAGGACGGAAAGAAGGAAGGGGAAATGAGTCTTCCTGAAAGAACCATACAACACTTCTGTTTCCACCTCAGTGGTTAGAACAGTGACATGGTCACAGGTGGCCGCAACAGACACTGGGAAATATACTTGAATCCTTTTACAAAAATAAAGGAAAAAATGGATTTGGAGATACAACTAGCAATCCTTGCTCTACAGATGAAAAAATATTTGTTTAATTGGGATCAACCGGCCAGGACTGGGGTACATGAGGTATTTTGTTAACTGATACTCTCTCATGAAAAACTAGGTAGGAAGCTTCTTATCATACCTTGCAGTGTGATAAGCATGGGATTTGGGAGAGAGAATGCTGGTCCTGAACACACCTCGGGCTGACCTTGACTTCCTGTGGGCAAGGAGGTTAGAACTCTTGTGTTCTTTTATTCTTCAAGAAGTTGGGTGTGAACATGAATAGTGTGAGACAAATGCTTTCAAGTTCCATCAAATGAAAATCAAATGCTCTGAGGGTGAATGGGATTCATCTAACCTCTCCAGTTTCCTCCATATAGTCAGCACATGGGACAAAATCTAGGGAAGACTCCTGCTCCCTCATGAATTCAGAGTGTTCTCATCACTCTTTAGAAACAAATTCAGTGAGTATTTAGTGTTCTGTGTATCTTTCCTTTTGTGTTGTTTAAAGTAGTTGTCAAAGTGTTCTTAGCTATTTTTAAATAAACAAGTAAGTACACAAATAAGAACACACCCTCTCATAGGAACCTAATGACCAAAACTTGTTGAAAAGTAAAATGGCTTTGTAGTCTAGATTAAGTCATACGTGCTTATTCATAATTTCCGTTTTCAGCCTACTAAACTCCGATTTTAAATAGAAAACAGAAAGAATGTCATTAGGCCCAACGGAAATCTAAATATAATTGAAGTCAGGCACACAGTAGGTGGCTCATGATGTGAGTCTTGATGGTAGGATTCCTCTGAAACTCACACTACTGCCTCTGCTTTCAGCCTCATCTCCTTAGCCCTGTGTGGTCTTGATGGTCTGTGACTGATGGCCATTGCTGTATCATGCTGTATCATGTTCACTCCTTTACTTGCTAGCCCTCCATTCTCCCCGTTCTGGCTGTCTAGGCTGTCCCTTCCCTTGAGAATGGTGGATGGTGCGAGCCCTGGAGCATGCACACAACATCCTCTCACCCCACCTTTCTTTGTTGGGGTGCTAATCCCTCACCCTCATTCCCTTCTCTTTGTTTGCTCATGGAAGTCTCCCCTGGCCCACACCCTAATCTCATTTTCCCAGGGCAGTCTCTGTGTCTGCATAGCACACATCACACTTGTCATTACTTGTTTAGAGCTGATCTTCCCTGGGAGACTTGGATTCAGGGTCACAGGGACTATGTCTTCTAGTTCATGGCTGTGTTCCATGCTCAGGCTGGTACCTGACACGTAATAAGTGCTTAGTGAGTATTTGTTCATTGTCTGTCTCCCCTCTCATTATCGCAGACAGGTTCCCAGGGCAAGGCATGCACTTGGAGCCCCTGTCCACGCCTATATAGAACAGACATATTGGTCCCCAAGGGCTGGTGAGATCAATTAGTTTGCTCCCTCCTTTTTTCAGATGAAGCAATGGTTTTAGTTTCCTAGGTCTGACAAACAAATTACCACAAGCTGGGTGGTTTAGATGACAGAAAATTATTGTTTCAACAGTTCTGGAGACTAGAAGCCCAAGATCAAGATGCCTGTAGGCATGTTTCCTTCTGAGGGCAGAGGGAGAAGGATTGGTTTCCTGCCTCTCTCCTAGCTTCTGGTGTTTGCTGGCAATCCTTGGTGTTCCTTGGCTTGTGGAAGCATCACCTCGATCTCTGCCTTCATCTTCACATGGTGTTCTCCTTAGGACATGTTAGTCTACAAATTTCCCCTTTTTATGAGGACACCAGTCATATGGGTTGAAGGCCCACACTAGTGATCTTATTTTAATCTGGTCATCTGCACAGATCCTGCTGCCATGCAAGGTCACATTCACAAGTACTGGGGGTTAGGGACACAATTAGCACACAGCAATGACTCAGTGTCCCCACTGTTGAAAGATAGTGCTACTGCCTCACCATTTTTGGAACATGGGGGTTGGGTTATTTTCCAAGGTCTAGTCTTATTTGTTGTCTATTGTGAGCAAGAACAGTATGAGGAAAACTTGGGTTATAAATTAAGAGGTTAGTTCACTCAGGTAATAGAGCTTGTTTGCTAGGTTTGGAAAATGGTCTTCACACAGTGGTTTCAACTGATTGACATTACACCCACTTGGCTGCATATCTACCAAGAAGCACAGGCACAAGAGTTCATTTATTCTCATGGATCAGTAAACAATTATTTAGAGAAAGTGACTTTGTCAACAATTTAATTAAAGTCACCCAACCTTTGAAATGAGAAATAATTCAAGTTTGGCCACATATTAGCTGTATGGCCCTAGGCAAGTCACTTAATTGTCTGGACCTCAGCATGCTATCTGTAAAGCTCTGATACTGGATTAGGTAACCTCCAAGGACCCTTCTGGCTGGAATCTTCTTTGGATTATGTGGTTCTTTTAGTGTTGAGAGCAGAATAGACCTCTAAGGAATTGGGCTGTGCAAAGTATAAAAAGGAATCAATTGTTGAAACATTTTTCCTATTCATTATCATCAGTAGATATGAGGTGGTTCTAGGCTCAGCATAGAAGGAAGAGGGTTGGTCCCTGCCATCAACTACTTTTATGTGCTCATTGTCTAATCTATGCAAGTGACAGACCAGCATACAGGACACATGTCCTCTGCTAACAGGGCATTATTCCCCTGGCCCACCCCAGTGATCACACGCTGGTGGGTTTGTAGTTTCAGAATTTGCATGGGTTGACTATGTCATTTTCATCCCCCAAATAAGTAATTTCCTAAGGGTTTTTATATGAGTGTCTGCTAGCATATTTAAGAACCCGATTAGAGTTTTAGTTACTTGTTACTAGTACAACTGAGTCTTTGGGGTATACACACTCACTTTTTATAATCTCTGCATAAAAACTCTGGCTAATAATAGCATCTTTACTATAAACAGAGATCTTTAGATGCTCTTTCTATTGTCCTACCTCTTACAATACTCAACATATCTTAATTCCTTTTCTTTATTTTGTCATAAAACTGTGACCTCTGATTGTAGGGAGGATATAAAATAGACCAGATGTCTTAACCATGTTTGGATAAATCAGTCATCACCCTTCTTTTTTCCGAGAAAAATGAGACATAGCGCCTTGAGTGAGGGGCGTAGATCCTACTTTCCATTCAGTCTTTCCAAAGCAAACAGAAGAGAGGTGTAAATGTCTGTTAACTGTGCTGTGTCACTTGTGTGGGCATTCAATTTTAAGGATGCAACCATCGTTATTGTGAACAGAGAGGGAGACCAAACTGTCGGTGTTTTGTCTCATTTAATATTGAGACTAAAAATAACCTCAGGAGAAAGAGAATTGATTAATGAACTTAGTTCTAATGTTTGAAAGGAATATAAATTTTTATATGAAGCCAGGGAGACAAGCTCTCAATACAGTAGCCTTTCCCTCAAATTTAAGAATGCTTTGATTTACATTTAAATAGTATCTGATTTCAGAACTTTACTTTTTGCAAAAAAAAAAAAAAAGTCCCCCTTGACAACATTATAATGAGGCAAAGAGTTGATCTGCAGCAACATAACAATAAAGTCAATCATCAAAGTATTTTATCTCAACATTTTATATTCTGTGTTAGGTATCAGTCACTAGGTTAGGTGTTGAGCATACATGATATTTAAAGCAAAACAACTTTATGAGATCGGAACAACTGCATTTTATACATGGAGAAAACAACACAGAGGGAGTTCAATAGTCTGCTCAGGTTCATCCAGTTAGGAAATAGTATACTCAGGATTCATGCATGGAGCAGGACCATTTGACTCAAGCCCTGAGCTCTTTCCAAATACTCTGGAGTCCTATTAACAGGGTCCTGATTTGCACACATGCTGCTGTCACACAGCTTTGAAGGAGTGGGAATCAGATGACTACAAAGGCCTTGTTCTGACACGAATTCCTTTGGCATCATTAATCTAAGCTAGGCCAGTACTGGCGGAGTTAGAAGGAGGAGGACTGGAAGCAGGCACTAATGGGCATGCAGAGATGAGGGAAACAGTTCCTTAGAGTACATTTAGGAGGAAAAAAGTACACATATCATTATGATAAAAGAGACAGTATGAGTGCCATATGAAACTATGAAATAATGCAGTTGAGAGCCTAAGGAGGGAGAGATACGTATGTGAAAGTCATTCCAAACCCCACTCTACCTATGACCACTGATGGTGATGGGCTATATCACTGGGGAGAAGATAAGGAAAGACCTATTTGAGGAAGAACACATGGATGGGCCTGAAGGATGGTTAGGGTTTTGTTAAGAGGAAATTCAGGTGGGAGATGGCATTCCAAGCAGAGGGAATGATATGAGAGAGGCATAAAAGTGGTCCTACTGTATAAGCAGAAAAAGATGCTACTGTAGAATAACATCACTCAGGACAAATACTTGAAAAGCAGCCCAAGGTTTGTAAGCCTGGGGCCTGGGAATATTCCAGTCCAGGGATGTAAAACTCCATCTTGTGGTTCTCTAAGGAGCCTAGGAATGGGCTTCAGTTAGTCCATGAAGTTTTATTTGAAACTTTGAGTATATGTCCATGTTTCAGATCTATTGCTGCATAACAAACCACTCCAAAGTGAATTAAAATTGAAGTGACTTGAAACAACAATTTATTATTTCTTATGATTTTGCAATCTAGGCTGGCTCAGCCAGGAATTAGAAATTTGCCCTAAAGCTCCAACCAGGTGTTTGGGGCCCTATCACCTATTTTTGGGCCTCCTTCATGTTGAGTGCTTGCCCTCCTGCTGAGAGTTTGAGGGAACAGCTACCCCCATCCACAGGTTCCCCATCAAAGGCCGCTTTGGGGGACATTTCCACAATTTACACTGAAACTCCCCTTGCTGTCAAGTAGAGAACTTAGACAAAAGAGAGGACATCTTGAGGATCAGTTTGGCTCAGTATGAATCAGAATTTTCTTATATCTGGACTAACTATGGACCTTGTCCTCAGCCAATGAGTCCTCCACTTTTAGATGAATTGAAGAAGTGAATGCCTAACTATGACTCAGGGATTCTGCAAAAGCAGTTCCTTCACTCCAAGGCAATGGTCTTATGATGAATTGGAATTTAAGGGTCCTGAATTAGTTGTTCCCTAACATAACAAAGCTATTGAGATGCAGAAAAGCCACAGACTGGAAAGAGCAGGGTACTTGATCATTGGGGGCATAGAAAATGTCCATTTCCACAGCATCATGATTAACTTGTGGGAGAGGAGTTCTTTTTCACCCTGAGGGTAGGAGCAAGGAGAAGGAAGTCACCACTTTCTCAATCACTCTTTGCTGCCTTAGAAAGGTCCCAGCCTATGTGCTATTTACATATTCTAAGAAGAAAAAAAAATGAATGAATATGTCAGATTCTTACCACTGATTAATGCTGGTAATCAGCCTTACGACATCTGCTCACTTAACAACTTTATTAGTAGCCATGGGAGTGTACATTTGTACTTCTCTTGCATTACTTAATGACGACCTAATTTACATTGGGCCTCTTCTCACGCTTTAAAGACATTCTTCAAGGGTATGTTAGGTATCAGGAGAGTCATTGTCAGCTATATTGAAAAAAAACAAACCATGTCATGTGGGTCACAAGGAAGAATTCCCACCTGCAGGTTCCCATTTTGATTTGGGATCTGAATGTAATAAATCGCCTTTGTTACAGACATGTAACTGTTCTGGTCATATCCAAAACTGCAGGGAAAATGTTAGAAGTCTGGAAGTAAAAACACAGGGAAGTGATTTATTTCAGGACAAGAGTTAATCTCTTTTCACTTTGGGTCCGGAAATTCATGGGCTTTGTTTCCTAGATAAGACTCCCTACAGCTCTGGCTAACAGGAATGAGGTGGTGAGGCAATCCTAGGTGTGGACAGTGTTATCAATAGCCTAAGGCTAAATTTGATAGCTATTTCTGAAAACCAGGCTTGATTAAATTCATCAATCAGAATACGCTTTAGATTTCTTTATAATGCTGTTACCTGTAGTTGCTCTATCTACTATTCTACAAGTTTAAATATGAAATGAAAACCTTAAATAAAAGAAAGCTATCTGAGTAATGGGAAAAAACTGCCTATTTTTAGTGTTAAAAAATGTCAGTCCCTTATATATGACTTCTACATTAGGGAGAAAATGTTACTGTCACTGTAGTAACTAAAAGATAAATGCTAGAAATCAAGTTTATGGTCTATGTGGTTTTCCTTATAAGTACTTTTTTGCTTTTTTTTTTTTTTTTTTGCTTATTTGCTTACTTTTACTTACTGCAAAATAATGAATAATGTATTATTAAACTCACATTTCCTTCTTACATAGTAAGTATGTCATGGAGCAGTCACATGTGTTATGAATTGCTTATTGGTAATAATTATAGCTAACGTGATTTCTTACTTGGTGCTATGCTACTTTATCTCATTGAATCCTCAAAATGAAGCTGTAAGATAGATATGATGATAACCATATTGTAGATGAGGAGGTAGAGGCTTAGACTGTATAATTATTCAGAACACATAGCTGGAAAGTGTACAGGTGAGGTTCAAATCCAGGTGTATCTACTGTCAACCTATGCACTTCCTCAGGGTACTCCACTGGCTTTTCACACGGTACGTTGATAACATCAGACTTGGATAAATTCCATTGATGAGAAACTTGGTAGACATTTTCAGAAAGGAAAAGTTGGAAGCATTGGAATATTTTCTAAATATAGAGTAAGAAATGGCTCGGAGGAATCAAGTAATTTCTTAAAGAATATTAGTAGACAAAAATTAGTTGAAAGTGTACAAAAGTAATTCCATATTTCATTTCTTTTACCTTGGATTTTTGCTCTGGAAGTGAAATATTTTAAAATTTCTAACAAAAGTCCCAGGATGCTGTGGTTCCTTTCAAATAAAAATATCCTATATTATGGCTTCACAAAATGACTGCTCTGTTCTTTGGTCCAGTGAATCAAAGGAAGGACTCTAGCATTGGTTAAGCACAAGACACTGGACTAAGCAAGTTACTTCATTTGATTCTCACAGCACACTGTGAGCTGGGTATTAGTGTAGGCATTTTTCAGCTGACAAAACAGTCTCAGGAAAGTTCCGTGCCTCAACACAAGTTGTACATGCTATAAGCCATAGGGCTGGGACTCCAACTCGTCTGCTCATGCCCTTCTTAGAAATAGATTTATTGTCCTTTGAAAAATGAGGGAAATGAAATCATTTCCCCAAATAAGCATTCTTTTTTTTTTAAATTTGCATTTATTCTGCAGAATTTACTCCCAGGCCATAAGTTTTTGTTTCTTCAGTTTCTTCTGGGATATCTTTTTCTTCTGTGCAACCTCCTCTTCTGGTTTAGGAATAATCTGCTCTTTTTCAGTAAGGATCATCTCAAGGTGGCAGGGAGAGCTCATGTATGGGTTAATCTGACCATGAGCCCTGTACGTTCTACGCCTCATCTTGGGGGCTTTGTTGACCTGGATGTGCTCAATGACCAGACAATCAACATCTAAACCCTTAAGTTCAGCATTACTCTCTTCATTTTTAAGCATGTGCAGTAAAAATTCAGCACTCTTCTTGGGCCACCAACCCTGTGTCCAGCCCCACTGTTTGGCCTGGGCACACCTACCAACTCTACCACTGTAGCGAGAGAATGGCACACACTGCTTCTGTAAAGTGACGTCTTTCAGATACTTGGTGGCTTTTCGGATATGCATACCCTTGATGGCCTGGGCAGTTTCACTTGTGTTCTTAAAGTGAACACGAAGATTTGAACCTCTTGATTTACATGATTTCGTAGGGTTTTCTGGGTCAAGCAAATAGCAAACCATTTTCAGAGGTCACCTCAGGCCACTTAGGGGAAGAGCCCAAATAAGCATTCTTAATTAAATTTCCAATTCTTTTTGTTCCACTGCTTCATTCCGAAGGTTGGATATGCAGTCAATGAGAGTTCCAATTCAAAATCTGCATCAAGTTTGAAGAGCTGTGTTGGTGTGTTGTTTCAGGAACTGCCAATCTAATCAACATAGCTTTTGTCTAGGAAAGTGAAGTCAGGGGCTCGAAGTGTCCAGATTCCACTTGTGTTATCTCAGTAGACACACAGCTGCAAATCAGTAGCTATAGTCAGGTTTCTTTGATTATTCTCAACATTTCCCTCCAAATGAGGGAGAAAAACTAAGAAAACTGATGTTGAGTCTAGTTGGCACGTTTTACCCATAAAGATTCAAGAAGCTGAAATGTAGAATTAATTCTGAAGGCCCAAGAGCAGGGAGGTGTTAATGACTCACCTTCTTGGGCAGATGTGCTCCTCCCTTGCCACTTTGGTTAAAGTAGGCTTTGGTGACTTGTGGCATATCTCCATCCTTTGTTAATCGGGGGTGTTTGGGATTATTGAGTCAGCTGCAGGAATGAGTCCTACTATTCCTCTTAGGGTCTGAGTCAGCTTCCTGGTCCCATAAGTCTGCTCAGACCCTGATTCGAAGCCTTGGATAGATCCAGAATCCTTGAAGCCACCATGGAATGATCAGCAGTGTACATGTGGTTGCTGAGTATCAGGAACTGCTGTTCCCTGACCCTGGTCATCCCCAGTTAGGGAAGCTGGGAACTTTAGACCCCATTCCATACCCTGGTATTCCCCTAGCCTCTGAGTCTAGGTTCCTCATTCCCACAAGTTAACTCTATTCACCAACCCCTTCCTCAAAATTGGTCTGCACACACGGACCTACAGTGTTCACCTACTTCTCTCTGAGCCTGTCTCCAGAATTGTTAGAGGCGGTTTATCTGCTGGGAAATGTAGTCTGCTGCTTCATCCCTGTCTTCACATTCTGCCTGGATTCTGTTTGGACTTGGAGAGCCCCAGACCAGGTGTTAATACTCTCTGACAATGGTGCAGCAGTAACAGCAGAGGGCAGCAGAAAAAGCAAGGGTTTGAGTCAGATGGACTTAACTGAAATATTGGCTCCAACATGCATTTAAATGGCCAAGGGACCCAAGACAAGTCTCAGTTTCCTCTTACGTAGAATGAGAGAAATAACTGTTGTATGGGGTTGTTGTAAGGTCAGAGTCAGTGCATATAAAGCACTTGGCTTAATGACTGGTATGTATTAGCCATTTAATAACTGGTAGTGTTTATTATGTCTTTCAATGAACTATTTGAACAGTGGGAAGCAAAATGTAACTTAGGCATACTTAAGCCTCTGGCATGGTTTGTAATATTGAAAATAAGGAAACCAGGACTTGAGTTCTCCTGTACCAGCCCAGGGATCTTTAGAGAACGCCTATCCTGGTTTTGGTGAGGTCGCATTCTCACATTTCTCAGGTATTTTAAAGGCAGATCTGACAAGGAAGAGGAAATTCTCCCTCTAGTACTGTATCTGGATGGTGCAGTCAGGGAAGGCCAAGAAAACCTTTGGAACCTCCTGGAAAGTTGGAAATTTAGGCTGAAGAACTGGAAGGGTTGACAACTTATGGAGGTTTGTTAGCAGAATAGCTTTACAAATGAAGTGCCTGAAGCCAAAACTCTTAGGTCATCTAAAATTAGACTGGACAAACACTTGAGAGTGAGCTATGCTGGCAGGGAAATGAACAAGGTGGCCTAAGGACTTTTTCCATTTCTACTTTCTGTGAGTCTATGGAAAGATGTCTTTCTTTTCTGTATTTTCGAATGTATTTTTTTTCTTTAGTCTTCTCAGTGTTTTTTTTCTCCTCAGATACATTTATAAATTCTACTTACAAAGCTTAAAATTACAGCAAAAATGCCATTTCATACTGTTAAGTTTAGTCCATTTTAAATCCTGTCTTGCAAATTTCTCCTCCTACAAAGCAAAGCTGTCCCGTCATGTTGCCTTATGGCCACTGCTATTTTTGAATTACATTTAGAGTAGAGTTAATCCACCTTTGATAAGGAATTTAATATCCATTGGCAGGTCAGCCTGTGACTTTATGTTGCGAATATAGCTGCAGATTATGGAGCAACTTTCATTTTAAATTATTCCCTGGGATGGAAAGCCAGTCCAAATGCAGAATACTTTGTGTTGTATATATTAAAGCAGCAATCTTGCAGAAACAATGGACAGTGGACAACAGCAGTGGACAAGGCTTTCAGGATGGACGCTCACAGAGGAGTGCAACTGGTTGTGAGTGTATGGGAGGGAGTTGTGTGTGAAAAAGCAAATACAAGAATGGAGAAGCAATGGGAGGGACCCAGAGAACTTTAATCATGGCACTGACGTTCAGAGTTGGCTGGGCTCAGAATCTAGACTGGTACAGGAAGCAAGTTTTGAAGATTAGAGCAAGCAGTTGGGCTGGAGTTTAGGAAAGTAGCTGCAGTGTTAGGATCTTACCACGGCAGGAGGCAGGACCCAAGAAGGAACTGGATAATGGGCTTTGGCAACAGAAAAGGACACAAGCTAGTATTTCAGTTTAGCCCAAAGTTTTATAATTGTCATGTTAGGTCACAAGCCAGTGTCGGCAGCCTGTAGGTATAGGTAATTGAGAGTATTGGGGGGACATGCTATTGAGTGAGATTTATAGGAAGAAAGAAGGTTGTTGACTTTACAACAGCTCCAGACATAGGTCTACTTTGATTTCAGCGTCCCTTTGTTTTTAGTTTTTACTCAGATACTGGATCTTCCATCTGGGAAGTAAAATGTAAGGGAATTAAACAAACACTTCTAGAATGTCTACCATTTAAAAAGGACTTGGCTAGGCACTTTGATATGCTACACCTTGAACTGTGACAGCAGCCTATGACATAGTTATTTTTATTTCTATTTTATAGAAGATAGGGAGGCTCAGATGGGTAAGTAATTCACCCCAGTGCATACAATTAATAAGTGGTGGCCTTTAGATCCAGTTCCAGGTCTGCGTGATCCTAAAGTCCCCACTGTTTCCACTCTACCATGCTGCTTCCTATGGAGGCCCAGTGACTCTGGAGGCTGGGCTTGGCATTAAGTATCAGGTGCTGTTGACTTCCTCCCTGCCTGGATCTCGTTCTCCTTCTACTAATCTCTTAAAGATCTATTCTTTCGTTTCCCCCTCAATTAAAAAAAAAATAGACTTCATTTTTTAGAGCAGTTTAAGGTTCATGGCAAAATTGAGCAGAAGGTACAAAGACTTCCCATCACTACTGTAGTAACTATCTAACAAGGCTCCAGTCTTTACAGCAGTTCTAACATCCATCCTCCTCATAGCAGCCAGAGTAGACTCTCTAAAATGTAAATCAGATTACTTGGTAAGTAAACTCCAAACTGCTTACCATGGCCTAGACAGCCCTAAACAATCTGGTCTCTTTCTATTCCTCTGATGTCACCTTTCTTTATGCTCTACTTTGTTCATTTTTTCCAGCCATACTGGCCTCATTTCTGTCTCAGGGCCTTTGCACATGCTATCCCTTCTGTTTGGAACACATTTCTTCTATATCTTTAAATAGCATTTTTTTTTTTGTCCTTCAGATTTAAGTTTCATCTTAAATGTCCCTTCTTAGAGAGGACTTCTCTGAGAAACTGAGTGGCCCTTATCACTTTCTACTAAATTAACCTATTTTATCTTTTTCAAATCACTTCTGTACCTGAAATTATCTTATTTACTAATTTTTTTCTTTCTTCTTATTTTAGCCTTTAATGACATAGAAAATCACCCCAAAGTTAGTGGCTAAAACAATCACTTACTGAGGTCACACTTCTTTGGGTGAGCCAACTGGACTGGGCTCAAGTGAGTGGCTTCTGGGTTAGATTGGGCTTATTCATGCATCTATGGTCAGGTAGGTGGCTCTGCTTCTGAGGGCTGGTTGCCTGTTGGCTGGGGTGACTGGGGTACCTGGACTAGGTTTCTCTCATCATCTAGTAGGCCAGCCCAAGTTTATTCATATAGTGGATAATAGGATTCTCAGAACAGAGTATACCAGTTCTCTTGAGGTTTTGGTGCTGGCATAATGTCACTTCTGCCTAATTCTATTGGTCAAAGCTGTGCAAATTCAAGGGGTGGAGAATAGACATCACCTCTTGATTTACAGATTTCATTGTAATGGGGCATGGCTATAGGTAAATACATAATGGTAATAATTTTTTGCAAACAACCCACCAGTGTATATTTGCAATTCATTTTAGGTTCTTAGCAACTGAATCCCTTTTTGAGTTTGAAAGATTGCCACTTTATGGATCTTCCAAGGGCAAAGATTATTTCTTCCTGTAGTAACCAAACAAGCTACATAGTTTCATTATTTTCCCCCTAAGGCACAGGCACTTGTGCAGGTTGGAAGTGAATAAGGTAGGCCAGTAGGCTCCTTGTGGAATTGATTTTTTGGTTAGGGTGACAGCAGAGGTGACTGTCCTAGGTTGGTCTTATTTGCAGTATAGTTGTTTTCCTGGTAGAAAAGCAACAAGAACGCAAGCTGTAGCACCTCAGGCTCTGTGGCAGGCAGGTGATTTCCTCATCAGGCCAATTCTTTTTATTTATTTATTTATATAATTAATTAATAAAGATTTTATTTATTTATTTGAGAGAAAGAGAGCATGCATGAGCAGAGGGAAGGGGCAGAGGGAGAGGGGGAGGGGAGGGGCAGAGAGAGAGGGACAAGCAGGTTCCCTGCCGAGCAGGGGGCCTGATGCGGGGCTGGATCCCAGGAACCCGAGACCATGACTTCAGCCAAAGGCAGAAGTTTAACTGACTGAGCCACCCAGGTGCCCTCTCATCAGGCCAGTCCTATGAAAGTTTTGTATGTTGTTTCTGGAATCTTAAGTTTGAGCCTCATTCTTTAGACCTCTCACAGAGCCTATGAACCACTCAATATTCTTTAAAAGACTCCTTTTCTTTGTAATCCTCCAGAGTCAGATTTGGTTGCTTTGCCACAGAGTTCTCTTCCAGCAGTTGGTATCAGGAATGGAGTTAATTTTTCTTATGTAACAGGAAAAGTTAGATGGTTGCCAGGTGAGCCCAGCTGCTCATACAGTTATCAGGATTCTCTTTCTATCTTCCTCCTTGGCCATCCTTAGTGTGTTTTATCTTTATGCTGTTGTCTCCTGCTAGCTCCATGTATTACTTTCATGTTTCAGGCAGGAAGGGGTGGCACCAGCTATGTCTGTTTCTTTTATAAAAAAAGCAAAAGTTTCTAGAAGTGCCCCTTTAGATCTTCCCTTACACTGTCTTGGCTTAAATAAGATCCTCTAGTTTAGTTTACTGACTTGAGAGATTGGGAGGTGAGTATCTGACTCTCTAACCTCTCTGAGGAAGGCACAAAGGGAGGAAGCTAGAGAATGTGTGTTGAATAAAGTGATGACCAGTGCCCCTCTCATTTTTAGTCACTCTCTTTATAATGATGGTTCCTGGAGACCAGAGGCTGTGCTTCATTCATTGCTGTCTCTCCAGTGCTTAGAACAGTGCTTGGCAAGTTCATTGACTGAGTGGCAATAGCTGGAGATTCTTTCTTTAAAATTTATCTTATCTTTTGCTTTTGTGATGGAACTGCCATTTTATTCTAGGCCAATTATTTGTTTATTACAGATCTGTTTTTATGCCCTATTTCTCTCGCCAGTCTTTTCCATCCTCTGTCTACATTACATTCTGCTACTAGCATATCATCTTGAATACTATTTTTGTCTTGTCCTTTTTTTCTTCTCAAAAATCTGTGTTAGTTCTGTTGTAGCAGACCTCAATCTCTCAGCCTGGGATTCAACTCCTTGCATTAGCTGTCTGTTAACTCTTCCACATCAGCAACTTAATTGGTAATCGCTCACAAATCCAGCTAATCTTGTGGCCATCTGGTATATGCTGTCACATCCAGGGTATGCAGAGTGACAGACTGCAGGGCTCACGGGGGCAAAGGCAAACGGCTTCCCTGTGAAGTGAATAGGTGAGGTACAGGGAAGACCCTGAATATAGGTTGGGCTGCCATGTCATTTTGTTGAAAGGGGTAGGGACATTTATCATTCACTTTGAACTTGTATTTAGTCTATAGTCTCATTGGTAGACGTATCAGGCAGGGAGTCTGACTGGGTTAAAGCAGGACTGGGCTAGCTCAGTCCAATCAGTGGGGTGCTTGTGGCAGTCTTTTTGAGAAGTGGAGCATGAACCTGGATCAAGAACAGCAGACTGAAACACAGACTGGTCCACAGGGCAGAGAGTACAGGGAAGGCTGAAGTTCAGGGGCATTCAGGTGTCCAGGGGCTCCCTGTCCAGCTGAGCAGGAACCAAGCCATTCCTAAATCTGTAGAGTGGATAGGACCATGGGCAGTCAGCCTTGGATCTTGTTAGTCTGAGACTGGGGAGACTGAGTCTGTAATTTGTTCCTACAAATTTGTTCCTCACCGTTGGCAGCCAGACCTTGTTGGATCATGCAGGGACTGGCAGCATCATCCACTTGCCTTCTTTTCTCTACCTTTACAAATGTTCCACTTTTTGTTAGAAATATGTTAGAAACACTCTTTTCTGGTATGCTTAGAGGGTGATTTTGAAAAACCATTGGGGGGGGCAATTATGATATATCTCAACTTATTTGATGAAAAAATAATTTGAACCATTTTACAATAAAACAGTATAGACACAGATAAATTTGACATGATGTTTTTCAGGCAAAATTAAGAATTAAATTTCAAACTTTGATTAAAACTCCAATCTATGATTGTACATTCATTCATTTCATTAGGGATACTAGGATGCAAAGAACAGAAATAGAGAATTCTAAGACAAATCAAGGGCCACTAGAGACACTGTAATCATTATGGAAGTTGTTCATTAAAGATACATGTACTAAGAATTTAAACTGAATTCAGAAATTTCCATTTTTAGAACGAGTTAAAAAGACCATGCTTGAGATTTAAAAAAAAAATTCTCTAACAGGAAAGGAAAGTTCTTGATGATAGCATTTGGTGCTAAGGATTAGAATAAAACTGCTATTTGGAGAGAATATCTAAATGTCTTCTTTTGTAAGGTAAAAATGTCTAAAAGAATTTCAAGGTATTTTTCTCACTTAAAAAATAACCTATGTCTCTCTTAAAATAAATAAATCCTTCTGTATAGTGCACTTTTATTTAAGAATGTCTGTGTCTTCTAAGCAATAAGGGTCTTCCAAACATTTTAAACTAACAGTCTAATCACATGGATAGATTGAAACTTTTCAGTGTCATTGTTTCATAGCACACTGGAATCTTCAAGCACCTAAATATTTTCCTGTGGCAGGGTGCTAAGAATACACCAGGGGAGTTTACCCTAAATCACTGTTTTCACTGGCAGCTTCCAATAATTGATTTGAAATCCCAAGAACTGCTTACCAATTGAGACAGAAAATTATAAACCTAGGGTCTACTTACCTGATTATTTTAAGCAGACACTGCTTGATTGCTCTGCCAAGTTATTTAGGAATAATTTTGTGTACTGACTTGTCTCTTAAACATAGCTTGGTTATATATATTTTGAAGATAACTGCATTTTCTTTCACTCGTACTGAAGTTATTCCTTTTTATGGTGAAATAAGATATATTCCTTAACACTATTTTGAACACTCTTGAAGACTTTATGGAAGAGGTGATTGATCCCTGACAGGCAAATTTTTTAGAGAAACCCATTTTTTTTTTAATTCAGTAAATACTTATCAAATTCTGACCAAGTGATCATAACTCAATAATTTGTCCTGAATTAAAAAATAAGCTTTGTCAAACCACAGAAATGATAAATTTTAATTTAGTATAGCTTAAATTCTTGGGACATGTAGAATTCTACTTCAATAATACTATTTCTCCATAAGACTATAATAGACTTCAAGACATTTAAATCAGAACCATTTGAATTTTAATTTAAAGTACATTTAGATCAGTTTCATCTGATCAGCCACTAATGGGAATGTGAAATTCAACTGTGATTTGGGGATCTTTCTGTCATCTCAACATGACCTAGACTATCTTGTCCATTATAGGCCCTATCCATATCATAACTGTAAATATATAACTTCTAAAGTTTGCTCATTTCATTACATGAGTAATAATCTTCACCTTTTTCACAATTCTTTCTCTCAGTGATTCCAAGACACAGATTACATCCTCTACTTGAATGCTTCTAATCTCTCTCACTTATTCTGACCTCTCTCCAAATCTCCAGTGTCATATTAATAACTGCTTTTTGAACATCACCACCTGGATGTCTTCCTATGACCCCAACTAAGCATGTTAAAATGGAATGGATTTATAGAATTCCTGACAACATTTTCTCCTCTTATGAGAATGGTTGTTAATGACACTATAATTTTGCTAGGCTTGAAAAATTCGAGTAACTCATTTAAACGAGACCACAGCAAGCACTTAGTGAGAGCCAACTCTTGTCATTTTTGCTCTTCCTGCTTCATGCAAGTTTTGCTGAACTGTGCTCTGTGCTGGATTCTATAGTTACAAAAGATTATTCATTTAAAGGATTAAATAAATTACCTATCTCCTTGTCCTCTGCAATCAACCTATTGTTATGTTATTTTGGGGCTACCTCTGAAATTTTTTGGGAATAATTTCCTTCCTTTCTATTCCTATTTTCATTACTCTATGTCAGGCTCTCAGGAACTCTTGATTTAACTATTTTTAGAGCCATCTCACTGGTCTGTCATCACAGTCTCCTCCCTCCAAATTATCTGACTTCACAATGTCAGGGAAGTGTGCAGTTCTGATGATGTCATTTCCCTGCTCAAAAATCTTCAGTGCATTTCCATGTTCTATAGAATAGAATCAAAACTCCTTAGCCTGGCATTTTTGATCCTCCACACAGATAGGCTTCAACATTAAGTGGAGAACATTACCACGAGGTGGTTAGGACTCTGTACTACTTACCAATTGTGTGTCCTTTGGTAAATTACTATTCCTTTCTCAACCCCAGTATTCCTACCTGGAAAACAGAGATAATAATAATACATACCTCATAGAACTATTTTGAGGATTAAATAAATAATTCATTTAAAGTGTTAAACATGGTGCCTGGCACAAAATAAGTAATCAATACATTTTATTATTGTTATTACAGCAGTGCTAGATGAGTTGATAAATAGATGTTATTCATGGAACTTGGTATCCGTTCAGTTCTACTCTATAAGATTTACAAATGGGGACATGAGTCTGCTATAGCACTGGGAATTATAGTTCCCCACCATTTAGTTCCCATCTATTTCTCATGAGCAATTATTTCCAGATAAAGGGCTATGCCTGTTGTGTTGTATGGAGTGCATTAAAAACCGTAGTGACAACTTGCCTAACAGGATTAGTCATAAAACCCAAAAGTCCACCAACTGGTGAATGGATATACAAAATATGGTATATTCATACACCAGAATACTATTCAGCAATAAAAAGGAATGATGCACTGATATATGCTAAAACATCACTGCACCTCAAAACCGTTATGCTAAATAAATGAACCCAGACACAAAAGACTCCATATTGTATGATTCTGTTTACATGAAATGCCAAGAATAGGCAAATCTTTTAAAGACAGAAAGATTACTGGCTGCTCTGAGCTATGGGTGGAAGTGAGAAATAACTATAAATGGGGACAAAGTGTCTTTCTGTTGATGGAAATGTGTATGTATAGTTATGTCATTTAATCATATGTGTTACCATCACCACAATCAAGACACAGAAGTGTTCAATCCCCACAAAGATCTCCCTTGGGCTACCACTTCCCCATACCATCCCTACCTCTGGTAACCATCTCTCCATATCTATAATTTTGTCATTTCAAGAATTTTATATAAATTAAATCATAAAGTATGTGAAGTCATTTCCATTTAATGTAATTTTTGGTATCTTAGGGGTTAAGCATGCCATTATTATTAATTTTCTGTCTGTTTTTTAATTTTTCTATGTTCTCTTTCATGCCTTCTTGTGGGATACTTGAGCAGTTTTTAGAGTTCCATTTTTATTTATCTATATTATTTTTGAGCATATATCTTTCTGTTAGTGGTTGCTCTAGGTATTACATTATACATATATAATGATTAGTTTACTGATGTAGGCATTTTACCAGTTTAAATGTAGAAAGCTATATTTAACCTCCCCCATTTATAATTGTTTTAATATTTCCTCTACATACATTGAAAATTATATAAGACAATATTATAGTTTTTGCTTCAACTGTCAAAAATCATTTAAAGATTCAAGAGAAGGAAAGTCTACTCTATTTATTCATATTTTTGGTCTTTCTGTTGCTGTTTCTTCCTTCCTGATATTCCAAGATTCCTTCTTTTATCATTTCCTTTCTATTAGATAACTTCCTTTACCAATTCTTTTAGAGTAAGTCTGCTGATGATAAATTCTCTTAGCTTTCCTTCATGTGAGCATGTCTTGGTTACTCTTCGTTCCTCAAGGATATTTTCACTGGATTAGAACTCTAGTTGACAGCTGTTTTATTTTAGCACTTGAAAAATGACTGCAATTTCCTTTTGGCCTTTCTGATTTCTGATGAGAAATCTGCTGTCATTCAAATTATTTTCCCCTTATAAGTAATGTGTCATTTCTCTTTTCTGTTCCAAAATTTCTTCTTTGTCTTCACCTTTCTGAAGTCTGATAATTATCTTGGTGTGAATTTCTTTGAGTTTATTGTCTTTCGGGTTCAATCAGCTTCTTGAATCTGCAGTTTGTCTTTTGCAAAATTTGGGAAAATTTCAAACATTATTTATGGGAATATTTTTTTAGCTCCACCTTCTTTCTCTTTCCCTTTTGCAACTCAGATGACCCAAATGTTAGCTCTTTTGTTAAAGTCCTAGAATTCCCTGAGGTTCTGTTTATTTTTCAAAAAATATATTTTCTCTTTGTTTTTCAGATTGGGTAATTTCTATTTTTTTATCTTCAAGTTTACTGATGCTTTCTTTTGTCTTCTTTATTGTGCTGTTGAGGCCATCCATTAGACTCTTAAATTTTCGTTATTATATATTTTCAGTTCTAGGATTTCCACTTGGTTTGTCTTTATATCTTCTATTTCTTTGCCAAGACCTTTTATTCTTTGTTTCAAGTGTGTCTGTAATTACTTATTACATTATATTTTTATAATGGCTGCTTTAAAATTATTGTCAGAGAATTCCAACCTTTTTTCTTATGTTGGTGTTGGCATTTGTTGACCATCTTTTTCAGTCAAGTGCAGATTTTCCTGGTTCTTGGTATGATGTATATATTTTTTTTCATCCTAGATATTTTGGGTATTATGTTATGAGACTGTGGATCTTGTATAAAACTTGTGTCTTAGCAGATCTCCTTTGACACAATGCTGCCAGGGAAAAGGGAATACCCCTCTTTACTTCCACGTATGGGTGGAAGTCCAGGTTCACCACATTGTTTCATTTTAAACCCTGGGGAAGGAGGACCTCATTACTTCTGGGTGGAGGTGGATTTCAGGTTTCCTCTGTGGTCTCACTGACCCTGTGGGCTGGGGTGGCCTCATTACTGTTGAATGATGGTGAAAACTCTGGCTTTCTTTTGGGTTCCTTCTGACACCTCCTCAGACACTGCAAGGAGGGGAGCAGTGTGGATCCATTACTGCCAGGTGGGGATAGAAGTGCTAGGTCCCTACTTGGTCTTCCCTGATGTCATCTCAGCATGGGAAATGGAAAGATGCCACATTGAAGCTGGGAAAGGATAGAAGTCAAGACTTTCCAAAGCAGGTGGAGGTTTTTTTCCCCTATGCTGTTTGGCTGTGGTTGGCAGGTATTGTTTCTGCATTGCTAGGGTTGCCCCTTTCCTGGACCTTTGTCTAGAGAGAGCTGGCTTCTGTTGGGGCATTTTTTATCTGCTTCCATTGGTGTTTCTGGGTTGCTGGCTTCTCTAGTACCCAGTCTGGATGCATCAGGCAAAAAGACAACTCAGGGAACAGATTGTTGTATCATTCCTAAGATACCTAGTCCTTCTGCCTCCTTTTCTTATCTTTTTAGGGTATTTGCTTTATATATATAATGACCATGGTGTTGAGTTGTATTTAGCAAGAGGAATAAGAAATGGTCTTTTGTTAAAATTCTGTAGGTCCCTGAGATTCTGTACATTTTTTTAAAGACCTTATTTATGTATTTATTTGAGAGAGAAAGAGAAAGAGAGAGAGGGAGAGAGAGCACAAACAGGGGAGCAGCAGAGGAAGAAGGAGAAGCAGACTCCCTGCTGAGCAGGGAGAGGCTCAATCCTGGGACTCCGGGATCATGACCTGAGCTGAAGGCAGATGTTTAACTGTTTAACCGACTAAGCCACTCAGGCACCCCGATTCTGTTCATTTCTTTAAAATATCTATTTTCTCTTTTTGTTCAGGTTGGGTAATTTCTACTGTTCTATCTGCAAGTTCACTGATTCTTCTGTCTTCTCTATTATGCTCTTGAGACCATCTATTGGGCTCTTAAATTTTAGTTATTATATATTTTCAGTTCTAAGATTCCATTTGGTTCTTCTTTATATCTTTCTTTGCCAAGGCTTTCTTGGTCTGCATAATAAATTTTTATCAATTAATCTGAACTTTTTTTTTGCCACTCTGTTTTATAATATAGGAGTATTGATTTGTGTGACCTACAAGGAACTTGTATAATGATAAAACAGGCAAGTAATGAGGTTTATCAAAGATACACCCCTTCACTATGAAAAAATTAAGCTTTGAAATCCCATCATAAGAAAGCAAGGTAAATAGAAAGAAAACCAAAAGTATATTCAAATTGTGGATACGTATAATTTTTCTCTCCTAAAAAGAAATGGTATCACCAAAAACTTATACATAAATGTTCATAGAAGTATTATCCACAAGAATCTGAGACTGAAAACAACCCAAATGCCCTTCAACTGGTGAATGAATAAGTAAAATAAAACAAATTTTAAAAATCCGTAATATGAATTACTATTTGGCAATAACAGGGAATTAGGTACTGATACATGCTACAACATGGATGAACCTTAGAAACTATGCTAAAGAAGCCACATATCACAAAAGACCACATATTATATGATTCCATTTATATGAAAGGTTCAGAACAGGCAAATCCTATTAAAAATGGTAAAAAATAATAGGGGGAAGTTTAGTGAAAATTAGAGTCTTAAATATAGTTACTATGTTAATTGCAAATATCATGACAATAATCTGTATATACTGAAATCTCTGATTGTTTTTTAACTCTTTTATCTCTATGGTAAGGGCCTCCCTGAAGTCTTCCATTCTTTTCTCAAGCCCAGAAAGTATCCTTATGATTGTTGCTTTAAATTCTCTATCAGGCATGTTACTTATATTGGTTTCACTTAGATCTCTGGCAGTGACCTTATCTTGTTCATTTGGGATAAATTCCTCTGTCTTGGCATTTTGTCTGTCTCTGCCCTCTTCTCTGTGTTAGAAAAACCAGTTATGTTTCCTGCTTCTAAGAGTAGTGATTTTATGAAGAAGAGATCATATAGTGGCCAGGGTCTGGTGCTTCAGGGAGTGTCTCCAAAGTGTGCTGCATGCACTCTGCTGCTGTATTTTGGCTGCTCTATCCTTTGGGGCCAGTCATCTGCAGAGTCTCTCCTTGCCTGAAGTGGGCAGTGTTTGGTCCTTGGTCAGTATGTGGTGAGTTTTAACTAAAAGCTTTATGGAGAAGGGCAGCACCACCAGAGTGTAGGAGTGTGAAACTTGGTGTAATCCGGTTAGGCAGCCAGTGTCTGTGCTGGCTGCCAACCTACCATAGGTGGCTCTGTGTTTATGCTGAGGGGCAGCGGAAGGAAATGGCACCAGTCAACTTTTTTGTCCCTGGAGAGCCACCTCCATGCACGTTGCCTCTCAGGGAAGCACTCTGAGAAGAGCAAATAATCTCCCTGCTGTGTGTCCCAGGCATTTTTCAGATTGCTATTTTCACACTCTCTGCCTCTGGATTGTTTGCCCTCTCTCTCTCCAGGAGTGGTGCAGTGTACATTGAGTTCTATCCTAGGCAGCCCGACTTTTATAACTGCAGGGGCCTGCATTGCTCTTCTGGGGGAGGGCCTTGCTGTGCTGGGAATGAAGGAAGTTTGACCAAGAAGGGAAGGGCAATCCCGCAAGAGAGCACAGAGGTGTGGGACTTGGTGTAAGCAGGCTAGGCAGCCAGAGTCAGGGCTGAACTGCTTTCCACAGGTGGCTCTGTGTTTATGCTGAGTTGGGGGAGGGAAATGGCTCCTGTTGACTCCTCTGTCCCTGGAGAGGCATCTGCTCCAAGAAGAGGGAATAATCTCCCCTCTGTGTGCTCTAGGTGTTCTTCAGATCCTTGTTTCCATGCCGTTCCCCGCCCCCCCCCCCAACGGGTGTTGTTTGCCTGTCTTCTTTCCAGGAGCAGGGCAGCGCCCTTAGGGCTCTATCCCAGCCAGCCAGCCTACTGCTAAAACTCCAGTCTTCAAGCTCCACTGCTTGCTAGGACCACAAAAATCAGCTCCTCTGGTTTTCCCAGGCCGTGGTTTTGGGGAAATGTTCTCCTTGTACGATCCCCTGTGCATTCTACTCTTTCTCCTTTCTCTGTGACCGGGGCTCCCTCCTCTCTACAGTACCCATGATCCATTTCTCCCCCAAACCACATCTCCACACTTCCTATCTTCTTCGATGTGGCTTCTTCTCTCCATTTAGTTGTGGAGTTTGTCAGTCTTCAGGTTGATTTCTGGGGTAGTTAGAATGATTTGATAGTTATCTAGTTGTGTTCAAGGGATGACATGAGCCTAGGGTCTTCCTACTATGCCGCCATCTTAGCTCCCTTCCTATACCACATCTGTGTATATTGAAATCTTTGCTGGTTTTCTCTTCCTTCCAGGAAGCATTCCATACTACCACATTTTGATTAGTAAAGTGTATTTGGGCTGAGTTTGTCTCCCCGTTAGGCACTAAGCACCATGAGGACAGAAACTGGGCCTGTCTTGTCCATCATCACATTGCAGAATCCAGCACAGGCCAGAGTTCAGGCTCTTTTGCTTGGTTTTGCAGGACTCTAGGTTATAGACAGGCATGCCAAGGTATGGGAAAAGCTCTGTAGTGGAGCCAGGAATGCCCAGGTTCAGGCTGGGTACAGGCAGTAAACTGTGATGGATATATGTCAGGAAAAATCAAGGTTACAGATCAAGGAATGGTCCCATCCTATCAGATGATAGCAGGTAAGTGCTGTGAGCCAGCTTCTATCATGCTGCTTGGCATCATTTTATGTTTGTGATCGCCAAACTTCAATTCAGCCTGCAAACCTACTACACCTTGTTCAGTCACTCTTCCACTCCATTGGGTGACTATTCCATACATCCTCTCTTCTCATATTATAGCACTTTCCCTTCACTTGCACCCTCAATGGGTAGCCTCTTATTGGACGTTGCTGATATCAGAAAAGTACTCAGAAGGAGGTTTTACCTCTACCTGCCTCTCTGCATCCTTTCCTATTACTAGGGAAGATCTTCCCTGCAAACCCTGCTAAGGTCTGACCTCCACCATGCATTAGATCCCATGTCCCTGTCATCCCCTCAAGGACACTGCTCCAGCAATTCTTCCCTCTTACCTTCTGCATCAAACTTTCCCTTTTGACTGGATCATTCTTACCAGCATGTACACACACATCCTGTATTATATCTGATATTGAGCAGGAAAATCAAACCAAAATTAGCAAAAAAAATTAACTTGACACTGGCTCAAATCCCTCTCCTTCCAGTTGTCTTTCTCCTATTCTAGTGAGGCTTTTACCCACTCTATTCCACCAAAACAGCTTTTGTCAAGGTTAAAGATAAACTCCACACTGCTAAAGCCCATACCTAATTCTCAGTACTCCTCTGAATTGACCTATAGGTAGTAACATTTGACACACCACCTTGCTACATTCTTTTTTGAAACACTAGTTTCCCTTGGCTTCTAGGACACCACTCTGTTGATGCACCTTTCCCCCACCAACTCCTTTGTGGGTTCCTTCCCTTTCTGTGTCTGTTATACTTTGGAATGCCTTAACCTCTTACCTTGGATGATTCTCTTCTCTGTTTATACTTACTTCTTAGAAGTTCTCATCTAGACTCATCCAAATACCATCAGAATATTAGTGACTCCCAAATTTTTCCTTCAGCTTCAACTTCTAGTATACATATATCTGATTGTCTACTTGAATTTCTAATATGCTTTTTGAGATTATGTTCACCACCATCTCCCACCCTCCAGACTGCTACTTCTGAGGTGTTCTCTAACTAATCAATAATTTCATTCTTCCTGTTACAATGGACAAAAATCTTAGTCATCCTTGATAATTCTTTTGCTCTCATCCCTCACAGCTGACTTGTAAAAATCCACATCTAATCCAGCAGCAAATGCTGTCAATGCTACAGTGGAGATGTCCAGCATCTCACCATGCCCACCAACTGCACAGCAACCCTCTTGGCCTGAGCCATGCTAAACTCTTGCTTGGATTATTAATCACTCTCTTAATGGCCCTACCTTTATTTCTTTTTAATAATTCATCTAATTTAACAATCTAATTTATACCAACTTAATTTCAATAGCACACAAAATCTTTGCTTCTGTACAGTTTTGTTTCGCCCTGTTAGTGACATCACAAGTTAGTTCTTTATACCTTTTGAGTGCAGAGATGTTGCTTAACAATTGTTTTTATGCATTTTTATTTTAATAAAATAATAAGAAAATAAAAAGTGGAGGTACAAACCAATATTACAATATACTAGCTTTTATAACTTGCCCATTTATCTTTCCTAGAGATCTTTATTTCTTCACATGGATTTGAGTTACTGTCTAGTGTCCTTTCATTTCAACTGGAAGGACTCCATTTAGCATTTCTTGCAGGGCAGATATCGTGATAATTAACTCCCTGATTTTTTTTTAAGTGGGAAAGTCCTAATATCTAATTTTTGAAGGGTGGTTTTGCTGGATATAGAAGTCTTGGTTGAGTTTTTTTTTTTTCTTTCAGCACTTTGAATAGATCATCCACTGCTTTCTGGTCTCCAGAGTTGAGCAATCAGTTGATAATCTTATTGAGGGTCCCTTATATGTGAAAAATTGCTTCTCTTCTGTTGCTTTTAAGATTCTCTCTTTGTTTTGGCTTTTGACACTTTGAGTATAATGTGTCTTGGTGTGTGTCTCTTATCTTACATGGGACTCACTGAGTTTCTTGAATTTGTAAAGTTATGTCTTTCATCCAATTTGCAAAGTTTTGGGGGGATCCTGAGTGGCTCAGTTGGTTGAGTGGCCAACTCTAGATTTCAAGGTCCTGGGATTGAGTCCCGCATGGGATTCTGTGCTCAGTGTAGGGTCTGCTTGTCCCTCTCCTTCCCCTTCTGCTGCTACTCCTGGCACATACCCACCTGGCTCATGTGCACCCCACCCTTGCCTGCCCTGCTGGTGCACTCGTGGTCTCTCTCTCTCAAATAAAATCTTAAAAAAAATTTTGGGAAGTTTTTCAGCCATTATTTCTTCAAATAATTTCTCTGTATGTTTCTTTCTCTCTCTTTTCTCCTTCTGGGACTCCCCAATGCATATAATTGTCTGCTTGATATGTTACAGGTCCCTTAGGTTCTGTTTACATTTCCTTAATTTATTTTCTTTCTGTTTCTCTTGTCTTTAAGAGGTTCTTTCTTTTGGCTGCCCAAATCTGCTTTTGAACCACTCCAGTGAATTTTTCACATCAGTTATTGTGTTTTTCAGCTCCAGAATTTTTTAGTTTCTTTTTGTATTGATATTTTCATTTTGTTCATGTATCACTTTCCTCTCTTTGTTAATGTTTTTCTTTAGTTCATTGAGCAACTTTAAGATAGCTGTTTTAAAGTGTTTAGTATCTGGACTTCCTCAGGGATAGTTTCTGTTGATTTATTTTGTTCCTTTAAATGGGTTATATTTTCCTGTTTGTATGCCTTGTATTTTTTTTTTTTTATTGTTGAAACCTGGACATATGAGTCCTATGTTGTGATAACTCTGGAAATAAAATTCTCCCCTTCCTCCAGGGTTTGTAGGTTTTCTTTTAAATTGTTGTACAGCATCTCTTTGCCAAAGATCAGCCTGGGGTGAAAGCTTAAGGTCTTTTCAGGTCTTTTCTGAGCCTGTTTTTCTCCCAGGGCATGCAAGGTGACATTCTAAATCTTCCCATACACATTTACTTCTGAATATGCTAGCCTTTAATGCCTGCTCCCAAAAAGGGGAAAAGGGAAGAAAGAAAGGGAAAAAAATTGCAGGTGCTGTCCCTTTAAATCCTGTTAGCCACTTCAGCCAGTGGGGGTGCAACAATGGGTACCCACCTCTGTATGCACCTCCATGACCAGAAGCAGTAATCAGCAGTTAGAACACAGAACTGCAATATTTGGAGGACAAGGTCACTATTGCCCACCCTGGCTCTCACAAGCTGCTCCAGGAATGCAGGCTCTTGTCCCCATATTTGTCTGCTGCACAGGGCTGGGGGACAAGAGATGGGTAGCCACTACCATGCTAGTGGCTGAAATAGATCAAAATTAACTACAATTTTACCAGCCAAACCTTCTCCTAGAAGCTGCAACCATTCAAATAGAATCCAGAGGTCCAAAATAGTTGGCTTCAGACAGTTTCTGCCAGTGCAAGTGCTGTCCAGGTATTCAGAGTCCTAGCACTTTCTACCCCACCATCTTCCCTCTCACTTATCCCTATGTTTAGCTTCAGTATTTTTTTTTAAAGATTTATTTATTTGAGAGAGAGCACGAGAGAGAGAGCGAGCGAGTGCATGAATAGGGGGAGGGGCAAAGGGAAAGGGAGAAGTAGACTCCTTGCTGAGCAGGGAGCCCAAAGCCAGGCTGATCCCAGGACACTGGGATCATGACCTGAGTCAAAGGCAGATGCCTAACTGAATGAGCCACCCAGGTGCCCCTTAACTTTAGTTTTTAACACAATATCCAAAGTAATAAAGTAATACTTCACAGTAATCTTTGAAATTACTCCTCTTCTCAAAAGCCTCCTTTGGGTTCTCATGTCAAAGGAGACATGTTTAAGTCAAAGTCTTTACCAAAGGGTACAGGGCCTTATGTAACTTGATGTCCTGCTGCTCTAGCCACTCTGGCCTTTTTATCACTTCCTAAGTACTTCACATACCTCCCGCACACTCTACTCTTGACTCAGGATGTTTGCACTCTCTCTCTAGGAAAACTCTTCTCTCAGATACCTAAATGTCTTTTCCCCCATCACTTTGAGGTATCTGCTCACACATAACCTTCTCAAAGAGGACTTCCCTGATGTCCAGCACTACTCTTTCTACTTTGCTTCATTTTTCTTCATAGCACCCAGCATTGTGTAACATGTTGAAGACTTGTTTGTTCATAGTTTGTCTCTGTTGGATAATGTAAGCTCCATGAAGGTAAAGATATTTTCTGTTGCATTCACTTCTATGTGTGCCTGGTGCACAATGTGTGCATTCAGTATCTGTAGAATGAATGAATGAATAAGGAAGGTTGTGTGAAAAACCCCAAGTCTATGGGGCAGTGCTGCTATGGACTGAATTATGTACCCCCCAAATTTGTATGTTGAGACCCTAACCCCACAATGTGATGCTATTTGGAGATGGGGCCTTTGGGAAGTAATCGGGTCATGACGGTGGAGCCCTCCTAATGGGATTAGTGCCCTTTTAAGAAAAGACATGAGAGCTCTCTCACTCAGCTAAGCGTGAGCACTCTTACACTGTCTCTCTCCCCACCTCACCATGTGAGGACATAGTAAGAAGCTGGCTATCTGCAAACCAGGAAGAATGCCCTCACCAGCCACCAAATTGGCTGGCACTTTGACCTTGAACTTTCCAGTTTCCAGAACTGTGAGAAATCAATGTCTGTTGTTTAAGCCACCCAGTTTATAGTATCCTGTTACAGCAGCCTAAATGGACTAAGACAGATCCCAATATCAAAGTCCAGGATATGTGTAATGTGAGGAGTGGTTTCCAAGACAGAGACCACTCAGGTTCAATATCCAGTAATTTAATTTCATCAGAATGGATGTCTCATGTGGGTTGGATGGAAATGACAAAGGGTGTGTTCCATGCTAACTGCACAAAATGATTACATATCCTGATAAAGTCTGATATGTGCCCTGGGTTCCTTGGGTCTGCCTGGAGAGGTAAATTCTAGCAGTTAAGATAAGGCAGGGTTCTTCAGGTATATATACCTCTATAACATACTGTATTAAACACAAGCAGAGGATCATTCCTTTAGTCAATATTTATTGATTGTCTACTGTATAGAAGGCACTGCGCTGTTTCTGGAAATTCTGAGGTGATAAATAAGTTGCACTTCTGGTGCTTAATGAGCCTACTGACTAAGAAGATACCAGTTGTAATGCAGTATGAAATGTGTAGGAGCATATATTTTTACAGATAAGAAATTACAGTGGAGGGTATCTATTTCACCAGAGAATGTTTGTGTAGTGGGAAGGCAAGGGTTCAAGAAAGGTTTCTGAGATGAACTAAGTATTGGAGGAAGAAATGCAAAGGTGGATGGTGATGGAGGGCAGGGAGTTTGGGCTAGGAGAAGGCATTCCAAGTAAAAGAAACAATATGTGCAAAAGGTTGGAGCCACATTTAAGAAGTATCAAGTATTCAAACTAGAGTAAGACACATGGTTGAGATGACATTAGAAAGGTAAGCTGGTGTCAGATCATAAATGGTGTGGCAGGGTAGGGTGTGGGGACATTTTACCAAAGTCTGCAAGGACCATGGGAGTGCTTTAAAAGATTAACATTGAAAAAATAATAATTTCCATTAATTATTAGGACATTTAGGCACTCTGCCAGACATGTAATATGTATTATTCTATTTAATCCTCACAATGAGCCTATGAGGTAGGTATTTTCTCACATATTATAGTGAAGGAAACAGGCACAGAGAAACTAAGTAAATGGCCTGAGGCCACCCAGCTAAGTGGAAGGAACAGATAGGATGTGAACTGAATTCTGACCAACTTCAAAGCATGTATGCTTAACCACTGAGCCCTGGACTCCCCATGATTTGCCTACTCTGTCAATAGTGACCACAGAATTTAACAGAGTTTAGACATGTCAGACAGGTCACCTCAGAGGTCATGGCTATGGAAGCCATTAGCAGGGAAGAACCTTAAAATGAGCTGTGTCATAGAGGCTTCTGGTATTTCTTAGACTCAGTATAATCAAAGTGTAGTCTAATGTCAGCAGCATCAGCATCAGGGGATTAGAAATGCAGGCTCTCAGGCCCCACCCCAGACCTACTTAGTTAACCACTGCAGCTCAGCAAGATCCCCAGGGGATGTGTGTGCAAATTCAAGCTTGAGAAACAGTGGTGTGAACTTCCCACAGGGGTATGTGCCAGTGACAAGTGATGCCAGGTGGCATGATTGAGGCAACAGGTGCACTCGGTCCCTCTTCTCAACTGGAGTTGTGGGAGGGGAGCATGTGTTACTGGAGACGCTTAGAAAAGGAGAGCTCCTTTGTGCTGATGCATGAAATTTTACTTTTCCTAAAAATGCCCAAAGGACTTACTTTAGTTGACATTCCTTCACTATTGAAATAGAACCGATGGATGTCAGTTGTTTATCAGACACAGATTACAGGATTCAAAATAAAGTCAACAGAAATGTCATTAGTCTGTAACTATTTAAGGGCAGGTTATATCTAATTCCAAACTTTTTAAAATGTGCACTTCGATTTGGAGCTAGTAATGATGCCATTCATGCCAATTGGTACCCTGTAAACATAAGCTTTTTTATTGAGTCAATAACCATGTCTTTGTGTGAACACTGATGATTATAAATGGAGGTTTGTGTAGAAGTTAAACACTACTGTTTCTCTTATCTACCCCTCCCTCCCTCCATCTTTCCTTCTGTCACTCAGTGACTCTCTCTCTCTCCCCTCCCTCCCTTACTCTTTTGTACTTTTTAATAGGTGACATGTTACAAAGTCAGTATTTACCAGGCATAGTGTGCCATTTCATAGTCTTTTTCCTTTTGTGATCTGTCCTTTTGTGATCTGTTTGAAGACAACATTCGAGAGCATATGTTTGACTCTGATCCTTTTTTCCTGGAGGACCCCTTATCTTGTTTTTTGTGGTTCAGAGCTGAGGCAGGAAGCCTGGTAAGAAATCTGATTAGGTGAGCTACCTTCAAATCAGGTTAGATTACAGGTAGCCATTAGAGGCGGCAGGTGTCATCTGGGGACCTCATGTGTAACAAGTCCTGAAACATGCTCAAATCTCATCATGATGAAGCAAAGCGAAAGAGTGCTGTGTATGCAGAAGCATAAAATCACTTCGTTGTGTGGTGCCTCTCTTATTTGTCTCATGTTATGCTGAGCAGCCAAACTGTTCACATTTATAGCCATTTTCATTAGAACTACATTGATGGAGTAATAAACAGGAGTGCTTAAATGACTACCATGAACAAATACTGACTCAGAATTACTTATCAAAGAATGATAAAATGTCAAACTATTTCATTTTTAGCAGCATAACAACCTTTTCTCTTTAACATAAATAAATGAGAATTTAAGGCTGTCTGAGAGAGAAAAGCTCATGAATTGGCGATTTTCTCCTGAGAAAGATACTGGGTAAGCAAGACTGTAAAGAGTTCACAACTGTACAGCGTGCTAGGAACTGGTTTGTTTCTGGCTGTGGTCCCCTTAAGGTGAATTCTGTCTAGTGATTAGCATCACCTTGGATTAAATTAATTGGCTGTACTCAATCCCTGGGTAAATATGCTAAGAATAAATCCAAAGACATTAGTTTCTTTGCATGACATGAGCAGGTTTCATATCCAGCAACATTATGTGAATTATATAAATGACCTAAAACAGCTTTTTCTTTAAAAGGGAAGTTTCAAGTTCTGGTAAGTATAAAACTATTTGAAATCTTTATTTTGAAAACAATCTGCGTTTAGCCAGTTGTATTTTATTTTTCATTTTATATCTAGGTTACACAGTTCTATTTTTAACCATTAGAAAAAGGATTAAATATTGCTAATAATTATCTTTTATCTAAATATGCTACAAACCTCCACAATTTGCTGATATTGAAGTAGGAGGGAGCTTCAGTATCAGGATATCAAGAAATCCTAGTGTATTGAAATGGGGTAAAGTTTTTTTTTTCTTCTGATTATAAGAGCACTATTTACTTATGCATTAGAGGAATTTGAGCAATCCATAAAGAAGGAAGCTGCTTTTAATTCAACAAGGCTGTGACCACCATAGGGGAAAATTGGTGTATTTCCTTTTTGAACTCCCACCCTCAACCCACCTCACAGAGTTATGATAAAATGTGAAATGAATGAATTTTTCTTGTAATGTCAAATCTCTGAATTGCTACAGAACTAACCTTATGCATATACCAATGAGGTAGAAGTCTACTTCATTCTTTATGAATTGCCTGAATTCCTAGTGTGTAGTAGAAAATTAAATTTTAAAATGTAATCAGTGAAATGACGCACATGCATCTTGTTATTCTGCAATGTGTTCTGTCAAGTGAATGGTGGTAAGAAGGTACAGCCCTCTTGGTAGAGCAGTTGTTTAGCTCTGAGCAGTACAGGTATTGGGAACAATGATGGCACAGATAAGCAGAGTCATGGGTAAACCCAGTGAACCAAAAGGTGTTAAAAACATCTGCTTAATCTTAAAAAGCAATACAAGTATCATGATAGTTCCACGATCTGGCTTTTGGCAATGAAGAGAATGCCGAGAAGAGGGGAAGATATTGGCAGCATGCTGTCAAGTCACAAGTCACTTGAAGTAGATTTCACTATAATGTAGGCTGTGGGGAAGAGATTTTGCTAACCAGGTCCTTTGCTACTTCTAGGAAAGTTAGCCGTGAGAAAAGTGGAGGGCCTTAGGAATCCAGTTTCCTCTTGTTACTTCTTTGCACCTCTACTTCTCCTTCAGCCTAACCTGCTGGGAGAATTTGGCCACTTCAGGCTACTTTGTTCCCTAGATATCCCTCCCCTAAGAATATTACTGCCTTATTCAACTTCAGAGGGCATAGAATAAACCTTACTATTTAAAAAGTATGGAAAGAGACATTTTAACATTTCCATCCATATTCTGATCAGTTTTTAAAGCTGATTAAGAAGAGCACACAAATGGGGCGCCTGGGTGGCTCAGTCGTTTAAGCGTCTGCCTTTGGCTCAGGTCATGGTCCCAGGGTCCTGGGATCGAGCCCCACGTTGGGCTCCCTGCTCAGCGGGGAGCCTGCTTCTCCCTCTCCCTCTGCTGCTCCCCCTGCTTGTGTTCTCTCTCTCTGTCAAATAAATAAATAAAATCTTAAAAAAAAAAAGAAAGAAGAGTGTACAAGTAAGATGAGGTAACTAAAAGTTGTGGAGGGCTCGTAGCTCTGTTTCACAAAAAGGTACACTCTACTGTCCAGACTCACTGACCACGTCGCTGGTCTTGCTCATGTCTGGCAGAAGCTGCACGAATCCCTGCCTTCTTTCTGAAGGGCATCTTTACCATTCTGCCTCTGGCATCTCAGCTTCATACAAGCTCTCCTGTGGAAACTGCCATTTCTTCCCACCCTCAATGCCAATCCCTCAGGCTGGGCTATAGATCCTTCTTTGATATTCTCATGACACCCCTACTCTTCCTTAACTGTGCTATTGAATTTCTCAGTGAATTTCCCATAGAAATTGTAGTAGATACATATAGATTATATCAAGGCAAAGTTGAAACATTTCTTCTGGAAGGAATCTGGCTTGCACTTTCTTCCCCAATAATGATATTGTGTACTGTATGCACACAGATCCTTTTATTCAATGATAATACTGAATCTTCATCATGTTCTGTATTACATACAAAATGCCCACCTTACCGTAGATTCTTAAACCTTACTTGCATGTATACAAAATCTCGACACTAAAACTTTCCCCAGTGATGTTATGCATTCCCAGAGATCCTCTTACCTGCAGTGAGGACTATATGAACTTATGTCGTTTTGTTCTTGCTACAGCCTCCTCCTCAAGGAGCCTGGCAACCATCCGATAGGTTCTTTCTCTATAAATGCTCCTCCACCACTGGGCATATGGCATCTTCCTAGGACATGGTACCTTCAGTTCAGGGTTGGGCAGCAGTAGGATAGCATACGGGGGCCACCTCTTCCCTCCAATTGTCCTTATCTTCTATATTTTCCTTCCTGGTCCTAGCACAAAATGTCCATTCTTTTATTTGAGGGGAAAAAAAAAACACCCCAAAACAAACCTCTTAGGCTATCAGCTTAGGTAACTGTGTCTTAACTTGATCACCAGGTCATTGGCTCTCCACATTGTGAGATCCAGGCAGAAGACTATTATAATTAAAGGCCTCACTTTCAGGCACCTGGGTAGCTCAGTCAGTTAAGTGTCTGCCTTCAGCTCATGATTCCTGGGTCCTGGGATCAAGTCCCACATCAGGCTCCCTGCTCAGCAGGGAGTCTGCTTCTCCCTCTGCCTCTGTCCTCCCATCCTGCTTGTGCTCTCTCTCTCATGCTCTCTCTCTCTCAAATAAATAAAATCTTTAAAAAATAAAAAAATGAAAGTCTTGCTATGCATTTACATATAGATAAATAAAAGTTCCCCAAATTAGGTGAAAAATGTGTTTCAAACACTATTAATGGAAACTATTTTAAAATATGTATGTAGGTAAGTAAACCAACCTAAAAAGTACTTGGAGGCAAAGAGTTCTGAAGTTTTTATTAAATACTGAAAGAATTCATCCCTCTTATAGTTAGTGAGGGCATGGAGATTAAGCAGCATGCTCAAGGTCAGACCATGTTTATCAGCTGAGGATAAGAAGAGGCGCAGTTTTGCTGACTCCATTGCAAAGGTGGATTCCCAGCTCCTGAAGCACAAACCTGCTACAGCTGCCTTTATTGTCTTAAGTACTATAATTACTTTAAACTGCTTGGAGAGGGGAGTAGGGGAGACATATCTAACTTCTAGGCTGATCTCTGAATGTATTTCCCTAAATTATACATAAAAATTTGCAAATCATGTTGGAGATATATGAAGAGTCTTAGACAACAGTTTGCAAACATTTAAGTAGATGATTTGGGCCAAACTTACAGCTGATTTATAATGACAAACATGCCTTTTTCATTTCTATAATACTGATCACTTTTGTTTAGTTTGTTCAATTTGTCTTCAGGGCTGTAGGGCATTCTTACTCTGTCAAAAGACTATGAATAATTACATTCACTTAAAATAGTAGAGAATAGCTACAGTATGCTACAAATGAGAAGTGAACCCAGAACCAGATAAACCCTTCTATGAGCTGCTCACTTGTCAGTCAGACTCTGGCTTCACTTAGAAAGTAGAAAAGAAAAACCTCAGTCATTGGCTGAAAATGGCTCTTAAATTCCCTCCCAGTGGTTAATTTTAGAACCACTAATGGGAGCTGTACCTCCATTTTTAGTAGTTCATAGCAATGCTGTCATTCATTCAAAATATTTGTTTAATGCAGTTAGTGTTCCCCAATTGGTGAGTTAGATAATTTACCTGCATTTTTTATAATCTGTAATGGAAACATTTTACATTATCTTAATAAGGCCTCTATTTAAGGATTTACATGATACATTCCTTCTAAAATTTAATGTCAGGAAACATTTTACTCTAGATGAACTTGTTTGGTTCTACCCTTTTTCCTTGACTGCCAGGACATGCAGAACTAAATGGATCAATTGCAAAACTCTTATTTTTCTCATTGGATGGCTTTTGATGTGCGTCTCTTTTGTTATTTTTTTTTAAAGATTTTCTTTATTTATTTGAGAGAGAGAGACACAGTGAGAGACAGAACACAAGCAGGGGGAGTGGGGGAGGGAGAAACAGGCTTCCTGCTGAGCAGGGAGCTGATGCGGGGATCAATCTCAGGACTCCGGGATCATGACCTGAGCCAAAGGCAGATGCTTAATGACTGAGCCACCCAGGCGCCCCTCTTTTGTTATTTTTTAATTGTTCAAAAATTAATTTTCAAGATTCACAAAATTTAGCAATGTATAAGAAACAAATATTTATCTATAGCTTTGCCACTCAATGATAATTACCGTCAACATTAGGGCTATATATACTTTTGGATTTTTTTCCCACTAGTATAATATATATATATATATATATATATATATATATATATATATACTGGCAATGGCATGACATACGTATTTTATAAATTGCCTTTTCACTTAGTAATAGATTATGATCATTTTTCTATTCCAATAAATACAGACTTACAATGTCATGTTTAATGGTTGCATAGCTTCCCAGTGCATGGGTGTATACAATATAATTTATTTAACGACACTTTATTTGTGTGTTTAGATTGTTTTTAATTTTGAATTATAAATATCCTTATTTATTTCACTTATGTCCTTTTATTGTAAACCCCTTACAATTATCATTCAAAATAGGCAAGAATAACAAATGAATAAATGAATGAATGAAATGCTAGGAATAGCCTAGATACCTAAAACTGTAATTAGATTGCAGTTGCATTATCATGTATTCTTTATGGTGCTGTCATTGTGAGATGAATAATTTTTTCCCCCTCTAGTTCTCAGCCAAAATGAGCGAAACTTCTTCCACTAGTTTTTCCATGATTCATCGGACTTCTTCTGAAGGTCAAGTTCCTTCCCCTCGCCACCTGAGCGTCATGCATCCTGTTGTGGCCAAAAAGATCAGCTTCTATAAGAGCGGAGACCCGCAATTTGGTGGGGTCAAGGTGGTGGTCAACCCTCGTTCCTTCAAGACATTTGATGCTTTGCTGGATAATTTATCAAGGAAGGTGCCCTTACCTTTTGGGGTGAGAAACATCAGCACCCCTCGGGGAAGACACAGCATCACACGCCTGGAGGAGCTAGAGGACGGCGAGTCGTACTTGTGCTCCCACCGCAGGAAGGTGCAGCCAGTGGATCTTGACAAGGCCCGCCGGCGCCCACAACCCTGGCACAGCAGCCGGGCCATCAGTGTGCAGGCGCACCACTCCCCTCCAACTGGCGCAGCTGCCGCTGCCGCTCCCGGCATGCTGCGCGCCGCGCGAAGGCTCTTGGTCTTTAGAAATGGCGACCCAAAGATGAGGCGTATGGTGGTTATGAACAGAAGGGTTGCGCAGAGCTTCCAGGCCTTTCTGCAGCACCTGACGGAGGTTATGCGGTTCCCGGTGACCAAACTGTACGCGACGGACGGAAGGAAGGTGAGTGTTCGGGGGTTTCTCACATCTGAGCTCGCGTCGTGTGGGACATGGATGGAGGCCCCAGAGAAAGGAAGGCTTCGCGTGTGTGCGTGTGTGTGTGTGTATGTGTATTCCTACCCGCGTGGGAGGGCGCTAGCTCACCTGGGTGGGTGGCCCCACTGTTCTCTGGTCGGAATCTGAAGAAGCCACTGCCAAGAGGGGCTCTTTTTAATCTCACACTCCCTCCCCCGTTCTGCCTTCCTTGAGCACGGAGTTGTATAATCTTTTGGCACAGAATGCAATCGCGACAATATTTCTTGAAAAGCCATGGCCAAGAGTGATATTGTTAGGTAGAGAATGCATTTTTTTCTGCCATCCGTGCTGGGGGGTGGGTGGGGGAACAGGAGAGAGCTTCCCCTGCAGCTGTCAGCGTGTCCACCAGGCCCTTTCTCAGCTGTCTCAGGGTAGACGTTTGGCTACAGCTGGATATTTTGGTGGGGAAGGCAGAGGCAAGACTGCACACCTTTTAAAGATTTCTTAAGTTATGGCAGAAGACTGATCTCTCTTCAGGTAGTATACAGGTTGAATAAAGATGTTGGTCTAGCCACCCCCACCTTGATACTTGGTAACTTTGTATACATTATTGGTGCCTAATGAACACTTGGTGATTATCCCTTTCAAGGCCTGAATTGATTCCACTCACTACAAAATTAATATATGGAAAGGGGGTGCTTGGTTGACTGAGTCCACCTGACTCTTGATATCGGGGTTGTGAGTTCAGAGCCCCACGTTGGTTATAGAGATTACTTAAAAATTAATAATAAAATCTTAAAAAAATTATCATACGGAAAGAACAAAAACTTCATGTTGCTCATGTAAGGACCTTAACTCTTTGGTTTCTTCTAGGTTCCCAGTCTGCAGGCCGTGATCCTCAGCTCTGGAGTTGTGGTAGCAGCAGGAAGGGAGCCATTTAAACCAGGAAATTATGACATCCAGAAGTACTTGCTTTCTGCAAGATTACCAGGGATCTCTCATCATTTATACTCCAAGGGAAGTGCTAGGTCAGAAGGCAGAAAGAGTAAGTCCCTTAAATATGAAGCTCTTATTTTTAGCCTTGAGTTGTGTTTTTTTTTCTTTTAACCACAACATTCAAAGAAAAAAACAAAACAAAACCATGCTTAAAATGGCCAATTTCTTTTGTCACTTGAGAAAAAATGAGGGGATCAAAAACATTCTAAACTGGAATTGGTTATATGTATAGTTGGAAAGAGTCATAGAGATTGTATTTTTTTTTTTTTTTTAGATTTTTTCAAATCAGTCAGTGATTAAATTGAGGGGTTATGCCTTTATTTATGCGTGTGGGGGGCATATAATACCTAGATAAAAAATAAAAATACCAGCATTTCTTGATTTGGAGGGGAATTCTATGGAATTGGTATAAGTGACATCTAGTAGTTATAAAGTTTTCTCCAAATAGTACCATGCAGCATTATAGCTGAGCTCAGCAGGTTAGTTGAGTGACTGTGCTTTTAAAAATCTCTAAGTGCATATGAACTGTACCTTCTGAAGTTATTCCAGTAAAAATCACAGCCCTTGGATCCTTTTTTTTATTTATTAAAAAAGTTCACGTAGTCAGTTCATGCTGGTTAATAATAATCTAGGTTGATAATTCCTTAGGAAATGCTGCACAATATAGCATAATCCTTTGGGTAGGGAAGAAGGAGGGCTTGTTGATGCCCAAGAGTATAGGATGGGCTATAAATTCTCTATGCAGGCATGGAATTGTAGTATTCATTGTGCTCAGTATTTTAAGCTCATTATTCTTTGTGCACAGTGTTTTAGCTCTGTGCTGAGGAATTGATTGCCACTTACAGTTAAATTTTGGTTTTTATTTAGACGTGGAATAATAAACCCTTTAAGTAGTATTAATCCCTCTACTTATTGCTAAAGTGGGTGAAACTCATCTACTATGGATATACTCAATAGATATCTATTAATGTTTCTATTTTGTAGGCATTAGCTGCCAAATATCTGTTAAGCACGTGGTAGTACTGTTTCACTGTGCTTATTTTACTAAAATGATTTTATTATTTTGTGTGATATGGGTTGTGAATATGATTTTTGATGGAGTTAGGGAATCTGAGGGCTTTGTTAAATATTTAAAAAATTTTAAGTGAGGCCTTTTCATTTGTCATTTTGGTAAATGCATACAAAAAATAAGAGAAAATATTTCCAGGTTTGAACTCTGAAATGTTGAAGGTGTTTAATTGATGCCAAGTATATATAAATCTATACAAACTACTAATAAGAATTTGAGTTTAAGAAGCTAGAGTACTAAAGTTATCTTTAGAGACAGACAATAAAAATATAACTAGATATGTTGGTCTATTGTCTAGCTCTGTTCTCTTTTGTGCCCTATATTACATTAAATGTACTAATTATACAAAGTGAATGCTAAATTAATAATTATTACTCGATTAATGTTGACTTCTAAGTAAATTCTAAAAATGTTTTAACTTTCAAAATATTTTAGATGTCTTTCTTAGATATGCACAGACAGGAAAATGAATATCACTGTAAATTATTACTCACTTTGTTTGCATAGATAGGCAGCACTTAGACTCCAGTTTCAGTACTAGTAAACAAAACAATAAAACAAAATCCCACAAAAATCTTTTTATTTTTGCTAGAATCCTTAGCAATTTCTACTTGATACTTTCCTTATTAAAATTGCCTAATTAAACTCACAAAAATTAAAATTCTGTGAATTTCTTGATTGAAGTAAGATTACAGGTTTTCTTTTTGAGAGTAGCTTGTAGAAATGTACCATATATTATAGTGAATTCAAATAACCAATGAATACATAGAGGTGAGAAACATATTAATATCTTACTATGAAATTTAGAAAATATGGTATTTTTCATACTAATTATTTATTTTTCTTTTCTTTCTTTGCTGCCTCTTCTATTGGATATTTATAACTTCTCTGTCTTCTACATTTTGATGTGGGGCATCTTTTACTCTTAAAATCTTGAAAGTGAGTACACATGTGCCTTCAAGTACAAAGTCCCAGATTTATTCTGTTTCTTCTGACAAAATGCATAATATTGATTGCTACTCAGACCATTCTTTTGCTTCAGAAAATTACTTGGCCTTAGATAAAAATGATTCTCAGAATTTATTGATATATCCTTCTGAAGATGATATTGAGAAATCAATTATTTTTAATCAAGATGGTACCATGACAGTTGAGATGAAAGTTCGATTTAAGATAAAAGAGGAGGAAACCATAAAATGGACCACCGTCAGTAGAGCAAGTCTTTCTCATAACAATGAAAAGAATGAGGTAGGCAGTTTTCTGGGAAGAAGAGATGATCGGTCTTCTGGTTTAAAAATTGCAGCATGCTCATTGTCTGCAGATGTCTCATCTCTAGAGAAAGACAGTAATCAAGAGGGCAGTTTGGCAGAGGACATAAACACTCAAATGACAGATCAAGACACTGAAACTTGCACTTTTGCCAGTAGGCAGAATGCTGCTATGGATACAAACATCATCCAGGAGACTATGGATCAAGCAAAGCATCATTTTTATAGGCCCCCTACACCTGGACCAAGAAGAGCGAGACAAAAGAAATCTGTGAGAGGGAGTGTGACCTTGGTATCTGAAACTGAAGTTCAAGAGGAAATGATCTTTAGTGAAGAGAGGGAAGATGGGAAAAACAAATCTGAATATCATATGTTCACACATTCTTGCAGTAAAATGTCATCAGTATCTAACAAACCAGTGCTTGTTCAGATCAATAACAATGAGCAGATGGAGTCATCTTTAGAAAGAAAAAAGGAAAGCAGGCTGCTCAAGTCAGGTGCAATACATGCTGGTGTTGTAGAAATTACAAGTCAGAGGATGTTAGAGATGTCTCATAATAATGGCTTGCCACAGACTATATCAGAAAACTCAATTGTGGAGGAAGGTATAGTTGATAGTGGAAGACCAGGCAACAAAACTAGTATCAAAAACTTAAGACCTTGTGGTGACACCAGTGATAGATTCAGTCCTGTTTTGGCAGATACAACTCATTCTTTAAGTAACAACTCTGGAGCTGACAGAACTATTTCTGAGACCCCAGCTTCAATAAGGTCTTCCACTGTCACCACAAGAATTGACAGACTACGTAATGAATTTGCTCAGTGTGGTTTAACAAAATTTCCAGCAAATGAAAAGCAGATTTCATCATCTGTTGCCAGCAAAAAGAAGATGAAACCTCAGCAACAAATGATAAATTCCAGGTATCAGGATGGAAAGATTGCAACCAAAGGAATTCTTAGTAAAAGTAAGAGAATAAACACAGGAGGTAGAATTACACAGGAAGTCATATTGGAGGATTCAGACAGTTCCCTTAAAGGAGGAATACTTTGTGAGGAAGACCTCCATGTAAGTGATATGGTAATTGAATCAAATTATTGTTGTTCCAAAAGTAATCTCAATCCCATGAATTCCAAGAATTTCCATGTAAATAAGTTAAATACTCTTCAGAATCCTAAGAAGTTTCAAGGACTTTTAGCCAAAAGGAAGTCCAGACCAGTAAGTTTAGGAGGACCTACAAAAAGAGAAATTGGTCAAGACAATAAAGTATTTCCCCATAATGACTTTAGGTGTTACAAAAATAATTTTGAAGATCAAAATTTATTTCATGTTTTTAACTTCCTTGAGCAAAAACTCAGTGCTTTTTGTGGACCACAGGCTCAAGCAGAAATAGCATCTTGGTATTTGAGAGGAATGACCAAGAAAAGTTTAGTTTCAAAAGTTAATAATTCACACATAACTTTAAAAACTCAGAAAAAACAAAAAGGGGATAAGTTGAAATTAAGTACTATTGTAAGTAAACAACATGTTACAACCAGGGCAAATTCCTTAGCTTCTTTGAAAAAAGCTGTTTTTCCTGAGGATATTAGCCATCATTCAGTTCAAAATTATATACAGAGATGGTTGCAGAGCATAAAACCGCATTCAGCTCCGCAACCTAGAAAATCAGCTCCAATATACAAAAAAGAAAGGAGTGTGGTAAGTTGTAACAACAATGGTTTTGCAGGAACCAATTCCCACACAAGTTCTGGAAAAGGAAATAATTTTGTTATGGAAAGTAATAAACACATAACTAAAAGTGCCAGTTCGACAGAAAATCTAGACAAAAAGGTGGGTAAATCTTTTAACAAAGGTAACGGTGAAGAACTTTCTAAAGATCTCTGTGAGAATCAAGTTGAATCTCTGAATGATGCTTGCTTTCTTCCCTTGCATGAAAATTGTGCTTTGTCACAGTCATCTATCGATGATCATAATACTAAAATCCAGTTATGTGCTGAAAAATTAGGACCAGAGGTAAGCCTTATTTACCAAGAAATAAATCTCGCTACAAAAAGGCACAGTGTAGAGGCTGCTATTCAAGTAGATCTTATGGAAGAAAACACTCCAAAAGACCTTTTACCAGTCTTGTTGCTTCGCCAACTGCAAGCTTTAGTTCCTAGTATTCATAAGACTCAGAATGGAATTATTCAAATGCCAGGTTCACTTGCAGATGTTCCCTTCCCTTCCCCAATATGTAAGTCCTATACTAATGTCCTTCTAGCTTGGCTTCTAGTGCTCAGCTTAAAGGGAAGTATAAATAGCTTCTGCCAAGGTGATGCTCACAAGACTACCAACAGAGCTTCAGAAATACTTGGATTATTGGAGGTTCTAAAGCATACTGCCATCACGGAGGAAGCTGATGATTTGAAGGCTGCTGTTGCCAGTTTAGTGGAATCAACCACAAATCACTTTGGACTCACTGAGAAAGAACAAGACATGGTTCCAAGAGGACTTTCTGCAAATTGTTCCACACCCAACACTCAGAGAGTTCCTAAGTGCATTGAAAATGAAAAAACACAGAAAATCTCTTTAGATGGAGGCTACTCTGCCAGTGAGGACTGTGGTCCTGAAGTCTGTGTTTCAGAGTTGACTTGTTCTTCATGTCACATGTGCACTGTGAATAAGACCTATCCTCCAAAAGAGACTTGTAACCTCAGTGACATTTTTTCCCCTAGTGATGGCTCTACCATTGATCAGACTTCCGTGAATAAGGCTTGTTTCCTAGGAGAGGTCTGTTCACTTACTGATGTTCTGTCTTCCCATAAGGCTTGTGCTCCTGATGAAAACCATAGTTATGAGGCAACTTGCCCAGCTGATGAGACCTACATTCCCAACAAAGTCTGCAATGCCAGTGACTTTTTAAATTCCAAAGAAAACACATGGGCTGATAATTTGGAATTGACTGAAGAATTAGAAAGGAATGATGAAGTTCAGAAAGACTTAAATATTTTGGCAGACCCTGGGTGTAAACATGGCTTTAATGTATTGGTGTCACCCCAAAATACCAGCAATTTAAGCCACTGTGGCTTTACCATAAATGAAACTGAACCGGAAATTGATAAGGGACATAGTTCTGTAGCTGAATTTAAAAATTGTTCATTAAAGAAATTTCAGGGTAAAAATGCATCTACATCCTCTGATAAGGAAGACTCAAAGACTTCTGAAGAACCAGGCTCAATAACCAATAGCATGACATCAAGTGAAAGAAACATTTCAGAATTGGAATCTTTTGAAGAATTAGAAAACCAGGACAGTGATATCTTTCATACAAAGGTAAATGCAGGAGAGCAGGCCACTGAAGAATTGATCCAAAAAGAGTTAGAGACCAGTAAAAATTTGGAATTGATAGAAGTCTCCAGCAGGAACATTACAGAAGAAGAAAAAAGAAGTGGTGTAATTTGTGAGGCAATCAATAGGAAGCTGGCAATACCACCATCTTTAGTGTTTTGCTATGATTCTAAGCAAAATACTGAAAAGGAACTCAATGAAGGAGAAACTAAAATGAGAGTAAAAATGATGGTGAAACACATGGAAATTGGAAGTTATTCAGAGTCCTCTCTTGATTTTAAAAATAGTTTCACAAGACCAGTGATTTCTGATGGGTCAGAATTTAGACTAGACAGTGAGAATGAGCAGCCATATAAAACATCCAGTGATGGCCCCAATAGCAGTTGTGAGGAGATTGCCCAAGAGAAAGAATACAATAAAGGATTTGTTAAAAGGACAATAGAAAAACTTTACAGTAAAGGAGAAATTATTAAACCATCTTTTTTTTCTGGGTCTGTGCATAGATCTCAAGTTTGTCCTTACAATTCTATGGAGTTTCAGTGTGTGAGGAAAGTAGGTCTTTATGATTCTGAAGGTCAGTCATTTGGGTCTTCTAAACAGGTATCTAGTAGTTCATCTATGTTGCAGAAATTTCCAGAAGGTCAAGATAAATGTGACTTTAATGATGTGAGGGCCGGTTATCATGGGGGAGACATTGTAGGCTATAGTACAAAACAAAATGATTGTAACAGAATCGTTAAAGACCTAGAGGAAGGAGTACTGATTGATAAAGGAAAGTGGCTCCTGAAAGAAAATCATTTGTTAAGAGTATCATCTCCTGAAAATTCTGGCTTATATGGCAATGCAGACACCACATCGGTGGATACTTTGCTTAATAACAGCAATGAGGTACCATATTCACATTTTGGAAATTTGGCTGAGCTATCCTCTTCAGAATTGGAGGAACTGACTCAACCCCTTGAAGTGAAATGCAGTTATTTTAACATGCCTCATTGTAGTGACTCCGAACCTTTTTGTGAGGATTTGCTAGATGTTCAAAATAAAACTTGTGCCAAGGAGAGAATACCAGATCATCATGCAGAGGAGAAGGCTAGTCATAAGTCAGAAAGAGTATGCACATCAGTCACTCATGTCTTTACATCTGCTGGTAACAAAGTCCATCCTGTCTCTGATGATACTATTGAAAACCAACCATTGCCTGGTAATAATGTAATTCGTGCTGCACTTCAGGAAGGTGACTCTCTGGATAAGCTCTATGCTATTTGTGGCCAGCACTGCCCTATACTAACTGTTATCATCCAACCTATAAATGAGGAAGACCGAGGATTTGTATATTGCAAAGATTCTGATATTGAAAATTTCTTGGGTCTCCATTTATGGATGAAAATACACCCATATTTACTACAGTCAAACAAAACCATGTTCAGAGATGAGAACAATAAAGCAAGTGGTAGAAAAGCATTTATTGATAATGCCATTGATGATACATTTGATCAGCTTTATTTTAATAAGACATTTGACTTGATGGATAAAAGAAAATTAAGAAAATTAAAAGGAATTAACTCTTTGAGCTTAGAGGAAGAAAATAATTTAAAGAAATTTCAATTATATTTAAATAAGTTTTGTGTGAATTTCTTGGACACATCATTGTTGGTTTTGGATGATTTGAATTCAAATACACAGGACCTCACCAATCAGACAAATGAAATCTTTGAAATAGTTGATGAGAATAACAACTTACTAAATAGCAGATTTCAGAATTCATTAACAAATCTCAATCAGGTAGTAAGAGAAAATAGCAACTATCATTACTCCTTTGAAATGCGTGGTCAAACCTGCCTATTTTACCAAGTTGAGACATCCTTAAATATTAGCAACAGAAATGTATTAGAAATATTTTATATATTTGAGGATGAAAATCTTTTTATTTGGGAAGAGGAAAGCCAAATTGATCTTGAAAACAGTGATGAACAAGACTTATAATTTTAATATCAGCACAGCCTTTTTAAATCAGTGTGTTTTTTCCTCATAATGAGATGAAACACATGGGATGGATATAGACTAGATAACCTCTAAAAATTTCACACTTTAAAATGAGCTTATTCTAGAAAGTTTGCACTTGGATAATCTGATTTGACTTTCATTATTCGTCTGTTCTTCATTTTTCCAAAAATTACAGACTCAGTTTTTATTCTGTTATTTTTGAAATTTCTGTGTGTTTTCCCCTGAACATATGTAATTTCCTGGAACTGTGATTTTTTTTTTTTTTAGGACATCATAAAAGTTCCTAAGGACAGGAATTCTTTTTTCTCCCTTTTTATGTTGTTCATTTTAGTGCAAAATATGTATTGATGAATAAATGGAATAGACATAGTCTCAAAGTGTACTTACTAATTTTAACTCCGATTTAATAAAGGTATGAAGATAAGATCTCCACAACAATCTCGTAAGTTTCTTGTTCCAAATGTGTTGAATCTAGTTTCCTCAGAACATCTATCTAACGAACTCACAAGCATTTCCAAGGGACAGAATTCACTGTTTTTCCTCATGATTAGAAAAAGATGCTTTACTACTATGCTGCCTCTTCGTACTTTGCCTAGAAATTACAATCTTTTAAACAGTAGTAAAATGTCAAGAAATCCAAATAGGTCAGAAAAAAAAAAAAAGGAAAAACTTAAGGCATGCTCTGTGAAGAAAAATTAAAGGAGCTGGAATGATTTGGGAAAGAAAATTTAAAATTTAAAATTCTCAAAATTGAAGAAAAACTGCTGTGTAGAAGAACTTGACATTTTTTGTATGTTCAACTGCATTGATAAAAACTTAATTAGATATAAGGAAAAACATATTGCCTAGGAGAATAAATACATTTGATTAGACTATAAATTGCCTGTTTTGAATCCTTGTGGTATTTTGCCTGGGATTTATCCAGGGAACCTTTTAAGATTCCTCCCACTTTGTGACTATATCACAGACTATATTGATGGTATAGAAACAAGTCTTGTAACATTGAAATCTATGTCTCTTGTCTGGAATGGACTTAAAGTAGAACAATTAATTTTTTTGGAGCCACAAATGGAGGTGTTAAAAACAACAAATTTGGTATTGAGTAACTAAAGGTAACTAATTACATAAAAAATACCTTTGGTTTCAGTTTAACATGAGTTATAAATCCATAAAAAATTATAAGTTGTTATTTATTTCACCAGATGAAGACTTACCTCTATGTACAGTATACTTTTTCTACATTAAGTGATACGCTTTTCTCATTGAAAAGTAAAGTTTGCCATTTTACATAAGCCTCTGTAATGACCAGTGAGAATTTTGTTGAAATAAAGGGCTAAAATTGTGAAGAAATAATAGAAAAGGGGGAATTTATATTAATTTTGTGCCTACTTTGTAGTAGGTCTCTGGTAGTCTTACAGATCTATTAAATGTAATCCTTCCTCATAAAGACACTGAGTTTGGCTTTGCTATACTCCCTTTTTGTAGGTGACAGAACCTAGAGGCAGGGACATAAAGTACTTTCATCGGTGGTGCATAGTACCACTGTCAGAATTTGAACCCAGACCTTTGTGCTTGAAAATCACTGTTATTTTTATTACACCTTTATTATTTTTATGTGAGGAAAAAGTGATAAAATATTTAAAAAACTGGGCACCTTGCATGGCTCAGTCAGTTAAGTGTCTGACTCTTGATTTCAGCTCAGGTCATGATCTCAGGATTGTGAGATTAAATAAAATAAATAAATAAATAAATAAAATAAAATTATCTCCTTCTCCCTCTCTGCCCCTCATCCCCCTCTACCTTTCCCTCTGAAATATTTATATTTATATTTATAATTTATATCTTATATATTTAAAAAATTTAAAAAATTAGTGCTCTCCCCAGAGAAGAGAGAAGGAAATTAATCTGGAAAGAGAATGATATTTAGGTGTATCAAGGAGGTTGGGAAAATCACAACAGCCAGGAGCTTATAGGAAAATATGGCATGTAGCATATGGTTTTTTAGCAATTATACTACATGTGTTACATTAATACAATAACACTGCTAGGTGGCCCAGATGATATTGGGAAGAAGAAATTGAGAGTGACATAAATGAATTAGTAATTCATGACTGTGTAATGTACTTATTTAAGTTGAATAGATTCATATGCATTGAATTCTGAGATTTGGATCCACATCTTATATCATGTTTCTATCCCAATTCTAGCATATTGCTTGGGACATGGTAAGCAACTAGTAAATATGTGTTGAATGCTTACCCCTTATTATCTTCAAATACATACAGGGAGATATGCAAAGATGCTGAGGGATAGAACTAAGTTTTTTGTATTTTATGAAGACTTGCATTAAAAAATATCTTGCAACACCATGAAAGAAGACTAAATGAAACTTCAGAGGAAATTTAAGAATTTTGCATAGACCTGGCTTTTGCTTTAAAGATGAAGTGCGCTAGGGTTGAGGAAGGGATCCTAGCCTATTGTGTTCTAGAGAATATAGCCAACTTGAGAATCTTGGAATCCAGGTGGAATGGTGTAATTATTTTTATGCCCACAAGATGTCACCTGCGCTATGCATTACCAGAAGTTCAATTGCAGCCTTCAGAAGGAGCTTTGCATGACTAAAGGGAATGCAAGGATTGAGACAGTCTCTGGGCAGTTTGCTTCTGCTTCAAAGAAAACTGAGGACCCAATTGTACAGGCAAACCCTCCTCCCCACCCCAAGTATTAAACCCAGAGGGCATATCAGTACTCAGAATTAGAGGAAATAGTCTGTTAGTAGCAAGGAGCTGAAGTTCAAAAGTAGAGGGGATACTAAAAAATGCAAGCTATTTAATAATCATCAGAGTTGATCCCAAGGAAAACTGAGTTTGGAGAGAGAGGGGACAACTCAAAATCCTAACTCCAGTTGAAACTAAGTTAATGAATCATTGGCTCAGTGGGTAGGGGTGATTTTTCCATGGTTCACAGATATTTTATGTCTTGTCTTTTCAGTGACGTAAAACACATCCTGCTTTCAAGGTTTAAACTGAGGTATCAAAGCCGTGTTTCATGTTTGTAGCACACATTTTATTAGTTTCCTCATCTGTAAAATGGGGATACCACTTTATTTTTTAAAATTTTTTAAAAATTTTATTTATTTGTTAGAGAGAGCACAAGTGGGGGGAGCTGCAGAGGGAGAGGGAGAAGCAGACTCTCCGCTGAGCAGAGAGCCCAGTGCAGGGCTTGATCCCAGGACCTTGGGATCATGATCTGAACTGAAAGCAGATGCTTAACCAACTGAGCCACACAGGCACTCCTGTGGCTACCACTTTAAAGGTCTTATCTGTAAAATAAATGTGCCTTTTAAGTTACCTTATAAGATTGTTGTGAGAGGATCACTTCAGAGAATGTTGGTAAAAGCTATTAGCACAGAACTTGGTACACAGTGCTTAATACATTTTAGCTGTTTTGTTTTTTATTTATAATTTAGTTTTTTTTGCCCTTCAAAAATTGAGGTATAGTTAACATGCAGTTACATTAGTTTCAGGTGCACAATCTAGTGATTTGACAACTCTACATGTTATGCTATGCTCGCTATAAGTGTAGCTACTGTCTTGTCACCATACGATGCTGTTATAATACCACTGACTATATTCCCTATGCTGTACCTTTCATCCCTGTCACTTATTCATTCCATAACTGGAAGCCTGTACCTACTATTGCCCTTCACCCATTTTGCCCATCCCCTCACCCCTTGTCCTCTGGCAACCACCAGTTTTTCTCTTTGTTTATGGGTCTGTTTCTGCTGTTTTGTTTTGTTTTTTAGATTCCACATATAAGTGAAATCATATGGTATTTGTCTTTATTTGCCTTATTTTACTTAGTGTAATACCCTCTAGGCACATCTATGTTGTTGCAAATGGCAAGATCTTATTCTTTTTTTATGGCTAAATAATCTGTTCATATACATATGTATATATATACACACCATTTCTTTATTCATCTATTGATGGATATTTGGGTTGCTTCCATATCTTGACTATTGTAAATAATGCCGCGATAAACATAGGAGTGCATATATCTTTTTGAATTAGTGTTTTTGTTTTCTTTCGTGGAATTACTAGGTAATATGGTATTTCTATTTTTAATTTTTTGAGGAACTTCCATAATGTTTCCCATAGTGGCTATACAAGTTTATATCCCCACCAATAGTGCATGAGGCTACCTTTTACTCCACATCTTTGCCAACACTTGCAATTTCTTCTCTTCTTGATATTAGCCATTCTGACAGGCATGAGGTAATATTTCATTGTGTGTGTGAGTTTTTGAAGATCTTATTTTTAAGTAATCTCTGCACCCAACATGGGGCTTGGATCTACAACCCCAAGATCAAGAATCCCATGGTGCCCCTCATTGTGGTTTTAATTTGCATTTCCCTGATGATCAGTGATGTTGAGAATCTTTTCAAGTATTTGTTGGCTATCAGTATGTTTTCTTTGCAAAAATGTCTATTAAGGTTGTCTGCCCATTTTTAGTCAGATTGTTTTTTGGTGTTGAGTTGTATTATAAGTTTTTTATATATTTTGGATATTAGCCCCTCATTAGATCTGTCATTTGCAAGTATCTTCTATTCACTGTGTGGCTTTTGTGGTGTGTTGATGGTTTCCTTTACTGTGCAAAAGCTTTTTGTTTTGGTGAGGTCCCAGCAGTTTATTTTTATGTTTGTTTCCTTTGCCTGGGGAGACATATCTAGAAAAAATGTTGCTAACAGCAATGTCAAAGAGATGACTGCCTTTTTTTTTAAGGAATTTTATGGTTTTTGGGTCTCACATTTAGATCTTTAGTCTATTTTTTAGTTTATTTTTGTGTGGTGTAAGAAAGTGGTCAGGTTTCATTCTTTTGCATGTGGCTCTCCAGTTTTCTAACACCATTTATTGAAAAGACTGTCTTTTCCCTATGGCATATTCTTGCCTCCTTTCTTGTGGATTAATCGATCATATGGGTGTGGGTTTATTTTTGGGCTCTCTAGTATGTTCCATTGATTTATGTGTCTATTTTTGTGTCAGTACCATAGTATTTTGATTACTTTAGCTCTGTAGTATATCTTGAAATCTGGAATTGAGATACTTCCAGCTTTGTTCTTCTTTCTCAAGATTGCTTTGGCTATTTGAGATCTTTTGTGGTTCCATACAAATTTTAGTAGTATTCTAGTTCTGTGAAAAATGTTATTGGTATTTTGATAGGGATTGCATTGAATCCATAGATTGCTTTTAGTAGCCTGGACATTTTAATGATATTAATTCTTCCAATCCACGAGCATGGAGTATCTTTCCATTTGTGTTTTCTTTCATTTCTTTGATCAGTGTTTTATAGTTTTCAGATTTTTGTATATTATCTTGTATCTTGCTACTTAACTGAATTTATTCATCAATTCTAATAGTTTTTTTTTTTTTTTTTTACTGGAGACTAGGGTTTTCTAAATATAGTATCAAATAGTGACAGTTTTACTTCTTATTTACCAATTTGGATACCTTTTACTTATTTTTTCTTATCTGATTGCTGCAGCTAGGACTTTCAACACTATGTTGAATAGAAGTGGTGAGAATGGGGGTCCTTGTCTTATTCTTGATCTTGAGGAAAACTTTGATTTTTCACCATTGATTATGATGTTAGCTATGGGTTTGTCATCTATGGTCTTTGTTATGTTGAGGTATGGTCCCTCTAAACCCACTTTGTTGAGAGTTTTCTTTTTCTTAAAATATGAATGGATATTGTGTTTTGTCAGGTGCTTTTTCTGCATCTATTGAGATGATCATATGGTTTTATCCTCTTGTGAATGTGATGTATCACATTGATTTGTGAATATTGAACCACCCTTTTATCCCTAGAATAAATCCCACTTGATCGTGGCAAATAATTTTTTCTAATTTATTGTTGAATTTGGTTTCCTAATATTTTGTTGAGGATTTTTGCATCTATGTTCATCAGAGATACTGTCCTATAATTTTGTTTTTGTTGTTGTTTTTTGTAGTGCTTTTGCCTGGTTTTGGTATCAGGGTAATGGTGGCCTTATAGGACAAATTTGGAATTTTTCCTTCTAGCTTTTGGAGCAGTTAGAGAAGAATAGATATTAACTCTTCTTTAAATGTTTGGTGGAATTTGCCTGTGAAACCATCTGTGGTCTTGGACTTTTGTTTGTAGGGAGATTTTTGAATACTGATTCAATGTCATTACTAATAATTGTTCTCTTCAAATTTTCAATTTCTCCCTGATTTGGTTTTAGGAGATTATATACTTCTAGGAATTTATCCTTTTCTTCTACGTTGCCCAATTTGTTGGCATATAAGTTTTCATAATATTGTCTTATAATCCTTTGTATTTCTGTGGTGTTTTTTCTCCATTTTTTATTTATTTGAGTCCCCTCTCTCTTTCTCTGTGTGTTTTTATGATGAATCTGCCTAAAGGTTTATCAATTTTCCTTGCCTTTTTAAAGAACTAGCTTTTGGTTTCATTGATTTTTTTTCTATTATTTTATTTCTGTTTCATTTATTTCTGCTTTAATCTTTATTATTTCCTTCTTTCTACTAGATTTGGCTTTGTTTATTCTTCTTTTTCTAGTTCCTAGAGGTGTAAGATTAGGTTGTTTATTTGAGATTTTTCTTGTTTCTTGAGGTAAGCTTGTACCACTATAAACTTTTCTCTCAGAACTGCTTTTACTTCATCCAAAAGATTTTGGACCATTATGTTTTCATTTTCATTTGTCTCCAAGTATTTTTTTGTTTCTATTTTGATTTTGTGGTTGGCCCATTCATTGTTTAGTTGCATGTTGTTTAGCCTACATGTGTTTGTGTTTTTTCCAGATTTTTTCTTGTAATTGATTTCCAGGTTCATACTGTTGTGGTCAGAATAGATGCTTGATAAAATTTTAATCTTCTTAAATTTATTGAGACTTGTTTTGTGGCCTAACATGTTATCTGTCCTGGAGAATGATCTGTGTATACTTGAAAAGAATGTGTATTCTGTTGATTTTGGATGGAATGTTCTGTATATATTTTTTTAGGTCCATCTGGTTTAATATGTCATTCAAAGCCACTATTTGTTGAATTTCTGTCTTGATGATCTGTTCATTGATGTAAGTGGGGTGTTAAAGTTCCCCACTATGATTGTATTACTGTCAGTTTCTCTTTTGATACCTGTTAATAATTGCTTTATGTATTTAGGTATTCTTGTGTTGGGTGCATAGATATTCACAATTGCTATATCTTCTTGTTTGATTGATTTCTTTATCATTATCTAGTGCCCTCTTTGTCTCTTGCTACAGCCTTTGTTTTAAGGTTTATTTTGTCTAATAAACATTGTTCCCCCAGCTTTTCTTTTTGCTTCCATTTGCATGACATATGTTTTTCCACCTCATCAGTTTCAGTCTGTATGTGTCTTCAGGTCTGAAGTGAATCTCTTATAGGCAGCATATTGGTTTTTTATCCATTCAGTCACAGTATGTCTTTTGATTTGAGCATTTAGTCCATTTATATTTAAAGTAATTATTGATGGGTATGTACTCTTTTCCATTTTGTTAATTGTTTTCTGGTCATTTTCATAGTTCTTCTCCATTCCTTTGTTATTATCTTGCTGTCTTCCCTGTGGTTTGATGGCTTTTTTGTGTTGTGCTTGGCTTTCTTTCTCTCTATTTTTTGTGTATCTATTACAGGTTTTGATTTGTGGTTACTGCCTTTATTATATATTTGTTTTTGCCTGTAAAATTTTTTCCTTTCATAATTTTCTTCTAATTATGGCCTTTCCTTTCCATTGAAAGAATTCTCTTGAACATTTCTTGTAAGTCTGGTTTAATGGTGAGGACTCCTTTAACTTCTGTTTGTCTAGGATCTTGCCTCTAATTCTGAATGGCAACCTTGCTGGGTAGAGTATTTTTGGTTATAGGTTTTTTTCCTTTTAGCACTTTAAAATGACACTTTCTTCTGGCCTGCAAAGTTTCTGCTGAAAAATCAGCTGATAGTCTTATGGGGTTTCCCTTGTATGTAATGCTTTTCTTTTTTCATGCTGCTTTAAAAATTCTCTATCATTACTTTTTGCCATTTTAATTATTATGTATCTTGGTGTGGCTCCCCTTGGGTTCACCTTCTTCGGGACTTTCTGTGCTTCCTGGACCTGGATGACTGTTTCCTTCCCTAGATTAGGGAAGTTTTCAGCTATTATTTCTTCAAATAAATTTTCTGTCCCTTTCTTTCTTCTCCTTTTGGGATTCCTATAATGTGAATGTTACTATGCTTGATGATGTCACTGACCTCCCTTAACCCATTCTAATTTTTTATTATTTTTCTTTCTGCTGTTCAGCTTGATTGCTTTCTATCAGCCTGTCTTCCAGATTACTAATTTGTCTTTCTGCATCTGCTAATCTGCTGTTGGTTCCCTCTAGTGTATTTTTAAATTTTAGTTATTGAACTCTTCAGGTCTGACTAGTTCTTTTAAATATTTTCTGTCTCGTTGAGGTCCTCACTGAGATCATCCACTGTTTTCTCAAGGCCAGTGAGTATTTTTATGACAATTACTTTGAATTTTTTATTGACCATATTGCTTATCTTTGTTCCATTAGCTCTTTTGCTATGATTTTGTTTTATTCTTTCATTTGTGACACATTTCTCTATTTCCTCATTTTGTCTAACTCTCTTTTTCTATGTCTTAAGTAGAATCTCCTGGTCTTGAGAGTATGACCTTGTATAGAAGAGGTCCTGAGGTGCCATGTAGCACAATCCATTCTGGTCTCTAGAATCAGGCACTCCAGGTATCCTGTGTGGGCTGCATACATGCTACTATGGTGGCTGAGCCACTATTCCGTCAGCCTAGTCAGTTGCTTTGACCCACTTTGCTCACTGTAGGTGTGCTGGCTAGGGTTTGGTCCCTGTGCTATTGAGAGGCCTGTCTGAGGTCATTGTGAGCTCATTGGTAGTTGGGACCAGCAGTCAGACTAGCTGTCTGCAATCTGCCTTTCCACCTCAGCTGCAGGTGCACCAAAGGACAGGGCTTGCTCTCTTGGCAGCCAGCTAGGAGGCTGGGCTATGAGAACTGCAGGCTCACTGGTACCTGGGGTTATCTATTCCCTCCCCAAGGCAAGAGTCATTTTGCTGGTTCCTGTTAGGGATTCTTGCAGTGTGGCTGGGAAGGAGCTGCTTTGAACAGATGCCTGCTGAGGCAGGTAGGTTGGATGGAGCAGGTCCACAGGAGAACACTGGGTTAGGGCATGGAGTGCTAGCAAAGTAGATGGAGAGTGTCAGCACTGGCTCCCACAAACATCTGGCTATCTAGACTGGGGGAGGGAAAGAGAAATGGCATCTGGTAGTACTTTTGTTCCTGGAGAAGTCTCCTGAAGATCCCTACCCCTCCAGCACACATTCTAAGATTAGTCAGTAAATCTTTACATATACCCCAGGTGATTTTCAAACTGCTGCTGCTTTGCCGTGTCTCAGGCTGAGTTATTTATTATGCTGGCTCTTTAAGAGTGGGGACTCAGTTTCCTATTGCCCTCCAGCTCTTCTGGCATTAAGCTCACTAATTTTTAGTGTTACCAGAGTTAAGCCCTGCTGATTTTTAAAGCTCCTGAAGTTAAGCCCCACTGGTTTTCATAGCGAGATGTTATGGGGACTCATCTTCCCAGTGTAGGTCCCCAGTGTGTGGGATGCCTAGTATGGGGTCTGATCCTTTTGCTTCTCTGTGCTTGGGGTGTCTCTCCTGTTTGTGGATAGTCCTGCCAGGGGTTTAGTTCCTAACTGTATCTTTGCACCTCCTACCTTTTTTGATATGGCCTTCTCTACACAATTAATTGTAGGTCTGTTCTGTCAGTCTTCAGGTCATTTTCAGAGTTAGTTGTATAGATATAGCTGTTATCTCAGTTTGTCCATGCAACAAAGTGAGCTCATGATCCTCCTAATTTTTTATTTTTCACAACTTTCTCATTTTAGCTATTTTTAAAAAAGCCATTAGTTTTGGGGCACCTGGGTGGCTCAGTCAGTTGGGTGTCTGCCTTCGGCTCAGGTCATGATCCCAGGGTCCTGGGGTCAAGCCCCATGTTGGGCTCTCTGCTTGGCAGGTAGCCTCCTTCTCCCTCTCCCTCTGCCTGCTGTTCTCAATGCTTGTGCTCGCTCACTCTCTCTCTCTCTGTCAAATAAATAAATAAAGCCATTAGTGTTAATGACTTTTAAAAATATGCTTTAAAAAATTTGGTGTTTTTATCAAGCAGTTGAGTGAACCCTGGCTGTTGGCATGCACTACTCTGGCTGCTGGGTCTCACCATAGATGTACAGCAGTGTAGGCCTGGCCCATGTCACAAGTCAGGCTGAGAGCATGCAGATACACAGCTGGAGTGGCTTGCTGTGAGCCCAGTGGTGTGCGCCAGTGACAGAAAATTGGGTTGGAATTAGGCCCACAGTCATCAGTGGGGTCTGTCTCTTGGTGTGTACCCTTGTGGCCACAGGGTCTCCCTATAGGCATGTACATAGCATGGAGGCCAGTGATGAGCACCAACATTCAGGGGCACAGCTGGCTGGGCTAGCCAGAGGTGAGCCCAGTGGTGCAGGCCAGTGACTAGAAATAGGGCTGAATCTGGGCCTATAGGTAGCTGTGGAGGCCTTGGCAGTCAATTTGTACTGCTGTGGCCCCAAGATCTTGCCATGGGCATACACATGGCGGTAGAGGCTGGTGATGAGAGTTGGGCTGTTGGAGTACAAGTACACAGCTAGAAGTACTGGCCTTGAGCATGCACAGTGGTAGAGGTCAGCTACAGATGTCTAGGCTAGCATCTTGCACTTGCAGAGCTTAAGAGGCCTGTGCATTAGCTGCTGGTGTGGATCCCGGTCTTCAGAAGGGTGGGTGGGAGCGAGAAGGAAGGGAATCAGGTGGCTGATATCTTTAAACACAAATACCTGAGGGGCAAAACTGGTGAAATCTATAGGGGCCTGTGGTGGCTGTGCTGGCCATTGATCTTTTCAGTAGTGAAAGCTGCTAACATCCTCTGCAGAGCAGGTCAATTAGAACCATGGTCATTCCTGCTATGAGGCTTATCCTAGGAACCCCTTCTCTTATTCCTTGTTCCTTGCCATCTCTATACATCTCAGCCTTGCCAGTCTCTAGGTAGGGTGAAACGAAGTGGGTCTTTTATGTGGTGCCCCAAAAGGCTGGGGAAGTTGTTTGCCCCGCTCTCCCTTTCCTAGTGAGGGAAATTCTTTGTAGCTGTGGTGTTTCCTCTTGGTGCTGAGCTGTGCTGTGCTGAGTGCTGAGATGATGTAGGCCAAAGGAAGCTGTATTTTCCCTTTTGTGTGGTTATTTTCACATGTTTTTTTATTTTTCCACTCTGTTGCTAAAGTTTCTTAAGTGGATTTCTGAGCTCTCCCAGAGCTGTTTTTGTTCTTGGATAGCTGTCTAATTGTTGAAATTCATGGGGGGATGGAAACTGAGTTTCTCCTACTCCACCATCTTGGTGTTGTCTGTCCTGTAAGAGAAATATTGATAAATAGCTGGAATCTGTCCTATGTTTCATACAACTTACACTCCCTGTTTTACTCTTTCAGAAAGTATGGTGTAGTATAGCACTCTATGGATTCAGGCTGGTACTCTATTTCTTCAAAAGATTATTGTTGGAGTCAGCCTGATGATGCATCCTGTTTGGCAGTCCATCAAGTATAATTATAATATAGACCTTGACCTGGCTAAATTGGGTTAACATAAAGTGCGTAATTGATATGAAGTATGTGGAGTGATATGGAACATCTTCAGAGGGCTGGCTTAACCCTTGAGGGTCTTGAATGAGATAGGAATGGGATCCTTGGTGACTGCCTAATTGGCAGATATCTGCAGACAGTTTATCCACTAGTTTCTGTAGGGCATTAAGAGCTAAAACCAGACAGTGGGCCTGCTCTGGTAGGTTATCCAGTTCAGAGGTTCTACTTCTTTGGATGGTGAATCCTTCCCCTTGTATTTTGATTTTTTATTAAAGTTATACATGTATAACTAGTTTTGAAAAATTGGGTAGAAATACAAGGTTCAAAGTAAAAAACAGTAAATCAGTTTCTGACCCTTTACTCCGCACAGAGGCAGTCACCTTTGAAACTTTTAGCTCTTCCTTCTATTTATTTTTTTATTTCTAAAAATATATTTTTAAGGATTTTATTTATTTATTTGACACAGAGAGAGAGAGAGAGAGAGAGAGAGAAAGAGAACACAAGCAGGAGGAGCAGCAGAGGGAGAGGGAAAAGCAGGCTCTCTGCTGAGCCGGGAGCCCAATATGGGGCTTGATCCCAGAACCCTGGGATCATGATCTAAGCTGAAGGCAGACACTTAACTGACTGAGCCACTAGGCGTCCCTCTAAAAATATTGATATATTTTTTTTCAATTTCAGATTTTGTTTATTGATCTCTCCACCTCCTACCTTCTACTTCCTGTCCCTGCACTCTCTATTTCATTGATCTTCTCCCAATAAGGTTATAATTTTTAAAAATCACCATTGAGAGGTTTTATTTTAATTACCATGTAAATATTGTTTCTAAATTGAGCTGCTTTGTGTGTTTTTAGTACATTTCCTTTCTGGACAACTTTTTGTGTTCCCTGAAGTTAAAAACTGATTATCACTCATTCATTACTAAACCATTCCCCATGGCTGTAAATCTCTATCAGCATAGATATGTGTATCAGTTCTTCTGTTGGACCAATTTTTTTCCCTTGGGGATATTAATTGTCTTGGAGGCATTCTTCATAAAGTTCCTTGCTACTCTACCCCACCCCTTTCCATTCATAATGGAACGTTTGCTCTCCAGGCTTTGCTGCACTTCTGTCATCCTGGAGCTTTTCTTCAGCAACATCCTGGGAATCTTCTTTCTCTCTCTATATTGAATGTCCTATTTCTTGAAACCCACATCCTACCACTTAGGTCTTAGTTTTGATAGAACAAATTCTCTGGTAGGTTATAAGGAAGAATGCATGGAAGGTAAACTTCTGGGGATCTTAAATATATGAAGCTACCTTTTTTCTATTCCCATACTTAACTGACAAAAGTGATGCAGCATTGTAGGTTGGAAATATGATTTTTGAAAGCTTTCTTCATTTGTCTTTATCTTTCAACCCAATGTGAAAAGGGCTAAGCCATTCTCATTTCTGCTTCTATAATGACTCCCTTTCCCAAAAGCTTTTAGGACCTTCTGTTTATTCTGATATTCTGAAACTTCACAAAGATGCACATTGGTGTAAGTATATTTTTCATTTGTTATATTAAGCATTCAGTACCCATATTCTTCAGTTCCGGAAATTTGTTTTATAAATATTTCTTTTTTTCTTTCATTTTTCTTTCCACTATGAATATAATCTGAAGATGATGAGCCTCTGAATTAAGCCCTTAGTCTTCTTTTCTATTTTCCTTGTTTCTATCTTTTCTAAGAAAAACCTTATTCAGATTTAATTTACTTAATAAAACCTCCAATTTCAAGTGTATATTTTAATGGTTTTGACAAATATATAGTCCCATAACTGTCATTACAATCTAGATAGAACATGTCCATCATCCCAGAAAGTTTCCTCATGCCCCTTTGCAGTCAGTCTCCTCCCCCTTTTGCCAATCCCTTGGAAACCACTGATATATTTTCTGTAACCATAGTATATTTTTCCTAGACTTTCATGTTAATAGTACATGGAATGTAATCTTTGATGTCTGCTTCTATCACCTAGCAAAATGCTTTTGAGATTCATTAATGTTGTTACCTGAACCAGCAGTTTGTTTTTCTCCATTGTTGAGTGGCATGCCATTATATGGATACACCACAGTTTGTTTACCCATTCACCAGTTAAAGGACATTTGTATTATTTCTAGTTTTCAGCTATTATGAACATAAGCTATATAAACATTCATATACGAGTCCTTTTATAGGATATTTTAAAAATTTCTCCTAGGTAAATACCTAGAAGTGAAATTGCTAGATTGTATGTTTAACTTTATCAGAAATTACCAACTCTTTTCAGAAATGGCTGTCGCTTTTCACATTCTCATCAACAGTGTATAATTCCAGTTGCCTCTATTTTTGTTTGTACTTGGTTAGTATCAGTCCTTTAAATTTTAGTCATTTTAGTGTGTGTTTAGTGATGTCTCTTTGTGTTTTGTGATTTTTTTAATTATTTTTTTTTGATGTAGTGTTCCATGATTCATTGTTTGTGTATAACACCCAGTGCTCCATTCAATACATGCCCTCTTTAATACGCATCACCAGGCTAAGCCATTCCCCACCCCCCTCCCCTCTAGAACCCTCAGTTTGTTGCTCAGAGTCTACAGTCTGTCCTGGTTCATCCCCACCTCTGATTCCCCGCCCTTTCATTTTTCCCTTCCTACTATCTTTTTTTTTTTTTTAAACATATAATGTATTATTTGTTTCAGAGGTACAGGTCTGTGATTCATCAGCCTTACACAATTCACAGTGGTCACCATAGCGCATACCCTCCCCAATGTCCACCCAGCCACCCCATCCTTCCCACCCCCACCACTCCAGCAACCCTCAGTTTGTTTCCTGTGATTAAGAATTCCTCATATCAGTGAGATCATATGATACTTGTCTTTCTCTGATTGACTTATTTCACTTAGCATAATACCTTCTAGTTCCATCCACATTGATGCAAATGGCAAGATTTTGTTTTTTTATGGATGCATAATATTCCATTGTGTATATATACCACATCTTTATCCATTCATCTGTTGATAGACATCTTGGCTCTTTCCATAGTTTGGCTCTTGTGGACATTACTGCTATAAACACTGGGGTGCACATACCCCTTCGGATCACTACATTTGTATCTTTGGTGTAAATACCCAATAGTGCAATTGCTGGGTCGCATGGTAGCTCTATTTTCAAATTTTTGAGGAACCTCCATACTGTTTTCCAGAGTGGCTGCACCAGCTTGCATTCCCACCAACAGTGTAGGAGGGTTCCCCTTTCTCTGCATCCTCGCCAACATCCATCGTTTCCTGACTTGTTAATTTTAGCCATTCTGACTGGTGTGAGGTGGTATCTCATCGAGGTTTTGATTTGGAGTTCCCTGACGCTGAGTGATGTTGAACACTGTTTCATGTGTCTGTTGGCCATTTGGAGGTCTTCTTTGGAAAAGTGTCTATTCATGTCTTCTCCCCATTTCTTGATTGGATTATTTGTTCTTTGGGTGTTGAGTTTGATAAGTTCTTTACAGATTTTTGATAGGAGCCCTTTATCTGATATGTCATTTGCAAATATCTTCTTCCATTCTGTCGGTTGTCTTTTGGTTTTGCTGACTGTTTCCTTTGCTGTGCAAAAGCTTTTTATCTTGATGAAGTCCCAATAGTTCATTTTTGCCCTTGCTTCCCTTGCCTTTGGCGATGTTTCTAGGAAGAAGTTGCTGCAGCTGAGGTGGAAAAGGTTGCTGCCTGTGTTCTCCTCTAGGATTTTGATGGACTCCTGTCTTATATTTAGGTCTTTCAAACATTTTGAGTCTATTTTTGTGTGTGGTGTAAGGAAAGGGTCCAGTTTCATTCTTCTGCATGTGGCTGTCTAATTTTCCCAAGATGATTTGCTGAAGACACTGTCTTTTTTCCATTGGACATTCTTTCCTGAGTTGTCGAAGATTAGTTGACCCTAGAGTTGAGAGTCCATTTCTGGGCTCTCTATTCTGTTCCATTGATTTATGTGTCTGCTTTTGTGCTAGGCCCATAACTGTCTTGATGATGACAGCTTTGTAATAGAGCTTGAAGTCCAGAATTGTGATGCCACCAGCTTTGCTTTTCTTTTTCAACATTCCTCTGCCTATTCGGGGCCTTTTCTGGTTCCATACAAATTTTAGGATTATTTGTTCCATTTCTGTGAAAATAGTGGATGGTATTTTGATAGGGATTGCATTGAATGTGTAGATTGCTCTGGGGAGCATTGACATCTTCACAATATTTGTTCTTCCAATCCATGAGCATGGAAAGTTTTTCCATTTCTTTGTGTCTTCCTCAATATCTTTCATGAGTATTCTGTAGTTTTCTGAGTACAGACTCTTTGCCTCTTTTGTTAGATTTATTCCTAGGTATCTTATGGTTTTGGGTGCAACTGTAAATGGGATCGACTCCTTAATTTCTCTTTCTTCTGTCTTGTTGTTGGTGTATAGAAATGCAACATTTCTGTGTATTGATTTTATATCCTGCCACTTTACTGAATTACTGTATGAGTTCTAGCAGTTTTGGGGTGGAGTCTTTTGGGTTTTCACATACGGTATCATATCATCTGCAAAGAGTGAGAGTTTGACTTCTTCTCTGCCAATTTGGCTGCATTTTATTTATTTTTGTTGTCTGCTGTGGCTAGGACTTTTAGTTTTATGTTGAATAGCAGTGGTGATAGTGGACATCCCTGCCGCATTCCTGACCTTAGGGGAAAAGCTCCCAGCTTTTCCCCATTGAGAATGATATTCGCTGTAGGTTTTTCATAGATGGCTTTTATGATATTGAGGTATGTACCCTCTATCTCTATACTCTGAAGAGTTTTGGTCAAGAAAGGATGCTGTACTTTGTCAAATGCTTTTTCTGTATCCTTTGAGAGGTTCATATGGTTCTTATTCTTTATTTTATTAATATATTGTATCACATTGATTGATTTGCGAATGTTGAACCAACCTTGCAGCCCAGGAATAAATCCTGCTTGGTCGTGGTGAATAATCCTTTTAATGTACTATTGGATCCTATTGGCTAGTATTTTGGTGAGAATTTTTGCATCCATGTTCATCAGGGATATTGGTCTGTGATTCTTTTTGATGGGGTCTTTGTCTGATTTTGGGATCAAGGTAATGCTGGCCTCATAAAATGAGTTTGGAAGTTTTTCCTTCCATTCCTATTTTTGGAACAGTTTCAGAAGAATAGGTATTAATTCTACTTTAAATGTTTGGTAGAATTCCCCTGGGAAGCCATCTGGCCCTGGGCTCTTGTTTGCTGGAAGATTTTTGATTACAGCTTCGATTTCCTTAGTGGTTGTAGGTCTCTTCAGGTTTTCTATTTCTTCCTGGTTCAGTTTTGGTAGTTGATACATCTCTAGGAATGCATCCACTTCTTCCAGATTATCTAATTTGCTGGCATATAGTTGCTTATAATATGTTCTTATAATGGTTTGTATTTCTTTGGTGTTGGTTGTGATCTCTCCTCTTTCATTCATGATTTTGTTGATTTGGGTAATTTCTCTTTTCTTTTTGATAAGTCTGGACAGGGGTTTATCAATCTTATTCTTTCAAAGAACCAGCTCCTAGTTTTGTTGATCTGTTCTACCCTTCTTTTGGATTCTATTTCATTGATTTCTGCTCTGATCTTTATTATTTCTCTTCTTCTGCTGGGGGTAGGCTTTATTTGGTGTTCTTTCTCCAGCTCCTTTAGGTGTAGGGTTAGGTTGTGTATTTGAGACCTTTCTTGTCTCTTGAGAAAGGCTTGTATTGCTCTGTACTTTCCTCTTAGGACTGCCTTTGCTGCATCCCAAAGATTTTGAACAGTTGTGTTTTCATTTTCATTGGTTTCCATGAATTTTTTTAATTCTTCTTTAAGTTCCTGGTTGACCCATTCATTCTTTAGTAGGATGCTCTTTAGCCTCCATGTATTTGAGTTCTTTCCGACTTTCCTCTTGTGATTGAGTTCTAGTTTCAAAGCATTGTGGTCTGAAAATATGCAGGGAATGATCCTAATCTTTTGGTACCAGATGAGACCTGATTTGTGACTAGGATGTGATCTCTTCTGGAGAATGTTCCATGGGCACTAGAGAAGAATGTGTATTCCATTGCTTTGGGATGGAATGTTCTGAATATGTCTGTGAAGTCCATTTGGTCCAGTGTGTCATTTAAAGTCTTTATTTCTTTGTTGATCTTTTGCTTAGATGATTGTCCATTTCAGTGACTGACAGGGTTGTTAAAGTCCCCACTATTATTGTATAGTTGTCAATGTGTTTCTTTGATTTTGTTATTAATTGGCTTATATAATTGACTGCTCCCATGTTAGGGGCATAGATATTTACAACTGTTAGATCTTCTTGTTGGATAGACCCTTTAAGTCAGATATAGTGTCCATCCTCATCTCTTATTATAGTCTTTGGTTTAAGATCTAATTTACCTCATATAAGGATTGCCACCCCACCTTTCTTTTGATGTCCATTAGCATGGTAAATGGTTTTCCACTCCCTCACTTTCAATCTGGAGGTGCTTTGTGTCTAAAATGAGTTTCTCACAGAGAGCATATCGATGGGTCTTGTTGTTTTATCCAATCTGATAGCCTGTATCTTTTGATTGGGGCATTTAGCCATTTACATTCAGGGTAACTAGAAAGATATGAATTTATTGCCATTGTATTGTCTGTCAGGTGACTTTTACTGTATATTGTCTCTGTTCCCCTCTGGTCTATGTTCTTGTAGGCTCTTTCTTTGCTTAGAGGACCCCTTTCAATATTTCATGTGGGGCTGGTTTCGTGTTTGCAAATCCCTTTAGTTTTTGTTTGTCCTGGAAGCTTTTTAATCTCTCCTTCTATTTTTAATGACAGCCTAGCTGGATGTAGTATTCTTGGCTGCATATTTTTCTGGTTTAATGCTCTGAATATATCATGCCAGTCCTTTCTGGCCTGCCAGGTGTATGGGGATAGGTCAGTTGCCAATCTAATGTTTCTACCGTTGTAGGTTACAGACCTTTTGTCTCGAGCTTCTTTCAGGATTTTCTCTTTGCCTCAGAGACTCGTAAGTTTTACTATTAGATGTTGGGGTGTTGACCTATTTTTATTGATTTTGAGGGGGGTTCTCTTTGCCTCCTGGATTTCGATGCCCATTTCCTTCCCCAAATTAGGGAAGTTCTCTGCTATAATTTGCTCCAAGATACCTTCTGCCCTTCTCTCTCTTTTTTCATCTGGGATCCCAATTATTCTAATATTTTTTCATCTTATGGTATCACTTATCTCTCGAATTCTGCCCTGGTGATCCAGTAGTTAGTTATCTCTCTTTTTCTCACCTTCTTTATTCTCCATCATTTGGTCTTCTATTTTGCTAATTCTCTCTTCTGCCTCATTTATCCTAGCAGTTAGAGCCTCCATTTTTGATTGCACTTCATTAATAGCCTTTTTGATTTTGACTTGGTTAGATTTTAGTTCTTTTATTTCTCCAGAAAGGGTTTCTGTGGTATCTTCCATGCTTTTTTCAAGCCCAGCTAGTATCTTTATAATTGTCATTCTGAACTCTAGTTCCGACATCTTACTAATGTCCATATTGATTAGGGCCCTGGTAGTTGGTACTGCCTCTTGTTCTTTTTTTTTGAGGTGAGTTTTTCCATCTTGTCATTTTGTGCAGAGGAGAATAGATGAATGAGAGAACAAAATGCAAACAGGGTAACAATGACCCCAGAAAAATATACACTAAGCAAATCAGAAGAGATCTGAAACCAGGGGAAAAGAAAGGGAAAGAAAGAAAAAGAAAAAAAAAAAGGAAAAGAAAAAGAAAAAAAGGATATGATCAAATGTGATCAGGCTTGTGAATACATCAGTGCCACACATTAGATTTTGGGCATATTTTGGTCTGTTAGAAGGAAGTGCATCCCAACATTTTAAAGAAAGAAAAATATGTATACAAAAATAAGGGTAAATATGATGAAGGGATGGAATATGACTGTAAAGTTGAAAATTATGAAAAATTTTATAAAAGGAATTGATAAAGATGTTGGTTGAAAAAAAGAAGAGAAATTTAAAAAAAAAAGGGAGAAAATGTGGTCAGGCAGGAGACTAGAACAAAGCCATACACTAGAGATTTAGGGTATATTTTTGTCTGTTAGAAGAAACTGTATCCCAGAATTTTAAAATGAGAACAACTTATATGTATACCAAAAATAAGGTTAACTACAATGAAGGGATAGAATATGACTCTAAAAATGAAAAATAAAAAAGATTTTTAAAAAGGGGATTGGTAAGATGTTGGTTGAAAAAGGGAAAAAGAAAAATTAAAAAAAAGAAAAACAAAATTAAAAATATTAACTTTGAAAGACTAAAGAATCATGGGAAAACAGGCATGAATTCCATATGCTGCATTCCCCTTGTGCTGGAATTCTGCCATTCTCATTGATAGGTAAACTTGGTATTGGCTGGCTGTTGTTGCTGATCTTCTGGGGGAGGGGACTTTTGCAGTGGGTCTCAAATATCTCTGCCTGAGGCGGAATTGCCCCGCCCTTCTCGGGGGCCAGGCTAAGTAATCTGCTCTCGGGGTTGCTAGCTTTTTTTCCCTGAAAGCTTTCTGTACAGCTTTGGAGGATGAGAGTGAAAATGGCAGCCTCCCAATCTCCACCCCAGACGAGCCGAGAACCTGGGGCCCCACTCCTCAGTGAGCCCCCAGAGAAAAGCAGTCACTCCTTGTTCCTCCTCCTCTCTTTGTGGTTTTAATTTGCATTTCTGTAATGACTATTAACGTTTGCCATTTATCTGTCTTTTATGCTATGGTTTCTTTTCAACTCTTATTTTCTTTTGGGTGTTTTTAGTCCTAGGGTGGTAAGAGTTCTTCATGTATTCTGGGCACAACGTATTCAGATACATGTTTTTCATATATTTTCTCCCAGTCTATAGCTTGCCTTTTCTTCTTCCTCTCTTTTTTTTTAAGTGGTCAGACTTTAAATGAGCAAAAGTTATACATTTTGGTAAGGTTCAATTTATGTTTTTTGTGGTTTATGTCTTTCAAATTTATCTAAGAAATCCTGCCTAGCCCCATCACAAGATTTTCTCCTACATTTTCTTTTAGGAGTTTTGTAGTTTTAATTCTTATGTTGGGCCTATTTGACCCACTTAAAGTTATTTTTTTAATATGGTAGGAGGTAAGGGAAGGGGCTTGTTTGTTTCATATGGATATCCAGTTATTCCCTCACCCTTTGTTTAAAAGAGTATCCTTTTCCCATTGAAATACATTGAATTGAAAAGGATAGTCTTTTGTTGAAAATCAGTCAACCATATATATGTGGGAGTATTTCTGCACTCTCTGTTTCATTGATCTATGTGTCTGTTTATGTGCCCAAACACATGGTCTTGATTACTTATAACTTCATAGTCTTGGTTCCATGGTCTTGGAACCAGATAGTGTAAATTTTTCCAGCTTTGTTTTCTTTTAAAATGGCTTTGGGGGGTGCCTGGGTGGCTCAGTTGTTAAGTGTCTGCCTTTGGCTCAGGTCATGATCCCAGGGTCCTGGGATCAAGCCCCACATTGGGCTCACTGCTCAAGGGAAGCCTGCTTCTCCCTCTCCCACTTCCTTTGCTTGTTTCCCTCTCTTGCTGTGTCTTTGTCAAATAAATAAATAAAATCTTTAAACAAAAATAAAATGGCTTTGTTTAGTCAACATTCTTTTGTTTCCCTCTTCTTCATACTCTGTTCAACTGACAGCTGGAGACCACAGCCCTTTGTGCCTAGCTTAGAATTTTCTCTCACTGCTGAGTACATAGCCATTGAAGTAGTCTTGGCCCTTATAGTTCTTGGTGAAAATAGAGACCAAAGAAAAATGCAGGAGTTGAGTCAGCCTAGTGCATAGAGGCAGAGTGCAAAAGAGTGCAATAGAGAACCATACTCATTGACACTGCCCATTTGTAAGGCAGTCCATTATTGTCTTGGACTTTCAAATTGGTATTTTGCCTACTTTAAGAGGGAGAAAGCAAAAAGAAAGGCTTTTCTGGCATGATTAAAGAAACAGTTCTTTTCTTTTAGTTCTATATCTCTTATTAAGAAGTTATTTATTTTATGGCTACTTCTAATTTTGCTCAATCTTCTTCAAACAATTGTAGCTAAGATTAAACCCTCTTTGCTTGTTGCCTTGCTTGGAATAAGATTTCCAGTGGTTTAATTCCAAGTATTTGTGATTTATATTTGGCTAACACCCACCAAAATAAATTTCCTTATAGACACTGCTGTCATCCAGTGGCTATATAACTATGTCCTAAAGGCTGATCCCCTTTCTTTTATGTTTCTTTTAATTGTTGCATATATGAATTGCAATCATTCAGGTGGGTAGACAGGAACAGGCACTATTTCTCTAATTTTGTACTTCAGGATATTAATTTTCATTTACATAAACATTATAGTCTTTGAAATTTATAAAGCTGATAACAGTATTTGTATATAATTCTTAAGTGAGAATTCATTCTTTCTTAACTTTCATTATTGCCTTTTTTTTTTAAGATTTTATTTGTAACTAATCTGTACACCCAATGTGGGGCCCAAACTCACAACCCTGAGATCAGAAGTTGCATGCTCCATTTAAAGAACAATTAATACCTATTCTGAAACTGTTCCAAAAAATAGAAATGGAAGGAAAACTTCCAAACTCATTTTATGAAGCCACCATTACCTTGATCCCAAAACCAGACAAAGACCCCATCAAAAAGGAGAATTACAGAACAATATCCTTGATGAATATGGATGCAAAAATTCTCACCAAAATACTAGCCAATAGGATCCAATAGTACATTAAAAGGATTATTCACCACGACCAAGTGGGATTTATCCCTGGGCTGCAAGGCTGGTTCAACATCCGCAAATCAATCAACGTGATACAATACATTAACAAAAGAAAGAACAAGAGTCATATGATCCTCTCAATAGATGCAGAAAAAGCATTTGACAAAGTACAGCATCCTTTCTTGATCAAAACTCTTCAGAGTATAGGGATAGAGGGTACATACCTCAATATCATAAAAGCCATCTATGAAAAACCTACAGCGAATATCATTCTCAATGGGGAAAAGCTGAGAGCTTTTCCCCTAAGGTCAGGAACGCGGCAGGGATGTCCACTATCACCACTGCTATTCAGCATAGTATTAGAACTCCTAGCCACAGCAATCAGACAACATAAAGAAATCAAAGGCATCCAAATCGGCAAAGAGGAAGTCAAACTCTCACTCTTTGTAGATGATATGATACTGTATGTGGAAAACCCAAAAGACTCCACCCCAAAACTGCTAGAACTCATACAGGAATTCAGTAAAGTAGCAGGATATAAAATCAATGCACAGAAATCAGTGGCATTCCTATCCACCACCAACAAGACAGAAGAGAGACAAATCGAGGAGTCGATCCCATTTACAATTGCACCCAAAACCATAAGATACCTAGGAATAAATCTAACCAAAGAGGCAAAGGATCTGTACTCAGAAAACTATAAAATACTCATGAAAGAAATTGAAGAAGACACAAAGAAATGGAAAAATGTTCCATGCTCATGGATTGGGAGAAGCAACATTGTGAAGATGTCAGTGCTACCCAGAGCAATCTACACATTCAATGCAATCCCTATCAAAATACCATCCACTTTTTTCAAAGAAATGGAACAAAGAATCCTAAAATTTGTATGGAACCAGAAGAGACCCCGAAAAGCCAGAGGAATATTGAAAAAGAAAAGCAAAGCTGGAGGCATCACAATTCCGGACTTCCAGCTCTATTACAAAGCTGTCATCATCAAGACAGTATGGTACTGGCACAAAAACAGACACATAGATCAATGGAACAGAATCGAGAGCCCAGAAATGGACCCTCAACTCTAGGGTCAACTAATCTTTGACAAAGCAGGAAAGAATGTCCAATGGCAAAAAGACAGTCTCTTCAACAAATGGTGTTGGGAAAATTGGACAGCCACATGCAGAAGAATGAAACTGGACCGTTTCCTTACACCACACACAAAAATAGACTCCAAATGGTTGAAAGACCTAAACGTGAGACAGGAGTCCATCAAAATCCTAAAGGAGAACACAGGTAGCAACCTCTTCGACCTCAGCCACAGCAACTTCTTCCTAGAAACATCGCCAAAGGCAAGGGAAGCCAGGGCAAAAATGAACTATTGGGATTTCATCAAGATAAAAAGCTTTTGCACAGCAAAAGAAACAGTCCACAAAACCAAAAGACAACCGACAGAATGGGAGAAAATATTTGCAAATGACATACCAGTTAAAGGGCTAGTATCCAAAATCTATAAAGAACTTATCAAACTCAACACCCAAAGAAAAAATAATCCAATCAAGAAATGGGCAGAAGACATGAGCAGACATTTTCCAAAGAAGACATCCAAATGGCCAACAGACACATGAAAAAGTGCTCAACATCGCTCGGCATCAGGGAAATCCAAATCAAAACCTCAGTGAGATATCACCTCACACCAGTCAGAATGGCTAGAATTAACAAGTCAGGAAACAATGGATGTTGGCGGGGATGTGGAGGAAGGGAAACCCTCCTACACTGTTGGTGGGAATGCAAGCTGGTGCAGCCACTCTGGAAAACAGTATGGAGGTTCCTCAAACAGTTGAAAATAGAGCTACCATATGACCCAGCAATTGCACTACTGGGTATTTACCCCAAAGATACAAATGTAGGGATCCGAAGGGGTACGTGCACCCCAATGTTTATAGCAGCATTGTGCACAATAGCCAAACTGTGGAAAGAACCACGATGTCCATCGACAGATGAATGGATAAAGAAGAGGTGGTATATATACACAATGGAATATTATGCAGCCATCAAAAGGAATGAGATCTTGCCATTTGCAACGATGTGGATGGAACTGGAGGGTGTTATGCTGAGTGAAATAAGTCAATCAGAAAAAGACATGTATCATATGACCTCGCTGATATGAGGAATTCTTAATCTCAGGAAACAAACTGAGGGTTGCTGGAATGGTGGGGGGTGGGAGGGATGGGGTGGCTGGGTGATAGACATTGGGGAGGGTATGTGCTATGGTGAGCGCTGTGAATTGTGCAAGACTTGAATCACAGATCTGTACCTCTGAAACAAATAATGCAATATATGTTAAGAAAAAAAAAAGAAGAAGATAGCAGGAGGGGAAGAATGAAGGGGAGTAAGTCGGAGGGGGAGACGAACCATGAGAGATGATGGACTCTGAAAAACAAACCGAGGTTTCTAGAGGGGAGGGGTGTGGGGGATCTGTTAGCCTGGTGATTGGTATTAAGGAGGGCACGTTCTGCGTGGAGCACTGGGTGTTATGCACAAAGAATGAATCATGGAACACTACATCAAAAACTAATGATGTAATGTATGGTGATTAACATAGCAATAAAAAAAAAAGAAGTTGCATGCTCCATCAACTGCATCAACTGAGCCAGCAAGGCACCCCTCATTATTGCCTTTTACTTTTTTTTTCATTATTGTCTTTTAAGGAGATAAATTAAATACGAAGGAATAGTATTTTATTGGGTAGAGTTGAGTTTAGAAGAGCCACAGTCTATTACAATATTTAAGCTTTTTGTGCTCTAAGAACGAATGTTCTTCCTTTGAGAGTAATATTGCCCCATTGAGAATGCATGGTCTACTTGAAAGAAAAGGTGATTCAATGACAATTACAATGATAATAACTTTCCTTTATTGAGTCACTCTTATGTACCAGACACTGTACCATGTGCTTAACAAATGTTATCTGATATAGTTCTCATAAAAATCGTATGAGTGTATAATTTCTATTTTTTGAATAAAGAACCTGAGACCTTTTCTAAAACAGAGTTTCAAAGTGTAGATCTCAAGATAGTTCTGTGACCTCAAAAATCTCCTTCTACTTTCCATTCTGCATAATGATGCTATTCAAATTAATTGAAAAGTCATGCTATTCTGTGGCCAGAGATACATAATTTATTGTGACACTTAAATTTCCAACATATTTACTTCTAGGAATGGTTCTGTCCTTCCTGTTTGGCATTGTTTGTAGGTCATCAAATAATTTTTGGTCTGTGAGTTGCTTATAGTTTACTGGGAAGAACAATGAGTAAGTGATTATAAGGAACTCTGGAAGTAAAAAATAATTCTAGAGAGGATTTTTATAACCACAGAAAACATTATTTCTGAAAAATGTATAGTATGCAATTCATTATTTAAAATTCTATTTTTTTCCTTTTGTATATTTGCCCATTTTTAAAAAGGTGAAAATAATATGGTACATGATAAAAATTAAATAGTATAGTGAAATATAAAATGAGAAGTTAGCCTTTCCCCAGGTCCAGCTTCTAAACTCTACTCAAAGAGATCTTCAATTTTTCCCCTAAATTTTAAATGCATATGTCACTATGTATATATATATATGTATACCTACGGCTATCATTTTTATAAAATTGAGATTACAGTATTCAAATTGTGTCATATTTTGCTTTAGTTATTTTTTTAAAATCATTGCATTGTGTAACATCTCATTGTGGCTATTTTGTGATTTGTCTCATTCTGTATTAAGAAATACATGGTTATGTCCAAATATCCACTATTCCAGGAACCCTGAAGAATGTCCTTTGTACACATAGTTTGGCATCTTTGTGAGTATATTTGTACAGTAAATTTTAGCAGTGAAACTCAGATGAAAGGGTATGTGTTGTAAATTTTCATAGATACTGCCAAATTGCCCTTCAAAAAGGGTTTAAGGAAGTACACTGATGCCAGACAGTATGGGAAGGCCCACTCTCACGGCACTAGATATTCTAAAACTAAAGATTTTTGCCAATCTGATAGGTGAAAACTAATGCCTTGTTTTGATTTGCCTATCTTTAATTATAGGGAGGGTGAGCATATTTTCTATTTCTTTGCTACTCTTGTGTGTGTGTGTTTTAATGAATTGCTTATTCATATTGTCCATTTTTCTATTGTGAAATTCATGTTTAGCTTTGTTTTATTGATTGTATGAGCTATTTGCAAATGAAAGAACTTAGTTCTTTTTCATCTGTGTGGCTTTTTTCCCCCCAACTTAATCAGTTTCGGTATGGCTTTTACAAGTTTTTATTTGATGTTTAAAACAATTAAATGTATTGAGGCATTTATATAAACAAAATGCATGCATTTTAAGTCTACAGTGTGATTATTTTGACACTTGAGCTTACCCTATAACTACTACGTTAATAAAAATATAGAATAATTATATCATTCCAAATAATTTCTTTATACTTTTGCAGATAATTCCACCACTCCTGGCCCTAGGAAAGAATTTATGTGCTTTTTGTTACTGCAACTAAGTTTGTCTTTCTTAGAAGTTCTTATGTGGAATCATATAGTGTATACTCTTTTGTAACTAGGATTTTGATCAGCATGAAGCTCGATATTAACTCAAAATTTTTGAACCTGTAGTTTATGCCTTTTAATTGCTGAGTTGTATCTATTTATGTAACACAATTTGCTTATGTACTCACTTTTTACGTTAGTTTCCTAGGACTACTGTAACAAATTATGATAGACAGGGTGGCTTGAAAAAACAGGAATTTATTCTTTCACAGTTCTGAAGCCTAGAAGTCTGAACTCAAGATACTGGCAGTGTCATGCTCTCTCTGACAGCTCCAGGGAAAGAGTTTTCCTTGCCTATTCTTAGTTTTTGGTGGCTGAAGGCAGTCCTTGGCATTCTTTTATTTGTAACTAGACATTTCTTATCTTTGCCTGGCATTCCTCACTCTGTCTCTCTCTCTTTATCTCCTTTCCTCTTTTTATAAAAACACCAGTCATAATTAACTAAATATATCATACTCAAGTGTGACTTCATCTTAGTTATATCTGCAATGACTGTTTGCAAATAAGGTTGCATTCATAGATACCAGGAATAAGGACTGGAACGTATCTTTTTGGGGACACAGTTCAACCCACAACAGTTCTTCTCTGCCTGGAAAATTCATATCCTTCACATATGGGAAATGCATTTACCACACTCCAAAATTCCCTAAAGTATTAACCATTCCAGCATCAACTTTAAGTACAAAATATCACCTAAATGTAATCATCTCAAAAAGTTTGAAATTTCATCTTTGATTTCATTTAAGTCAGGTATAGGTGAGACACTGGGTATAATCCATTCTGGGACAAAATTATCCTCCATCCACAGACCTGTGAAACTAGAAAAGAAGTTATCTACTTCTAAAATACAATGGGACAGGCATAGATAGACACTCCCATTCCAAAAGGGAGAAATTTGAAGGAAAAAAGAGGTCGTATGTCCCAAGCAAGTCTGAAATCCATCAGACAAATCTAATTCTATTAGATTTCAAGGCCTGAGAACAATCCTCTATGGCTTACTGCTTTGTTCTCTGGGCCCTAGTAAGGAAGTAGCCCCATCTTCTTGACCCCCAGGATGGTGGCCTTGCCCGAGGGCAGTTATTCCATCCACTTTGGCCCTCAGAGTCATTCTTTGTTTATTTCATTCCATCTCTGTCCTTTTCATCTGCTGGAATAAAATTCATGAAAACCTTGTTGATCTTCTGTGGATGTCATGGGAATTCACATCATTAGGCACAAGAGTACTCTGTAGAGTCTTCCTGGACAACTAATTTTTACTCCTGGCTTCTGCTGAGATAGTTGACTGGATCCATAAATCACATGCCTGATCTCTTTAGCAAACAATTTTCCTGCCACATCCTAGGCTCTGTAGGTTGAGAATTTTCCAAATAATTAAGTGCAGGATCCTTTTTGCTTAATAATTCCTGCCTCAATTTATCTCTTTCCTCTTGAATTTGACCATAAGCAGCAAGGAGAAACCAGGCCAGACCTTCTACATTTTGATTGGAAATCTCCTCAGCTAAATTTCCAAGTTTATCGTTACAAGTTCTATTTGCACTACTGAACAATAGAGCACAATTCAGCCAAGTTCTCTGTCACTTTCAAAATAAGAATACCCTTTACTCCAGTTTTCAACAACATGTTACTCATTTCTGTCACTTTCAATAATAAGTTTCTATCATGAATGGGTATTTAATTTTCCCAAATGCTTTTTTTGGTCTATTGAAGTGGACAGATACATGTTCTCCTATTCTGTTAATATGATGAATTACATTGATTGATTTCTAAATGTTAAAAAGCTTTGAGTTCCTGGGATACATTTGCAGGTTGTGGTTGACTTGATTTCCTAATATGTTGTTGAGAATATTTTCATTTACATTCATGAGGGTTATTGCTTTGTAGTTTCCTTATTATGCCTTTGTTTTTGGTATCAAAGTAATGCTTATCTTACATCATGAGTTGGCAACTATTTCAAAGGGTTTGTATAGGATTGTTTTTTTTTTTTTGAGTTTTGGTAGAAAATTCACATCTGGGCCTGCAGTTCTTTGTGAAAAGCAATTAACTATAAGTTTATAATTTTTTGGAATATATAGGGCTATTCAAATTGTATAGTTGTTTTGTATCTGATACAGTATTTGAGTCTTTCATCAAGCTATCTGTACATTCCCTGCATCCTATTTTTCTCCAGTCTATTTACTCACCCCTTCAACCTACTCTTTTTCAAATTGGGGTCTAATGGGATATGAAGATTAAGAAGGTTTTTAGAATTTTATCTCCTCACCTTTTTTCTCCCATAATATTGCTAAGCAAGCTGGGTTAGGTGCCCTACAAATTCCTAAAATCTGTGTCATTCTTCTCTTGGCTTGAACTTTACAGAGATTACAGCATGAGTTTTTGTACCTTCTTCATTTAATTTCTGCAATTTTTTGCCAGCTTTTTAAATTAAAAAGTTATTTTTCATATTTGTTCTGTTAGTTTTTCTGTGATCTGGTCTCTCTTTTCCAAAATCTTACAATAAGAATGTCCCGATTTTTTCCCTTTTTGTATTTTGGCATTAGTACCTCATATAGATTATAAACTGACAGAACAAAGACATCATTTTATGTTTTCCATCTACTCCTCCCCGTGACACCAGACACCTAGTGATGATTCAGTGACTTGTTAGCTATTGATTGATTGAAGTGTAAATTATAAACTTAAAGATGAATCTTGGTTCATGATCTTTACATTCTACTCCAGCTTTTACAAGAGCCCCTTCCAAGGTTAAGGTTTTAATGATTTAAAGAGGTATAAAGCCCTATGGTAAACTGATATCATATTTCATTATCTTCTTTTTTATTTCTGTTCCTATACTTCTTATCCTTTTCCATCTTAGTTGTTGGAAAATAGAATTTCTTTCCCTATTGATTTGGTCCTTGTACATTTAGCAAGTATTGATTCTCCCCTGAACTCTTTTGCTGCATTTCTAAGAGAGTAGAAGCTGAAGAGCTTTATTTCATTTTATACAAACAAGCACTAACATACTAGTCTACAGAAAACAGCTAGAATTTTCCCAGTTCTGTAGTTTGTAGTTGCAATTTAACTATTTTTCCATTGTTAAAGATAGCCTATTTTCCTCTTTCAGTTTTTAAAAATGAGGTTTTTATTTACTAACTGATTGTCTACCAGGATGATTTGGTAGCCTAACTTGGCTTTTTGCCATGTGTTGGAAAAATAAAGTAGAATTTCCTGTTTCAAAGTAGATTTTAAACACATGCATTAATTTAACATATATTCATTTTACCATATAAATATAATTTAAACAGAATTTGATTAGTATTTGAATGATCAAAATGAGAAATGAACTTTAGTTAAATATGGGAGAGAGAAAACCACAGTCTAAAGAACAGAATGTAATTTAAATCCATAGTTCTGAATTTTATTGCCTCACATTCTTTCTTCTTTTATACAATATTGAGTGTATTCCCTAATTTCTCATTATTTCAATTTTCTTATTGATCAACTCTTGATGTTTTTTCCAAAGAAACCTAAGAAAATTAAATTGAAATCCTAGGAAGTAACATCATACCACTATCAGTGTGCTATAATGTTTAGTTAATCTCAGTTATATTCACTATGAGCCATATATTTTCTAGCACTGTGTTTATTTGTTGCTGGGATACAAAATTTATTTAATTTTATTTAATTTTGTACACAAAATTCCACAAATGTGGAACTCAGTTACTTCATCTATTAATTAGGGATACTTAAAACAATAAGTGTAGAAATTGCCAGATGACTTCTCAAATTCCTTCTAATCTGATTCCAATTTTTATGATTATATAAATTATTACATAATTTTTTACTTTGGAAAATAAATATCTAAACTCAGAAGATCTTAAAATGTATAATTCTGAATGCACATATTACATATCAGAGCTAACAATATTGGAAATATTTTGTCAAAATGCAGGGAACTTTAGAGAAGTTATATAGCAGCTCTCTTGGAGTCCAAGCATGACCAAGTATAACAGGATAATTGTATCTCTCTAATTTTATTATTAAAGATCTAGGAAATATTCTCAAAGTTACATTGTAGGACATAGTAATTTTATTGAATATCTTAAAAACCAAGTCTAAATCTTGTGTTACAGTACTTTTCCAAAGGATACGGAGAAGAGTAAGTCATGTCTTTCTGAACTCTCCTGGCTTTACGATGACCAGCTCTTCTGAGTCTTCTGTTTTTATAAATTGCTTTAATGCTGTGTGTTATTTGTGCTTCTATAGGTGGTAACTGGAAAGTTTCCATAATCACCAGTGACTTGCCAAATTCAGGGACCAGCTCACAGATTTATATTATATTGTATGGACAACATAGAAGTTCAGCTCCTATATATCTTTATGGAACAGGTGGATCTCAATTTCAGGATGGGCATGAAGACATATTTACTGTAAGTAATAAAACTGAGTAAAACCTGTTAATATAAGTGATACAGATAGTTGTACTTTGGAATGAATGCAGTCTATCAAATTGGTGCTTTCTGTTATAACACCATGTGTCCTGTAGAAGATCAATCCAAAGTAATTCATGGCAATTTTTGTTCATGCAGATTATACAAAAGGAAAACTGCAATACAATAAGAGACAATAGCTGGAGAGAAATACTAGATGGCCAACTTTAATTGTTTCTATACTTGTGGCTGTGGGGAGCAAGGGCTTATGCCTTTCTGGCTGGGGCTCAAACAGATAAAGCTCAAAATCAAAGTTGCAAAGGAAAAAATACAATTATCAAAAAAGGAGAGCAAAGAAGTTATAATCAAATTATTAATTCATTACTAGACATATTGAGATCAAGATTAGAGAGAAACAGAGGTAGCAGGGGAGACCAGTATCAGACCAGTTGTTAAACTAAAGTCAGAAAGATTAGCAACCAAAGGAAAGATTTGAAATGAGTCAAGCACTTTGCACTTTATAGGTATTTAATAATACCTGTTGAATGAATGATTGGATGCATAGAGGGATTATTTTGGACTGGGTAGAAATAGAGACTAAAATCACAATCAGGAATGAGTATCATTAAGTATCTCAAATCATTATAGGATACTCACTTCCATGTGATCCTGGGTGTTTGGTTTACTACAGTCTGTGTAACCAGCTGACATATGTCACAGAAGAGGCTGAATCATTTGGAACCAAACTAACGGTTTAGTTTGAACTGTTCTTTCCATAGTTTCTATATGAGTCAATATTTAAAGAAACTCTTTCTTGTTTGATGGGCACTACAAGTAGCACCCAGTGCTCCATGCAATACATGCCCTCCTTAATACCAGTCATTTCTGCACCCCCCTCCCCTCTAAAACCCTCAGTTTGTTTCCCGGAGTCCATAGTCGCTCATGGTTTGTCTCCCTCTCCGATTTCCCCCCCTTCATTTTTCCCTTCCTTCTCCTAATGTCCTCCATGTTATTCCTTATGTTCCACAAATAAGTGAAACCATATGATAATTGTCTTTCTCTGCTTGACTTATTTCATTTAGCATAATCTCTTCCAGTCCCATCCATGTTGATGTAAAAGTTGGGTATTCATCCTTTCTGATGACTGAGTAATATTCCATTGTATATATGGACCACATCTTCTTTATCCATTCATCTGTTGAAGGGCATCTCAGCTCTTTCCACAGTTTGGCCATTGTGGACATTGCTGCTATGCACATTGGGGTGCATATGGCCCTTCTTTTCACTACATCTGTGTCTTTGAGGTAAATACCCAGGAGTGCAATTGCTGGGTCATAGGGTAGCTCTATTTTTAATTTTTTGAGGCACCTCCACACTGTTTTCCAAAGTGGCTGTACCAACTTGCATTCTCACCAACAGTATAAGAGGATTCCCCTTTCTCCACAACCTCTCCAACATTCATTGTTTCTTGCCTTGTCAATTTCTGCCATTCTAACTGGTGTAAGGTGGTATCTCAATGGGGTTTGGTTTGAATTTCTCTGATGGCTAATGATGATGAACACTTTTTCATGTGCCTGTTAGCCATTTGTATGTCTTCTTTGAAGAAGTGTCTGTTCATGTCTTCTGCCCATTTTTTGACTTGATTATTTGTTTTTTGGGTGTTGAATCTGAGAAATTCTTTAAAGATCTTGGATACCGGCCCTTTTCTGTAGTGTCATTTGCAAATATCTTCTCCCATTCTGTGGGTTGCCTCTTTGTTTTGTTGACTGTTTCCTTTGCTGTGCAGAAGCTTTTTATCTTGACGAAGTCCCAAATGTTCATTTTTGATTTTGTTTCACTAGCCTTTGGAGATGTACCTTGAAAGAAGTTGCTGTTGGCAATGTCGAAGAGGTTACTGCCTATGTTCTCCTCTAGGATTTTGATGGATTCCTGTCTCACATTGAGGTCTTTCATCCATTTTGAGTTTATCTTTGTGTATGGTGTTAGAGAATGGTCAAGTTTCATTCTTCTGTATATAGCTGTCCAATTTTCCCAGCACTATTTATTGAAGAGACTTTTTTTCCATTGCACGTTTTTTCCTGCTTTGTCAAAGATTATTTGACCATAGAGTTGAGGGTCCATATCTGGGCTATCTATTCTGTTCCATTGGTCTATATGTCTGTTTTTGTGCCAGTACCATGCTGTCTTGGTGATCACTGCCTTGTAATATAGTTTGAAATCAGACAAAATGATGCCCTCAGCTTTGTTTTTCTTTTTCAACATTTCCTTTGGCGATTTGGAGTCTTTTCTGATTCCATAAAAATTTTAGGGTTGTTTGTTCCAGCACTTTGAAAAATGTCATTGGAATTTTGATCAGGATGGCATTGAAGGTATAGATTGCTCTGGGCAGCATAGATATTTTAACAATGTTTATTCTTCTGATCCATGAGCATGGAATGTTTTTCCCTCTGTGTCTTCTTCCATTTCTTTCATGAGTGTTCTGTATTTCCTAGAGTATAGATCTTTTACCTCTTTAGTTAGGTTTATTCTGAGGTATCTTATGGTTTTTGGTGCTATTGTAAATGGAATCATCTCTCTAATTTCTCTTTCTACAGTTGCATTGTTAGTGTATAAGAAAGCAACTGATTTCTGTGCATTGACTTTCTATCCCGTCACATTACTGAATTGCTGTATGAGTTCTAATAATTTGGGGGTGGAGTCTTTTAGATTTTCCACATAAAGTATCATGTCATCTGTGAAGAGAGAGTTTGACTTCTTCTTTGCCAATTTGAATACCTTTTATTTCTTTTTGTTGTTTGATTGCTGTTGCCAGGACATCTAGTACTATGTTGAACAATAGTGGTGAGAGTGGGCATCCTTGTCATGTTCCTGATCTTAATGGAAAGGCTCTCAGCTTTTCCCCATGGATCATGATATTTGCTGTGGGTTTTTTATAGATAGATTTTATGAACTCGAGGAATGTTCTCTCTATCTCTCTACTCTGAAGAGTTTTAATCAGGAAAGGATGCTGTATTTTGTCAAATGCTTTTTCTGCATCAATTGAGAGGAGCATTTGGTTCTTCTGTCTCCTCTTATTAATGTGTTCTATCACATTGATTTGTGAATGTTGAACCACCCTTGCATCCTGGGGATAAATGCCACTTGGTCATGGTGGATAATCCTTTTAATGTATTGTTGGATCTTATTAGCTAGGATTTTATGGAGAATATTGGAATCCATATTCATCAGGGATATCTGCCTGAAAGTGTCCTTTTTGATGGGGTCTTTGCCTGGTTTGAGGATTAAGGTAATGCTAGCTTCATAGAATGAGTCTGGAAGCTTTCCTTCTGTTTCTCTTTTTTCAAACAGCTTCAGGAGAATAGGTATTATTTCTTCTTTGAATGTTTGGTAGAATTCCCCAGGGAATCCATCAGGCCCTGGACTCTTGTTTTTTGGGAGGTCTTTGATCACTGCTTCAATCTCATTACTGGTTATTGGCCTATTTAGGTTGTCAATTTCTTCCTGTTTCAGTCTTGGGAGTTTATACGATTCCAGGAAGGCATCCATTTCATCCAGGTTGCTCAATTTATTGGCATATAGTTGATGATAATAGTGTCTAATACATGTTTCTATTTCCTTGGTGTTAGTCGTGATTTCTCCCCTTTCATTCATAATTTTATTAATTTGGGTCCTTTCTCTTTTCTTTTGGATAAGGCTAGCCAGTGGTTTATCAATCTTATTAATTCTTTCAAAGAACCAGCTTCTAGTTTCTTTGATCTGTTCTACTGTGTTTCTGGTTTCTAATTCATTGATCTCTGCTCTAATCTTAACTATTTCTCTTTTAATGCATGGCTGAGGCATCGTTTGTTGCTTTTTCTCTAGTTCTTTAAGGCATACAGTTAGTTGGTGAATTCGGGATTTTTCTGTTTTTTTGAGTGAGGCTTGGAATGGCTATGTGTTTCCCCCTTAGGACCACCTTTGCAGTATCCCATAGGTTTTGGACTGATGTGTTTTTGTTCTCATTTCTTTCTATGAATTGTTTAAGTTCTTTGATTTCCTGGTTGACCCAAACATTCTTGCTAAAGCTAAAGACCACTTTAGCTTCCAAGTGTTTGAATTTCTGCCAAATTTTTTCTTGTGATTGAGTTCCAATTTTAAAGCATTATGGTCTGAAAATATTCAGGGAACAATCTCAATCTTTTAGTATTGGTTGAGACCCGATTTGTGACCCAGTATGTGGTCTATTCTGGAGAAAGTTCCATGTGCGCTCGAGAAGAATAAGTATTCTCTTGTTTTAGAGTGGAATGTTCTTTATATATCTATGAGGTCCATCTGGCCCAGTGTGTCATTCAAAGCTCTTGTTTCATTGTTGCTTTTCTGCCTAAATGATCTGTCTATTGCTGAGAGTGGAGTATTGAGGTCTTCTACAGTTAACGTATTAATATCAGTATGACTCTTTATTTTGGTTAACAGTTGGCTTATGTAGATGGCTGCTCCCATGTTGGGGGCATAGATATTTACAATTGTTAGATCTTGTTGTTGGATAGACCCTTTAAGAATGATATAGTGTCCTTCTGTGTCTTTAACTATAGTCTTTAGTTTAAAATCTAATTTGTCTGACATGTATCATATGACCTCACTGATATGAGGAATTCTTAATCTCAGGAACAAACTGAGGGTTGCTGGAGTGGTCGGGGGTGGGAAGGATGGGGTGGCTGGGTGATAGACATTGGGGAGGGTATGTGCTTCGGTGAGCGCTGTGAATTGTGTAAGACTGTTGAATCACAGATCTGTACTTCTGAAACAAATAACGCAACATATTTTAAGAAAAAAGAAAAAGAAGAAGATAGCAGGAGAGGAAGAATGAAGGGGAGTAAGTCAGAGGGGGAGACGAACCAGGAGAGATGATGGACTCTGAAAAACAAACTGAGGGTTCTAGAGGGGAGGAGGGGAGGGGGATGGGTTAGCCTGGTGATGGGTATTAAAGAGGGCACATTCTGCATGGAGCACTGGGTGTTATGAGCAAACAATGAATCATGGAACACTACACCAAAACAAATGATGTAATATATGGTGATTAACATAACAATAAAAAAATCTAATTTGTCTGATATAAGAATTGCTACCCCAGCTTTCTTTTTTTTTTTTTTTTCCCCCAGCTTTCTTTTGGAGGTCTGTTGGCATGGAAAATGGATCTCCATCCCTTCACTTTCAGTCTGGATGTATCTTTAGTTTCAAAACGAATTTTTGTAGACAGCATATGGATGGGTCCTGTCTTTTTATCCAGTCTGCAACCCTGTGCCATTTTATGGGAGCATATAGGCCATTCATGTTGAGAGTGATTATTGAAAGATATGAATTTATTGTCCTCATGTTATGTTGCCTGTGAAGACCTTGTTTTTATAGATTGTCTCTGTAAATTTCTGTTCTGTATCACTCTTGGGGTCTTTCTCCTTTTATAGAACCCCCCTTAATATTTCTTGCAGGGCCAGCTTAGTGGTCACATATTCTTTCAGTTTCTGTTTGTCTTGGAAGCTCTGCATCTCTCCATCCATTCTAACTGACAGCCTTGCAGGATAAAGTATTCTTGGCTGTATGTTCTTCTCGTTTAGTACCCTGAATATGTCTTATCAGGCCTTTCTGGCTTGCCAGGTCTCTGTGGATAGGCCTGACATTATTCTGATGTTCCTCCCTCTGTACGTATGGAATCTCTTTCCCCTAACTGCCCTTAAGATGGTTTCCTTGGTTCTAAGATTTGCAAGTTTTACTATTACATGCCGGGGTGTTGGCCTGTTTTCCTTGATCTTGGGAGGGGTCCTCTCTGCCTCTAAGACACGAATGTTTGTTTCATTCCCCAGTTTAGGGAAGTTCTCAGCATGATTTGCTCAAATATATCTTCTAATCCTCTCTGTCTCTCTACACCCCCTCATGGACCCCAATAATTCTGACATTGGAACATTTCATGGTGTCACTTATTTCTCTGATTCTATTTTCATGGATTTTGAGTTGTTTTTCCCTGGCCTCCTCTTTTTCCTTCTTGCCTATTAATTGGTCTTCTAGAGATCACTAATTCCCTCTTCTGCCTCGCTTGCCCTAGCTGTTAGATTATCTAGATTAGATTGGATCTCATTGATAGCATTTTTAAGTTCTGCCACTTCAGCTTTCATTTCTGTCTTTAGAGACTCTATGTTGCCAATAATTGATTTCTCCTTTCTAGCTATTGTCTTCACAATTGCTACCCTGAATTCCGTCTCTGACATCTTGGTTATATCTGTGTCCATTTGTAAATCTGTGGCATAAGTCATAGTGTCTGAGTCTTTCCTATTTTGGGGGTTCCTTCTCCTAGTCATTCTCTTGAGGGGTGGTTGAGGGAATGTATAGAGTCCAAATTATTGACCACAACCCAAGCAAGATACTTGCTGTTTTATAGGGACCTTAGGGTTGATGGCCTCTTGTTCTCCCAGCCTGTCTTCTGGGGGAGGGACCTGCCACACTGTTATTCAGGCAACCCTGTTTGGGCAGAGTTGCCCTGCCCCCTGTGGCGGGTGATGGGCTTACTGAGAACTGGCTTTTTGGGGCTTTTGTTTTCTGGTTGCTTTCTCTTGGCTTTCTGTGTCTCTTCCAAGAGTCAGAGCAGAAGAAATTGTTTCCAATCCTCTGCCTCAGAGTGGAGAGATCACAGTCTGTTCTTCAGTGAGCTCTCCAGGCCACACTATCTCCATTTCTGTCTGTGCTGCTATAAACTGCCGCATCCTGGGTTGTGTGCCCCTCAGCTATGCTCCCAGTCTTTGCCTCCAGGTAGGGGCATGTCTCTGCCCTTTGTGCTTCTAAAACCGCCGGCCACCCCCAGTTTGCATGCATGGCCCCACCGGTCCGGTTTCAGTCCAGGGTGGTGGGCTGCCCTAAAGTCCTTTCCCCGTCACTACTGGTCTGTGAGTCTGTGCCTGGTCCCCAGCGTGGGAGGCTATCACTTACCAGCGGTGTAGGATCCCAAAGGCTTGGCTCCCTTACCCTTCCGTTTATCCTCCGACATCTGCCTGCACAATCACAGCTCCCCGTTTCATACCTCAAAATCAACCGCCTGTGATATTTTGTTTGTAGAGATCCAGATCTATCTTCTTACATCTCAGGTTGATTTCGTGGGTGTTCAGAGTGGTCTGGTAGATACCCAGCTCAATTCCAGGGACTGGTTGGAATAGGGTCTCCTACTCCTCTGCCATCTTTTCCAGGTCTCCAATGTTTAGATATTTTAGACAGAAAATCAATAAGGAAATATTGGCCTTAAATGGCATGGTAGACCAGACAGACTTAATAGATAAATACAGAATATTTCATCCTAATGCAGCAGAATGCACATTCTTCTCAAGTGCACATGGAATATTCTGCAGGATAGAATATTCTGCAGAATAGGCCACCTACGTGGCTCAGTTTGTTAAGCATCTGCCTTCAGCTCAGGGCATGATCTCGGAGTCCCTGGATCAAGATCTGCATTGGGCTCCCTGCTCAGCAGGGGGTCTGCTTCTCCCTCTGCCCCTCACCCTGATCTTGGGTCCTCTCTCTCTCAAATAAATAAATAAAATCTTTAAAAAAATATTCTGCAGGATTGAATATTCTGTAGGATAGGAATATTTTGCAAGCCACCAAACAGGTCTCAATGAATCTAAGTAGATTGAAATCATATCAAGCATCTTCACTTACCACAATAATATGAAACTAGAAATCAACTAGAAGATAAAAATCTGGAAAAATCACAAATATATGGAGATTAAATAATAAGCTACTGAATAAGCCATGGGTTAGTGAAAGGAGAAATTAAAAAAAAATATCTTAGGACAAATGAAAATAGATATACAACATACCAAAATATATGGTGAGTAGCAGTAGTAGTTCTAATAGGTAAGTTTGTAGCACTACAGGTCTATCTTGAGAAACAAGAAAAATCTCAAATAATTTAACTTTACACCTAAAGAAACAAGAAAAAGAAGAATAAATTCCAAATTTAGTAGAGGGAAGGAAATAATAAAGACCAGAGGCAAAATATATGAAATAGAGATTAAAAATACAATAGAAAAGATCGGTGAAACCAAGAGCTGGTTCCTTGCAAAGAGAAAATTGGCAAACATTGGTGAGACATACTGAGAAAAAGAGAGAGGTCTCAAATAAAATCAGAAATGAGAGAGGAAAAGTTACAACTGACACACACACATACACACAAAAGAAAAAGGATCACCAATGATTACTGTAAACAATGATACACCAACAAATTGGACAACCTATAAGAAATGGATAAATTTCTAGAAATATACAACCTTCTAAGACTGAATCATGAAGAAATAGACAATCTGAATAGACTGATTATTAGTAGGGTGCCGGGAATGGCCAGCAATACCTGTACTGATGGATGAAAGATTACTCCAAACTTTGCTGTGGAAGAAAGGAGATGGCAAGGGGGTCAATGCTCAGAGACGAAGACCCTTTGCTCTTCTTGGCTCCCGCTTTTATTGGTCCTTCAGGATATCCTTATCACTGTTTCTCAAGCATTTGATGTGCGATAAGGGGTCTTACTGAAACTGAGAGGATTTACGGGAAAGATAAAATATGCTAATCTGCAGGTTCTACTAAACATAGCCTAAGGGACAATGCATACATCTCTTAGATCACAGGGCGGCTGTTTGGGCTAAGAAGGCTTAGGGAAGGCAACTCCCCATGGCATTCCAGTGGCAGAGTGGTCTTGTGGGCCCAGGCATTACAAAGGCACACGCCCTTCTCTGTAACCTTCCCTCACCCCCAGCAGCCTCCGTGTTCCATTTTAGCAAGCCAGGTATTATGGCTGATTTCAAGCTCTACATTAACCCCAACAGTAGGAGAGTGAATCAGTAATCAGAAAACTCCCAGCAAACAGAAGTCCAGTAATAGATGACTTCATAGGTGGTTTCTACCAAACACTTAAAGGAGAATTAACACATGTCCTTCTCAAAATATTCCAAAAAATTGAAGAAGAGGGGATGCTTCCAAACTCATTTTTTAAGGTCAGCATTATCCTGATATCAAAACCAGATCAAGGAACCACAAAAAAAAAAAAGAAAAGAAAAGAAAAAAACTTACAGGCCAGTATCATTGGTGAATAATGATGCAAAAATTCTCAACAAAGTATTAGCAAAACAAATTGAACAATACATTACAATGATCATGCACCATGAGCATGTGGGATTTATTCCAGGGATGCAAGGGTGGCTCAACATCTGTAAATCAATCAACATGATATACCACATTAACAAAATGAAGGATGAAAATCATGTCCATCTCAAAAAAGACAAATTCTTTTTTACAAAGTCCAACATTCATTTATCATAAAAACAAAGTGGGTATAGAGGGGACATACCTCAACATAATAAAGGCCATGTAGGGAAATCCATAGCTAACATCATACTCAGTGGTGAAAAGCTGAAATCTTTTCCTCTAAGATCAGGAATGACAATAATGTCCATTCTTTCTTGCCACTTTTATTCAACATAGTATTAGAAGTCCTAGCCAGTGCAATTAGGCAAGAAAAAGAAATAAAAGTCACTTAAATTGGAAACAAGTAAAACTGTCACTATTTGAGGATTACATGGTTTTCATATATAGTAAACCCCTAAGAATCCACCAAAAAATTGTTAGAACTAATAAATTCAGTAAAGTTTCAGGGTACAAAGCAATATACAAAAATATGTTGTGTTTTTATATATTAACGGTGAACTATAAGAAAGAGACACAAAGAAAACAATCCCAGTTAAAATTGCATCAACAAGAATAAAATACCTAGGAATAAATTTAACAAAGGAGGTGAAATTCCTGTACACTGAAACCTAGAAGACATTGATGAAAGATATTGAAGAAGACACAAATAAATAGAAAGTTATTCCATGCTCATGGATTAGAAGAATTAGTATTGTTATAATGTCCATATTAGCTAAAGCAATCTATGTATTAAATGCTATCCCTCTGAAAATTTATGGCATTTTTTCACAGAAATAGATTAGTCCTATAATTTGTATGAAACCACAAAGATCCCAAGTAGCCAAAGCAATCCTGAAAAAGAAGAACAAATTTGGTGATATAATCCCAGATTTGAATATACACTACAAACCTGTAGTAATCAAAACAGTATGATATCAACATAAAACAGACACATAGATCAAGGGAACAGAATAGAGAGCTCATAAATAAACCCGTGCATATATAGTCAATTCATGACAAAAGGAGGCAAGAATATACAACAAATAAATGGTGTTAGGAAGGAAACTGGACAGCCACATGCAAAAGAATGAAACTGGACCACTATGTTATACCATACACAAAAATTAGCTTAAAATCAATTAAAGTCTTGAATGCAGTGTCTACAACTGTGAAACTCCTAAAGAAAACATAAATGGTAAGCTTTTTGACATTAGTCTTGGTGATGATTTTTTGAATCTGACTCCAAAGGCAAGGGCAAGAAAAGGAAAATAAACAAGTGGTAGTACATCAAATTAAAATCTTCTGTATGAAGGAAACCATCAACAAAATGAAAAGACAACCTACTGAATAGGAGAACATATTTCCAATCATATATCTAAGAAAGGGTTAATATCCAAAATATATAATGAACTCATATAACTCAATGTCAAAAAAAGAAATAATCTGATTAAAAATGAGTAGATCTGTATAGATTTCCCAAAGAAGATATATAAATGTCCAACAGGCACATGTAAAGATACTTAACATCAATAATCATGAGGGAAATGCAAATCAAAACCACGTGATACCACCTCCCAGCTATTAGAATGGCTATTATCAAAAAGATAAGGAATAATAAGTTGGCAGAAAGGAGAAAGAACACTTGTGCACTGTTGATGGTACTGTAAATTGGTACAATCGCTGTGGAAAACACTATGGAGATTTCTCAAAAAAAAAATAAAGATAGAAATACTATATGATCCAGCAATTCCACTTCTGGAATTAAAAAAAGTGAAAATATTATTTCTAAAAGATACATGTACTCCTGTGTTCATTACAGCATTATTTACAATAGCCAAGATATGGGACTAATCTTACGTGTCCATTGATGGATGAACTGATAAAGATGTGGCATAAATACACAGTGGAATACTACTCAGTCACACAAAAGAATGAGATCTTGACACTTGTGGCCACATAAGTGTACCTTGAGGGTATTATACTAAGTGAAGTAAGTCAGAGAAAGACAAATACCATATGATTTCACTTACATGCAAAATCTAAATAAAACTCAAGGAAACAAAACAAAACTAACAGATACCCAGAACAGATTGGTAGTTGCCAGATGGGAGGGGGATTGAGGGTATAAATAAGTTACAGGGATGTAATATTACAGCATTGCTATAATTAGTAATGTTGTATTGCACACTTGAAAGTTGCTAAGAGAATAAATCTTAAAAGTTCTCATCATAGGAAAAAAAATTGTACAACTCTGCATGGTGACAGATGGTAACTAGACTTACTGTGGTGACCATTTCATAGGTTACACAAATATCACATCTTATACATGAATCTAATATAATGTTATATGTCAATTATAGTTCAATAAAAAGAACATTATATATTAATGATAAAAAAAGTATTTGGTAGAATTTACCCGTGAAGCCGTCTGTTCTAGGCCTTTTTTTATTGGGAGGTTTTTGATTACTGCTTCAATCTCTTTACTTTCTATAGGCCTATTCAGAATTTCTGTTTTTTTTCCTGAGTCAGGTTTGATAATCTGTGTGTTTCTAAGATTCATCCATTTCATATAGATTATCTAATTTTTTGGCCTACAATTATTCATGATATTCTTTTTTTATAATCCTTTTTCTTTCTGTAAGGTTAGTGGTAATGTCTCTATTTTCATTTCTAATTTTAGCAGTTGGAGTATTCTTTCTTTTTTCTTTAGGGAAGCTAAATATTTGTCAATTTTGGTATTTTTTTGAAGAACCAACTTTTGGTTTCAGTGATTTTATTTTCTATTTTATCTCCATTCTAATATTATTTCCTTTCTTTGCATTTAGTTTGCACTTCTTTTTCTAGTTCCTAACATTGTATAGTTATATTATTTATTTGAGATCTTTGTTCTTCCTCTTTTTCTTTTCTCCCCATCTGTTTTCTCTTCCCACCTCCTTTTTCCTTCCCTCTCTCCCCTTCCCTCTTTCCTTCCCCCCTCCCCCTTTTTCCTTCTTTTTGCTTAGAGCCTCTGTATTTATTAAGTCAGAATCTCCAAACAAGTTTTTTCCTAACAGTAAGCTTGCCAGCTTAGCTTATGGGCACCCATCTGAAATGATTTCCTTCTTTAAGTACATTCAAACTTTAAGGGATTAAAGCTAAAATTTCCCTCTGAGCTCTGCTTTCACTTTATTCCCTATATTTTTATATGTAATTGTTATTTTTCATTCATCTCAAATTCTTTTTTAATTTCGCTAGCAATTTCTTTGACTCGTTGGTTGCTTAAGAGTATGTTGTTTAATTTACACAAAGGTGTGGATTTTCCATTTTTCCTTCTTGTAGTAATTTCTAGTTTTATTCCATTGTAGTTAGAAAATATTCTCTTGTGATTTCAGTCTTCTTTAATTTTCAAAACTTTTTTTGTGGTATAACATACAGTCTGCCCTGAAGAATGAATATTCCATGTGTATTTGAGAGAACTATATTCTGCTGTTGTTGAGTGGAATGTTCTATAACTATGTTAGTTGGTCTATAATGTACAAGTCCTTACTTTCCTTATTTATCTTCTGTCTAGTTATTCTACACATCATGCAGAGTGGGCTATTGAAATTTCCAACCATTATTGTAGACTACTTCTGTATTCAGTTTTGTCAATTTTTGTTTCATATGTTTTGGCACTTTGTCATTATGTATATACGTGTTTATAATTATTATATTTCTTGATGGATTAACCCCTTTATTGATATATAATATCCTAATATGAGCTATTTTTAAATGGATTTTGTGAAATTATATTGAAAGATATTTTATTGGTTCTTTCCTAGATCATGGTTGGAGATATTGGAATACTCTTTAAGATTCGTATTGGTCATACTAACTCTGGATCTTCCCCTTCCTGGCACTGTAAAGAGGTAAAGACATATCAACACTCCCATCCTTTGCAAAACCCTCTGCAAATTCTGTTCGGGAATCAAACCTCAAAGAGGCATTTCACACCTGTTATAAATTGATGGAATCAAACCTAGATCTTTTTAGACAGGATATTTCTCAAAACAACAGTATCATATCCCCTTATAAATAATTTAATTCCTAATTTATTGAGGGAAGCACCTCAAGTAAAAATCCTTTTACCTCTTTGCAAAGAAAAGAAAGTACTTGGGACTCTGTATAAACTCCCATTACTTATTCTTTTTATTTTAGTTTTAACTCTTTTATTATTATTTTTATTAAGTATAGCTGAAACAGTGTTACATTAGTTTCTGGTATATAACATCGTGTTTTGACAATTACAATGCTTCTTGATATGGTTGCACTATTGATGAAAAGGTGACTAGGTAAATGTTATCTGTTTCGGAAGGATTGTAAAAGTAGACCATTTGTGTTGGTGAAATAATAATCTGCTAGATTTGAATGCCAGCTCTCAAATTTGGTCTATTCATGCTAAGCAAATAATGCCACTTGAATACTTTTAGTAGCAAAAAAAAGGCTTACATTTTCTAAATTATTCAAATTAAAAATTTTACTTATTACCATAATTGCCAACAAACGATCTTCAACATTGAAAATGAAAAATCATGTTATCCATTTTTGTGTATGGTATATTTCCAACTTTTGTCATTTCAAAATAAATGAACTTATGTAAGCAAGTTCTCAAAGTGCAAAGAACATTTAAACTCCTGATATTCTTGGCAGACTTGTTCTACAGTTTAGTAGTATGTGAGAAAATTAATGAAAAATTTGTGGAAGATGAATAATCCCTTAAAAATACTTTTATTCTATTAGCATATATATGCGTGTGTGTGTGT